>NC_136072.1:19624531-20224531 GCF_964261635.1 Lissotriton helveticus
AGTCCATGTAGGGCTCAAGGGCAACAACATCTTTTGTTAGCAAAAAAGCTGCGGTGGCTTTACAATGCTGCTGGTTGCTAGTGCGCTTCATGGAGACCCATTCCCAATATAGTTTTTTTAAAGAGTCCTTTGGAGGGGCAGAGTGGGTAAGCCAACAGGATTCCAAACCTAGGTCCCCTAGGAGTTGATTGATGTCCCTGAGCCATTTGATCTTCCGCCAACCAGTGGAGCACATCACCTCAGCTAAACCATCAGCATAGGGTTTTAACTCCGGAACCCTCCACAGGCGAGCCCAAAGCAGGAGAGGACGCTGGCGTGCCTGATCCCCAATTGCTTTGCAACCTACATCCATTAGCACCGGGACTGTTGGGGTGCTCATCGGGATAGCAAGGAGATCTTTAATAAATTTGTTCTCAGCCTTGCTCAGAGAATCCAATTTGCCTTAGCCCCACAGTTCGGCTCCGTAAAGTGACGCGGAAACAGCTCGTGCTTTATAGATATCAATTAATGGAGCAACACAATGTTTGGTAGAGTTGTTGTACTCCTTAAGAAGGGCCCCTCCCACTCTTTTATGGCCAATTATCATTTTGTTGATGTGAGCGGACCAGTTCATCGAGTCACTTAAGCGGATGCCCAGGTAGTCAAATTCTGCCACTCTTTCAAGGGGGGTTGAATTCAAAACAGGGGGACGGCCAAGTTTGCGAGGGGGTGCATAACTAAATACTTGGTCTTGTCCACATTAATGACGAGTCCTCTGATGGTGAAAAAGTGCTGGAAGCGATTCAGGAGTTTCTGGAGACCTTGGGGGGTTTTTGAAATGAGGAGGGTGTCGTCGGCGAACAGCAGTGTTGGAATTTTTACGCCACCCAGGGTGGGGGCGTCTGCTGGTTCGCCGAGCAGGTGCTCTACCACCCCATTGATGTAAAGGGAAAATAGGGTGGGAGCCAGGACACAGCCCTGCCGCACTCCCCTCTCGACCCTGATCTTTTCGGTCGTTTCCCCGTTTAGGCCCCATCTAACCTGGGCATAGGTGGCATTATGCAATTTGATAAGCAGGTTTAGTATGTACGGGGGCATCCCTAGGCCGTGCAACACCCTCCAGAGTTCCTCCCTCGGAACCAGGTCAAAGGCAGTCTTTAGATCTATAAAGGCCAAGTAAAGACTGCCTTTGCCTAGCTCCACCACCTTCCAGTACAATACCATGAGCCTGAACACTTGTTCTATAGTTCCGGTTCCTGAGCGGAACCCGGCTTGCATGTCGGACAAAATGTGGTTGTCATCCACCCATTGTAAGATCCTCCCCAGAATAGCTTTCCCCGCCAGTTTCTGACTCGAGTCTATTAAGCTTATAGGCCTATAGTTCCCAGGTAGATCCCTGCGACCCTTTTTAAAAATTGGCACTACCACGGCCCCTTTCCAGGAGTCTGGGACAGGACCTCCTTTGATGATTGCATTAAGAAGGGCCGAAATCAATACCCCCCATTCTTCTGAGTAAGCTCGAAGGATATCTCCTGGGAGGCGGTCCGGGCCAGCTGCTTTTAGTGGCACCAGAGTTGTGATCTGCTTTGTAACGTCCTGTACAGAGAACAGGTCCAGGTCTCTATCTAGGGTGTATGGCGGAAGAATGAAGGGATCATTAAGCTGGCCTTCAGAGGCTGAATAGAGTGTTTGAAAGTGGGTGAACCATGTCTGGGCATTAATGCTGCAGGTCCTCAGTGTATCCTCAGGACGATTCCTGTTTCCCACCAGGTCCCAGAAGCCTTTGGCATCTCTCCCTTGGCTGGCTGCCAGAAGGTCCTGCCAGTATTTGTCCTCCCACTCCTTCTTAGCGTTTTTTTGGCAAAGGGAATAGTGTCTTCTGGCCACCCTGGTCCTAATAGGTATTTTAGATTTAACTGCTTCAATAAGGAGTGACTTCGCCTCTCTACACTTCTGGTTAAACCAGCCCTGTCTAGCCCTTAGACGGGAATTCCTCCTGTTGGTACTAACTGGGATTATAAAGAGGTCACTGATGGCCTGGGTTAGGGCACAGAACCTGGTAGACACATTCAACAAACCAGCCTCGCAAGGGACAGGGTTATCTATAGCTGCGGTGAGAAGCTGCCTTATGGCATTAGTCTTCTCCTCTGAGAGTAACAGCTTTGCCCATTTTAAGCGTCGACCGCAGTTGGAGACTGCTGTCGAATCCGGGGTGGGATTGCAAACAGTTCTGCTCTCAGTGCCAGATAGCCACCTATGAGACAATGTGAGCGAGAGGAGATTGTGATCACTCTCCACGGAAGGTGAAATCACCATATCATTAACCATGCTCCACAGGTTTACGTCAAGAAGAAGGTAATCAATTCTAGACGAATGTCCAGGCCTGTTATAAGTATGAGCTCCTGCTTTATCGGAACCAGTCCTGCCGTTAGTGGCCCTCAGACCAAACTCCATATTTATGGAGTTAATCTGAAGGGCCACCTCTGTCCACTTTTTAATGGGGCTAAATTCTAAGGGCGGTATCCCCCACCTATTATCATGTGCCTCTTGGTCTTGCGAAATTTCGGGGCCCAGGGGCTCAAAAGTACAGTTAAAATCGCCTGCCACCAGAGTGCAATGCTTATGTGGGGACGAACGAAGCAGGGCTTCCAGGCAAGCTATGACTGGAGATTCTCTACCCCCCTTCGTACCTCGGGCATAGATATTGAAGATATTTAGAATGACTCGACCCTGGGGGTTTTTCAGGGAAATATTGAGCAGGTCCGGGCATTTAGTGTCCCGCTCCACCACCCTGCAATTAAGTTCAGAGGCCACCCAAACGTGGAGCCCGCCAGAGGGGCGCCCCCTTCCAGATACTGAGTGGACAGCTGGTGAATAATGGGTAGAGTATCCTGCCTTGTGGAGCGGCTCCTTGCTCCAGGTTTCCTGGAACAAGCATATGGAGTATTGCTCCACAAGCGAGTCCCAGTTGGGCAGTGCCAACTTTCTCTCAAGGCCTGCAACGTTCCAGCTGAGAACCCTGATGAGTGGGTCCGCCACAGCCGCAACGCTACAGGTCTCGACAGGAGCAGATAATCCCATGGCACCCACAGGTGGTAGGCCAACTGAGAGGTCAAGTGGCACCCTCGCCTCCCCTGGTTCCCCTAAAGTCTCGGCAGTGACCTGATCTTCTAATGCGGGCGGAGGGCTATATATTTTAGCAGAATGGGGGGATACGACGCCGGGACTCCTAGTCACCAGAGTCTCCTTGGCGGCGCCACGAAGTCAACAACCCCCGAAACCACAATTCGGTTGGAGGGGGCGTGTACACGACTGCACTACAGTATTGCCTGGGAAAAATTGGCCATGGGTTAAACCATTATGAGGGGGGTGCCCGGAATGGATAAAAGGAGTGGTCGGGATCGTCCGCGGGTAGAAGAATGTTAGATCAACTGCGTCAACACCCGTTCCGGCCGCGGATCGCCCTTGGCAGCATATTGAATGGGCAACTCTTGCGTCTTGGAAATTAACCACCACACAGTACCTTCAAAAGATTTTTTTCCGTGTCCAATCCAGCCCACCCTACGTACGCCAAGAATTAGGCCATCCACCCCCAATGGGAAGGGTTTATTGGTTTTCAACCAGTGGATGACCTTGTTCTTTAGCGCCTGGTGAGTTTCCTGCTGAGTATCTTTAATAGGGGGAACTTTAATAAGAACAACAACATACGGATGGCACTCGGGGGGGAGGTTGGCTGGGGGACACTTGCGTGTTGGTTTCTGTGGGATAGCCACTGGAGAGGGATTTTTGGGCGGGGGGGGTAGGTTTAGCCTTAGAAGTTATCGCTGTTCCGCCAGTTTTAGCGTGTGGAGCAGCCGGGGATTGTGAGTTTGAGCCAGTCCCTCCCTTCTGCTGTTTCTTATGAGCGGGGTTGGGCACAGAAGTTGTCGCTACTGGGGGGGGAGTAGCATGCACTTGAGCAGCATGAGTGGAAACATTCGGCCTTGCCTGCCTCGCACCGGCCTGGGAAGCTGGGGAAGGGGCATTCCCAGTGGCTGGTGACTTAGCTGGCAGTGTCGACTGATCTCCCGGAGGTTGGCTCACTAGAGCCCCTTTTCCAACATTCCTATCTGTTTTTTCCTCGCTAGGCTTTGGCTGCAGTTTAAACAGGGTTTTCAGGGAAAAGAAATTGTCCCTGGTAACCTGTTCAAATCGGTCAAGCCTATCCCCCAGACTTTTACCTTGGTCAATAAGTGGTACCAGAAGAGACTTTACCAGTTTCTCGATGGGCTCAAGTGAGAAGCCCTCGTTAACTGAGACAGGTATTACTGGGACCAAGGGGGGAGATTGCAGGGTGTCGACTACAAACTGTGGGGCGTTGAAGTTCCCAGGTGATACAGGCCCACCGGGGTCTGGATGTGTAAGACCCCTTTGGGGCTGAGACCTAGGGCGCTTATAGAGCGTGGAGTAACAACCCTTCCGAATGCTGGTCGCCCTTTTCCTTTTCCTATGCACCCGGATAGGTCGAATCTGGGACAGTGGTTTTGTATCGGGTATAGGAACATTGCAGCTGGATTGGGACATAGTGCCCGGAGAGCTGACTATGGGATGAGCGGGGCGGGACTCTACTACCTCGGTACAAGGACTGACGGGGTGAGGAACAGGTATCAAACTTTCTGCCCAGACTATTCCAGCCTCTAGTGATACAATATGTGACTCCCCCGGGAGAACCCCGAGCAGAGGTGCAGGGGGGGTGGAGGAAATTGGGGACATAACATGTGCCATTGCTCCCAGAGAGGAGCATTTAGAAGGGAGGAAGTCTAGTGAGAGACGACGTTCCGATATTGCAATCTCCTTGTCGATAACAGCCGCCACCCTGGTAATGAATTTGTCCATAGAACCAATCAACATTGCGCCCCCTGGGGCACTTTCTCCACCGCCCCTCAAGGCCTTACCAGAGCGGGTTGACATGCTGGTTTCGGGGCCCGCAGATTAACTTCAAAGACTTGGACCCGTGGCAGTGGATGTAAGGGGGGAGGCCCAGCCCAGCGTCTATCTGCCCCTGACTGCCACAGACTGCCCGCCCTTTGCTCGGGCTTCGCTCGGCGTCCCGCTCGCGTCCCGCTGAGCGATGTGGAAAATGTAAAGTAGGGACGTTTCAGGCGGGGGGCGTGTCTGGCTGTGGGCGCGTCCGTGCGCACCTGTGGAACGCAGGGACTCCTGGTCATCCGAGTCCCTGCTGCACAGGCCCTTGCTGGTCTCCGGCACCTCCCCAGATCAAGCGCCCAGGCAGCACCGCCCCTGACTGTGAGCCGCGAAGCGGCACCCGCGGAGCGGGTGCGGCGAGCTGCAGTGGTTCAGCGGCACAGTGGAACACGAAGGCTGAGGGCAGGGTGCTCCGTGAAAACTTCCTCCGGAAAGGCTCCCAGGTCAGTCCCAATGTTTTTGGTCACACACATTAGGAGTAAGGGTGGGCGTAGTTCGCGAAGTAGCGCTACGCAAAGTTACGCGAAGTGCACTTCGCACTACGCAAACTTCACGTAGCACTACGCGAGCTGCGTAGTAGCATGTTCGCACTGTGCAAGATGCATTTTCAATGATTGCACAGTGTGAACAAGCATCCGGCACTGTGCAAGCATTGAAAACGGCATCTTGCACAGTGCGAGCTGTAGTTTTCTGCCGCTCGAGTAGATTTTTACTCGAGCGGCAGCTTTCTCAACGCGAACTGGTAGTTTCTCATTACGAGCGGTCGCGAGCATGCACGACCACTTGCAATGAGAAACCTGACCTCCCCGCGTTGAGAGTCTCGTTGGGATGTAATTTTGCTTGCTCGCGGTCTCGAACATGACGTTGAGGAACGCGAACAAGCAAAAAATAAATGACTGCTGCACTGCGCTATGCTGCGCTACACGTGTTCGCACTGTGCTACGTGCAGCTCGCATAGTGCGAAGTTGCGCAAACTTCGCAAACTACGCAAGCGTAGCATAGTGCTTTGCCCAGGGATAATCAGGAGTATGCTGAAGAGAAGTGAGCAGTACTCCTCTGCAGAGTAGCACTCGCACAATCTCAGTACACACACACACACACACCCACACACACACACACACACACTCACACCCACACGCACACACACATTGTGAGTATGCTGAAGAGAAGTGAGCAGTAATCCTCTGCAGAGTAACACTCGCACAATCTCAGTACACACACACACACACACACTCACACTCACACATACAAACACACACACACACATTGTGAGTATGCTGAAGAGAAGTGAGCAGTACTCCTCTGCAGAGTAACACTCGCACAATCTCAGTACACACACACACACACACACACACACACTCACACTCACACACACATACACACACACACATACACACACACACACACTCACACTCACACATACAAACACACACACACATATTCACACATTGGGAGTATGTTGAAGAGAAGTGAGCAGTACTCCTCTGCGGAGCACATGGAGTTCTGAAAAACTCTGCTCTTCAAAATGGAGCAGCATTATTCGTCGCTCACACTCTCCAACGTTAAGTTGGTGAGCGTGAGCGAGGAAAATCCAATGCTAGACCACCTCTCAGCGAGATTTCTCATTGCGGGAGGTCCCGGATGGTCGCGACCGTTCACATTGAGAAACCACCACACTGAGGAAGCTGCCGCTCGAGTCGAAAATCTACTAAAGTGCCAGAATAAAACAGCGCCCTCTTGTGCTGCAATTGGTGCTGTTTTTTGAGCTGATTTTCCAGTGCGGGACAAACACCCGGTGCTAAAAATCAGTGTGAACGGCGTGATCTAATGCACTCCACTGCTTGCGGAACTCCATGTAGTGCAGTGGAGTTTTTTGGTCACTACGAACTCTGCCCAGGCCTAAATTCAATGCCAAGGTCTGGAATCGGCATTAGGGGCAGAGCATTCAATGTTGAGTCAATCAATCAGTAGATTTGTAGAGCGCTTCTTGTCACCCGTAAGGGTATCCAAGCGCTTGGTGCTCTATCAGCAGTGACCTTGAGTGTTCCACCGCACGTGCAACAATCCAGCCATGAAAAAGATGCCTGCCGTCCCATAATAATGTGTGCGCGTGAGGATACCTCGTTAATTATCAGTGCTACCACCACCTCCCCAGTAATTCCGTTTCCTTATTTCATGAAACTGCTTGTAATTTATCCCTGGACTTCCCCTGGGATTTATTGATCATCCGAGAACCCACTCTCAGTAATGGCTACCATCTGTATGTGTCGGACTCCATCCACATTTTGATATTAGATGCATTTTTATCTCCAGCCTGACGTTATTTAACTCTATTTTCAATATCACGCAGGACTTCTCCAGCCTTCCTACCTTTGCAAACTCCCCCCGGACTCACTGAGCTTGTTTTTTGCTGATAATCACCTCTTGTTCTCTAACACGCCTCCCCCCCTCCCTTCTTAGGCTTAATCTCCCCAAAGACCCTTTTTAGGCCTCGTCCAGCCAGCGCAAGCGCTGTCTCGTAGAGAGATGCTGTATACAGTATAGTGGGGGAAGCTCCGCTCACTTTCCAGCCATATTTTTGATTGGCTTGAATCATAATTTCGAACAACAAAACAAGGTGCCAGTGCTGCTCAATCATTTACATTTTGGGGGGCAAAACAAGAGAACAAAACATCTCATTTGCATGGACCACTTTTTCAGTCCAAAGACTCTTTTCAAATAAAGTTTTATTAATTCAAAATTGTGTTGTTCTATTTTTGGTAATTTTTCCAAATTTTTCAAAGAACTTCCATGTTTGACAATTATTTGCATTCAAATTAGGAAATTCAATCCTCATAAAGGGAGGAAAACTTCTAACTTCAGTATAAAATGTGTAAATATGTACAAGAGTGTGGTAAAGAAAAAAAGAGGAAAAGTCAAACACACTTCAATTGTCAATCTCAACAATCATACTGTGATCCATTCATGATCAACTTGCTCATACATACTAACTTATACACCATACGCACAAGGAGAAAAAATAGGTAAGTGAAAAACGTAGTTTGCAATGCGTATAGGTAACCCTAAACTATTTGGTCTCTTTTTGTTACAAAGGAGCCTATCGCAACTGAAATATTTGCCAATATTTTCAAACTAAAAGGCCATTAAACATTCTTTTTAGTCATGATACTTTATCAATGATTGGCCTAGTCTAGAACAGACGAGAAGGGGGGTCGACGCGTTTCGAATCCCAAACGTTGAAGGGATCCTCATCAGGACCAAGTGTGGAATTAATCTGAAAAACATGAAAAAATGAGCAGTCCTTACTATGGATGTTCTAAAGGATGTGCAATCCTCAATTTAACATTCAGACAGCAACAATCACACGCAGTACCTGTAGTCTTGGAGATGTCTTGTCTTTAAAGAGAGATCTGTGTAAATTCAAATGAAATGAGTCAACTCAATGTGCTGAAGTGCGGCGAGTTTTGTTTTGTTGTTCATAATACTGCGCTTAAGCCAAACCCTCTTTGTTTATTGTGATTCATAATTTCGGCATTAGGATTGGTGTTTGGCTTGGTAATCCCGCCTCCTGACTGGCAAGTTGTCATTTTTTTCCTTCCAAGGCTATCGGACCCTTTACTGTAAAAATTGTTTGGTTCCTCTGCCTCTTCCCGTTCCCTCCCGTAATCCGTGACCTTTTCAACCACCACCCCTCCCACCCCCTCCCGTTTGTGCCTTCTTTGATGCTAGCACTTCCGTTTAAAATGCAATAGGGCTCGCGTAAATACGAGTCCTATTGCATTGTTTTTATTCTTGCCGGGGGTTCTCAGTGAGAGGGGGTCTCTCCTGTGGTACCTTCTTTTATCTCATTCCAAGAGTTTCAACTGTGACTAATACTTTACTCTAAATGATCAAACTTTACATAAACTTAAGAGAATTCTTCAAGTCTGCTGATGTTTAACCCACCAAAAGTAACTAAGCTCTGCCTTCTCCTTCTCCCCTGCTGCTTTACATTGCTCCTACACCCTCTGATCTCTACATCTCTTGAACGTCTGGCGTTCTCTGACTCATTCGTCACCTCTCCTACTCCAACCTTCTCAGCCCACTTCAACCTGTCTTTTGCAAATCATCTCTATGAGAAGGGCTCTCGCCCACATCTCTGACTTTATCATCTCTTCCCACCACTGTGGCTTCTCTTCACTGTCACACTCCTTGCGTATCCGCAGCATCAGAGAGTCGACTCGACCAGGCGTTGTACGTTCCCTCCATGGATGTCTCCGGGAGCGCACTGCGCGGGTTCTCCTCCCACCCCTCCAAAGCTCTTTTCATGTCTCCTGCCTCGACAACTGGCTCGACAAATATAATAAAATTAATATAGATTTGCCGCATTTGCCACATAATCAACCATCTGCCACATAATCTGCAGATTTTAACAACAAAAATGTTGTTTCTGTCTCAAATGGATCAAACGTTACTAAACATACAGCAACACATGCTGCCACGCACTAGAAGGCCCTTTCAAAAGCTGGACTGGTCACCTTTCTGTTGCTTATTGCTATATTTGGGTATTAAACTGGTACTAATGGGGTTCAACCAATGCCCAGACAGTGTTACAAAATGATGAAATAATGAAGTAATACTATTACAAGAAGTGCCGCATTATGCTGCGCGATTTGGTTTTTCTTGCCACATAATTGACTCAATTCTGCTTGTTCGCGATGCTTTTTTACTGTTTGCGATTGCTGTTTGCGCGGTCGGGGGGAAATATTTCGCGAACACGCATTTTGAGAACGCGAAAAAGCTAAAAATTTCGCGAAGTCGCGGAAGGCAGCATTTTGGCCAATTTTGCATTCTCCGCGGAATGCGAAATTACCCTAATTTCGCAAATTCCGCTAACAGAACGGAATTTACCGCCCAGGCCTAGTAATTTGGCCCTCTCCTGCTGCATAATTCTAGTTTCCCAGACAACAAGACATGGCTGAGCAGAGGGTTCAGTTCAGCGCCTCTACTATCTGTCCTTTACCCCCCTTGCCTTTGTGATACAATCCCTTCATTTGGCATATTGTGCCGTAGGCCGTAGGGCCTTTTTAATTCTCTGCTTCCTTACACCCCTTCTAGCAACAGCTCGCAGACTGCCACAGGGCACTGGATGGCAGCGGCTCTCACGTGCTGACCTCCAAAATTTTAATCTCTCATGTGGACACCTCAATGGCTCCTAAATCTCTCCATCTGACTATCTAATTCCATTCTGACAACTTGGTAAATCTCCTCCAGCCACAACTTGAGGCACTCCTGAACCCCGCATCGCAGTGAGAAACATTCATACCTCCCACCACTAGAGCGGCGCCATCCCCAACACGTCATATTATGTGTATCTGTGGGAGCACTTCCTTCCAAGCAGCCAAGCCCCAAATCCACACCTTTGAATCAGTAAACTCATTGGGCCCGATTCACAGAACTAACTTAAGACAAAATCCTAAACTTTCTACTTTTGGTATTCACAGAAGTTAGGATTTTGTCTTAAAACAGACTTAAGACAGACTTAAGACAGACTTAAGACAAAATCCTAACTTAAGTCTGTCTTAAGACAGACTTAAGACAAAATCCTAACTTAAGTCTGTCTTAAGACAAACTTAAGACAAAATCCTCACTTCTGTGAATACCAAAAGTAGTAAGTTTAGGATTTTGTCTTAAGTTAGTTCTGTGAATCGGCCCCAGTGACTACCACAGTATCCTTGTGGTACCCTACTCAGAGCATCTCTCTCCTCACAAAGCCGACACCGCAGAGTGGCTGTCAGCTAAAGACAGGGCATAGTACAAGATGCCCACCCTCCTTTTTAAACCTTCCTAATCCCTAAGAACCAGCCCTCACCTACCCACAGCTCCCCACCAGCCCCCATCCCCTGGGGGGACCTAAAATCCAAAGCGCTCCCTCCAAATTCAGAGCCTTCAACCCGCTCCTGTCCCTGCCCACTCTACATCACCCAGTCAGAGCCAGCCCCCCCCCTCTCGCAGCTCACTCAACCCCCCCCCCCCCCCCCCCCCCCCCCCGAAACGTGCTTTATACATTCATGAGAGCTGTCTGTGTGGAGGTGGTTTCTCTGGGATGGGGAGGAGGTGTGTGGGGGTGTGTGCGTGCGTGCGTGCGTGTGGGTTGATGTTACCATTGTTACTCAAAAAAAAAAATGAAATTACACCACGTGATGTAATTACGTCTTGAGCGTGGGAGCACTGAAGCAAAGCAGAGGAAAAGAATGTGAGCGGCTGTTTTTCACATCACTTTTTTTTTTTTTTACTATTTTATTAGTAAAATGTACCCTTGTGTCGAAAATGGATGCGAGTACCGATTATACGCTATAATCAGTCTGTTAAATGGAGAAATAAAAGGGCAGGTACTCTCTCATTAAATGCACTACAGCAGTGCTGAGAAATACAGGTACTCTCCCATTAAATGTACTGCAGCAGTGCTGAGAAGTGCAGGTACTCTCCCATTAAATGTACTGCAGCAGTGCTGAGAAGTGCAGGTACTCTCCCATTGAATGCACTGCAGCAGTGCTGAGAAGTGCAGATACTCTCCCATTAAATGTACTGCAGCAGTGCTTAGAAGTACAGGTACTCTCCCATTAAATGTACTGCAGCAGTGCTGAGAAATACAGGTACTCCCCCATTAAATGTACTGCAGCAGTGCTGAGAAGTGCTGGTACTCTCCTATTAAATGTACTGCAGCAGTGCTGATGAGTGCAGGCACAGTCCCATTAAATGTACTGCAGCAGTGCTCAGAAGTACAGGTACTCTCCCATTAAATGTACTGCAGCAGTGCTGAGAAGTGCAGGTACTCTCCCATTGAATGCACTTCAGCAGTGCTGAGAAGTGCAGATACTCTCCCATTAAATGTACTGCAGCAGTGCTTAGAAGTACAGGTACTCTCCCATTAAATGTACTGCAGCAGTGCTGAGAAGTGCAGGTACTTTCCCATTAAATGTACTGCAGCAGTGCTGAGAAATACAGGTACTCCCCCATTAAATGTACTGCAGCAGTGCTGAGAAGTGCTGGTACTCTCCTATTAAATGTACTGCAGCAGTGCTGATGAGTGCAGGCACAGTCCCATTAAATGTACTGCAGCAGTGCTCAGAAGTACAGGTACTCTCCCATCAAATGTACTGCAGCAGTGCTGATGAGTGCTGGTACTCTCCCATTGAATGCATTGCAGCAGTGCTGAGAAGTGCAGATACTCTCCCATTAAATGTACTGCAGCAGTGCTGAGAAGTGCAGGTACTCTCCCATTGAATGTACTGAAGCAGTGCTAAGAAGTGCAGATACTCTCCCATTAAATGTACTGCAGCAGTGCTGAGAAGTGCAGGTACTCTCCCATTGAATGTACTGAAGCAGTGCTAAGAAGTGCTGGTACTCTCCCATCAAATGTACTGCAGCAGTGCTGATGAGTGCTGGTACTCTCCCATTGAATGCATTGCAGCAGTGCTGAGAAGTGCAGGTACTCTCCTATTAAATGTATTGCAGCAGTGCTGAGAAGTGCTGGTACTCTCCCATTAAATGTACTGCAGCAGTGCTGAGAAATACAGGTACTCCCCCATTAAATGTACTGCAGCAGTGCTGAGAAGTGCTGGTACTCTCCCATCAAATGTACTGCAGCAGTGCTGATGAGTGCTGGTACTCTCCCATTGAATGCATTGCAGCAGTGCTGAGAAGTGCAGGTACTCTCCCATTAAATGTAATGCAGCAGTGCTGAGAAGTGCTGGTACTCTCCCATTAAATGTACTGCAGCAGTGCTGAGAAATACAGGTACTTCCCCATTAAATGTACTGCAGCAGTGCTGAGAAGTGCTGGTACTCTCCCATTAAATGTACTGCAGCAGTGCTGAGAAGTGCAGGTACTCTCCCATTGAATGTACTGCAGCAGTGCTGAGAAGTACAGGTACTCTCCCATTAAATGTACTGCAGCAGTGCTGCGAAGTGCAGGTACTCTCCCATTGAATGCATTGCAGCAGTGCTGAGAAGTGCAGACACTCTCCTGTTAAATGTACTGCAGCAGTGCTTAGAAGTACAGGTACTCTCCCATTAAATGTACTGCAGCAGTGCTGAGAAGTACAGGTACTCTCCCATTAAATGTACTGCAGCAGTGCTGAGAAGTGCAGGTACTCTCCCATTGAATGCATTGCGGCAGTGCTGAGAAGTGCAGATACTCTCCCATTAAATGTACTGCAGCAGTGCTTAGAAGTACAGGTACTCTCCCATTAAATGTACTGCAGCAGTGCTGAGAAGTGCAGGTACTCTCCCATTAAATGTACTGCAGCAGTGCTGAGAAGTGCAGGTACTCTCCCATTGAATGTACTGAAGCAGTGCTGAGAAGTGCAGGTACTCTCCCATTAAATGTACTGCAGCAGTGCTGAGAAGTGCAGATACTCTCCCATTAAATGTACTGCAGCAGTGCTGAGAAGTGCAGGTACTCTCCCATTAAATGTACTGCAGCAGTGCTGAGAAGTGCAGGTACTCTCCCATTAAATGTACTGCAGCAGTGCTGAGAAGTGCAGGTACTCTCCCATTAAATGTACTGCAGCAGTGCTGAGAAGTGCAGGTACTCTCCCATTAAATGTACTGCAGCAGTGCTGAGAAGTGCAGGTACTCTCCCATTAAATGTACTGCAGCAGTACATTTAATTCAGGAAAAAAAAGACTTGCAATCGATCCTTCTCAGGCATGGCGCCGAGGATCTGGAACACTCTTCCCCCCCGAAGTCTGGGTGATCCCTTCCACTGTCCGCTTGACAATTGGAAGTTAAAGGACTATTGATGAAGAAATACCTGCCTCAGCCCGCCGTCCCCACTTGACCCGGATCTATAGCTGCTGTTTGAAGCCCAGAGGTTTTGCCGGTTCAATTGCTGGGCATTTTTTTTTTTAATGTTGTACTTTTCGCTTTTTTGACTCTGTATGTTTACCCATACCCTCCTTGCTGCATAATCTGTAAAGCGCTCCGATTCCCTCGGTGGTCATGTTCGCGCTATATAAAACTTTATAAATAAATAAATGAATGGTCCAAGACTGTGAGGGGGGGGCATTGTTCCTAGAAGCCTCCTGTGCTGGGTCTCCTGCGCCCCCGGGGATGGCTACTAATGTGGGCGCCCACCACAGACTCCCTCAGGGCGCAGACACCAAGCGCCCAAGCCTGGCAGCGATGGCATTGGTCCTAGGAGCCTCCTGTGCTGGTCTCCTACGCTGCTCTGCGATGGCCACTAAAAGACTTCTAATAAAGAAATTCTTACCTCAGTCTGTCCTCGCCACTTGATGCCGTGGCCTAACCATCAATCCGTGGCCCGGCGGCCTGGACCGTCAATCCGTGGCCCGGCGGCCTAACCATCAATCCGTGGCCCAGCGGCCTGGACCATTTGAATGCTCGGCCTTTTCATGTCTGCGAGTTTTCGCCCTGTATATTACGTCCTTGACATTTTATGACTCAGGAGAATGTGTGATCACTTTTGACAGTGAGATTTTAGCTGTGCTTACAATCTTGGACAGTTAAGGTTCAGGAGGATGTCCGGACACCTGTGACTGTGTAACTTTCACTTTGTTTATTTTCTCCTGCTGTGATATTTCATGTATATGTCTCCTCTCTGTAGTTACTCTTGGTTGTTTGCATGTACGCTCTTGCCTCGTATACATCTTAAAGCGCTCTGATACCCCCGGTGGTCATGTTCGCGCTGTATAAAACTTTATAAATCAAAATAAATAAATAACGTTCATTAGGGTTGGATATGAATGAATGAAATGCAACTTGTATAGCGCACAGCTACTCCAAGAAGTATCCCAGCGCTGTGGTCATAGGCATACTTCCAGGTTACATTCTACGACCTATTCTTGCTTAGAAAGCCTGGTTTCAAGCCTGTTTCAGGATAACAGGATAGCGCCCACTGAGCATACCTCGAGGGGGAGCTATTCCATGCAGACCACCCTAGATAGGAGAAGGTATGCCCCCCCACTCTAGCACAGCGAATCTTGTGAATCCTAGCCTGAAGGCTGTTAGCTGACCAGTGACCACACGTTTCTCGAGGAGAAGTAAAAGCTGATTCTTGTCCTGAGGCAGCCTGCATCTGTATGATGAAGCGCCTTGTGGAACAGGAACAGCGCTTTAAACAGGATTCTCTTCCGCATTAGGAGCCAGTGGAGAGCACGTAAGTGAGGAGACACGTGCGTTCTCAGAGGTAGGTTAAGAGGAATGCGGGCTGCCGTGTTCTGGATCACCTGAAGTCTGCTAATCAGGTGGTCAGGAGGTCCCAGGTATAGGGCATTCACATAGTCTAACCTCTCGTTATAAGTTCTTGGCTGACCAACTTCCTTGCAGAGAATGAAAGGAAATGCAAGAACTTTTTTAGAATGCACACCAGCCCAAAACAAGTGGCTACCACAAACTTAATTTCTGGTTGGAAGAATAGACCGTTGTCGATCTTGACACCCAGATTCTTAACTATTCCCCCCTGAGAGCTGGGGAGGGGGGTTGTCTTCAGGCTAGAAGGTCTGCCATGCATCCAGGGGGTTATGACTGAAAAATAGTATTTCGGTTTTGTCTGCGTTGCTTTTTAGTGGATGGCCGGTCATCCGGTGGACTACAGCTGCAAGGCAGGATTTGATGGAGCCGCCCCCAATCTCTTCTCACTTTTGTCCAGAAGACTTTTACCAACTGGGCTAGTGGGTAAGATACACGTTAAATAGTGTGGGGCTCAGATCTGAGCCCTGGGGCACCGCCACTTCCAATTTACAGGACGTTGAAGCGGGGGCAGCTCTAGGCTCATGGTGGCCCTGGGCAGGGAGCATAGTCAGGGGGCCCCAGAAGAGGGGGTCCGGGCGGGGCGGAGCGCGGAGGCCAGTAAAGGAGGGGTCAGGGTGTTTGGAAGTGGAACAGAGCTGGAGGCCGCCAAATCCCTGCCAGGGGTCGCCACGCAAATATGCATCCATCCTCAGAGGATTATTTTATTAATGATATATATTGGCGTGGTGGCCCCTGGGGTTTGGTGGCCCTGTGCGGGTGCACAGCTTGCACATGCCTAAGGCCGCCCCTGGTTGAAGAAAAGTTGAGTGCACTGTGTCCATCACACCCTCTGTCAACTGAGTGTCCGAGGAAAAGCTAGCTTGGATGACTGAGATTTTATTTTGAAAATAGGAGGCCGGCTGATCACACCATCCTGCTGAAGGCCGCTGGACTCTGGCACCGGCCTCCAGGGTCATAATTTTGTTTTACTACTTTAAAGATTTCCCTTGATTTGTTTCCTGCCCCCTCCATCTTTTCTTCAAAATGTACATCCTTAGCTACTTTGACACCTGCAATATATTTCTGAGAGCTGCCTTATATATGACTTTGTCCTTAGCACTGTAATTTTTCTGCCGCTGTCCCTCCAAAGTTTTACAACATGTTTCTCTTCCCTGAGACGGTCTGTGAAACAGGGGCTGCACAGCCTATGTCTACAGAGGGCACGTCGGGATATAAACAGGAGAAACATGAAACAACTGAAGAAATGCAACAAACCTAGCCTGCCATGACACTTCGGTCAAAAAGAGATGCTGGCCCAAGGTGGGTACCTGTGACAAAAGGGTGGAATGGAATGCCTTCTACGAAAGAGAACTGCCAGTGTCGACCAAACTCCACTTGTAGGTTTGCATCTACTGCACCAGACACTGAAAAAACAGTCCAAAATAAAACTAATCAATAAAAATGTCAGCTGGAACTGTGATTTTGGCTCCAGGAACAGCAGAACATGTGTTTACCTGCATCAAACTCAGCTCATATTGGGGAAATATTGCCGATCAATTAACAAAAAAAGTAACCCCTTCCACGCGGCGCTAATTCCCTGGCCGTGCGGGGGGAGGGGGAACGTGCCCGGCGCCGCAGTGCTCGTGACAAGCTTAGCTCGTCACGCTGCAGAGTGGAGCTGTGCTCATGATGATGGAACGCCCCCGAACATGAGGGGAATTATCCACGCGTGGGCGTTCCTCGGCTGTTATGACAAGCTGAGCTCGTCATGAGCGTCGAACTGGTTAAGATGACAATCACCCTAAATTTACCGATGGTAATTTTGGGCTCATTGTGTTTACCATCGACACAGACCCTTAGTATATGTGTTTTAGCACTTTTTAACTTCCTTTTGGTTTTTGCTGCAAAAGCCATTTCTCAAGCACATTTCTGATCACACTTGGTGGGTCTATCTAGGAATCACCTAAGGATCGCCTATATGGCAAGGCCACTTAAATATCAACCCTTTCTAAATCCTTCCCTCCCCAATCCCTCCTTTGACTCTTATTCAGATTAGTCTGATAACCACAAATCTCAAATATTATGAAGAAAGAATACATCAGAAATAAAAAGGAACCATCTCAGGTGCAGCTTAAATCTGTTGCAAGGTTAATGGTGGTTAATTTTAGAAAAAGCATCAACATTCACCATGAGCACTTAGCAGCCTACAGAGTGTTAGGGTTCCACAAACAGTGTCCCTAGCACTTCAAAGCCTTGGTAATGGAGCTCTGAGCAAAGACTGAAGGAGGCCCACCAGCCCCGGTGGGATGGGTCAACTTATGCACCCGTCATTTTATAGGGGTGGGTGGAATTTGCGTTACGCAAATCTCCGCGAAATGGTGAAAAATCTCTGCAAACACACGGAATTGCTTGTTCGCCATGCTTTTTTCCTGTTTGCAATTGCTGTTTGCGTGCTCGGGAGAAATATCTTATAAATGCATCATTTTGGGCCATTTCACGTTCTCCGTGGAACACGAAATTACCCAAATTCCGCGAGCGGAACGGAATTTACCGCCCAGGCCTACATAGGAGCCAACATAAGAAAATATCTCTATTTACAGTAAACAACCAGTATTCGGAGACTTTCAATTGGGCAGTCTCAAAGTAGAAGAAAAAGCCAAATGGCCAGTAACAGGTCATGGCCCCGTGACATCACTTCCTGAAAATTCTTGGAAGGTTTAAACTAAACTTTCGATTTACAGAACAAGTCTGTTTCTGAGGAGCTCGAATGAAGGCTTCCATTGCATGAGCCTTCATAGAAAGGAGCGTAGGAGTTGCACGGGCTGATTAGGATGCAAGAGATGCTCTTCAAACCAGACACATGATGCTGTCACATCCCTGATGCCGCGAAGCACGGCGAAAGACAATGAGCTTAAAAGAATTATCTATAACGGGTGGGGGGGCGTCATTTTGTAGGCGTACGCACCACACATGCACATACTTACCTTGGGGTTGAGAGCAGTGCGCTCCCCGGCGTAAACCGCTTAATGCCTCATCAGGGGTAATAAGCACTATACAATGCAACTACAAATCAATACAATATATAACCCTCCTGGCACACACTAATACCATATCGCTCAGTGGTCGGGCAGTCAACTGTAGTTCTTAAAGGCTGTATCATAATTCCCTTCTACTTATTGACAGTTTTACAGTCACAAAAGACAAAGTGACGGTGGATTCTGTCTTTCGACCAATAGTGCAACAGTCCAAAGCATTATCCCACCCATCGCCATCTGAACAGGCACGGAATAACTGAAGAGCTCTGCCTCATGCCGCTGCCAACGGAGGACTTTCTTAGTCCACCTCTGCGGGTCCCGACAAGCTACACACTATGATGTCTTCCTGAGACCTCACAATGACAATCAGACATGTGATGCTATAAACACAATCTAACCCAGCTCACCACCTCTCCCTCCAACGTACGCCTGCCCAGGGACGTAAACGTCAAACAAACTCTCTGGGTATGGACAACCCAGTGTAGTAACCAGTTAAGAGGACTACGATCATAGGAAATACTATAAGGGGACCACAGAGCTGCTCAAAGCGGCCAGCCTACTGAAACCTTCAAACTCTGAGCTTCTCTCATAGTTCTCCATCCATCACATTGCTAAGCGATGCATCTCATAACACGATAACTGCACCTCGGTGGTCAGCAGGGCCGGCCTTAGGCATGTGCAAGCTGTGCACCTGCACAGGGCCGCCAAACCCCAGGGGCCACCACGCCAATATATATCCTCAATATAATAATCCTCTGAGGATGGATACATATTTGCATATTTGCGTGGTGGCCCCAGTGGCAGGGATTTGGCGGCCTCTGGCTCTGTTCCACTTCCAAACACCCTGACCTCTTCCTGAGCTCCGAGGGGCTCTGCCCCGCCCGGACCCTCTTCCGAGACCCCCTACCTACGCTCCCTGCCCAGGGCCGCCATGAGCCTAGAGCCGCCCCTGGTGGTCATCACACACAACATGGATATACTTCCCACAAAGGGTCAAAACTATACACACTACAAGGTGTAGTGTGCTACTCATGTAGGCAAGCTCTTCAGCGCCCCACATAGGTAGTAAGCATTATATAAATGTTCCAATACTATACAAAATGACGAGGTTTTTTTTGGACTCTGTGCTGGTGTAGGTAAGTAACATGGAGGGTGAGGGAAGGGGGAAGCAACACAGTAGGGGGCTCGAAAGCAACACAGAGGGTGGGGGAGGAGAAGAGAAATAACGGGCAAGTGAGAGCAGCTTTGGGCACCAGGCGCAAATGGACAGAGAGGGAGATATGTGGAGCGAGTGGGAGAAAAGCACGCATGTGAGAATGCGACGCAGGGGAGAGAAGAAGCAACAGCGACCGCATCATGAAGGTCCAAGGAGTGAGAGAGTGCAACACGGTGCACAGAGGGGAGGTCGAGAAAAGTACACAAAGACGACAGCTGGAAAATGCATGCACTCTTGTGGACTACTTCTGTCAGAACAAGAAAGTAGGCTCCTAAAAGTGAGTAACGGAAGGACACAAGTAATGGTACGATGCTCCGGGGAGGGGCAGACACAAGTTGGACAAGGCAAGCCATCGAATAAGAAGCAAGCAAATGAAAACGACAGAAAAGTCAACCAATAGTAAGCAATGGGCGAGCTCCAAGCCACTGTACGTTCTTGGTAAGACCACGATGTCTCGCCCTTAGTAGCGCATGCGTGACCTAGCAGGCTCGACCTAAAAATGGCACCTTGTGTAGGCATTTCACCCTGAACAGTTACCTTTGCTAAATCAATGCACATCACCACGTACCAAAGTCTTATAAAGTTTCCTCGCATCATCAAGCTTGTAACCCTCCTCCTTACAACACGTTGTATTAAAAGTTTTCAAGCCTTTTATTCACCAATCTGACATCAGAACAGCAGCGTAGGTTCTCGTTGTCTCTCACTAGGACGGTTTACCCTCAGACCTTCCCAAATCTGCCGTTCCTCTCCAGGTCAGCATCCATGCCGCAGCGCACCTCGATAGAGGTGCAACAGGCATTCGATCGAATCAAATCTCATACGTGCCAACTCAGACAGTGCCACGGTGTGACACGAGATATGGCTCCCATCACACGGTCACCTGGTGAGGAATCACTATCACACAGTGGCAGGGAAAACAAGCTGGAAACGCAAGTAAATAGTGGTTTGCCAGGTCGTTTTCGATTGGCTTTAAACTGCTGGCGTCCATTAAGGTGTCAGAAAACACCCCAGGACATCGGTACCAGCCTCAGCAAGCTTTTTTGGGGGGGAGGGGGATTGGGAGCAGGTTGGGGCTCAAAAGAGCCTCCTAAGTACTTCTCGGCATTGGGCCCCGCCCCTTCACGGCCCCACCCTCCCCTCACACTATGAGATTGTTCTTCAAGTTGGCTGGTATGAAATGCAGGTGTGAGAGAACTTCACCAGCTCCCCCTTGAAGGCACGGGTGGCCTCAGAGTAGCCTCAGGGTTTTAAGTGGGATGAAAAACTGGGGGTCTCTCAAAGGGGTGTGGTCGTTGTAATTAAGGGCGTGGCTTCAAAAACGTTAGCTGAAAATCTGTGCTTACCATAGTGTGCCGCCTCACTGGCATTTTGCTGCTTCTGACTGCATCCAGATATATAATACAGCAAGTAACATTATCATTACCCCTACAACAAGCCAGGACTATTGGCTTTGTCAATGGTTGTTAGATGCATAAGATAAATAAGCAAAAACGTTGGCTTCGTTGTATAGAACATTGAAAATGCTTCAGGTCTGAAATGAGGAGACTGTGAAAGAAATATAACGAGTCTCTTTGAAGTTACATCAAAGGCAGATTTAAGATGTATTTTTCACCCTGAGGGTAAAAATGGAGAGGACGATAGAGACCCGTCTCAGCACCTGCAGAGCACCGGAAGGACCCGGCTCACTTAAAGCCGTCAGTGGCCTGATTCACACACAAACTACACTGTGCTTCCTACACTCCCTGAAAAACAAACCCCACTCCTCAAAAGGGGAGGAGGCAGGGATTCCAAGGAAATGCAAAAGTCTTACTTGCTACAGGTCAGAGCGGTGATGTTTCCGGTTCCCCTGTGAAGTTCTCCTGATTCTGGCTTTGTCCACAGTTTACAAATATCATTAATGCAATTTTATTGGTAGAATAAAAAAAAAAGGTTGTTTAGTTTAATTATGTTTGTATCTTGATGCCTACTACTGCCTGACTCATTGCACGTTATTGCACTTTATTTGTAACATATTGCTGATTTTGCACAATTGTTCTAAATCTCATATCTTGCACCGTGCTATTAACGCTGCTAGATTTTACAGGCCCGTCCAACATTGTTATTGTGATTTTAATACATTAACTTTGCATTTGTATTGGATGATATTTTATATTTATATGTTTTAAAACTTGTACTGTATTTCTTATTGGTGGCGATGAACTGTGCTTTTATGGATATTTTTATCCGAATAAAGATCATTTGACTTGACTCGATTCATGCAATTTTGAATATTCATCTGCATGCCTGTAATAGAATTTAAAATTCCATTTGCAGATCCACGCAATAAGCACTACAGATATATTTTCAAAGGCAGCCGCCTGTGTATTATAGGTAATGGTGGTGTCATCTGCCATTTCTGAAAAATGCACGAGCCAGCGTTCCTGCGTTGCTCCAATTTCCTTCCGCAACCGGAAGGCGTTTACATGTCGGTGGGGGATTTAATTTACGCAGTGGGCGCCGGTGCGGACGCGCAATTACTCACCCCCGACCTGGCGGCCCTCGTAAGTGGCCTCACTCACCTGCCAGCCTTCTTCTCTTTCCATGGCGGTGAGGGGGTAGTGATGGGCTGCTCCCTAATGTGCACGGAGCGCCATATTTCCCCTTTTCACAGCCATAAATACCTCCGCACCGGCGGCAGGAATGATAGCGCCTCTCGGCCCCGCTGTCTGCGCGCTATTATAAATGTGCGCGTAAAATGGAGAGTTTAAAGGGAGAGGCCATTTCCGCGCAAAGGTCGGAAATTGAGTTTTCTTCCCAGATGAACATTTATTTACATACCAGCCCTCAAGCACCTGTGTGGTTTTTATTCTGACACGTCGAGGTGCACGCTGCTGCGGCTTGTCGCCCGTGGTAATTGATGTCAAAATGAAGTCTTTCCCGCCGTGCTAGCCTTTAAATGCGCAAAAGAACCAGAGGCGCGCTTTTAAAATGTGTTTTACGTCAACTTATACGAATAAATCTCTGGCTACTATTTTCTCCTCACCTCACAAACCTTAGATACCCAGGACCCCAGGATCCTACTGGACAACAGTGAAACCGCGCCCCTCACCCTACTAGACCTCTCGGCCGCCTTCGACACCGTCTGCCACCGCACCCTTTGCACACGCCTCCACGACGGAGGGATCCGTGACAAGGTCTTGGACTGGATCACCTCCTTCCTCTCCCGCAGAACTCAGAGAGTCCGCCTCCCCCCATTCAGATCCGAAGCCACCACTATCACCTGCGGCGTACCCCAAGGATCATCCCTCAGCCTGACCCTTTTCAACATCTACATGGCACCGCTCGCCAACATCGTCCGAGCACACCACCTCAACATCGTCTCATACGCCGACGACACCCAGATGATCCTCTCCCTTACCAAGGACCCGGCCACCGCCAAATCCAACCTCCATGAGGGAACAAAGGCCGTCGCCAAATGGATGAAGACCAGCCGACTGAAACTGAACACAGACAAGACGGAAGGCCTCATCCTCGGCTCCACCAACTCTGCATTGGACAACTCCTGGTGGCCGGCCATGTTGGGAGCTGCCCTGACACCCTCCAACCATGCACGCAACCTGGGTTTCATCCTGGACTCAACGCTCTCCATGACCCAGCAAGTCAACACTGTCTCCTCCAACTGCTTCAACACCCTCCGCATGCTCCGCAAGATCTACAGATGGATCCCCACCAAAACCAGAAGAACGGTCACCCAAGCCCTCGTCGGCAGCAGACTGGACTACGGCAACACCCTCTATGCGGGAACCTCAGCCAAACTCCAGAAACGACTACAGCACATACAAAACGCCTCCGCACGCCTGAACCTCAACATCACTCGTCGCAGCCACATCACGCCCCACCTGAGAGACCTGCACTGGCTCCCGGTCAACAAGACGATCACCTTCAAGCTCCTCACCCACGCTCACAAGGCACTCCACAACACCGGACCAACGTACCTCAACGAACGGCTCTCCTTCTACATCCCCAACCGCCAGCTTCGCTCCACAGACCTCACCCACACCACCATCCCACGCATCCGCCGAATGACCACCGGCGGCAGATCATTCTCCCACCTCACCACCCTGACCTGGAACACCCTCCCCAACTGCGACAGACTCAGGATCTACTGGCCTTTAGGAGACTTCTCAAGACCTGGCTGTTCGATCAGTAGCTGCTTCATCCCCCCCCGTAGCACCTTGAGACCCTCACGGGTGAGTAGTGTGCTCTATAAATGTTCTGATTGATTGATAGATATCAAACATTACCCGTTCATTGCTGGGTACAGCTCATCTGCCTGGGCCTACCAGCCTCTCTACCAACACCCACCCCCTCCAGACCCAGGCTTCTTGCTGCTTCATGACTTCCTTCAGCTAGCGCCTTCACCAGGCTCTTTGAGCTAGCTCCTCCCTTGAGCTCAAGCCGCCTCCTCCACTCCTGGTGAGGGTCTCTTACCACTTTGCTGTGTCTTCATCTCTCGGTGGTTTGACTTCCATCTTTCTTAATCTCCGGCCGCTTCAAACTTCTGGGCCTCGCAGTTCCTCCTATCCTCATCTCCCATTGGCCTGACCTCCTAGTTGTTGGAATCTCCCTCATTCATTCTATCCTGTCCCCAGGATTGTTCACCCGGTCAGTCGTTTGAGTGTCCTGTCTCCCTTACATCGTCACCTCCTGGAAGTTCAATCTTCTGCGTCTTGAATCTCAAGTCCATTCTCTTCTCACCTCCCAGTGGTTTGACCACCTCCTGTTTGAGTCTCTCCAGTCCTTTCTTTCTTCTCCTAATGATGGTTTGACCACCTCCTGTTTGAGTCCTCCTGTTTGAGTCTCTCCAGTCCTTTCTCTCCTCTCATGATGATGGTTTGACCACCTCCTGTTTGTCTCTCCAGTCCTTTCTTTCTTCTCCTAATGATGGTTTGACCACCTCCTGTTTGAGTCCTCCTGTTTGAGTCTCTCCAGTCCTTTCTCTCCTCTCATGATGATGGTTTGACCACCTCCTGTTTGAGTCTCTCCAGTCCTTTCTTTCTTCTCCTAATGATGGTTTGACCACCTCCTGTTTGAGTCCTCCTGTTTGAGTCTCTCCAGTCCTTTCTCTCCTCTCATGATGATGGTTTGACCACCTCCTGTTTGTCTCTCCAGTCCTTTCTTTCTTCTCTGTTTTACCACCTCCTGTTTGTTTGAGTCTCTCCAGTCCTTTCTTTCTTCTCTGTTTGACCACCTCCTGTTTGAGTCTCTCCAGTCCTTTCTTCTCCTGATGATGGTTTGACCACCTCCTGCTTGAGTCCTCCTGTTTGAGTCTTTCCAGTCCTTTCTTTCCTCTCCTGATGATGGTTTGACCACCTTTTGCTTATGTCTCTCCAGTCCATTCTTTCTTCACCTTGCAGTGGTTTGACCAATTTGTTGTTTAAGTCTCTCCATCCATTCTTTCTTCTCCCCATGATTTGATCACCCTGCTGTTTGAGTCTTTGTACTTTCTTGTACCCTCACCACCATGTACTTCAAACCCATAGTTGTTGAATCTCCTGAATTCCATCTACTCGCACATTTAGTAGTTCAAACCCCAAATTCCCTTCTGCCCTCACCTCTCAATGCTTCTCTGGGCTGCCTGTCCTCAGCTTCTTTTTTGTTACTAAAATCAGTGCAACCTTCCCTTCTTTCGTGTCACTCTCACCTTAGAAAGACCTAAATATTAACCATTACCATTTCTTGACCGCCAACCTACGTTCTTGGGTGTAAATATTCCTTATTAATGACTATTTCCAAAGCTATTGTTTGATCATAAACTTACAGCTTTAGTACTCTTATGTAGGATCTGCTAAATAAAAATCATCTGTATTAAATCCTTCCGTTTTTGGGTCTGGCTAGAAAAGGCTTTTTTAGATCTTCCGCAATCAATA
Source organism: Lissotriton helveticus (assembly GCF_964261635.1). Taxonomy (NCBI): domain Eukaryota; kingdom Metazoa; phylum Chordata; class Amphibia; order Caudata; family Salamandridae; genus Lissotriton; species Lissotriton helveticus. Next base: position 19,649,871 of record NC_136072.1, read on the forward strand.
GTCGGTTAGGCGGGCAATAGGCGTGCCCTGCTTATCCATTGGTTGCCGTGTTAGTCACTGGCTGACCAGATCAAACCGCAGCCATTTGTGGTTATAGCTGCCAATCATGGTGTACAAATAATTATTTGATCCGACCCTTGACGGAAGGACATTTGCTTTGGGGCTCAAAAAACTGAGGCAAATCTTACATTTTACCCCAGGTTTATCCAAAATCATTGGACTGGTGAACACAAACCTATTGTATTGAATTGATGCCACAAAAGAGATGTATCACTTTTTACCTTTAAATAATCAGTTTTACCAATTTCCGGAATGCGAAGGACTTTTCAGGACAACTTTTTAACTACTGAATGGCATTTTATTGGGATCAGGTTTAACTCAACAATTCTTCTGCTGCATTTAACGTGTACCGACCAACCGTTCGACTATCATCTTAGTCCTGAAGAAGTCACCTCATCGTGACGAAACACGTGTTGGCTGTCTCTTTGTTGAATACATGTTGCTGTTCGACAGAGCTTTGGCTTTCGTCTCTCATTTGAATCAACATTAACTGAGATAATCAAAATTGTGATAACTCAAACTATTATATTGGTCTTCTTTTTGAGTGCTTGTGTACTAACTTCTTTCTTATGTTTACATGGAGGTCTTCTACATAGGGGTGGGTGGAATTTGCAGAATTGCGTTACGCAAATCTCCGCAAAACGGTAAAAAATCTCAGCTAACATGCGGAATTGCTTGTTCGCGATGCTTTTTACCTGTTCGCAATCACTGTTTGCGTGCTAGGGGTTGGAAATATCTCGCAAACTCGCATTTTGAGAACGCGAACAAGCAAATCATTTCGCCACGTCGCGGAACACAGAATTTTGGGCAATTTTGCGTTCTCAGTGGAACGCGAAATTGCCCAAATTCTGCAAATTCTGCAAGCGGAACGGAATTTACTGCCCAGGCATCAACATGTTTTAAGACACCTATGGTAGTAAGGTGTTATTGTACCATTTTAGCACAGTCCATATATGGTTTATGAGCCTTGCACATATTCCCTATACTGTAAGATCTGAGATGTGCGGTCCTTTAAACAACCACTACCTACTCCAATATTGATGTTATGTTATGTTATGTTAAGCTCATTTATTAAGCGCACAGATGCTCCAGCGAAGGAGCGTCCAGGCGCCCGACAAGGTAGCAACACAACACAACTGGACAGAACAGAGCAGAGAAAATTTAAGGAAACAAAAAAGTTTTTACTGCTCGACGGAAAGAAAGCAGATCCCCAAGGGCGCGAATCGCCGGGGGAAGGGAGTTCCACAACACTGCGGCGCGAACTTGAAAAGAGCGGCCGCCAGCCCTGCAACGCTTAAAGCGGGGGACGACCGCAAGTTCTAGGTCGGAAGATCTTAAAGCCCGGACCGGAACATAGCGGGACAGAAGATTGGAAAGGATCATAGCAGGTGATCCCTTGAGGATTTTGTAAGCTACACAGAGGATCTTGAACTGGATCCTTTGCGCAATCGGAAGCCAATGCAGCGTACGCAAGGTGTTACCAATTGGGCAAGATCTAGGTAGTCCCACGATAGCTCTCGTTGCAGCGTTCTGGATGCGCTGCAGGCGGGTGATTTCCGATTGATTTAATCCCGCTAGAAGGGAACTGGCACAATCAAGCCTAGAGATCACAGTTGCTTGAATCACAAGTTGCCTGGTGGTGGCATCAACAATTTTTAATACAGGCCGTAGTCCACGCAAAATACCAAAGCAGCAGGCCGCCGTGCGCTTGGTATGGCCGACAAAGGTGAGAGTTGGATCGAGCCATACCCCAAGGTTTTTTAACTCGGCGACCGGGGTTGGCATAGGACCCAAATCCGACGGCCACCACCTGTCTCCCCAGAGTTCCGTTTGTTTGCCAAAGATCATAACCTCCGTCTTGCATGCGTTCAGCTGGAGACAGTTGGAGGTCATCCAGCTGGCGACCGCCCGAAGTCCATTCTGGAATCTGGGGGCATCCACATCCGCATCCCCGCTGATCGTGACCGCTAACTGGGTGTCATCGGCATATGACACCCTGGTCATACCCCAATGCCTGACCACCTCAGCCAGCGGTCTCACATACAGATTGAATAACGTGGGACTCAGCAAGGAGCCCTGGGGGACCCCCAGATCCAGAGGATGGAGTTTGGACTGATAAGGCGGGACGGCAACGCAAAAGGAGCGGTTGGCTAGGAAAGAACGGAACCACTGGAGAGCAAGGCCTGTGACACCAGCTTCCTCCAGGCGAAGCAGAAGGATAGGGTGGGACACGGTGTCAAAGGCGGCGCTCAGATCTAATAGCACCAGTGCCGCCGTTTGCCCCGCATCTAGCACGGAGCGTAAATGCTCCACCATGTACAGTAGAGCAGTCTCCGTGCTGTGCCCAGCCCGGAATCCATTCTGCGTTCTGTCTAAGATGTTTGCCTGAAGAAGGTGGTCCGAGAGGACAGAGTTGACATGCGCCTCCGCCACTTTGGCAGGCCACGGGAGAAGAGAAATTGGACGGTAGTTCTCGGGCTTGCCGACGTCCAGAGACGGTTTCTTAAGAATGGGCATGACCACCGCCTGCTTCCACTTCAGTGGGACCACGCCGGATGTTAATGAGATGTTGATTAAAGAGCAAACCGGCGAGAGACCGTGGGATGCTAGATCTTTAAACAGAGCTGGCCTTAGAGGATCAGCCGGTGACCCTGGCTTAACCTGCTGGGCCAGTTTACTGAAACTTTCTGATGTTAAGCTCGGGAAGGAATGTAAAACATCCAGAGCTAGGGGCTTGAGAGGTCTACCAACAGGGGGTACAACCGAGGGAAAGGCTCTATAGATGGCATGAACCTTTTCCAAAAAGAAAGCCGCCAAAGTTTCACAGTGTGCAATAGAGCTCTGATGAGTCGCAGCCACCTTTTTAGCAATAAGGTCTTTTAGGGCCGTAAAAATGGTTTTGGAGGGGTTAGTGCTGGTACGAAATTGCAAGGCGTAGAAAGCCGCGTGAGTTTTGCAAACTGCACGATGGTAAAGTTTTACAGTGGCCAAGTACAAAGCTTTTTTGTCGCTGTTATAAGTTTTGCGCCATTCTCGCTCAGCGCGCCTACAGGTGCTTTTAAGCACCCGCAGCGAATCATCGTACCACGGGCTTGGATCCCTTGCCCCACATTTACACGAGGCTATTGGAATAAGGGAATCAAGGGCCCTAATAACCCACTCACAAAAGCGATCGTAGCCCACATCCACAGTCTCAATTAGACCCAGCGAGTCGGTAGACAAAAGATGGAAAAAGTCATCAAGTTTTAATTTGTTCCAACGCCGTCTAGGAATAGAGTGCACCATGGGTTTGGGTTGCGGCTCATACAGAGGGCACTGAATACACACCAGGTAGTGATCGGTCCAGGCCAGCGGTGTTGGAGTGGAAATACTGACTTCCGCTAGACTGGTGAAAAAAGGATCTAGGGTATGACCACCTACATGAGTAGGCTGCGACACCAACTGAACAAGCTGGAGAGCCTCAAGATCAGCAACCGAGCTATATACTGCCGGAATAGACATATTTTCATAATGGAGGTTTAAGTCGCCGAGGATGGAAAAATTGGAGCAACCTGCTGCCAAAGTGCTGATAGCATCTGGGAGGGCCTTCCTGAAGGCCATGTCACTACCAGGGGGGCGGTAAATCAAAAGGCCCGAGAAAGCAAAGTTAGGCGTAATAACGATCTTAAACAACGCGCTTTCACAGCCCGTGATTTTTTGCCCTTGCCAGACGCACGGGTAGCAGGACTTAACCGCAAGCGCTATTCCCCTACCTCTAGAGTCTCGATTAAGAGTGAACACTGCGTACTCGGGCGGGAAGGCCAAGTTAATAACGGCCGTATCAGCGTCTTGCAGCCAGGTTTCCGTCAGACAGAAAACATCCGGCGACTCCTTACCTATCAGGTCGGAAATGTCTTGATGATGTTTGACCATCGACCTGACGTTCAGGTTCCAAATGCTGAAAGATGGACTAGCGCTGTCTACAGCGGTGGCAGAGTCATTGCTCATGTACGTTAAAGGAGAGGGAAGGTCCAACATCCCACAAACACATGAGTGAGGGCCACACAGCGGCCCGATCCGCGGAGCATTACAGGTCCTGTATCGTTGGCCGATGGCCAGCAACGTGTCCCTGGTGTAGCACAGCATGATGTACCTTAGAGCATCCAGCGGTAAGGGCCAGGGTCCTGCCCTGTCCTGCATGTCCTGGCGCGGACGGGTGCAGACGGGCAGGACTCTGGCACAACTCAGGCCACGCGAAGGCACGCCCGCTGCGCGATCCCACTGCGCTAGGGGAGGAGCATTAAGTAGGTGTTCCCTCGCTGGCTCCTGCGCACTAAAGCGCAGGCAGATAGTGGCGCCTACACCAACACTCACCCCACTCCAAGATGGCGATCAAAAAAGGAGACCCGCCCCAAGAACCGGACCCGCACAAGCGGCGGTGAACTGCCGATTATTATGCAGATGAGGGGGATTAAAACCAGGGGATAACAACTAAGAAAAAAAGCAAATAGAAAAAAGGCTTTTAAAATGGAAATATCAGCAAAGCGCACGAAGCGCTACAGCGGCAGTACGCTACCTTGTCAGGATGCATTCATTTATGGCAATGAACTCACTAACAATGGTTTAAGAATCCATGCCAAATATTGGCGGGGGGAGACTCACTCTTTATGCTTGAAAGGATTCTGTGGCACTCTGTGTGATAGACAATCTCCCGGACCAGCCTCACCCAGCCCCGGTCACCCACTGATATGGTCCCACTTGGACTGGACGAGCCTTCCAAGGATCATATGCTACAGAAGATGCCATTGGCTAGGAATGACCATATGCACGGAGTGTCTTGACCAGTACCTAGTTCCAGGAACTTCCTCTGGAGAACTTGTGATTAGAGTTGGGCGAGCAAATAAATTAACAGGGAGAGTCAAGCCAGAGCTGAGCAAAGGGCCTGGCTTGGCCCTGAAAATGTTTACTATGGCAATCATGCTACAAACGTCACGTATAATATGATAAACTCCAACCCGGTTCCCCAGTTCCAAGGTCGGCAGGTCGCTGCTGTGCAGAATGGCAAAAAAGTACAGCGATGTTACAGCACTTTTTTTCTTTTCATGAGGCCATGTTGGACAGCAGCTGCAGTGTTGCTGTGTAACATGTCTACAAAACATTGACAGTGCCAATGGATCACGCATAGGCAAAACCTATTGGCTTTGCCAATGCTTTATTTTTTAGGCACAGGCGATGAAGTGATATGCCCAGAATCACAGGATGTTGAGCAGATGCCAAGTCTAGAACCTGGTCCCCCAGTTCCAGAGATGGCCGCTTTGGCCATAAGGCCATATCCTGGGTATGGCAAGAGTGGCCGGCAGAAGCCACACACAGCCACTGCTCGTTTGGGCGCGAGGTTCCAACTGGACCCCAGGCTAAACCAGAGCCGGGCTTCAGGCTCGAGCCTTCAGTAGCGCTCAGATAGTAGCTACGTCCAGGACCAGGCTGAAATCCCAACTGGACCAGAGAAGCGACAAGAAGTGCTTCTGTGACCGTCCTGTGTGAGAAGAGACCGCTGTCGCTTGAGACGGTGAGCTGTGACTTGCAGGGACAGAGCTGCCGGACAGTGATGTTTGGAGCCACTGACCACAGAGGACCTCTGGGGGCCATCATGGTCCCCAGAGGAGGCCTGCCCTGGAGCACCATGGGCCTGCTCCAGGGCAGGAGGGTCTCCCTGGGCCAGCTGTCTCAGCGTCTTTCACATGGAGCCCCAGGGAGGACCTGTCGCCTTCAGATGTATGACAGTACAACGCATGCTTTTACCACGCATGCTGTTACAACGCAGTTTTTACAACGCATGCTTTTACAACGCATAGCGCTTAGGGGTGCTGGATAGTGAATAGTTTAATTTACTATTCCAACTCCAGTCCCCATGGATAGTAGGGAAGGTGTTGGATAGTAAATTAAATCTATTCCCTATCTTAGAGCGCCCCCCAGCACAATGCGTTGTAATGCCATGCGTTGTAATAGTTGCGTGGTAAAAGCACTGCGTGGTAAAAGTTTCGTTGTACAGGATGTTTCCCGTCGCCTTCTGCCACTGTTAGGATAAGCCTCGCTCATCAGAGTCCCCAACCATTCTGCAAGGGAGCATCTGTGTGCCTCCTAGTCTCTTTAGGGTTCTTGAGGAAGACTTCAGAGTCCCCCACTGTAAACCAGCAGATAATGTTCACTCTGTCCTAACATTCACATAAACTAGTTGGATCCCACAGTGAGAAAAGCTATAGCTGTTCACATCTAGTGTGACCTGCAGGCCAGAAGCCCAACAGTGCCAAGTCAACCTCTCATCCTTCTGGGGTCGATACATTATTTGTAACATCTGTAACTCACAGCACTTGGAAGCCGCTGAAACTGCAGTATAGAGCGCTACATCAAACGTGTTGCTGCTATTCTTCTTCAATGGTGGTCGACAGTGGCTAATGATGGCGGCTGCCTGCACGACACACTGAGGCAATACTGGGCGACCAGCTCATAATGGTGGGCCTTCCATGACAACCGAAAGACCTTCTTTGCATTGATGTGGTCGCCATCCTTGCAGGTGGCCTGTTGGTGCCATATTGGTGATATAGACACTTCAACAAGGGCCGATGACATGCTGGCTACCCTGCTGGCAGGGGGCGCTCTGCAGGGCACAAGTCCTAAAAAAAAGAAGTGGGGGGACGCTGACGTCACAACAGGAAGTGACGTCACGAAAGGTGTCTTGCACCATCAGACTCATTGCCTCCCCTCGCTCACCCCTTAGATGCGATTGCATCAGAGAAGCCAGCGCGTGAGCAGCGTTCTGATGGAGCTCCGATCTCGCCCCAGAGAGGCCAAAGAGTGAATGTGTGGCTCCACTTGCTCCAGTTATCGAGCTCCCGGTAAAATAAGTGGGGGGACGCCGTCCACCCGCATGGTACCCCGACTCGAGCCCTGGCGCTCTGTATATGAAGAGGACGCCATTCATCAACTAGAGGCAAACGTATGAGGGCAGAAAGCAAGAGGTGCCAATTTAATTTGCCTGGAGTGGCCCAAATTGGAGCAGAGAGCCCGCGGCGAGCTGCTCAACTCTACGTCTTAGCGCTTAACCGAGTCCAGGGGTTGAAAGAAAGCGTCCTCAGGTGGTGATGAGTCTTCGTTGGGAGGGTGGTCTACCAACATCTCAGAAAAACCCCAGTGGGCAGGCCCAGGAGGTAAATGGATGCTTCATGACCTGCCCCAAGCTGCAGGATCCAGTGGCATCGACTGTAGGAAGATTAATCATTAATCTGGTAAATGATACCCTAATAGAACTCAAAACCCCAGCAGGCGTCATCAAACAAAGCAGTGTGCTTAAGGCCTGTTGTGGTGATGGCTTCCGGTGCAGTGTTGGAGAAAGAGAGATGTGTCTTTTATCTTCACTGGGTTGTCCCCTTTACACCCTAAGGGCCTAATTTATAGCATTTTGTGTAGGGCCCCTACACCAAAGTAAAAGGGCAGGTAGGCACCATATTTATGCAACACGGTGCATTCCTATAGTTTCTCCCTGCACTGGTGACGTTTTTGGCAGCCTAGAGTCAATGTAGGCACCCTTGTACCATGGTGGAAGTCTGCCTCCATTGCCTGCAAGATTGTGTTTGTGCAGGAAGTGGTACCTTCCTGCACAAACACAATCCACAGAGGCGTTTCCTCTTTCTGTGTGTGCTGCAGTATAATGCAGCACACATGGAAGGAGGAAGAAATGAGGAGAAATAAACATATTTCTCTTTGTTACGCCTCATCTCTGGAGGTGTACAGATTTAATGCTTTTCCAGGTTTACAACGCTGTGTATATCTGGGGCTGCGTCAAATTCCATGGGTGTTGTATTGGAAAACCCACTGTAGCGCCTCCTGAATGCAGAGTACGGTGACTCAGCGATTTGTGCTGCATCGCCTTAGTCATGATTTATGAGGTCACTCAAAGCCACGCAGGGCGGCTTTGTCTTGCTTCACACATCTTTAGGAGAGCCCTGTGACACACATGTCCACTTTACGTGGTCCAAAAGTGACGTAGGACTCCCATAAATGAGCCACTAACACTTTAGCTTCATCCAGGAAACAAGAAAGACACCCGCACCAGACCTGCACTGAGGCACACAAATGTACTGAGTATCTGATATTACTTGCTTCCAAATAATGGTATTTGTATTGTTGGCCTTTGAAGGATAAAAGGCAAAGTTGGTCCGGTGAACTGTTGAAAAGGAACCTCGGTCCAGATTTACAAGGGTTTTGCATTGAGTTTGCGTTGCTTTTCGAACACAGACCTGACACATAATCGTTTCGGTTTTTATAGATCAGCGCATTGTGCTACCCTGCTTTACTGCGCGGCACGCAGGTGTTCAATGTGTTGCGCATGGGTGTTCTCGTGCATTTACTGATGGGATTTGACGCAAACCCATATCAGCAGAGCCTTCATGACATGGATTTGCGCCAAAATCCTGCACCTACCAGAGGCAAGCGCAATGCGGCGAAATATTTTAATTCCTCCAAATTGTTTCCTCTTTGCATGTTTGCTGGTCTCTGCTCATAAACAAACAGGAAATAGCCTCAAAGGATTGTGTTTGTGCAGAAAGGTGTCACTTCCTGCTCAAAACCTGTCCTGAAATCAGAAGGGCTATTTGCCAAAGCGAAACCTCTCGTAATCCCTGGTCGTATTATACTAGAACCAGTTTTTAGTTGTGCAGCGGATGCAAGTAAGAGTATTTAAACATATTTAGTGAAAATACTAGGCCACATGGGAATGTATAGGCCACAAATCACAACAATCACACAATTGATAATTTCTGAACCTGGTGGAATGAATATTTTCTTTGAGCTGCTTTTAACCTCTTGGCCGCGGCAGTAATTCCGCCGCAGCGCTAGGGGGGAAGGGGGCCACGCGGCGCCACCATGCTCGTGAAGGAACCACTCCGTCACGAGCCGCGGAGGCGCTGTGCTGTGCTGTGCTTGCTGTGCTTGTGACGGAATGGTTCCGTCACGGCCCCGCCCACTCAATAGAACGCACCGCGCAGGCGCAAAATCAGTGCCGCGCAGGCGCGGCGGCCGGGCTGTGACGGAACCATTCCGTCACCAGCACAGCCCCACCGTGGCTCGTGACGGAATGGTTCCGTCACGAGCGGGCAAGGGGTTAACAATAATATTGAAAGCTGACAAATGGAAAATAAATAAAAAACTATCTCACCTATCTGATGATTAACTAAGGTGTTCTTATCGCACATTACAATATTGATGTTCGATTCTTTTCGAAGAAAATTATTAAGACTACGAAGAGAGAACAACAACTGTTTTGAAATTGTATACAAACTCATACACATTGAATGTAGAATGCACGAAGCAAATGATTTGGGGGCTTATCTACAAGCCCCTTGTGCCGCCGAAGCGTCACTTTTTTTGAGGCTCCAGCGTTGCAGAGTGCCGACCCATATTTTCGTGGCAACGCAAAGCCACTTTGCGTGGCTTTTCATGGATCCATATATATGGAGTAAGGCAAGTCAGCGCAAATCGTTGCGTTGCCTTACACTGTGTGAGGGGGCGTTCCATGGGTAATGTGATGGGTGTTCCTACGCAACACCCATGGGTTTCGACACAATCTGGGAATGCGTCAGAACTGTACGCCTCCCCAAGGCAGGCTTAAGGAGGAAAAATATCTGCATTTCTCCTCATTGTTTTCTCTTTCTATATGTGCTGCATTCTTCAGCACATATACAGCTAGATTCATCATAATCCCGTTTTGCGAGTCCTTAATAGCGATTCATAAGGAATCGCTATTAAGGACTTGCAAAACGGGATTCATGTAGGAATTGCAAAAAATATTGCTATTCCTACATCTTCCTTATTTGCGATTAGCAAATTGCTAATCGCAAATAAGGAATCACTCCCCATTCATTCCTATGGGCCTACAGGCCCATAGGAATGAATGGGGAGTTATTCCTTATTTGCGATTAGCAATTTGCTAATCGCAAATAAGGATGCGATTTCAAGGGTGCCAGGGGTGTCCAAAGGACACCCTGTAGCACCCCTGAAATGCAAATTTACACAGGTGTTGCGCACACACATGTCCTTTGGACATGTGTGTGTGTAACATGCAACTGAGAAAAATGCACTAAAGTGCTTTTTTCTATTTTTTCGCTATTTACCACGAAGTCAGACTTCGTGGTAAATAGCGGCCAAATATTGCGAATTCGCAATTTAAAAATGGTTAATGAATTGCATTTAAGGAATCTCAAATAGAGATTCCTTAAATGCAATTCCTCGCAAATATGCGATTTCGCAAATAGCGATTTTTGCATTTGGAATGATGAATCCCAAATGCAAAAATTGCGCTCGCAAAGGGCCAGATTCTGAGAATCTGGCCCTTTGTGAGCCGATTTTTCGTTCATGAATGTAGCTGATAGATAGAGGATAAAGCCTTCATGGATTGTTTTTGTGCAGAAAGGTGTCCATTCCCGCACAAAAATAACCCTGCCAACAACACAGACATCCCTGCTCCATTGGTATCGGCATCTACCATGTGACCTTACAAAAACTATGCTGACCACAACGCAGACACCTTTTCTCTATGGCACAAGGGGTCCTGTGTTGGCGCTAGGCGCTACAAAGTGTGGCGGCGCTAGGATGGAGCAGAGCTGCCCCATTTCTATGAGAATATTACGCAGTCGTGCTCTCTACAGTTCATGAACCTTTATAGTACATCAGGACCTAAATCTTGTGAATTACACAGAGATTTCTGCTGCACGTGCTTTAACCCACTGAGCTGGCTTACCAACAAGACACGCCCATCCTCCACTCCAGGCTCATTAGGAAGTCCGTCAGGCAGACTCAAACAATTATTTTGTATTCCTAAAACCATGATTGCCACTTCCCACACAAGAAACTAAGATTATAAATTCAACCTCAATATATCTATTTCCCTGCCGGAAGGAACCTAGCAATGTGCTGCCTTTCCCATTTCTAGATAAGCAAGATTAACATATCTTGTAAACATTGCATCTGAAGCCGCCCGCGCCGGAGAGCCACGTCTTGTAACATTTATGCTAGCCCCCGGGCAGGTGTTCTTAAATTCCTTCATCTGCTTTTCAGATCTTTCCTGCTCAGTATTTATTTATCGGCCCCACAGGCGGGAACCAGGCATGGAAATCGAGCTAGACAGCCAGCACCAGCCCTTTTCACGGGTTATTTGCCGCTGTAAAATTGTCAATAAAATGTGCCTGTGTCGATTTCCGTCGCCAGGCCATTAATGGAAGTGGAGGGCCATTAAAGAGTCGGTGTGGCCAGCAATGTCAGGGTGTCATCAGGATAAAGGGGGCTGGAGGTCTATCTTTAATTCCAATAGTTGTGTTTCTTGACACTCTACTCATCAGCAAGGCATGATTCTATGGAGTCGAATTCTAGCGCTATACAAGCCTTTAAATAAATAAATAAAATAAATAAAATAAATGGACACATTCTCATACCGGTGTGGTACGACAAATCCCCGCGTCCCCATCCGCGCACCTTGTATTCTTGTAATGCAGAATGCAAGCTTTCCCGCCTGGTGATCGATACAAGATGGCGCCAGCGGACCTTGGCGGGTGGGCGGGAGCGGCCTTCGCTGTCGACGAGCCTGTGTTGGGCAGTTTCCCCGTAGAGTGGTCCCGGATTCCCCGAAGCCTTGATTTCGTCGAGTGACGAAGACCGTGGTCCCGAACAGGCGGTAATTGGTGCGTGTTGGGAGTCAGGACCGCTGATGTTGCCTTCCTTGGGCAGATCGATCGGTCGCGCGCTTTGAATACGGAAGTGGAGAAGCAGCCATCCACGGTGGATGTCTAGCACTCGAGTGCGTTCTTTCTACGGTCGAAGCAGCGTGGTAGAAAATCTTAAACACTGAAGGGCAGATGTATCATTGAATTGCGGCGCCCTTGCGCCACGCACGGGGCCCAATGGCGACACAGCTACTAAGTCAGATTTATCAAGCCATGCAAAGCCACCTTTAACCCCTTTAGTGCTGCCATCGGCCGTTGGAAGTTGCGAGCACTACCTCCGTAGTGCTGCGCACGTCCAACGGCCGAGGCGGCCCCACCCGTTTCTTAGAACGTTCAGCACTGGCGCTGAACGTTCGACCCAAGAAACGGGTTAATAAATCTAGAAAAATCACTGTGTTGCGTTACTCTGCCGTTTTACATAGGTGGAATGTGGGTGTTCCCACACATCCACCCATGGATTCTGTTGCATTTTCAGATTTTCTGTTACTGGTAGGCTTGGGAATGTGTCAAAATGCTGCGCCTCACCAGGGGAGGCGTAATGAGGAGAAACATCTTTTTTTCCTCTTTCTATGTGTGCTGTATTCTGAAGCCCACATAGAAAGAGGAGTTTGCCTCCCTTTATTGTTTTTGTGAAGGAAGGCGCCCCTTCTTCCACAAAAACAATCCTTCCTGTAACTCGGGCACCCTTGCACCATGGTGCAATGGTGCCTGCTGCGTTTGCAGTAGGCTGCCATAACGGTGCCTGCACAGGGGGAAAGGACAGGGATACCCTGTATGTGATCATTACAGTGCATTACGGCCCTTTTCCTGTGGCACAGGGCAGCTAGGCAACTTGGTGCGCTGCCCTGTGCCACCATTCCCATAAATATGTCCCATAGTTACGAAAAAGTGATGCAGTACTGCGCAGCAAGTCACCTTTCTGTGCAGCGTTGTGCCACAAGGAAAGGGCAGAACTGTGTTGTATTTAAAAGAATACGGTGCTTTCCCGTCCTTGTCCCTGCACTGACACCATTTTGTCTGCCTAGCACCAACGCAGGCACCTTTGCACCAAGGTACAAGGGTCCGGCATTACAGGCAGGATTGTTTTTGTGCAGGAAGGGACACCTTCTTGCACTAAAGCAATCCCATGAGGCAAACTCCTCTTTCTATGTGGGCTTTAGAATGCCGCACACATAGAAAGGGGAAGTAACAAGAAGAAATAAAGATATTTCTCCTCGATACGCCTCCCTGAGAAGGCATAACATTTTAGGGTATTCCCAAATTTCCAAATTCTTATAAATCTGGGAATATGTCAAAATTCATGGGGGTTGTGTGGGAACACCCACGGCAATGCCCATGGAACGCCTACCCAGGGTAGAGTAGTGCAACAAAGTCATGTGCCCTGCATTAAGCTGCTCCGGATTTATGAAGTCACTCAGAGCCACGCAAAATGGCTTTGCGTTGCTTTGTGAATCTAGAGTAGAGGTTTGCTTTGCACACGTACCGTGGTGCAAACGCAATGCAAGCTTCTCGTAAGTAAGCCCCTAAGTACTCTGCAAAAATGACGATCAAATTAAGACTGTAGTGAAAAAAAGTATACCAGTACTCACGGCAAGATACGCCTTGGAGTAGAGAGATGTAGGACTCTCTCAGGAGCAAGAGCTGAGAGTTCTTTCCTGCACAGCTTGTTGGAGAGTGATATCCCCAGGTAAATGCAGACTTGTTAACTATCAGGTCTCTTGTTCATTACACTCTCATTCTCCTCCTGGGGGGAGAGGGTGTTCATTCACTTACTTCATCCTCTGACACCAACTTTGAGATGTCTATGAGCTGTCAAGCCTTGCACATAATGGCCTCCTTTGCAGTCTTTTCTGTTTCTCCTTCTTCAAAACAGGAAGGGACGTATTTTGTTCTGCCCAATCCAACATGGCTTCCACCTTCCGTGTACATCAGCTATTAACCTAATCCATCATGGCAGCATTACTTCCTGTATGTCACTTCCTGCTTCTTTTTGTAGCTCATTTCCTTTTTTCTCTTTTAGAAGGAGCTGAAACCACCAGATCTATGTGTAACAAACGCTGCAGTACCTTTTTGTCTCTGTTTTTTTTTCGTCCCCTAATTACTGATTCTTGTCCCATGTTTTTTCATTGGAGAATTTTTCCTAAAATCTTGGGGGCAGATTTATGTTAACTGGCGCATCCCCAGGGATGCGCCAGTTAATGTGCGCCACAGTGCGCCACAGCTCCGCCACCCATGGTGCGCCGCATTTATAATGCGGCGCACCATGGGGCAAAAACGGCACAGATGCGTGACGCATCTGTGCCGTAAAGGTGGCGCATTGCTGGAGTTGCATCGCAAGCGCGATGCAGCTCCAGCAAGGCTCGGGGGTGCCCCATCTTAACAATGCTGCGTCAAGACCTACGCCTGCTTCAAGCAGGCGCAGGCTTATGACGCAGCATTGGCCTGAAAGTGACTGAGTGAAATCTTATAGATTTCACTCATCCACTTTTGCGAGGCGCACCTGCCCCGGAACGCCCACCCTGCGCCGGAACGCCCACAAGCGGCGCAGGGCTTTACAACGTGACGCATCTGCCTAGATGCGTCACGTTGTAAATCATTCGTAGGGATGCACCACGTTTACGCCGCCTTGCGTGACGCAACAGCGGCGTAAACGTGGCGCAAGGGCCTCATAAATCTGCCCCTTGATTTCTTGCTCTGTTTCCAGAGTTCCGCTCCACATGGATCCATTCCTCACAACCTCTGGTCCAGGATTTGTGAGTGCCAGGCTCCTGTACAATTCTCTACCTTGGATATCCTGTCAGCCTGGACCTTTGTAATGCTTCTTGTGTTTTTTAGCTCCTGTTAGAGACCCTTCTAGGAGACAATTGTTGCTTCCACATGGTATTTGTTCGCGTTAACCAACACTGTGGCTACTGGAAGGAGTCACCCTTACTTCTGGCCGCTTCAACGAGAGAGGAATATGCAGCCAGTGTGCCCAGCCACTGATAGAAATTGCTTAAAAAGACATAGGAAACGCGTGTATATACAAAGTCTCTGAAAAACTGCATTAATTATATGTTCTGCTCATTAGACATTAACTTATATCTAAAGCAAACCTCATAAATTCCCTTAAAATATAATGAAATTGACCTCACAATTACTAAAGAAAACCAAAAAAAAAAAAAAATGGTCAGCTGTGGTTAGCTGAACAAACCATTACTCATGCCCTGCCATATCAACCATGTGATGTATCACAGTGCCTATGGAGAATGTTATTTTGGTGCCTACAAATACTTTGTGATGTAAGGCACTGTCCTAAAGCAACCCACTAAGTATATTCTACTGATCTGGGTATTCAACAGTTTTTAAGGTTTTTGGAAGAAGGGTGGTTGAAGCGCCTCTAATGGTATGTGTCTGAAACATTTCTACACTTGGGGCATCTCTACAACAATTTGGCGCAGGGCAGCGGTGCACGCTACTTTGCTGCAGCTCTCCGTCAAAAGAATAGGACAGGAATGTTCCGTATCTATGAGATCCTTTCCTCTTACACTGCCCTGGCTCACAAATGGCTGCCTATCCCCACCAGGGATACCCTTGCCCCATGGTGCAACGGCGCCTGTTTGAAATCAGATTGTTTTTCTGCAGGACGGGACACCTTCCTGCACAAAATCAACCGTTACGCCACCCCTGGGGAGACCCAGGTTTCTGATGTATTCGCGGATTCACGCATTGCTGTAAATCTAGGAATGTGTCAGAACCCATGAGTGTTGCGTGGGAACGCGTGCCGCACCGCCCATGGCACGTCTCCCCGGAGCAGTGCGAGGCAATGCAGCGGCTTGTGCTGTTACCGTACACCATGTCTACGAGGCCATGAAAAGCCGCACAGAGTGGCGTTCTGTAGCCTCGTACATAAGGGTCTGCACAGTGCGCTGTTGCAACATCCAAAAAAGTGACGTTCCAGTGGCGGACTGGGCTTGTAAATAAGCGGTCTGTACTTGTCAATGTTCAAAGGGAAGATGAAAGTAAGCCCTGGAAAGCATATTTTGCTCCCAGATAAATGACTAATATTGAACATATATAAGCCTTACCATAGGACTATATGGAATGGGAAACAACCTTTACAACGCAACTTTTACAACGCACTACCATTACAACGAAACTTTTACAACGCAACATCCACTACAACGCATGCAATTACAACGCAACCGATACAACGCATGACACTACAACGCACACCACTACAACGCATGTCATTACAACTCAGTCATTACACCGCATACCATTACAACGCATAACATTACCATCCAACACTTAACTTACTGTTGCACCCCCTGGAGTTAGAATAGTAATTTTTACCCCTACACTATCCAACACTTACCCTACTGTTGCACCCCCTGGAGTTAGAATAGTAATTTTTACCCCTACACTATCCAACACTTACCCTACTGTTGCACCCCCTGGAGTTAGAATAGTAATTTTTACCCCTACACTATCCAACACTTACCCTACTGTTGCACCCCCTGGAGTTAGAATAGTAATTTTTACCCCTACGCTATCCAACACTTACCCTACTGTTGCACCCCTGGAGTTAGAATAGTAATTTTTACCCCTCGCTAGCCAACACTTACCCTACTGTTGCACCCCCTGGAGTTAGAATAGTAAATTTTACCCCTACACTAGCCAATACTTACCTATTATGCAATGTAATGTTAT
Source organism: Lissotriton helveticus (assembly GCF_964261635.1). Classification (NCBI taxonomy): domain Eukaryota; kingdom Metazoa; phylum Chordata; class Amphibia; order Caudata; family Salamandridae; genus Lissotriton; species Lissotriton helveticus. The sequence continues at coordinate 19,666,376 of NC_136072.1, forward strand.
GCGTTGTAATGGTATGCGTTGTAAAGGTATTATGCATTGTAATGGAATGCGTTGTAAATGTCGTTTTTAAAATTTCGTTGTAATGGCATGCGTTGTAATGGAATGCGTTGTAATGGATGTTACGTTGTAAAAAATACGTTGTAAAGGTATGCCTTGTAAAAGTGTGCGTTGTAATGTCATACATCCATCTGGAATGGTTCCTATTGGTTTCCCTCTCCTTGACACCTGTGGGTACAGTTTTCACAGATACATCTGGGATCCTGACAATAAATTAATTTGTTAATGACATCAACAATTTGAGAATGGTCAGCTTTGCAATGATGACTGGTATTATCGAACAGATCAGAGATTTAATCAACACAAGGATTAAGAATGTTGGTCAAAAATGTTTTATTAAATCTGATCATTTTATGGAAATTTCATTTAAAGACTTTCCGCAGGATATCACCTGTCTGAGTCTGGAACACACAACTCAAACCAATGTTTGTTGCTTGGCACGTCCCTTCTCTAATGGAGGCTGTTAAGCTGTAGTACAACATTCAATCCAATTAACATGGGTTTTAAATGTGTTTTTTTTTTAAAGAAATGGTTACTGTTTTATTTTTAAAATATGTCTAGTTGTATTTGACTGTACTCCTTCTGCAAGTGTTCTCTGAAATGTTTACCAGAAAATAATAACCCACAGTGAACAGTATGAAAGCATGTCTCTGTCTCTTTAAAAAGAAACTCACAGAAGCCAAAGATTCTGAACATATCTTTTGGTTCGCCCTACCGGGTGGAATTGAAGACATCAAGGGGGATATGTATCGAATACCGTCATTGCGACTCTCAAATAGAGATTTTTAGAGAATCGCCATTTGAGAATCGCAAAACGGGATGTAATAAATAATTCGCAAATAGTTTGCGATTCCTTGGCATTCCTTAAGTGCGATTAGCAAACTCCGAATCACAATTAAGGAATACCTTCCCATTCATTGCTATGGGCTTGGAGGCCCATAGGAATGAATGGGAAGACAGTCTCAATTTGCGATTCGCAATGAGAGAATCGCAAATCGAGAATGCAATTTCAAGGGTGTCAAAAGGACAACCTGTTGCACCCCTGAAATATGTATGTGTGCACATGTGGTGCACATACATGCCCTAAGGGCATGTATGTGTGGCACATGGCACTTAGAAAAAAGCAAAAAGGTGTTTTTTCAAAGAATTTGCGATTTCTTATGCCAAATTTGCATAACTTAGGTGCTTTCTACATCGCATTTAAGGAATCGCAATGTGCAATTCCTTACTTGTAATCGTAAAATAGAGAATCGCAAATTTTGCAATTGTCTAATTTGCGATGCCGTTTTGGGATGATACAGCCCAAAAGGCCTTTTCCCATTCACAAACGGGCCGATTCTGAGAATCGGCCTGTTTGCGAACGGGAAAAGGGCTTGATACATATGCCCCCTAATTTGCTTCAGGTGGTGCAAAAGCTTTTTAGCTTTCTGATTGATTAATGTGATCAACTCTTCCTCCGCCTTATCTGGGCAATCGATGTATTGCCCCTAAAAAGGCCGATTTAAGGTAAAGAAATAGATTCATGATTTATGGCCGGGCAGTTTATCAGGGCCAGACATGGTATTTCATAATGTCAAGATGAGGAGGTCGCGGGCTGGAAGGTTCAGCTTGCTTGGGGGGGGAGGGGGGTCCAAATTAAGCCTGTGGTATTTCCTTTTAAAAGGGCACACTGTAACCATGGATACATCTCAGGTTGGGGGAAGGGGCGGGATATGGATCTGTAGAGGTGCCCATCGACTTCCCCAGACATTACTGTCCACTACATCTAAGCAGAGGGTCTCAGGACGCGGACTGTGGAAATGACCCATCTAGGCTGCCGCCCACCCTCTTGCTATTTTCAAAATCGAAATCCGAAAGGATCATGTTGAACGTTCATCACCACCCCCTTTTCTGAATCGTTTTTGGCCACTATAGGTGTGGCAGGGTATACTCAGACATGAGTCCCTTTCTCACTGCTCCATCAGGATTCAAGCAAACCGGGCCGAAGAGGCTGAAATGCCAGAAACCGGTCCCCGGTAGCTTGTCTCCTTTCTGGTGAAGAATTGGCTTGGTAGTTTGGTCTGCCCTGTTCCCATGAAGCACTGGGCCAGGGACAGACTAATTTGCATATAGCCAGGTTCTGAGCTGGGATGGGGCAGTGAGATAAATAACGGTGATGGATCAAGCCCTGATCTTTGGACTGGGTAAGAGTGGTCTGCTTAATTCAGACACTCTGTTCATCACCACCCCCTTTTCTGAATCGTTTTTGGCCACTATAGGTGTGGCAGGGTATACTCAGACATGAGTCCCTTTCTCACTGCTCCATCAGGATTCAAGCAAGCCGGGCCGAAGAGGCTGAAATGCCAGAAACCGGTCCCCGGTAGCTTGTCTCCTTTCTGGTGAAGAATTGGCTTGGTAGTTTGGTCTGCCCTGTTCCCATGATGCACTGGGCCAGGGACAGACTAATTTGCATATAGCCAGGTTCTGAGCTGGGATGGGGCAGTGAGATAAATAACGGTGATGGATCAAGCCCTGATCTTTGGACTGGGTAAGAGTGGTCTGCTTAATTCAGACACTCTGTTCATCACCACCCCCTTTTTCTGAATCGTTTTTGGCCACTATAGGTGTGGCAGGGTATACTCAGACATGAGTCCCTTTCTCACTGCTCCATCAGGATTCAAGCAAGCCGGGCCGAAGAGGCTGAAATGCCAGAAACCGGTCCCCGGTAGCTTGTCTCCTTTCTGGTGAAGAATTGGATTGGTAGTTTGGTCTGCCCTGTTCCCATGATGCACTGGGCCAGGGACAGACTAATTTGCATATAGCCAGGTTCTGAGCTGGGATGGGGCAGTGAGATAAATAACGGTGATGGATCAAGCCCTGATCTTTGGACTGGGTAAGAGTGGTCTGCTTAATTCAGACACTCTGTTCATCACCACCCCCTTTTCTGAATCGTTTTTGGCCACTATAGGTGTGGCAGGGTATACTCAGACATGAGTCCCTTTCTCACTGCTCCATCAGGATTCAAGCAAGCCGGGCCGAAGAGGCTGAAATGCCAGAAACCGGTCCCCGGTAGCTTGTCTCCTTTCTGGTGAAGAATTGGCTTGGTAGTTTGGTCTGCCCTGTTCCCATGATGCACTGGGCCAGGGACAGACTAATTTGCATATAGCCAGGTTCTGAGCTGGGATGGGGCAGTGAGATAAATAACGGTGATGGATCAAGCCCTGATCTTTGGACTGGGTAAGAGTGGTCTGCTTAATTCAGACACTCTGTTCATCACCACCCCCTTTTCTGGAACGAACAAAGGGGCATATTATCAAGGGGGTATATCCCCGCTTTTTTGGCTTTAAAAGCCAAGAAAGCGGAGATAAAATTATCTCCCTATTACCTAGCTGTCGCTAACACCAGTTAGCGACAGCTAGTAGGAGATAGCGACCATCTTGGGCCCCACTTTGCATGTCAGTGATATTTATCACTAATGACATGCAAAGTGGGCGTGCCAAGATGTTAGCGACTGGAAACAGTCGCTAACATCGCTATCTCCTATTACCAACTTTTGGAGATATTTGCGCTAAGCGCGAATATCTCCAAAAGCTAACATCTGCCCTGAGCAGTTCTTAGCCATGTTATCCAATGGGAGGTGGATAACATGGCTAAGAGCATTAGCTCGGTAATGCATGAATATCGCGGACTTTTCAGCGATATTCATGCATTGCGGCCGTTTTTTATCGCATTTGCGATAAACCTTGGTAATACCAAGGTTTATCTGCCGTAAAAATCGCTGCAGCTTAGCGGTAACATTTTCTCTCTAACCAAGCAATAGCGATAATTATCGCTATTGCTTGGTAATATGCCCCAAAGAGTCAATAGTAGTGCTGATAACCAGAGCTGTAATACTGCTACTAGCACCCAGCACAAGAACCATCACAAAGAATAACTGAAAATAATAACAATAAAGTGATTGGTCCATATCAGATTCAAATTAAATTATCACACAATCAGATTTGACATTTCTAACAAACAATATGAAATTGATGTGAACAATATGTGTGCCGAAGTATGAGGTGACTCTTGTAATATTAAAATAATATTAAAATAGTCGATGTATCTAATGAATTTGGAATCACTGTGTTTGCCTTTGCTTGATGTGAGTCAGCTGGGATTGGTGACACCATTTTGTGTATGGATGTGTTCAGACGTCTCTTTTCGATTTTCAATTTGCAGAGGCGAATGGACATGCTGTGATGCTCGGCTCTTCAATTCAGCTTGAATTTTAAACATAGGATAAACACAGGCTATTACAGGGTACACCGAAACATTAATTCTCACCTTTAGAGCTGTGCTCTTAACACAATTTAAATACACGGGGACATATTATCAAGGGATTTATCTCCGCTTTTTTGGCTTTAAAAGCCAAGAAAGCGGAGATAAAATGATCTCCCTATTACCTAGCTGTCGTTAACACCAGTTAGCGACAGCTAGTAGGAGATAGCGACCATCTTGGGCCCCGCTTTGCATATCGGAGAAATTTATCACTAATGACATGAGAAGTGGGCGTGCCAAGATGTTAGCGACTGGAAACAGTCGCTAACATCGCTATCTCCTATTACCAACTTTTGGAGATATTCGCGCTAAGCGCGAATATCTCCAAAAGCTAACACCTGCCCTGAGCAGTTCTTAGCCATGTTATTCAATGGGAGGTGGATAACATGGCTAAGAGCATCTGCTCGGTAATGCATGAATATCGCGGACTTTTCAGCGATATTCATGCATTTCGTGCCGATTTTTATCGCTAAGGAGATAAACCTTGATAATATCAAGGCTCCTAAGTGATAAAAATCATCGCTACACGGTGATAAAATTATTGCCGCTAAGCCAACCTAGCGATAATTATCGCTAGTTGTTGGTAATATGCTCCACGATTCTTCTGCACAATGTCCATGCCGTTCGTTGTGCACCGCGGGAGCCATTTCTTGGTAATTGCTTGAAAGCTAATTATGTATAAAAGGGTGTTTTGACGGACTCCAACCTGCCCGCACAGCTTTGGCGACGCCGGGGTCACTATTAATAGGATTTCTACCCAGCGATGAGGAATTTAAAGCAGAATTTCTGGCAAGGTTGTATGATGGTCGCAGAGTAAACTTCTGTAGAAATTAACTTTACTCATAAATTGGGATCAAAAAGAAACTTTAGCACTTAGACGGTGGTAGAATCAGAAAGACAGTACTTTAGGGTTTTAAGTACACTGCATTTGAGAACAAAGCATCAATTTATGCCTGCCTTTTTCCATGTGTTTTAAATGCAGGCATCTTGGAATCTGAAAATAGTGTGTCTTGAGCATAAAGATCAAAGCTAAAAGAAGAAAATGCTATGTTCCCAAATTGATGGCTTTTCGAAAATTGAAGATATTTAGAGAATTGTCTTGATGCAGCTCAGCATTTAATTATGGGTCTTGTCCTAAAAAACAACCTACTGAGAGACTTTGATGGCTTGGAGGACAGAAGGTTATTATTGTTTGAATAAGGACTTTAGTCTGTGATTATTAACGATGCGTGGGTGAAAAGGTGATCAGAATAAAAGTTGGATGTGAAGGAACGTCACTCGTTGGAAGCACTCAGCTTCGGAATACAATGGGGCTTATTTATGAGGCCTTGCAACACTTTTGCGCCACTGGTGCGTACCTTTTTGGGACGCACCGCGGCGTAAAAAATGTGCCACGTTGCACCCTATTCACAAAGTGAGGCATCTAGGCAGTAGCGTCACTTTGTAAACCCCAGTGCTACATTGCACCAGTATCTGGAATAATTTATGCAGGGTGGGCGTTCCCCAGAATCAAAGCCTCGTAGAAGTGGCCCAGTGAAAACTCCTTACGACATGATGCGTCATACAGTAAATATAATGCATTGATGGTGTCGCACGGAGGGCGCACTGAGAAGTGACGCATCGCTGCTTTGTCGCAGCAATGCAACACTTCTCATAAATAAGGCCCAATATATTTTGGGTGAGATGTCAGCTCAGAACACATTGGCCAATTGCGAGAGGGGTCTCAGACAGTAAGTGCCACAGCAGATGGCGTGTCTGTGCTGTGAAAGAAATCCCTTTCTTATTGGCTTATCCATCAATCTATATTGTATTGCAGCTAAAATTTGCATTTTTCTACAAAAGAAGGATGGAACCATGCACATTTCTTGTTTGCGATGGTTGTGGCTTAGCGATGGTCACATGCCAATATATAATTGTGACCTTATCATCTCAGCAAGAATTTGTATGAACGGGACTCACTGGTATAGTGTCTCAGGCTGGAAGTTAGATTCTTTACCCAGTTGCAGGTAAGACATCCGATCCACTGAGTCAAATTTACAAGAAACTGGCGGAGCGCCGTGTGATGACAAAATTAGTAACGCCACGCTCTGACAGTTTCAAAACGTAGGGATGCGCTGTATTCACATGTGGCGCTTAACTGCGTTAACCCTAGCGCTGGTGTTAAAAAAGCTGCCTAGTGCCAGCACAGGTACCCTAGCGCCATTTTGCTAGGGTGCCCTCGCTGCAGGGGCAATTGTTATGTGCAGAAAGAGACACCTTCCTGCACACAAACAATCTTTACAGGCGATTTGCTCTATCTATGTCTGCTGCAGAATGCAGCGCACACGGAAAGAGCAGAATACAGGGGTAAAAAGCCTTTCTCCTCGTATCGGCTGCTTAAGACCAGGGTTCCCTGGTGGTATTTTTGGGCATTGCCTCATACCTTATATGGGGCAGTGTCAAAAAGCAATGGGTTTTGCGGAGGCACACCCATTGCATGCCCCTTTGCTGCTTGAAAAGGGTCCGTATTTACAAGGCGGCGTAAAGCCACGTTAAGTTGCTTGATGCCACCTTGTAAATAAGGTGAAGGAGTTAACGCCACCAGAATATTAGAAAAAATTATGTTCAGGTGGCATTAACTCCTTGTAAATATACCCCTCTGTGTCTTCATTAACCCGAAATCTTCCCTGCAGCGATTCAAGGGGAACTCGCTATAGCATAACGTCACCTGCGGCGACTCATGGGGAGCTCTCTATAGCTTGACCTCCCCTGCGGCGACTCATGGGGAGCTCTCTATATCTCTATATCTTGACCTCACCTGTGGCGACTCATCGGGAGCTCTCTATAGCTTGACCTCACCTGTGGCGACTCATCGGGAGCTCTCTATAGCATGACCTCACCTGCGGCGACTCATGGAGAGCTCTCTATAGCATGACCTCACCTGTGGCGACTCATCGGGAGCTCTCTATAGCATGACCTCACCTGCGGCGACTCATGGAGAGCTCTCTATATCTCTATATCTTGACCTCACCTGTGGCGACTCATCGGGAGCTCTCTATAGCTTGACCTCACCTGTGGCGACTCATCGGGAGCTCTCTATAGCTTGACCTCACCTGTGGTGGCTCATCGGGAGCTCTCTATAGCATGACCTCACCTGTGGCGACTCATCGGGAGCTCTCTATAGCTTGACCTCACCTGTGGCGACTCATCGGGAGCTCTCTATAGCATGACCTCACCTGCGGCGACTCATGGAGAGCTCTCTATAGCATGACCTCGCCCACGGCGACTCATGTGGAGCTCTCTATAGCATGACTTCACCTTTCGTTACCAGAGTCCAAGCGACCAATATAGTGGCCGGTTTCAGTCTTCTCACCTCAGAAGCATTTGAAAATAAGAACTACTGTGACCCGTTTGTTACAAATGCCAATGGAACATTAGGGGGGGGGGTTGTAAGGCCATCCTGGTGGTATGGACGTGCCATACACAGCACTGGCTGAGAAAATGGGTGTGGTTTTTACTAGAGCCAAAGTAAATAAACTTTATGATCTGTGTAGGCAGGTAGTGAAATCAACTACTGTGTGATCAAGGTCCGGTCAATCAATCAATCAATCAATCAGGTGTTTGTTAAGTGCGACTACTCACCCGTAAGGGTCTCAAGCTGCTGGGGGGGGGGAAGGATGGAGAAGGATTATAAAATATAAAGCTGGAATATGGCAAATAGCTCATAATTACCCCCACGTGGACATTTCCACCCAGCTCTCTCCAGTGGAGTGTCAGCAGACGTGAATCCAGTAGGGCTGGGGCTGCATATTGCCCACCCCCCTGCACACTGCTGGAGGGGGCTAGTCAGCCCTTGCCACAAGTTGAGCCTTCTCTGGAACCTTTCCACAGCCCTAACTCTGGTGATTTTGGGGGAGACGTTGGTGCCAATTCCACAGTATAAGAGCAGCAAGAGGCTGGTTTGATCCCGGAGAAGTTTGTCACTTGTGCCATCATTTTTTGTGACCTTTAGGGGCATTTATTTGCCATTGTGAACAGTCGAGAGAGAGGTAGGACTGCACTGACCTGTGACTTGCTTATATGCAAATATGTCCCTCATGAGTATTTACTGGTCATTGTGAACAGTAGAGAGAAAGGTAGGACTTCACAGGCCTGTGTCTTGCTGATATGCAAATGTGGCCCTCATGAGTATTTTTTGGCCATTGTGAACAATAGAGAGAGAGGTAGGACAGCACTGCCCTGTGACTTGCTTATATGCAAATATGTCCTTCATGCAAAAACAACAAGTGATGGACTGAATGTGGATCAATGTCACACACTCCCCCAGTCAAAAGATCTGGGCCCAAATCCATCGTTTTTTTGCACTCCTGTATGAGTATTTATTGAGGATTGTGAGCAGTAGAGAGAGAGATAGGACTGAACTGGCCTGTGTCTTGCTCGTATGCAAATATGGCCCTCATGAGCATTTATTGGCCATTGTGGACAGTAGAGAGAAAGGTAGGACTTCACAGGCCTGTGTCTTGCTGATATGCAAATGTGACCCTGATGAGTATTTATTGGCCATTGTGGACAGTAGAGAGAGAGGTAGGACTGCACTGCCCTGTGACTTGCTTCTGTGTAAATGTGTCCCTCATGAGTATTTATTGCCCATTGTGAACAGTAGAGAGAGAGGTAGGACTGCTTTGACCTGTGTCTTGCTGATATGCAAATGTGGCCCTCATGAGTATTTATTGGCCATTTTGGACAGTAGAGAGAGAGGTAGGACTGCATTGCCCTGTGTCTTGCTTATATGTAAATGTGGCCCCCATGAGTATTTATTGGCCATTGTGAGCAGTAGAGAGAGAGATAGGACTGAACTGGCCTGTGTCTTGCTCGTATGCAAATGTGGCCCTCATGAGCATTTATTGGCCATTGTGGACAGTAGAGAGAGAGGTAGGACTTCACAGGCCTTTGTCTTGCTTATATGTAAATGTGTCCCTCATGAGTATTTATTTCCCATTGTGAACAGTAGAGAGAAAGGTAGGACTGCACTGCCCTGTGACTTGCTTATATGCAAATATGTCCCTCATGAGTATTTATTGGCCATTGTGAACAGTAGAGAGAGAGGTAGGACTGCATTGGCCTGTGTCTTGCTTCTATGTAATAGTGGCCCTCATGAGTATTTATTGGCCATTGTGAACAGTAGAGAGAGAGGTAGGACTGAATTGGCCTGTGTCTTGCTGCTATGTAAATGTGGCCCTCATGAGTATTTATTGCCCATTGTGGACAGTAGAGAGAGAGGTAGGACTGCATTGACCTGTGTCTTGCTGATATGTAAATGTGGCCCTCATGAGTATTTACTGGCCATTGTGAACAGTAGAGAGAGAGGTAGGAATGCACTGCCCTGTAACTTGCTTATATGCAAATATGTCCCTCATGAGTATTTATTGGCCATTGGGAACAGTAGAGAGAGAGGCAGGACTTCATAGGCCTGTGTCTTGCTTATATGTAAATATGTCCCTCATGAGTATTTATTGGCCATTGTGAACAGTAGAGAGAGAGGTAGGACTGCATTGGCCTGTGTCTTGCTTCTATGTAAATGTGGCCCTCATACGTTTTTATTGGCCATGGTGTACAGTAGAGAAAGAGGTAGGACTGCATTGGCCTGTATCTTGCTTCTATGTAAATGTGGCCCTCATGAGTATTTATTGGCCATTGTGAACAGTAGAGAGAGAGGTAGGACTGCATTGGCCTGTGTCTTGCTGCTATGTAAATGTGGCCCTCATGAGTATTTATTGGCCATTGTGGACAGTAGAGAGAGAGGTAGGACTGCATTGTCCTGTGTCTTGCTGCTATGGAAATGTGGCCCTCATGAGTATTTATTGGCCACTGTGAACAGTAGAGAGAAAGGTAGGACTGCACTGCCCTGTGACTTGCTTAAATGCAAATATGTCCCTCATGAGTATTTATTGGCCATTGGGAACAGTAGAGAGAGAGGTAGGACTTCACAGGCCTGTGTCTTGCTTATATGTAAATATGTCCCTCATGAGTATTTATTGGCCATTGTGAACAGTAGAGAGAGAGGTAGGACTGCATTGGCCTGTGTCTTGCTTCTATGTAAATGTGGCCCTCATGAGTATTTATTGGCCATTGTGAACAGAAGAGAGAGAGGTAGGACTGCATTGACCTTTGTCTTGCTTACATGGAAATGTGACCCTCATGAGTATTTATTGGCCATTGTGGACAGTAGAGAAAGAGGTAGGACTGCACTGGCCTGTGGCATGCTTATATGCAAATATGTCCCTCATGAGAATGTATTGGCCGCTGTGAACAGTAGAGAGAGAGGTAGGACTGTACTGGCCTGTGGCAGGCTTATATGCAAATGTGACCCTCATGAGTATTTATTGGCCATTGTGAAAAATAGAGAGAGAGGTAGGACTGCATTGACCTTTGTCTTGCTTACATGGAAATGTGACTGACCCTCACCAGTATTTATTGGCCATTGTGAACAGTAGAGAGAGAGGTAGGACTGCATTGACCTGTGTCTAGCATCTATGTAAATATGGCCCTCATGAGTATTTATTGGCCATTGTGAACAGTAGAGAGAGAGGTAGGGCTGCACTGCCCTGTGACTTGCTTATATGCAAATATGTCCCTCATGAGTATGTTTTGGCCATTGTGAACAGTAGAGAGAGAGGTAGGACTGCACTGCCCTCTGACTTGCTTATATGCAAATATGTCCCTCATGAGTATTTATTGGCCATTGTGGACAGTAGAGAGAGAGGTAGGACTGCATTGACCTTTGTCTTGCTTACATGGAAATGTGACCCTCATGAGTATTTGTTGGCCATTGAAAAAACTCACTCCTGAGGCGGAAGCCGGGAGTAGCAGTTGCTCCGTTTAAAAAAAAAAATTGAATGTCACTTGATTTACCTGTGTTTTAACTCACACCACTCTTAGCTTTCTTGGGGCAGAAGCCCTAACTTTCGCTCACTCGCACAGCCGATCTAAACGCTGTTGCGATTTGAAGGCAAACAAACCCGAGCTGCCGCCATCGCTGGCGTGCACCCTGGCCACGCCCCTTTGAGGCCACGCCCCCTCTCCTCTTTGAAAAAATGTGTATCTGCCGGAAGCGCAGCGGACGAGCGCAGCGGGAGCGCCGTTTGCGCGCCGAAGTCGTGCCTAAGACAATCCCGTCTGCGCCCGTCCGCGGCCGGCCGGGGACAGGGGCCACCCCCCTTGATCCTTCTCACAAGACGCAATATAACTCTGCCACCCTTTTCACATTGAGACCCCACGTGAAGGATAACTGTCTCCACCAATTTCATCCCCTTAACCTTCCCACCCTCTGCCAACATTGTAACGCTGACCTCAAAATGACTCAACCCAAGCAGCCACAGCAAAACTTCACCCTATTGCTTCTAAACTGCAGGTCTATGCCGAAACATAAAATAGAAATCTCACTCCTTCTAGATGAACGATCCCCTGATGTCCTCTTCCTAACTGAAACCTGGCTAACCCCAGACTGCGACCCAGATATAATTCAAGCCTTGCCATCGAACTACCACATCGAATGCCGGGACCGCCCATGCGGGAAAGGAGGAGGCCTCGCCATAATCTATAAGTCCATCTATCAATGCCACTGCACCTACGACCCCATCCCGGACTGTGAAAGCCTGTCCTTCTGCCTTAAGCTCACTCCTAACGATTGCCTAACAGGTGCGCTAATCTATCACCCTCCGGGCCCGCTGAACAATTTTTCCTCCTCATTACCTTCGTTCGCTGCAGATACTGCCATGTCCTCCTCAAACTTCACGCTGCTGGGCGACCTCAATATTCATTTTGATGTCAGCACCGACTGCACCGCCAGCGAGCTCACCTCTAGCTTAGCCGCAATCCAATTACTACAACTAGTAAAGGCTCCTACCCACGACAAAGGTCACCTGCTTGACCCAGTCTTTACCAACTGTTCCACACTAACAGTCGGCTCCATTACTCCCCTACCCTGGACGTATCACCATCTAATCCCTCTCAACTGGTCTATAGAAAATGCCACCCCGCCCCCCGCTCCCATAACTCGGAAGATGAGAAATTGGTCGAAGCTTCCGCTAGAGGCATGGTCTGACCTTCTCTCTAACTCCAAACCTATCCTCTCCAAAAACCCGGAACAAAATAGCGTCACCTTTAACAAGTGGTTAAAGGACTCTATTGACACCATCCTCCCCGCAAGAAAAACCAAACTAAAAAGAGCCCGAGAAACCGCCCCCTGGTACTCGGATAAACTCAGGGAGTTAAAACGAGAGTGTAGGAAAATGGAAAGAAAGTGGTGCCTGGGATACGCCCTAACTGACAAAGAAAGGTATAGAGAAAATATCAGAGCCTACAAAATGGAAATAAAAGCCGCTCAATCTATCTACTACAATGAGAAAATCATGGCAGCCAGGTCTAAACCCAAAGAAATTTATCAGGTAGTTAAAACCCTCTCCAAAATTCCCCCACCTACAATCACAACTCTTGATTCCACCTCTCGTTGTAACGAATTAGCCGAATTCTTCTTCCAAAAAACAAATAAAATATATTCTTCATTTACAAACCCCACCCCTGAAACTGTTCCACCACAATTCTCATGCGCGACTGGACACCCTGCGCAAACTCACCTGAATGATTTCCCATTATTAGACCTGGAATCACTCAAACTTTTTGCTCATCAGGTAAAATCTGGCTCCCCCCTTGACCCTGCACCCCCTAAGATGATGAATATGGTCAATCCAATCATTCTACCCACTTTCCTGGATCTACTCAACAGTTCCATCTCATCAGGGGTGGTCCCCCCCGCCTGGAAACAAGCAATGGTGAAAGCACTATTAAAAAAGCTGAATCTCAACCCTGCAGACCCTAATAACTACCGCCCAATTTCCCTGTTACCATGGGCAAGTAAAATCCTGGAGAAGCATGTCAACCTCCATCTCACTAACTACCTCGAGAAGAACCTCCTACTGGACAGATCCCAAACAGGCTTCCGCCCTAGACATGGCACTGAGACGGCACTGTTAGCCGTCACAGAGTAGGCTAGGAAAATCTTGGATCGAGGAGGAACAGTGGCAGTGATCCTCCTCGATCTAAGCGCAGCATTCGACACGGTATGCCACAAAACTCTACTAGCTCGACTCTTCGATCTTGGCATATCAGGAATCGCCCTAGACTGGCTGAGTTCGTTCCTCAGCAACAGAACCTTCCAGGTCTTTGATGGCGACTCTCACTCTAAAAACCGACCCCTAGATTGGGGCGTGCCTCAGGGCTCCTCATTGAGCCCCACGCTGTTTAACGTGTACATGAGGCCACTGGCGGGTGTCGTCCGAAAATACGGTATCAAAATCATATCGTACACGGACGACACCCAGCTGGTGGTCTCTTTGACACAGAAAGGCAGCATGCTCCCTCAACCCAATCTGGCAGCATGCCTGGAGGAAATCAAAAGATGGATGACAATGTCATCCTTAAAACTTAACGGTGACAAGACCGAGATTATGATCCTCGGCCCCCCACCTCCTGCCTCCTATCACCAGCTGTGGCCCTCAAGCTTGGGACTAATGCCAACTCCTAAAGAAAATATAAAGAGCCTAGGAGTTTGGCTAGATAACAAACTCACATTAAACACCCAAGCAACCAAAACAGCTGCAACCTGTTTAGGGATTATCCGAATGCTGAAAAAAATCCTGCCACTACTACCCTTTGAAGCCAGACAAGTGGTCATTCAGGGCCTGGTACAATCTAGGCTGGACTTCAACAACGCTCTATACTTAGGAGCCCCAGAATATGTGCTGGAAAAACTGCAAAGAACACAGAATTGTGCCGCTCGCACTCTTCTACAGATCCCTCGCAGAGAGTCAGTCAAGGCAGGGATCAAATCACTTCACTGGCTTCCAGTCAGAGAGAGAATAAAATTCAAGGCGCTCTGCATATCACATCAAGCATTTCACAGAGAAAACCCGAAAATTAACCACTCACTTCTCTCCCCCTACTGCCCCGAAAAAACCCTGCGCTCCACGAATGCACTTCTCGCCGTAGTCCCAAGAATCAAAAGAGCCAGAGCAGGAGGCAGGTCCTTTTCTCTGAACGCCACCAAACTCTGGAACTCACTCCCCCTCTCACTCAGAGCCATCCCCACCCTTCTACACTTCCACAAAGAACTTAAAACACTCCGATTCAGAAACTAATCCTTCCCTGCTCCCTCCCTTCCTCAGAAATCTGTTTTTTCCACTACCAGCGCTTGGACGCCTTCGGGCAACAGCCGCGCTCTACAAAACCCCTTCACTTCACTTCACTTCACTTGTGAACAGTAGAGAGAGAGGTAGGACTGCATTGCCCTGTGACTTGCTTATATGCAAATATGTCCCTCATGAGTATTTATTGGCCATTAGGAACAGTAGAGAGAGAGGAAGGACTTCACAGGCCTGTGTCTTGCTTATATGTAAATGTGGCCCTCATGAGTATTTATTGCCCATTGTGAACAGTAGAGAGAGAGGTAGGACTGCACTGCCCTCTGACTTGCTTATATGCAAATATGTCCCTCATGAGTATTTATTGGCCATTGTGGACAGTAGAGAGAGAGGTAGGACTGCATTGATCTTTGTCTTGCTTACATGGAAATGTGACTGACCCTCACCAGTATTTATTGGCCATTGTGAACAGTAGAGAGAGAGGTAGGGCTGCACTGCCCTGTGACTTGCTTATATGCAAATATGTCCCTCATGAGTATGTATTGGCCATTGTGACCAGTAGAGAGAGAGGTAGGACTGCACTGGCCTGTGGCAGCTTATATGCAAATATGTCCCTCATGAGTATGTATTGGCCACTGTGAACAGTAGAGAGAGAGGTAGGACTGCACTGGCCTGTGGCATGCTTATATGCAAATGTGACCCTCATGAGTATTTATTGGCCATTGTGAACAGTAGAGAGAGAGGTAGGACAGCATTGCCCTGTGTCTTGCTTATATGTAAATGTGGCCCTCATGAGTATTTATTGGCCATTGTGAGCAGTAGAGAGAGAGATAGGACTGGACTGGCCTGTGTCTTGCTCGTATGCAAATGTGGCCCTCATGAGCATTTATTGGCCATTGTGGACAGTAGAGAGAGAGGTAGGACTTCACAGGCCTTTGTCTTGCTTATAGCTAAATGTGTCCCTCATGAGTATTTATTTCCCATTGTGAACAGTAGAGAGAAAGGTAGGACTGCACTGCTCTGTGACTTGCTTATATGTAAATGTGTCCCTCATGAGTATTTATTGGCCATTGTGAACAGTAGAGAGAGAGGTAGGACTGCATTGTCCTGTGTCTTGCTGCTATGGAAATGTGGCCCTCATGAGTATTTATTGGCCATTGTGAACAGTAGAGAGAGAGGTAGGACTGCATTGGCCTGTGTCTTGCTGCTGTGTAAATGTGGCCCTCATGAGTATTTATTGCCCATTGTGGACAGTAGAGAGAGAGGTAGGACTGCATTGACCTGTGTCTTGCTGATATGTAAATGTGGCCCTCATGAGTATTTACTGGCCATTGTGAACAGTAGAGAGAGAGGTAGGACTGCACTGCCCTGTGACTTGCTTATATGCAAATATGTCCCTCTTGAGTATTTATTGGCCATTGGGAACAGTAGAGAGAGAGGTAGGACTTCACAGGCCTGTGTCTTGCTTATATGTAAATGTGGCCCTTATGAGTATTTATTGGCCATTGTGAACAGTAGAGAGAGAGGTAGGACTGCACTGCCCTGACTTGCTTATATGCAAATATGTCCCTCATGAGAATTTATTGGCCATTGTGGACAGTAGAGAGAGAGGTAGGACTGCATTGACCTTTGTCTTGCTTACATGGAAATGTGACCCTCGTGAGTATTTATTGGCCATTGTGGACAGTAGAGAGAGAGGTAGGACTGCATTGACCTTTGTCTTGCTTACATGGAAATGTGACCCTCATGAGTATTTATTGGCCATTGTGAAGAGTAGAGAGAGAGGTAGGACTGCATTGACCTTTGTCTTGCTTACATGGAAATGTGACTGACCCTCACGAGTATTTATTGGCCATTGTGAACAGTAGAGAGAGATGTAGGACTGCATTGACCTGTGTCTAGCATCTATGTAAATATGGCCCTCATGAGTATTTATTGGCCTTCTGAACAGTAGAGAGAGAGGTAGGACTGCACTGCCCTGTGACTTGCTTATATGCAAATATGTCCCTCATGAGTATGTATTGGCCATTGTGAATAGTGGAGAGAGAGGTAGGACTACACTGCCCTGTGACTTGCTTATATGCAAATATGTCCCTCATGAGTATGTATTGGCCATTGTGAACAGTAGATAGAGAGGTAGGACTGCACTGCCCTCTGATTTGCTTATATGCAAATATGTCCCTCATGAGTATTTATTGGCCATTGTGGACAGTAGAGAGAGAGGTAGGACTGCATTGATCTTTGTCTTTCTTACATGGAAATGTGACTGACCCTCACCAGTATTTATTGGCCATTGTGAACAGAAGAGAGAGATGTAGGACTGCATTGACCTGTGTCTAGCATCTATGTAAATATGGCCCTCATGAGTATTTATTGGCCATTGTGAACAGTAGAGAGAGAGGTAGGGCTGCACTGCCCTGTGACTTGCTTATATGCAAATATGTCCCTCATGAGTATGTATTGGACATTGTGAACAGTAGAGAGAGAGGTAGGACTGCACTGGCCTGTGGCATGCTTATATGCAAATATGTCCCTCATGAGTATGTATTGGCCACTGTGAACAGTAGAGAGAGAGGTAGGACTGCACTGGCCTGTGGCATGCTTATATGCAAATGTGACCCTCATGAGTATTTATTGGCCATTGTGAACAGTAGAGAGAGAGGTAGGACTGCATTGACCTTTGTCTTGCTTACATGGAAATGTGACCCTCATGAGTAATTATTGGCCATTGTGAACAGTAGAGAGAGAGGTAGGACTGCACTGCCCTGTGACTTGCTTATATGCAAATAGGTCCTCATGAGTATGTATTGGCCACTGTGAACAGTAGAGAGAGAGGTAGGACTGCATTGGTCTGTGTCTTGATTCTATGTAAATGTGGCCCTCATGAGTATTTATTGACCATTGTGAGCAGTAGAGAGAGAGGTAGGACTGCATTGACCTGCGTCTTGCTGATATGCAAATGTGACCCTCATGAGTATTTATTGGCCAGTGTGGACAGTAGAGTGAGAGGTAGGACTGCATTGGCCTGTGTCTTCCTTACATGTTAATGTGTCCCTCATGAGTATTTATTGGCCATTGTGGACAGTAGAGAGAGAGGTAGGACTGCATTGACTTTTACGTCTTGATTATATGTAAATGTGGCCCTCATGAGTATTTATTGGCCATTGTGAACAGTAGAGAGAGAGGTAGGACTGCACTGCCCTGTGACTTGCTTATATGCAAATATGTCCCTCATGAGTATTTATTGGCCATTGTGAACAGTAGAGAGAGAGGTAGGACTTCACAGGCCTGTGTCTTGCTTATATGTAATTGTGGCCCTTGTGAGTATGTATTGCCCATTGTGAACAGTAGAGAGAGAGGTAGGACTGCATTGACCTTTGTCTTGCTTACATGGAAATGTGTCCCTCATGAGTATTTATTGGCCATTGTGAACAGTAGAGAGAGAGGTAGGACTTCACAGGCCTGTGTCTTGCTTATATGTAAATGTGGCCCTTGTGAGTATGTATTGCCCATTGTGAACAGTAGAGAGAGAGGTAGGACTGCATTGACCTTTGTCTTGCTTACATGGAAATGTGACCCTCATGAGTATGTATTGGCCACTGTTAACAGTAGAGAGAGAGGTAGGACTGCACTGGCCTGTGGCATGCTTATATGCAAATGTGACCCTCGTGAGTATTTATTGGCCATTGTGAACAGTAGAGAGAGAGGTAGGACTGCATTGGTCTCTGTCTTGCTGATATGTAAATATGGCCCTCATGAGTATTTATTGCCCATTGTGAACAGTAGAGAGAAAGGTAGGACTGCACTGCCCTGTGACTTGCTTATATGCAAATATGTCCCTCATGAGTATTTATTGGCCATTGTGAGCAGTAGAGAGAGAAGTAGGACTGCATTGACCTGTGTCTTCCTTACATGTTAATGTGTCCCTCATGAGTATTTATTGGCCATTGTGGACAGTAGAGAGAGAGGTAGGACTGCATTGACTTTTGTGACTTGATTATATGTAAATGTGGCCCTCATGAGTATTTATTGGCCATTGTGAACAGTAGAGAGAGAGGTAGGACTGCACTGCCCAGTGACTTGCTTATATGTAAATGTGGCCCTTGTGAGTATTTATTGCCCATTGTGAACAGTAGAGAGAGAGGTAGGACTGCATTGACCTTTGTCTTGGTTACATGGAAATGTGACCCTCATGAGTATTTATTGGCCATTGTAAACAGTAGAGAGAGAGGTAGGACTGCACTGCCCTGTGACTTGCTTATATGCAAATATGTCCCTCATGTGTATTTATTGGCCATTGGGAACAGTAGAGAGAGAGGTAGGACTTCACAGGCCTGTGTCTTGCTTATATGTAAATGTGGCCCTCATGAGTATTTATTGCCCATTGTGAACAGTAGAGAGAGAGGTAGGACTGCACTGCCCTCTGACTTGCTTATATGCAAATATGTCCCTCATGAGTATTTATTGGCCATTGTGGACAGTAGAGAGAGAGGTAGGACTGCATTGACCTTTGTCTTGCTTACATGGAAATGTGACCCTCATGAGTATTTATTGGCCATTGTGAACAGTAGAGAGAGAGGTAGGACTGCACTGCCCTGTGACTTGCTTATATGCAAATATGTCCCTCATGTGTATTTATTGGCCATTGGGAACAGTAGAGAGAGAGGTAGGACTTCACAGGCCTGTGTCTTGCTTATATGTAAATATGGCCCTCATGAGTATTTATTGGCCATTGTGAACAGTAGAGAGAGAGGTAGGGCTGCACTGCCCTGTGACTTGCTTATATGCAAAAAATGTCCCTCATGAGCATTTATTGGCCATTGTGAACAATAGAGAGAGAGGTAGGACGTCACAGGCCTGTGTCTTGCTTATATGTAAATGTGGCCCTTGTGAGTATGTATTGGCCACTGTGAACAGTAGAGAGAGAGGTAGGACTGCACTGGCCTGTGGCATGCTTATATGCAAATGTGACCCTCATGAGTATTTATTGGCCATTGTGAACAGTAGAGAGAGAGGTAGGATTGCATTGCCCTGTGTCTTGCTTATATGTAAATGTGGCCCTCATGAGTATTTATTGGCCATTGTGAGCAGTAGAGAGAGAGATAGGACTGGACTGGCCTGTGTCTTGCTCGTATGCAAATGTGGCCCTCATGAGCATTTATTGGCCATTGTGGACAGTAGAGAGAGAGGTAGGACTTCACAGGCCTTTGTCTTGCTTATAGCTAAATGTGTCCCTCATGAGTATTTATTTCCCATTGTGAACAGTAGAGAGAAAGGTAGGACTGCACTGCTCTGTGACTTGCTTATATGTAAATGTGTCCCTCATGAGTATTTATTGGCCATTGTGAACAGTAGAGAGAGAGGTAGGACTGCATTGTCCTGTGTCTTGCTGCTATGGAAATGTGGCCCTCATGAGTATTTATTGGCCATTGTGAACAGTAGAGAGAGAGGTAGGACTGCATTGGCCTGTGTCTTGCTGCTGTGTAAATGTGGCCCTCATGAGTATTTATTGCCCATTGTGGACAGTAGAGAGAGAGGTAGGACTGCATTGACCTGTGTCTTGCTGATATGTAAATGTGGCCCTCATGAGTATTTACTGGCCATTGTGAACAGTAGAGAGAGAGGTAGGACTGCACTGCCCTGTGACTTGCTTATATGCAAATATGTCCCTCTTGAGTATTTATTGGCCATTGGGAACAGTAGAGAGAGAGGTAGGACTTCACAGGCCTGTGTCTTGCTTATATGTAAATGTGGCCCTCATGAGTATTTATTGGCCATTGTGAACAGTAGAGAGAGAGGTAGGACTGCACTGCCCTGACTTGCTTATATGCAAATATGTCCCTCATGAGAATTTATTGGCCATTGTGGACAGTAGAGAGAGAGGTAGGACTGCATTGACCTTTGTCTTGCTTACATGGAAATGTGACCCTCGTGAGTATTTATTGGCCATTGTGGACAGTAGAGAGAGAGGTAGGACTGCATTGACCTTTGTCTTGCTTACATGGAAATGTGACCCTCATGAGTATTTATTGGCCATTGTGAAGAGTAGAGAGAGAGGTAGGACTGCATTGACCTTTGTCTTGCTTACATGGAAATGTGACTGACCCTCACGAGTATTTATTGGCCATTGTGAACAGTAGAGAGAGATGTAGGACTGCATTGACCTGTGTCTAGCATCTATGTAAATATGGCCCTCATGAGTATTTATTGGCCTTCTGAACAGTAGAGAGAGAGGTAGGACTGCACTGCCCTGTGACTTGCTTATATGCAAATATGTCCCTCATGAGTATGTATTGGCCATTGTGAATAGTGGAGAGAGAGGTAGGACTACACTGCCCTGTGACTTGCTTATATGCAAATATGTCCCTCATGAGTATGTATTGGCCATTGTGAACAGTAGATAGAGAGGTAGGACTGCACTGCCCTCTGATTTGCTTATATGCAAATATGTCCCTCATGAGTATTTATTGGCCATTGTGGACAGTAGAGAGAGAGGTAGGACTGCATTGATCTTTGTCTTTCTTACATGGAAATGTGACTGACCCTCACCAGTATTTATTGGCCATTGTGAACAGTAGAGAGAGATGTAGGACTGCATTGACCTGTGTCTAGCATCTATGTAAATATGGCCCTCATGAGTATTTATTGGCCATTGTGAACAGTAGAGAGAGAGGTAGGGCTGCACTGCCCTGTGACTTGCTTATATGCAAATATGTCCCTCATGAGTATGTATTGGACATTGTGAACAGTAGAGAGAGAGGTAGGACTGCACTGGCCTGTGGCATGCTTATATGCAAATATGTCCCTCATGAGTATGTATTGGCCACTGTGAACAGTAGAGAGAGAGGTAGGACTGCACTGGCCTGTGGCATGCTTATATGCAAATGTGACCCTCATGAGTATTTATTGGCCATTGTGAACAGTAGAGAGAGAGGTAGGACTGCATTGACCTTTGTCTTGCTTACATGGAAATGTGACCCTCATGAGTAATTATTGGCCATTGTGAACAGTAGAGAGAGAGGTAGGACTGCACTGCCCTGTGACTTGCTTATATGCAAATAGGTCCTCATGAGTATGTATTGGCCACTGTGAACAGTAGAGAGAGAGGTAGGACTGCATTGGTCTGTGTCTTGATTCTATGTAAATGTGGCCCTCATGAGTATTTATTGACCATTGTGAGCAGTAGAGAGAGAGGTAGGACTGCATTGACCTGCGTCTTGCTGATATGCAAATGTGACCCTCATGAGTATTTATTGGCCAGTGTGGACAGTAGAGTGAGAGGTAGGACTGCATTGGCCTGTGTCTTCCTTACATGTTAATGTGTCCCTCATGAGTATTTATTGGCCATTGTGGACAGTAGAGAGAGAGGTAGGACTGCATTGACTTTTACGTCTTGATTATATGTAAATGTGGCCCTCATGAGTATTTATTGGCCATTGTGAACAGTAGAGAGAGAGGTAGGACTGCACTGCCCTGTGACTTGCTTATATGCAAATATGTCCCTCATGAGTATTTATTGGCCATTGTGAACAGTAGAGAGAGAGGTAGGACTTCACAGGCCTGTGTCTTGCTTATATGTAAATGTGGCCCTTGTGAGTATGTATTGCCCATTGTGAACAGTAGAGAGAGAGGTAGGACTGCATTGACCTTTGTCTTGCTTACATGGAAATGTGTCCCTCATGAGTATTTATTGGCCATTGTGAACAGTAGAGAGAGAGGTAGGACTTCACAGGCCTGTGTCTTGCTTATATGTAAATGTGGCCCTTGTGAGTATGTATTGCCCATTGTGAACAGTAGAGAGAGAGGAAGGACTGCATTGACCTTTGTCTTGCTTACATGGAAATGTGACCCTCATGAGTATGTATTGGCCACTGTTAACAGTAGAGAGAGAGGTAGGACTGCACTGGCCTGTGGCATGCTTATATGCAAATGTGACCCTCGTGAGTATTTATTGGCCATTGTGAACAGTAGAGAGAGAGGTAGGACTGCATTGGTCTCTGTCTTGCTGATATGTAAATATGGCCCTCATGAGTATTTATTGCCCATTGTGAACAGTAGAGAGAAAGGTAGGACTGCACTGCCCTGTGACTTGCTTATATGCAAATATGTCCCTCATGAGTATTTATTGGCCATTGTGAGCAGTAGAGAGAGAAGTAGGACTGCATTGACCTGTGTCTTCCTTACATGTTAATGTGTCCCTCATGAGTATTTATTGGCCATTGTGGACAGTAGAGAGAGAGGTAGGACTGCATTGACTTTTGTGACTTGATTATATGTAAATGTGGCCCTCATGAGTATTTATTGGCCATTGTGAACAGTAGAGAGAGAGGTAGGACTGCACTGCCCAGTGACTTGCTTATATGTAAATGTGGCCCTTGTGAGTATTTATTGCCCATTGTGAACAGTAGAGAGAGAGGTAGGACTGCATTGACCTTTGTCTTGGTTACATGGAAATGTGACCCTCATGAGTATTTATTGGCCATTGTAAACAGTAGAGAGAGAGGTAGGACTGCACTGCCCTGTGACTTGCTTATATGCAAATATGTCCCTCATGTGTATTTATTGGCCATTGGGAACAGTAGAGAGAGAGGTAGGACTTCACAGGCCTGTGTCTTGCTTATATGTAAATGTGGCCCTCATGAGTATTTATTGCCCATTGTGAACAGTAGAGAGAGAGGTAGGACTGCACTGCCCTCTGACTTGCTTATATGCAAATATGTCCCTCATGAGTATTTATTGGCCATTGTGGACAGTAGAGAGAGAGGTAGGACTGCATTGACCTTTGTCTTGCTTACATGGAAATGTGACCCTCATGAGTATTTATTGGCCATTGTGAACAGTAGAGAGAGAGGTAGGACTGCACTGCCCTGTGACTTGCTTATATGCAAATATGTCCCTCATGTGTATTTATTGGCCATTGGGAACAGTAGAGAGAGAGGTAGGACTTCACAGGCCTGTGTCTTGCTTATATGTAAATGTGGCCCTCATGAGTATTTATTGGCCATTGTGAACAGTAGAGAGAGATGTAGAACTGCATTGACCTGTGTCTAGCATCTATGTAAATATGGCCCTCATGAGTATTTATTGGCCATTGTGAACAGTAGAGAGAGAGGTAGGGCTGCACTTCCCCGTGACTTGCTTATATGCAAAAAATGTCCCTCATGAGCATTTATTGGCCATTGTGAACAATAGAGAGAGAGGTAGGACGTCACAGGCCTGTGTCTTGCTTATATGTAAATGTGGCCCTTGTGAGTATTTATTGCCCATTGTGAACAGGAGAGAGAAAGGTAGGACTGCACTGCCCTGTGACTTGCTTATATGCAAATATGTCCCTCATGAGTATTTATTGACCATTGTGAGCAGTAGAGAGAGAGGTAGGACTGCATTGACCTGCGTCTTGCTGATATGCAAATGTGACCCTCATGAGTATTTATTGGCCAGTGTGGACAGTAGAGTGAGAGGTAGGACTGCATTGGCCTGTGTCTTCCTTACATGTTAATGTGTCCCTCATGAGTATTTATTGGCCATTGTGGACAGTAGAGAGAGAGGTAGGACTGCATTGACTTTTACGTCTTGATTATATGTAAATGTGGCCCTCATGAGTATTTATTGGCCATTGTGAACAGTAGAGAGAGAGGTAGGACTGCACTGCCCTGTGACTTGCTTATATGCAAATATGTCCCTCATGAGTATTTATTGGCCATTGTGAACAGTAGAGAGAGAGGTAGGACTTCACAGGCCTGTGTCTTGCTTATATGTAAATGTGGCCCTTGTGAGTATGTATTGCCCATTGTGAACAGTAGAGAGAGAGGTAGGACTGCATTGACCTTTGTCTTGCTTACATGGAAATGTGTCCCTCATGAGTATTTATTGGCCATTGTGAACAGTAGAGAGAGAGGTAGGACTTCACAGGCCTGTGTCTTGCTTATATGTAAATGTGGCCCTTGTGAGTATGTATTGCCCATTGTGAACAGTAGAGAGAGAGGTAGGACTGCATTGACCTTTGTCTTGCTTACATGGAAATGTGACCCTCATGAGTATGTATTGGCCACTGTGAACAGTAGAGAGAGAGGTAGGACTGCACTGGCCTGTGGCATGCTTATATGCAAATGTGACCCTCGTGAGTATTTATTGGCCATTGTGAACAGTAGAGAGAGAGGTAGGACTGCATTGGTCTGTGTCTTGCTGATATGTAAATATGGCCCTCATGAGTATTTATTGCCCATTGTGAACAGTAGAGAGAAAGGTAGGACTGCACTGCCCTGTGACTTGCTTATATGCAAATATGTCCCTCATGAGTATTTATTTGCCATTGTGAGCAGTAGAGAGAGAAGTAGGACTGCATTGACCTGTGTCTTCCTTACATGTTAATGTGTCCCTCATGAGTATTTATTGGCCATTGTGGACAGTAGAGAGAGAGGTAGGACTGCATTGACTTTTGTGACTTGATTATATGTAAATGTGGCCCTCATGAGTATTTATTGGCCATTGTGAACAGTAGAGAGAGAGGTAGGACTGCACTGCCCAGTGACTTGCTTATATGTAAATGTGGCCCTTGTGAGTATTTATTGCCCATTGTGAACAGTAGAGAGAGAGGTAGGACTGCATTGACCTTTGTCTTGGTTACATGGAAATGTGACCCTCATGAGTATTTATTGGCCATTGTAAACAGTAGAGAGAGAGGTAGGACTGCACTGCCCTGTGACTTGCTTATATGCAAATATGTCCCTCATGTGTATTTATTGGCCATTGGGAACAGTAGAGAGAGAGGTAGGACTTCACAGGCCTGTGTCTTGCTTATATGTAAATACGGTAGCTTGTCTCCTTTCTGGTGAAGAATTGGCTTTGTAGTTTGGTCTGCCCTGTTCCCATGATGCACTGGGCCAGGGACAGACTAATTTGCATATAGCCAGGTTCTGAGCTGGGATGGGGCAGTGAGATAAATAACGGTGATGGATCAAGCCCTGATTCTTGGACTTGGTAAGGGTGGTCTGCTTAATTCAGACACTCTGTTCATCACCACCCCCTTTTCTGTATCGTTTTTGGCCACTATAGGTGTGGCAGGGTATACTCAGACATGAGTCCCTTTCTCACTGCTCCATCAGGATTCAAGCAAGCTGGGCCGAAGAGGCTGAAATGCCAGAAACCGGTCCCCGGTAGCTTGTCTCCTTTCTGGTGAAGAATTGGCTTTGTAGTTTGGTCTGCCCTGTTCCCATGATGCACTGGGCCAGGGACAGACTAATTTGCATATAGCCAGGTTCTGAGCTGGGATGGGGCAGTGAGATAAATAACGGTGATGGATCAAGCCCTGATCTTTGGACTGGGTAAGGGTGGTCTGCTTAATTCAGACACTCTGTCCAAAGATCAGGGCTGCCCTCTGACTTGCTTATATGCAAATGTGACCCTCCTGAGTATTTATTGGCCATTGTGAACAGTAGAGAGAGAGGTAGGACTGCATTGGCCTTTGTCTTGCTTACATGGAAATGTGACCCTCATGAGTATTTATTGGCCATTGTGAACAGTAGAGAGAGAGGTAGGACTGCACTGCCCTGTGACTTGCTTATATGCAAATATGTCCCTCATGAGTATGTATTGGCCACTGTGAACAGTAGAGAGAGAGGTAGGACTGCGTTGGTCTGTGTCTTGCTTCTATGTAAATGTGGCCCTCATGAGTATTTATTGCTCAATGTGAACAGTAAAGAGAGAGGTAGGACTGTACTGCCCTGTGACTTGCTTATATGCAAATATGTCCCTCATGAGTATGTATTGGCCATTGTGAACAGTAGAGAGAGAGGTAGGACTGCACTGCCTGTGGCTTGCTTATATGCAAATGTGACCCTTAGGAGTATTTATTGCCCATTGAGAACAGTAGAG
Organism: Lissotriton helveticus; assembly: GCF_964261635.1. NCBI lineage: Eukaryota > Metazoa > Chordata > Amphibia > Caudata > Salamandridae > Lissotriton > Lissotriton helveticus. The sequence continues at coordinate 19,692,784 of NC_136072.1, forward strand.
AGAGAAGTAGGACTGCATTGTCCTGTGTCTTGCTTATATGTAAATGTGGCCCTGGCACTCATTTATTGGCCACTGCGAACAGTAGAGAGAGAGGTAGGACTGCACTACCCTGTGCCTTGCTTATATGTAAATGTGGCCCTCAGACACATTTATTTGCAAATGTGAACAGAAGAGAGAGAGGTAGGACTGCATTTACATGTGTCTTGCTTCTATGTAACTGTGACCCTCGTGAGTATTTATTGGCCATTGTGGACAGTAGAGAGAGAGGTAGGACTGCATTAGCCTGTGTCTTGCTTCTATGTAAATGTGACCCTCATGAGTATTTATTGGCCATTGTGGACAGTAGACAGAGAGGTAGGACGGCATTGACCATTTGTCTTGCTTACATGTAAATATGTCCCTCATGAGTATTTATTGGCTATTGTGAACAGTAGAGACAGAGGTAGGACTTCACAGGCCATTGTCTCGCTTATATATAAATGTGGCTTCACGAGTATTTATTGGCCATTGTGGACAGTAGAGAGAGAGGTAGGACGGCATTGACCATTTGTCTTGCTTACATGTAAATGTGGCCCTCATGAGTATTTATTGCCCATTGTGAACAGTAGAGAGAGAGGTAGGACTGAATTGGTCTGTGTCTTGCTTATATGCAAATATGTCCCTCATGAGTATTTATTGGCCATTGTGAGCAGTAGAGAGAGAAGTAGAACTGCATTGACCTGTGTCTTCCTTACATGTTAATGTGTCCCTCATGAGTATTTATTGGCCATTGTGGACAGTAGAGAGAGAGGTAGGACTGCATTGACTTTTGTGTCTTGATCATATGTAAATGTGGCCCTCATGAGTATTTATTGGCCATTGTGAACAGTAGAGAGAGAGGGAGGACTGCATTGCCCTGTGACTTGCTTATAGGCAAATATGTCCCTCATGAGTATTTATTGGCCATTGTGAACAGTAGAGAGAGAGGTAGGACTTCACAGGTCTGTATCTTGCTTATATGCAAACGTGGCCCTTGTGAGTATTTATTGCCCATTGTGAACAGTAGAGAGAGAGGTAGGACTGCATTGACCTTTGTCTTGCTTACATGGAAATGTGACCCTCAAGAGTATTTATTGCCCATTGTGAACAGTAGAGAGAGAGGTAGGACTGCATTGACCGGTGTCTAGCTTCTATGTAAATATGGCCCTCATGAGTATTTATTGGCCATTGTGAACAGTAGAGAGAGAGAGATAGGACTTCAGGGGCCTTTGTCTTGCTTATATGTAAATGTGTCCCTCATGAGTATTTATTGCTCAATGTGAACAGTAAAGAGAGAGGTAGGACTGCACTGCCCCGTGACTTGCTTATATGCAAATATGTCCCTCATGAGTATGTATTGGCCATTGTGAACAGTAGAGAGAGAGGTAGAACTGCACTGGCCTGTGGCTTGCTTATATGCAAATGTGACCCTTAGGAGTATTTATTGGCCATTGAGAACCGTAGAGAGAGAAGTAGGACTGCATTGTCCTGTGTCTTGCTTATTTGTAAATGTGGCCCTGGCACTCATTTATTGGCCACTGCGAACAGTAGAGAGAGAGGTAGGACTGCACTGCCATGTGCCTTGCTTATATGTAAATGTGGCCCTCGGACACATTTATTTGCAAATGTGAACAGAAGAGAGAGAGGTAGGACTGCATTGACATGTGTCTTGCTCCTATGTAACTGTGACCCTCGTGAGTATTTATTGGCCATTGTGGACAGTAGAGAGAGAGGTAGGACTGCATTGGCCTGTGTCTTGCTTCTATGTAAATGTGACCCTCATGAGTATTTATTGGCCATTGTGGACAGTAGAGAGAGAGGTAGGACTTCACAGGCCATTGTCTCGCTTATATATAAATGTGGCTTCACGAGTATTTATTGGCCATTGTGGACAGTAGAGAGAGAGGTAGGACGGCATTGACCATTTGTCTTGCTTACATGTAAATGTGGCCCTCATGAGTATTTATTGGCCATTGTGAACATTAGAGACAGAGGTAGGACTGCACTGCCCTGTGACTTGCTCATATGCAAATATGTCCCTCGTGAGTATTTATTGGCCATTGTGAACAGTAGAGAGAGAGGTAGGACTTCACAGGCCTTTGTCTTGCTTATATGTAAATGTGGCCCTCATGAGTATTTATTGCCCACTGTGAACAGTAGAGAGAGAGGTAGGACTTCACAGAACTTTGTCTTGCTTATATGCAAATGTGTCCCTCATGAATATGTATTGCCCACTGTGACCAGTAGAGAGAGAGGCAGGACTGCATTGGTATGTGTCTTGCTTCTATGGAAATGTGGCCCTCATGAGTATTTATTGGCCATTGTGAGCAGTAGAGAGAGGTAGGACTGCATTGGCCTGTGTCTTGCTTCTATGTAAATGTGACCCTCATGAGTATTTATTGGCCATTGTGGACAGTAGAGAGAGAAGTAGGACTGCACTGGCCTGTGGCTTGCTTATATGCAAATATGTCCCTCATGAGTATTTATTGCCCATTGTGAACAGTAGAGAGAGAGGTAGGACTTCACAGGCCTTTGTCTTGCTTATATGTGAATGTGACGCTCAGGTGTATTTATTGGCCATTGTGAACAGTAGAGAGAGAGGTAGGACTTCACAGGCCTTTGTCTTGCTTATAAGGTAATGTGTCCCTCATGTAGAGAGAGAGGTAGGACTGCACTGTCCTGTGACTTGCTTATATGCAAATATGTCCCTCATGAGTATTTATTGGCCATTGTGTGCAGTAGAGAGAGAGGTAGGACTGCATTGACCTGTGGCTTGCTTACATATAAATGTGGCCCTCATGAGTATTTATTGCCCATTGTGAACAGTAGAGAGAGAGGTAGGACTGCACTGCCCTGTGACTTGCTTATATGCAAATATGTCCCTCATGAGTATTTATTGGCCATTGTGAACAGTCGAGAGAGAGGTAGGACTGCACTGCCCTGTGACTTGCTTATATGCAAATATGTCCCTCATGAGTATTTATTGGCCATTGTGAACAGTCGAGAGAGAGGTAGGACTGCACTGCCCTGTGACTTGCTTATATGCAAATATGTCCCTCATGAGTATTTATTGGCCATTGTGAACAGTCGAGAGAGAGGTAGGACTGCACTGCCCTGTGACTTGCTTATATGCAAATATGTCCCTCATGAGTATTTATTGGCCATTGTGAACAGTCGAGAGAGAGGTAGGACTGCATTGCCCTGTGACTTGCTTATATGCAAATGTGTCCCATTTGCATTTTATTCATTGAATTAAGCCCTATGCCCAGTTTTGCTACATGTTCATCTATCACTCTCAGCCTCTTTTCAATGATAGAGATTTGTAGACTGATGGGTCCTAATAAAGTAGAAAACAGTGTCTCCATCCTCCACCAAAATCCTTCATTCCCCGACACTATGCTGGCCTCTGAGGTTTGAGTATCTATCCCATTGAGCTGACCCTCCCCCTTGTCCCCTCTCTGCCCAGCAGAGCCGAGTGCCCGCCGTCGTGTCTTGCGGCCACCCTTGCCTCTTTGCTTATTTTTTAGTGGCTCAATGACTATATGTTTTAATTTGCTCTTAGCCTTTTGCCCTCTGGTTCGTACTGGTGTACTGTCGCTCTTTTCCTTATCCGTGTTTGACATATCAATGTTCGGGCACACTTTTATGTCCTCTAGTTGTACCGAGTCATTTACTGAAAGCGGTAAAGAGACTTGGCTCATATTCATGTTTGACGTCTGCATGGTGGGAGTTGATGAAAGCCTGCCTCCCATAAAAAGGTGTTCTGATGGTGCCGTGTCCTGAATTATACAGTTCTCCTTAGGGTCAGCTCCGGGTAGCCCTGCATATGATGCGGCAAGCAGAGAGTCAAATGAATTATCTTGATGCATAAATGGGGGCATGCTTGGTGGGAGTGAAAAGCGTCTTTGCCACGACGCCAAAAGTCTTCTGTAACATTTTATCTATGGCCGTTAGGCTTGGCAATGGGGTAATAGTGGTGGTTATGGCCATTTTCTGCCTGGTCTTTGATCCAGGCACTGCCGGTGTTCTTTTCCCCATAATGTGTGTTGATCAGAATCACTCAAGGAAAATATGCAGCAAGTGGCTCCCAGCAGGCTACAGATTACAAGTTACCGCTAGGATATAGAGTACAAAAAACAATTATTGGGCCCGATTCACAGAACTAACTTAGGACAAAATCCTAAACTTACTACTTTTGGTATTCACAGAAGTTAAGATTTGTCTTAAGTTTGTCTTAAGACAGACTTAAGACAGACTTAAGATAGACGTAAGACAAAATCCTAACTTAAGTATGTCTTAAGTCTGTCTTAACTCTGTCTTAAGTCTGTCTTAAGACAAACTTAAGACAAAATCCTAACTTCTGTGAATACCAAAAGTAGTAAGTTTAGGATTTTGTCTTAAGTAAGTTCTGTGAATCGGGCCCATTGTCACTAACCTGATATGCTGGTGACTATAGGATGTGTCCATAAAATATATCCTGCCAAGGGGGGTGGCCCGGCCCAGCCACGACCAGCCCCGGACGGCCACAGACGGCCCGCCCTATGCCCGGGCTTAGCCCGGCGCCGCCCGCGCCCTGCTGCGCGGAAGGAGCCTCCGATGTTTAAGCGCCTCCGGGCACGCGAAATGCGTGGCAGTGGGCGGGGCAGTCGCTATGCAGCCTGGGAGCTGTGGTCTCCCCCTCTGCGGCCACGGGATGTTGCTGGCGGCGGCAGGGAGACCAACAGCGTCAGGAACCCAGGGACGACTGGTGCAGTGTTGCAGGTAAATCCGGTGGCCCTGCTTGAATGAAGTTCACCCCCCTTGCTTATATGTAAATGTGGCCCTCATGAGTATTTCTTGGCCATTGTGAACAGTAGAGAGAGAAGTAGGACTGCATTGACCTGTGTCTTGCGCATATGCAAATGTGGCCCTCGTGAGTATTTATTGGACATTGTGGACAGTAGAGAGAGAGGTAGGACTGCACTGGCCAGTGGTTTGGTTATAGGCACATGTGGCCTTCGTGCCTGCAGCACACACTGCTCAGTTCCATTGAGGAATATACACCAGGCAATAATTAGGATTTCCTCTTGCATTTAGCTTGCTGAATTTGTGTGTCTTTATGGCATAGAGCTGTTGAAGAACTGCTGAGGTAGCTAGTGCTCCCCTTCTGCCAGCTGCACCTACAGCCTGGTAGGTCAGGTGAGGTCAGTGACGTGTGTGCCAGCTGAGGGGGCAAGGATGGTGTTTAACAAACTCCAAAGATTCCTGCTGCATTCTCACCTGGATGAGGAAGGACCATGGAGGCAGTCTGATTTGGAAATAACATATTTAGTTAACACATTCCTAATACAACAGCTGACCGGCCCAGCTACATCCTGGGAGGACGGTATCTGCATATTCACACTGGTGGTCTGCTGGGTCCTAATGCCCTTCCACCCTTTGAATCCACTGTGGGGGAGCACTGAGCCTTCAGAAAGGAAGCCTGTAAAATAATGGAACAGCTGCTAGCATTCACTCAATGCAGGGATCACTGTAGACTGACGGTGCAATTCTGCACTGGGACCAAACAGTTTCAAACAGGTATTCTGGCCATAGAGAGCACCGGGCATTTCTCCGGTGGGCCGCCAGGGTGGGGGCCGGTTTTGTTACCAGCACCCGGCAAAATCGTCCCCCTATAACAAAATCGGCTGAAACCAGCCCTAGCAACACCCTCCCCGTGGGCCAGCCGAGCAGTGGGTATTTATGAAATTCTCACTTTCAAACCTGTATTTATGTTGACTTAACCCCTTCAGTGCTCATGACGGCTCCCGGCCGTCATGATTCACGGTGGGCGTGTGCTGACGACGGCCGGGAGCCGTCATGACCACGCCCACGATCGTAATGTCCAGCAACGGCGCGGAATTCCAGAAGCAGCCAAGGTGTTAATCTGTGCACGTGTCATTTTGCTCTGGTCGGACTCTATAAATGATGGTGCATAATTGCCCAGTGAAAAGTGGAAAATGGCTCAGTCGGTGGTACAGAGATGTAATCGGGCCCCCGGTCCCTTGTGTCAGTGCACGGTTCTAAGAAAGCCTTACAAAAACACCGGTCATTGCACCCCCATCACGCCCTGTACACGCAGGAGAATGGCTTCTAGACGAGAATAGTCGTGTGGTTATGGTTTGTGCATTCAAATCAGAATAAAACGAGCCCCAACCCGCCTGGCCACTTTAATGCTGCTTGATAACACGTGGCTGACCACATGCCTCAGTGGTCATTTCTGTGGTAATAACCACGGGCAGCGCGGTATCATTCACTCATGGCCTCTTCTATCACCTCGTCTATTACTTGGATAACTGTGGCAATTCTAGAGCTAATGTACAGAGATCAGCTCTCTCCTCAAAGGATGTTTTCATTCATGGCGCCCAGCTGCATGAATAACTAATGAACATACATGCTTCTAAAACAGTTAGGCCCATGTTTATGACACTTGTGGTGCAGTGCCGCGTACAAGTCACCTTTCTGCGCTGCCCTGCGTTACAGGGACAGGGCAGGAATGCGCTGTGTTTATCCAACACGGTGCACTCCTGTCCTTTTCCGTTACACTGGCAGAATGCAGCATACGTAGAAAGAAGAAAACACGAGGAGCGATAGCGTTGTGTCCCCTCGTTTTACCTCCATTGGGGAGAAGTTTCTTTTTTTTGCATTCTCAGGGTTACAAGGTGTTGCAAATCTGGAAATGTGTCAAAATACCACGGGTATGCATGGGAACACCCACCACAACGCCCATGGAACGACTGCTCGGAGCAAAGTAACACAACGCAGCGATTAGCGCTGCGTTGCTCAATATTTTTGGAGCCACTCATGTTGCTTTGCATGGCTTCAAAAATATTACTTAAGGTTTGTGTCGTTCTTGCATCACGTTGCATGGTGGAAAAGCGACGCAAACTGACTCGTAAATATGGACCTCACCTCTTAGAAAGCATTGGACTTGGAGTTTGCGTGAGACAAAGAGTTCAACCAATCGGCATTCACAACTGTGACTGCGGTGCACCATGGGACATATGCTTATTTGCATACAGCAGCCTCTTCTCAGCACTCCTGTGTGTGTTTTGTCACGCACAACCCTGGCTCGGAAACAAAACTGCCATTGAGACATCTCATAAGATATATCTGTTCGTATAATGTCAGTGAAACGTGTTGAACAATAATAAAGCACTTGTGAGCATTAACAAAATGTAATCCCAAGTTAAAACATGGCAACGTTCTCAACATAATACACTAAAGTGAAGTTGCGAATGTCACAGGTAGATGGTGTAGGTCCCTCACGCGAGATCTTTGATGTCCCTGAGATCTCCGGGAGAACAGGAGGCCCGCAAACTAGAATTTATACATTAAAAATGAATTCAGGAAGGAAGACATTTTCTTAACATACTCCCCACCCTGACTGAATGCTTCACATTAACATTATGCAATGCTCTGGGGTCTGTTGGTGTTGTGTTAACATCAGAACATGGGCTTCTATGGGAACTTACAAGGGCGCATTGTCAAGCCCATTATCGCCGCTTTATCGGCAGTTTCCTGCCGACAAAACGGCGATAATTTTAACACCGGTCCTTGATAATATGCCCCAGAGTTATTTAGGATAAATCTCCACACACGTTTGAGCTGTTTTCTCCAAGGTATGCCTCTGAAAGGGGCAGGCCACCTAGTAAAAAAATTGACTTGTAAATTTTTGCAGGTTGGCCACGGCAAGATTGGGTTAATCCATGAATATTTGCAGTTTTTGACCTAAAAGTGTGTACTTGTCACTTTTGTGTCCAGAATATACCCCACAGGGGATTGTAGGTCCTCGCTTGGAAGCACACTCTCTTCTGCTCCTCGCTCCCCCCCCCCCTTCACCTTCATGTCTCACCTGTGCAGAGCTTGTCCCCCAGCCTGTCCACCAGGCTGCACCACATTGCATCAAAACAATGGGGGGTCATGGTAGGTCTCTCCTCTAGAGCACAGAAGATAGTCCTACTATTATGTCCATAGTGGATAGACATAAAAGAAGGAGTAAGTAAGTAAGTAAAATTTTTATTGTGTATGGTTAGTTAAAACCTTTACAAAAGAGTAAATTTCAAAGGAGCTTAATAAATAAATAAAATTCATCTACAGACTGATAACCATTTTTGGAGTAATAAAGTCTATCTTTCATTGTCTAACTTCAAAGTCATTTGTTTCACTAAGTCTTTGGGGTTTTGTCCCATTGATCACCTCTTTTTCGTTTTTCAGCAGTAGGAGGCTCGCTTTCTGAAAAAATCTGGTGCCCCTGCAGGCTGTCTGCAGCTGTTGGCTGTTCATTACTAACATGACTGCCGACCGACAGGTTCTGATTTGGAAAAGGCGGAATATTTGAAGGAGATAATACCGTCTCAAGTTGCTCAGAGAGGGACAGATGCACAGGACGTGAATCAATGTTTCTTCTGAGAGACCACAGAGTCTGCACAGTGCTGTTGGCCATGTTTGCCGCCATGCCGGGATCTGATCTTTTGAGATATAGGTTCCCAGCCGCAGTCGTAGTAGCATTTGTTGCGTAGGTGGAGTTATGTAGTTAACAAGATACGGTTGCGGGACGCATCTCTCATACGTCGCCAGTACCATCCAGCCGTGTTTTTTCTTAGCCAATGCTGCTTTGTCAGCAATCCAGGATTTATGTTTTGCAGCACCATTGGCTACTTTTTTAAAGGCCGCGAAGGTGAGTTTGGTATTCCATGTCTCTTGCATATCTCAGTTTTTCAATGCTTCTTCCAGTGTTGTTTTCCATGCCTTTTTTCCTTTTGCTTGATTGTTAATTTCAGACCAACAGTAACCCATCAGCGTGTCCCCTTGAGCTGCTCTTAGTTTCCAGCACATTTTTATTGTGGCGGCTTGTCTGGCTTGGTGCTGGTTTAGTAACCCGAATTCGAGGCGTACCTGCGCCTGTGATGCAAACTGCGGGATTTGGTAAAGGTGTTTAAACAACACTGACTGTTGGAGGTTCAGGAAATTTGCGTCTTTGCCTCTATATAGGTCGGAGCCGTACGTAAGGGAAGGTAAAAATTTGGCAGCAATCACTTTCAGCAGGTATTCATTAGAAGGACATTTTATATTTGTTTTTAGTATGTTTAAAGCGAACCGCAATTTATTTGCCTGGGCTTTTCTGTACAGGGTGTGCTCGCTTAATGACCATCTTGAATCTACCAGTGCTCCCAGATACTTATAGGTGGCACTTTGCTCTATGTTGTTTCCAGCGATGTGCCATCTGAATGTTTGCTGCCCTGGCTGAGACGCAAAGCAGACCACTTTAGTTTTTTTGTAGTTGAAAAGCAACCCATGCGCACTGGTGTATTCATGCAGCCTTGTTATGGCGCGTTGGAGACCCAGCGGGGTTTGGCTGCAAAGGACTATATCGTCGGCATACTGCATACTCCTTATTTTGTATTGGGCTAAATTTGGCGGGTCACTTTGGATCTCTGAGATGCTCTTATCGAGGTCTGCAGTGAAGATGTTAAAAAGGGAGGGGGCCAATACACATCCCTGCTTGAGGCCGATGTGGGTGGTGATTTTTGATGTTGTTCTGTCCCATTATCTTAACCCAGGTGGATGAGTACAGATTTATGATGGCCCGTAGCAACTTCGGAGGGATGCCCCAGCTGGCCATTTTTTCCCATAGGATCTCCCTTGGTACTGTGTCGAAAGCCGCTTTTAGATCGACAAAACAGGTGTACAGTTTTGTAGATTTGGCCATTGCTTTGTCGACAAGAAGATTCAGCGCTGTCAGGTTACATGACGTGTTGGTTCCAGGCCTGAACCCTGTCTGGGTGATTGGGAGGATGTTGTTGCGGCTAACCCAATCTTCCAATGCTTTCAGGAGATTTGATGCATATGCCTTGGCCTCTACGTCAATTAGCGCAATCAGTCTGTAATTCACTGGATCTGTGCGCGCGCCTGCTTTGAAGATTGGGTGCAGAATGCTCCCTCTCCATGAAGAGGGAATACTTCCTGATTGAAATGCGTGATTGTACAGTGGGGTGAGGTATTCTGCCCAAAACGATTGATCATGTTTGAAAAGCCCATTAGGCAAGCCGTTCGGACCTGGCGCACCTCTTGACCTCAATTTTTTCAAGACCATTTGGACTTGGCATTGCGTAATCCAGTTTGCGCCAAAGGTTTGATCTTCTTCATGCTTTTCATTCAGCAGGTGGGTGAGGAGATGTTGGTTCCTTACGTGTGCATGGGTCATTTGTGTTTGCTCTAGATGGTGGATCCAGTCTTCTTGTAGTATGTTTGCATTAAAATCGAGGGCTGCTCCATTGGCTACTTTGTTGATTTCTGCCCAGAATTTCCTGTTGTTATTGGATTTACTTGCTTCTAATATTTTTAGCCAGATTTCTGTTTGATGTTTTTTCTTTACAGTCCATACTTCTTTTTTGTATGTTTGCCTTAAGTTATATATTTGCCTCTTGATGTCGTCACCCCTCTTTGTGTCTATCCCTTTAAGTTTTCTGACTTCCTGATTGAAAATCCTTTTTTTACTCCCTATTGCTCCCAGGTGCATTTGGTGTACCTTATAGGGTTTTCTTTTGTTAGTCTGATTTTGTTGACCAAATTTGTCAGATAGTTTTTTGGTCATTTTTTCCCAGTTATCCTGGTATGCTAGAGGGTGTTTTTCTTTGGCTTCTGCCGACATAGTTTTCACATGAACCATGATTTCACCTACATTCTTTCCGTTCCAAGCTAACCGCTTAAGATTGTAAAGGGCCGAGGTTACAGTCAGATCTTTGGTTGCTGGGGCCCTTGAGTGTTGTAATCTGATCTCTATTACTTGTAGGCTGTGATCGCTCTCCAGTTTATGGATTATTCCATAGTTGTCGACTGTTTGGAATACCTCAAAGTCCACCATAGTGTAATCCAGAATTGATTGAGCCTTTTTGACAATTCTGGTCGAGGATGCTGGCTGGTCCTGCGAGAATCGGCCGTTCAAAGTAATCAGTCCGATTTCGGCTAACATTTGGGCGCACATCTTACCATATTTGTCTTTTTTGCAATGGTCTGTTATTGTTGGGGGGATTGATTTCCCATGCAGCTTGGTTCGTTGAATATCGTAGGCGGGATCTGTTTGTAGTAGGAACATGTTCAGGTCTCCAGAAACCACCAAACCAGCCTGTGGGTAAGTGGCTTGCAAGGATTTGAGAAGTGCTTTAAGCGTCAGAATTTTCTCTAATTTGCTCTTAGATGCCGGGTGTATATAAATATTGCATATGACCAGTGACCGACACTCTTGCGTATCCTGTAGTCCTGAACTGGGGTCTGGCGGGAGGGAGATTTTGATACATTGGATCCATGTTTGCCCTGACTCGATTGACTTAAGAGACCATGGGATGCTGGTGTTCAAGTAAATCGATAGACCTCCCGCGGCTCTGCCCGTTGCACCTCTTTTGATGGCATGTTGTTGAATTTCTTTGAAGCCATTTATGTGGTCCGATGAAATTGACCAAGTCTCTTGAAATAGTATAATGTCGAATTGTTTGAGGAAAGCTGTTAGTTCCAGGTCATTTGATTTTCCTCCCAGTCCATTTATATTCCAAGAGCATACCTTCAGGTTCGGTTTTCATGCTTCATCCCTCTTGTTGTCCGCTGGGCTTGCCGTTGGGGGTACAACTTTCCGCATCTGGCTGGTAACTCCTGCCCAGCCTTGATGGATGATCCGTAGGTTGGCCCATCCTACCTTGTTGCTATCTGAACAGCCAACTGCTCCCCGGAGTACTCCACTGTCGGACTTTGAAAGAAGGACTCTCTCCAGCACTAAGGAAATATGCATACTGGTCTGGGATATTAGGGGGTTGGACAGTGCAAGTGAATGAGGAGTGCAGTGCTTAATTTTTAAACGAATAAGTGGTGAGAAGCAAAGTTTTCTCACAAGCTGAATGCCAAGGCCTCGTATGTCTCCATGCCGAGCACTAACGCTGCTTAGTCTTAATTCTGCCTCAGGCATCTTTTAACCACCACCAAACACAATGGGCCCGATTCACAGAACTAACTTAAGAAAAAATCCTAAACTTACTACTTTTGGTATTCTCAGAAGTTAGGATTTTGTCTTAAGTTAGTTCTGTGAATCGGCCCCTCTCTGTCGCCTAATCTCACACTTTCAGGTTCTTTTTCATCTCAGCTCTCTCCCTATGTCACTGTTCCTCCGTCTTTCTAGCCCCCTCTTTCAGGGGCAGATTTACAATAACTGGCGCATCCCTGCATATCAGCAGGGATGTGCCAGTTATTGTGCGCCGCAGCTCCGCCACCCTGGATGAGCTGCATTTACAATGCAGCACACCATGGGGCAAAAACGGCACAGATGCGTAAAAGTGGCGCTTTGCTGGAGTTGCATCACAAGCGCGACGCAGCTCCAGCAATGCTCCGGGGGCCCTATCTCCACAATGCTGCGTCAATCTTTACGCCTGCTTCAAGCAGGCGCAGGGTTTTGACGCAGCATGGGCACAAAAGTGACTGAGTGAAATCTTCTAGATTTCACTCAGCCACTTTTAGGAGGTGTTCCTGCACCGGAACGCCCCCCCTGTGATGGAACGCCTCCTTCTGGCGCAGGGCTTTACAACTTCACGCATCTCGGAGATGCGTCACGTTGTAAATACCCCGCAGCATGGTGCATCTTTTGGGCCATTGCTGCATCGCAAAAGTGACGCAACGGCGGCGTAGAAGAGGCTCAAGGGGCTTGTAAATCTGCCCCTAAGTGTTTTTCTTTTTTTTGTCTGGGTCAAAGTCTGATGAGACCAAGTAAGTGGTGGTCCCCACAAATGAGTGCCAGTGGGCCTCACATGACACCACTGGCTCAAATTAAGCACTCTGGGAGTGTGTCAGGTTGGCGAGCAAGAGAGCAGTGGTGAATATACTCATCCCTGTAGGGGCCTCCGAGTCCACCCCACCTCAACACCAGTAAATTAATTTACTATTTTAAATTGCTCATCAAACTGTTACTGCCACATTTTAAAAGAGGTCAAGGGGAGCCCTTGATCTGGATAAGCAAGGGATGTATGACATTACAACGCACACTTTTACAACGCATACCTTTACAATGCATTTTTTACAACGCAACATCCATTACAACGCATTCCATTACAACGCATGCCATTTCAACGAAATTTTAAAAACTACATTTACAACGCATTCCATTACAACGCAGAATACCTTTACAACGCATACCATTACAACGCATAACATTACATTGCATGTTTTGGTAAGTATTGGATAGTGTAGGGGTAAAAATTACTATTCTAACTCAAGGGGGTGCAACAGTAGGGTAAGTGTTGGATAGTGTAGGGGTAAAAATTGCTATTCTAACTCCAGGGGGTGAAACAGTAGGGTAAGTGTTGGATAGTGTAGGGGTAAAATTACTATTCTAACTCCAGGGGGTGCAACAGTAGGGTAAATGTTGGATGGTAATGTTATGTGTTGTAATGGTATGCGTTGTAATGACTGAGTTGTAATGACATGCGTTGTAGTGGTGTGCGTTGTAGTGTCATGTGTTGGAATGGTTGCGTTGTAAATGCATGCGTTGTAATGGATGTTGCGTTGTAAAAGTTTCGTTGTAATGGTAGTGCGTTGTAAAAGTTGCGTTGTAAAGGTTGTTTCCCACAAACAAGATCCTGGTGCTACATCGTCTACCAAAGGGTGGCCACTTTCACCTACTAGGTGTTGGCATGATGCCCACTCACAATGTCATGTATGTGAACACTCACAAATCAGGAAACCCTCGATTTTGAGCAAAAATAGCTTCAATGCAGCTGTCTCTTGCTTACAAAGTTCTTCACTCCAATCGGATTAATAGGGAAATTAATTTGTCCACTATCTTTTTCAAATCCTCACTCTTGGCTGTTTCCAAATGCTGGTGTGTTTACCGTGTGAACCTTGTAGGGCTCCCTATGTAAATGTAAATGTGTTTGTATTTATATAGCGCCTTCTACCTGGAGGCCTCGTAGCGCTGTATTCATACCGCTGTGGAACCCTTCCTGGCTTTTCCCCGTGAAATGCCCACTCCTGGGCACCCCCAAGGTGAATCCAAGCGCTGCTGGGGCCGTTGTGGAGATTAAGCAAGCTATTGCCCAGAGTCACAGAGTGGGACCCATGGTTAGACTAGGCACAAAGGTGAGAATTATCAGGTCCGGGGAGATTGTGTCCAAGACCCGCTGAGGCGGGAATTGAACCCTGGTCCCAGGCCAGACCTCTGCATCAGGGGCTGCCGCTCTAACCATTGAGCCACACTTCTCTCTACACATCTTCTTTCCAATATGTGGGTCTGTCCCGGGGATCTCACGAAACTCATGGGGATTGTCACCCCATGGTCTGGGAAGGAACCTATCACAAGGCTATGAGTCTGCTAATGTCCTAAAGATCTGAACCCCTCCAGAAATGCAAGGCTTGGCTTGACAACAGCAGGCTCAGCAGGGATCTACACAACACATTATCAGTGTGAATGGGAGATGGAACTTTGCCACAGCTACATGACCCAGCTGGGTCACCGGGGTTCCACCAGTACATATATAGACCTTTACTACAAGGTTAGACCTTTATTACAAGGTGAGCAGAATGGGGTGAGGAATCCAACATACCTGGTAAGCCCCATTATTCTCGAGTAAGGATAGAGTGGCGTGGACTATCTCGTGGATAATCTCGATTGAGACTAAGGCCCAGATGCATTAAGATAAAATCCGCTCGCAAAGGGGCAGATTCTCAGAATCTGCCCCTTTGCGACCGGTATTTTTGCATTTGGGATGCATCATCGCAAATGCAAAAATCGCAAATTAAGAATTCGCTAAATTGCGATTACTTGCATTTAAGGAATCTCAAATTGAGATTCCTTTAATGCAATGCATCAAAGTTAAAAAATATAGCAATTTCGCTAATAGGAGTAGCAAATTACCATGAAGTTCAACTTCATGGTAGTTTGCAAAAACTTTGAAAAATGCACTTTTGTGCATTTTTCAAAGTTTCATGTTGTGCACGCACTAATGCTAAGGGCATGTGTGTGTGCACAACATATGTGATCAATTCAGATCAATTTCAGGGGTGCAACATGGTGTCCTTTGGACACCCCTGGCACCCTTGAAATTGCATTCTCAATTTGCGATTCGCTAACTGCGATTCGCAAATTGAGAATGTCTTCCCATTCATTCCTATGGGCCTCTAGGCCCATAAGAATGAATGCGGAGGTATTCCTTAATTGCGACTCGCAATTTGTGAGTCGCAATTAAGGAATTTTAAGAAATCGCTATTTTTGAGCGAGTTTTTCTTGCATAGCATTTTGCTATTCCTTATTAGCAATTCCTTATTTTTCGCTAATAAGGAATAGCAAAATGGATGCTTGGTGAATCTGGGGGATAGCACCCAAATGTGAGGCCGACGAAGGTGTTATTCTCAAGAATGGACGAGACAATATGCCCCCAACGATAAGATTGAAAACATAAGTCCAATAGAATTCCATAAATGAGGACAGACTCAAAAAGGTTTGAGGCCAGCAAATGAGAAAAAACAAGAAGATTTTTTAAAATATTAAAGTTTAAGTTAAAAGGCAAAAATATAGTCTGTCTCAATAAATCAGGTTTCAGGTTTTTAAAGTCTTTATTTCGATGTCAAAATCATAAAAGACAATATTAAAACACATTACATTATAATTACATTATTTTAAAAAACACTAATGCCATTGTTTAAAAAAGTTATTAAACGTACAGAAATACAAGACAAACCTGACCATAGCATATTAAAATTTATGAAACAAACAAAAATACAGGGAACATACCTCAGACTATATACAGTATTACAGAATTAGTTGGGGGTAATGTAAGTGATCCTTTGTAAAGGATTTATGAAGCCCTAATATGTTGTCTACTTCTTGCCCTAATGGCCCAGGCCCACCCTAAGAATTTGGCTACACTCACCACGATCATCTCTGAGGTATTGGTTTTTAAAACCTGAATAGCCTCCGAGGACCTTCTGAAAGGGAGGTGCTGGAACAGAGGTTTTAGCCATTTTGTACGGGGCACTGAATAGATCGGGCAGGCGAACAGGAAATGGCCCTCTGTTTCTTTATAGCTTGTACAACAACTACAAAATTCGGTTGTTCCGTTAGCCCATTTTTTTGTAAAGGAGTTCAAGGGCAGTGATCCTACCCGAAACTGATGGTAAAGCTTCTTGTCCAGCTGTTTCGTAATAATGTCCCAGTAGATCTCACGGGATGGATCCAACTTAATAGTCAGGAATCTCCCCGTGAGACCAACAGAGCTGGAGGCAGTTATTAATGATAAGCGGACCGAGGCCCAGTACAATGCCTTGAAATCCTGTTTGGATGGGAAAGCATTAGTGCTAGGGGAAATCCACAAATGTTCTAAACCCATTTCAATCAAGATGGTTTTTACGCTTTTTAGCCAGGGGATTCTCCCCGACCCCCCAATTGACCTAACTTCGGCCAGTTCCCTAGCAAAAAGGATAAGGTCAGGGGATGTCCATAAGCGCCTCCAGAAGGCCACCAGTCTAAATCTAGCCATCGCATTGATAGGGTTACATCCCATATCCAAACACAGGGGTATAGAAGGTGAAGATTGGGGTAGCCCAATCAAGCCCCTTAGGAACTTACACTGGGTTCTGAATAGGCTGGAGAGATCAATATAGCCCCAGAGATCAGCACCATATAAAATTGCGGTGTTGATCTTGGTGTCATAAATTTTTAACGCTGGGGAAACCCGTTTGGTAATTGATCTCCTTTGCTCACTCAGAAGGCAACCAGTGAGTCGGGCAAACTTGAGCTGTTGAGCACTGACCTGATCTTTCCAACCCAGACGACGGTCCAGGGTAACCCCCAGGTACGTCATGGTTTCAACTTGTTCCAGGTTAACTCCACTCAGACTTACGGAGCTCCGGACAAAATGTCTCCTATTGAGAACCATGAACTTGGTTTTACCAACGTTTACCTTAAGGTCATTAATGGCACAAAACTCCTCGAAGCGGTCCAGCGCCCGCTGGAGACCGCTGCGTGTTTTTGAGAGGAGCAAAGTGTCGTCGGCAAAGATAAGCATTGGAAACTTCAACCCTGCCAACAAAGGGGCGTCAGTGGGGGTGTC
Organism: Lissotriton helveticus; assembly: GCF_964261635.1. Classification (NCBI taxonomy): domain Eukaryota; kingdom Metazoa; phylum Chordata; class Amphibia; order Caudata; family Salamandridae; genus Lissotriton; species Lissotriton helveticus. Next base: position 19,709,907 of record NC_136072.1, read on the forward strand.
TGCAAAGAACTTGACCACTTGATCAATAAAAAGCAGAAAAAGTGTTGGGGCCAGGACGCAGCCCTGGCGAACACCACGGGTCACGGAGAAGGATTTTGATACTTGTCCCTGACCTCCCCATCTCACCCTGGCATAATTATCCTCATGCATTTTAACTATCAGATCAAGAAGTTCCCTTGGTAGGCCCAAGTCCCTCAGGACACACCACAGTTTAACCCTCGGCACGAGATCGAAAGCAGACTTCAGATCAATAAAAGCGGCAAAGATGGTACCACCGCCGAGCAAAACCACCTTCCAGTAGATCAGACAAAATCTGAACACCTGATCGATGGTGCTCGTTCCAGATCTGAAGCCTGCTTGCATAGGAGATAGAATGTCCTCTAGTTCAATCCAGCCTTGAACTCTACTCAGAACTATACGTGCAATGATTTTTTGGAGGGAGTCGATAAGGCTAATCGGGCTATAATTGCCCGGATTAGACCTATCGCCTTTTTTGTGGATAGGGTGTATCTCAGCTCCCTTCCAAGACCAAGGGATTCTTGCCCCATTAGCTATTGCATTGGCGATCTTTGTTATGTAAGGCACCCAAAGAGCGGGGTTGGCTTTAAACAGGTCTGCAGGAATTAAGTCCATACCAGGTGCTTTTCCCCGCTGGGTCAAGCCGAGTGCTAGCTCTACCTCGGTATCTGTGAATATGAGTCTCTCCCCGCGAGTGGGTGGCAAAAGTACCTCATCCAAATTGAAAGGGGGTTCGGATGTTTCGGCACAGAATTGGGCCGAATAGTGGCTCACCCAAGCTTCAGGGGACACATGATTTGTAGGGGTATGTGAGTCAGAATCCCTACCCCATTTCACTAAATTCCAGAACTTAAGCTGGTTGTTTGAGGTAGAGGTGTCCAGGAGATCCGACCAATACATATCCTCCCACTCCCGTTTGGCTTCCCACTGAACTTTCTTATATAACACCCTAGCTGCCTTAACCGCACACATATTGCGGGACTTGACCTCTTTAACAAGATGTCTGTGGGCCTCCCTGCATTTTTTTGTTATACCATTTCTGGCGGATTGCATTCTGTTTAACGGTGCCCTTCTGACCTGGTAGAGAGAGGAGGGATTTGAGCTCGTTAAAACAGCGCTCATGAAGGTCAATAACAGTATTTACAGATCCGCCCCCCTGCAAATCCTCACCCATAATGACGCCTAACGATTTAGAAACCACAATCTCAACACACTCCTGGAGGGTCTCATCGCCCGCTAGCCTAGACCATTTCAACCTTCTACGGTCATTGGTCAAGAGAACGTCCCCTGTCCGGGTAATATCAGGTTCTTTTAGTCTCTTCATACCTGGGAGCTTCAATTTGAGTGAGAGGGGGTTATGGTCGCTTTCTGGGCGAGGTGCAACTTCCATATCTACCAGCTGCGGCCAGAATTCCAACTTCAACAGGAAATAATTAATCCTGCTTTTCCTCAGTCCGTTATCAAAGGTGTAGTTAGCACCCAAATCAGATCTTGACCGACCATTTATTGCCCTGAGCCCCCGGGTAAGGCACAGAGCCATCCAGTTCAGAGCGGCCTCAGTAGCTTTAACAGTTTTATTTGCCAGTAAATCTGGGATATTCCAGGCTGCATCTTCTGCAGAGCCCCAGCTGTCACCGGCTACATATAGCGGCTCGAAGGTGCAATTAAAATCACCTGCCAGGAGGACAAAATCTTCTCTGGCCTGTCCTGCGAGAAGATCGTCCAATACATCCAACACAGCTGGACGACGGCCCCCTGGGAGCCCTCGTGCATAAACATTAATAATATGCATGTCCCGATGGCCCTCTTTGCTCAATTTAATTACCAGGAGGTCCGGGTTATCTACAAATAGCTCAGATGGGTGGTATCCAGATGACTGTTTCACCCAGATCAAGAGACCCCCAGAAGCACGCCCTTTGGCACCCTTTATAGCTGGTTTAAAAAAAATTACAAAACCTACTCTATGAACTGGATCGGGTGCCCAGGTTTCCTGTAGCAGAATAATATCAAAACTGTCCACAAACTCCAACCAATCTTCTGAATTCAAGCTACCCCTAACCCCTGCAACATTCCAGGATAGTATGTTAAATGTGTCCAATGGCGGGACTACTGGGGAGATCATGCGTACAGGCGTAGCAGGGGACAGTACTATACCACCTCTTGGCCCAACTATGTTGCAGGAAGCCACCCCTGGAGGACTCATTAAAGCTCTAGATGGTAGCACCTCAGTAGGACCTGCCTCTTCGGCTTTGTTCTCAATATAGCCGAAAACAGGTTTCAAATCAGGTGGTGGGCCCTCCAAGGGTGTATCAACAACAACATAAGTTGCATGTAAATCAGTGGTGGGAAGCTTGATTGCATGTCTTGGAACATAACCTGTTAGTTCGAAGGGGACAACATTTTCTACACAAACTTCTAGACGGGTAGGAGCAGAAAACACAGGCATAGGGGTGGGTTTAGGATAATAAGCTGGCGCATTGTCCCTCCGAAGTCAATCGACCTCGTCGAGGCAACCAAACCTGTTTGAGGTGGGGACCCCTTCCCACCAACCATTTTGACCTTGCCAACCTTCCCTTCGTCCACCCAATGTAGTATTGTGGACTGTAGACCAATTCCCTCCTAGGTTTGTGTGTAGTCGTGGGGGATAAAAGAAGGTGAGTGGCTTAACAGTAATACCAGAGTTATCACCCCGTGCATCCCAAGAACATAGATGGTGGGCTGTCTTTGGATCTGCAAAGGAAATAACAATGCAATCACCCAAGATAGACTTGGATGAAGGGCCTACCCAAGGAACCCTGCGAACCATTAGGATGTTACTTCTAAGATTGTTCGGTAGTTGTCTATTTACGTTAAGCCAATGGATAGCCTTGTTCTTTAATGAACAATGATCCTCTTGAGACCATGGCTCCAGAACAGGCACACCTGCCAACACTACAACATAAGACCTGGCATCTGGTGGTAAATCAATGTAGCCTCCGCGAAAATTATGTCGATTTCCATCTCTAACTCCCTTGGAGTAAGTGCGTGGATTCACACTCTTATTTGTTTGCTGGACACTAGCCTGGTTGGCCCTTTTTATAGGTGCTTTATCTTGTAAAGGGCAAGAAATTGGGGCAATAGGGTGGGGGTTAGTGGCCAAGGGGTTGCAGTCCTTAGTGCGAGGTTTTGGTATGGGTTTAGGATTAGGCGGGGGTGGGGCCGATACAGGTGCCGCTGGAGCCTGTGGGATGCTCTCGACACCCAATAAAGTATTTGCCTCCAACTGCTTTAAGCCAAGACTTGCTAGAGTAACAATTGTCTTGTCCATTTCTAATAGATTATTTTCGATTCGTGAGAGTCGGAGTTCCAGGGGGGATAGAAGCCTTTTCAAAGTGTCCCATACAGTTTTGAAGAAAACTTCATCACCCCCCTGTAGCTTGCCAGGGTCACCTAATAGTTCCTCAGGGGCTCCCTCAGCTAAAATCGGGAGTGATTCCCCCGTTGTTATGTCTAGGACTATGCTATCTATACTGGTACCGGTGACCACTCCAGTAGGGCAAGTATTGGCCGGCGGGGCACTAGTACCTGCTCTATTTGAGGCCAAGAGACACCGATTATTAAAGAAATGTCCTTCTTACGAGCATAAGTTGATCTGGCAAGACGTTTTTTTATATGTGCAGCATCTCTTTTGTCAACACTAGCTGGCAGCTTTAGCGTGTCTAATTGTTTGGAGATACCAAGGTTTAAGCTTTGGGTTTTTAGCATGAAAGTCTGGGGGAACTTGGAGGATATCGGGAAGGGAATGGGTTGTGGCTCTGGTGAAAGGGTTGATGGGGGGGATGAATAGCTGCCTGTACTATCAGGGGCCGTGGGCCAGACAGGCGTTCAGGAGTTTTGGCCGAGGCAATATTGCCTAAGGATGATTTTTTGGTGAATGCTAGATCCTGGGACAGTCTTCGCGCTGCCTCGAGCTCCAATGACACTCTGTGTTGCATTTTAGTGATTTCATTGTCAATGGCTATGTTAGTCTTGACGATGAAATCGAGTGTCCCATTTGATTTTAACCCTCCCTTAGCAGTTTTGCTACGAGTACCCCGTGAACACATGGTGATATAAATACGAATAAAAAAGTAATTAAAACCTATACATGTGAACACAATTAGTCCAGTGGGGTTGCCCAGTCCAGTCCTTTCCGTCCTCGAACTGCCTCAAACGGCCCGCTCTTTGCCCGGTGCTGCGTCCCTCGCGCGTCCCGCAAGCGCGGGTAAATGTTGCGTTTATATACAGGTGTGCTGTGGGCGTGCCTTGCAGGGAGAGCGGGCCAGGTGATGGTGATTGGCCTCGCAGGGACTCCTGGAAGTTGGAGTCCCCTGCGTCACGCTCGCAGCCCTGCACGCCTCTCACACAACAAGTGCCCAGGTGAAGCAGGACCCACGGAGCGGGTCCGGCAAACAGTAGCCCCTCTCAGGCAAGCAGCAAGGGATCCAGGAAAGCACCCTCCGGTGAAGAAACGATAAGCAGGAGTAAATCAGTAATAGGAGTCCGAAATCAATTGCCATGACACCTACTAGCATTTAAAATAGATGCAAAAATTAACAAAATCTGAAAAACAGAACACTGTCATGAGTACACAGTAATTGGATAAAGTAAATAACAGCATCCCCAGTAGAGACCCAAAAAAGTCTAGATCACCCCCAAAATCATGCCTTTTTAGGTCTCGCCTGTCGATGCGCATGCGCATCGAGCAAGCGAGACTATAGGGGCTCATCGACTCTTTATCTAACTTGCAAGGAATCGTGGCGATTCCTTGCAGTGCCCGTGACTTTTAAGCTCAATGCGCATGTGCATTGAGCTTAAAAGCGCGTGCACAGCCGCCCGCATTCCTCCGACACCTTTGAAGTGAAGCTTAGCTTCACTTCAAAGGCCCGGCTTCTTCACACCCACATGCCGCTCTGCCCCGCTCCGCCCCCTCCCCTGAGTCATCCTGCCTGCCCCTTCCCGCCGTGTCGCATTTCTCCTCCCCCCTCCCCTCTCTTCCCTCCGTCTTGTCTTTTAGGCCGGCTCGCACAACTTAATTTGCTCTTCCCCTGTGCTTCTCTTCATATGGGAATGAAGCCAGGGAGGGAGATGGCTCTCACAGTGTGCATTAATGCGTGGCAGTATCACCCAGGCAGTGTGCATTAATGCGTGGCAGTTTCGCCCGGGCAGTGTGCATTAATGCGTGGCAGTTTCACCCGGCATGAAGCAGGCGCCTCCTTTCTTTTGTTTTATACGCCGCGGCGTGCTCCTTCAAGCTCCCCTGCCCTTCGCATTGAATCCCCTCTCTTCCCCCACGCTTGGCACACATGCAATCTTTCCCTTAAGGTTGCAACGCTTCTTTAATACACACTTCCCTCTGCAGCATTTGCTGCTCTGCCCAACTTCCTCCCTCCGCTCGCGGGCGCCTCACCGCTCCACCACGCAATAAAAGTACCGGTAAGCCTGGAACATACAGACACCCGCCGGGCAATAGAAGTTGCACAGTTTGTGCCCGACGTACATGCTCGCCTGTGAAGTGAACAAGTTCCTAGCCCCATCCAGCTCTGGCGCGCCCAACTTCCCTCTCTTCTTTTATATCTTGCGTGCAAACAGCACAACAATCAGCCGCACCAGTGAATTATTCACGTCTTTAATTTGCTCACTTAATGACACCGGCGTTCTGTAATCAGAGTGCAGAGCCTGCTACCAAGCATTATGGATGACGGCCGGATTTAAATGCTGGACAATATAAAGCTCTCAGTGGTTCTGTAGTTAGTTTTTCACAAGGCAGTACTTAGATAAACTGCTGTAACGCATATTTCAAACACACTGTATGATGTAGACTAATCATGTTATCCCGTAGACAGCCCTGTTTCAATGGTTTATTTGCTTTTAAAAAAGACTGGTTAAAACTGTGTTACATGAAATAAATGCACAACTGCACAGTTAACCAGAGGTAAGTTGTTTATTCAAATAATTTTGATCAGCCTGTGTATGTAAAATTAAACAAGATCTAAAGCGCAGTTTCAGGGCAATGTGAACAAGGGCACCATGCTGAGTGAATACCTATAATGTTCTCAGCCACGCAATACCTACAGTGTGCACGGTCGCCGAATACTTTTATTTTATTAACATGATGCCCGCTTTATTCACAGCCCTGCAATACCTATAATATGCATGGCTGCTGAAAACTTTTATTTATTAACATGGCGCCCGCTTTATTAAGAGCCTTGCAATACCTATAATATTCACAGCCACGCAATACCTAGAATGTGCACGGCCGCAAATACTTTTATTTATTAACATAAAGCCCACTTCACTCGCAGCCGCACTTAAAAACTGGCACGCACTATAACAATTTGCATTAACTTGATAAATGTGCTTGTCAGGGTGGAATCTAAACGCAGAACTTTGCTTATGTCAGCTGCTTTTGAACCACATGAACAGTGTAACGCGGGGACGCCAGTGGGTGCACAAAACTGCGATTTCTTCGTCGCGGAGCTGTTAGTCAGCTGGTTGGTGCTTGCGTAAAACGAATTTAGAAACGGTCGTTTTCAAGCGTCGTAACGGCAGTATGTGTGCGACTATCTTTAATTAAGTATTTGTGTAATTCCAGCAAGCATGGAGCGGTAAAATCACGGCACAGTTTCTTTCTGTGAGAAAATATGTTAATCTGTTTTTCTTCGCACTGGAAGCGCCTTGCCCTCGGATGACAGGCTGTGCCACTGGTGACTCACGTTTTGCTTTAGGCAACCCGTCTATGTTTTAAAATTCAGCAATCGTTTGCAAAAACATCTATGTATTTTTCCGCAGTGGGACCCCTCACCCCTAAAAAACAAAACAAAAAAAACACACTTTGCAGCTTTCCCCGTACTTCTTCTAATATACAAAGCACACCGCTGAATTGCATTGCTTGCCAAATGTGTTTTTCCTCATACATATCTCGCTGTCATTAATTGATTCTTTTCACCCGGAAACTGGTGCTCAAATGCCTTTAAAATCTCGGGTACGTGCTCTGTTTGACTGATGTGGCGTGCCTGTGGTGATTACCGTGAGCTGGGGATGTCATTTGTGTTGGAGAAGCACTGTTTGAGCATTAATGCACATGGAACGAGCTGTCATACATGTGATCAAGGCTACATTGTAGTTTACGCAATCCTGAGTCCAGAGTTTTACAATGTTTTCCAGCGCCATAAAAATTGTGTGATCCTGGGCAAATCGTGTTTCTGTCTTTATTCTACGAACTTCCAATAGTGCGCAGGTATTGGATAGGAAGTATCCGGCGCTAAAAAAACGCAAGGAGTCCATTCCATAGTGCATTTTTAGATGGATAATTGATTTTATTGATGCATATTTTTTCCCAGCGATTTTGACTTACGATTAATCTGTTAAATATAGCTATATAATTTCTTTTTTTTAAAACTCGATAATTGAAGTGAAAAGCGCAAAACTGAATATACGAAGCATGCGCGCGGATTTTGAGTCCTTTTTCTTTCTCAATTACCTACATCTTGTGTTTTTCCTCTCTCCTCTGGACCGACATGATGGCAGCAGCAACGGGAACCCGAGGTTACCTCACCTTTCGGCCATGAGCCAGCACCTGTACAGCCCGGCCCCTCCTCTCTCTCATTCTGGCTCGTCTGACTTTCAGCCTCCGTACTTCCCGCCCCCCTACCAGCCCCTGTCGTATTCCCAGTCGGCAGACCCCTACTCACACCTCGACCCCTTCTCCATCAACTCCCTCCACCAGTCTCACCAGCCCTCCCCCAGCCAGCAGCAGGGCTGGCCCAACAGGAACAACCCCTCACCCTCACTCACCCTCAACCCCTCACCCACCCTCAACCCCTCACCCTCAACCCCTCACCCTCAACCCCTCACCCTCAACCCCTCACCCACCCTCACTCACCCTCACCCTCAGCCTCACCCTCACTCACCCTCAACCCCTCACCCTCACTCACCCTCACTCACCCTCAACCTCATGCTAAAGATTTACAAAAAAACCCATTAACAATTCTAAAAGCACTAACTCTAATGCTGCGAGACCTATTGCATTTCTAATGCTTGTTGTATTTTTATATTCCTATATATTGTGTTGTATTCAGAAGAAACTGTGACCACACTGCCCAAACCAACATCAGCATGGCCAAGTAACAAAAACATTCATGCAGTACTTGTTTTTTATATGCATTTAATATCATACATTGCATTTTTAATAAATGCTACCTGTGCCTATCCCCGGAATTCCTGTATTATGAAGGTGCTCTTGAGTGGCATCTTCTCTCTATACTCGGTTAATTGCTCTACAGACATTAATTTTAACCTCTATGTCAATCAGCACTGTATTAATTAGGTCATCCACTTTATACTTTGAGGTACATCTTCACCTCTGTACTTGGCACTGACAGTACCAGGACCCCCCCCCCCCTGTCCTGTAGACAGTCACTTAGTGGTTCAACTTGCCACATAACAAGCACTTTTGCCCTTTGGTGGGATGGTAACAGCATGAGAAACACCCTATGCGGGGTCCACAACCTTGATTGGTTTTCTTTGGCTCTATTTTAGTTGCCTCATACTTTTCCTGTTAACTCATCTGGGCAGATGCAGTTTTACAGAGTCCTTATCATGCAACAACAGTTCACTCGGCACCCATACAGCCATAATTAACTTCTGGGACATACTGCAGGATGGGGCGCAACGGTGTTGTTGTCCACTATTTCACAATTGGTAGTCAGACCATTAAAATTAGGGCCTGACTGGCCGTATAGGGCACCGGGCATTTCCCCGGTGGGCTGCAGGGGTGGGGGCTGGTTTTGTAGCCGCAGGGGGCCGTTTTTCGTACAGGGTGCCGGGTTTGCAGCAGTGCTGCAAAGTCGGCCTTCTGTAAGAAAAGCGAGAGCAGTGATTAGCATCACTCCCATTCTCAGGGCCGGTGTAGAAGCAACCTGCCAGGGCTGGTTGCTGTTGCCAGTCCGGCCCTGATTAAAATTGTTAGTTGACTACCTTCGCATGCTTGCCTCGCCTAGGCCTAGCCTAGAATGAACCACTCATAGTCCGCATTCTCTTGAAGCTTCCGTCATAGTCTTCCTCCACATCTGTGCCGAGTAGCTTTAGAAATAATTTGTGCACCTTCTAGCTAAAGACATGGGGGAGCTGAGACTTTTTTTTTAAATAGCTGCATCAGTCTCCTTGGTAACCTTAAAACAGTTGAAGAGTCTGGCTAGGTTTCAGCACAGAACCATGGCATGCAGGACTAGGTGCGGGTTGAGCCCGCAGAGTAGGATAGTCCATGCCGGCCAGGCATCCCTGAATGGACCAGCAAATAGCTGCATAGAATGATTGGATCATTTCTTGGCCTACTCGGAGCCAGTGTTATTGTGCAGGTGGTCCCCAATGAGTGCACACAGCACATATCAGTACACAGTTATATGAGACAGGTTATCTGGCATGGGGTTCTGGCCTCCTTGTATTGGTTTATATAAATAACACACTACAGATGGTGTGTAGAGCATTATGCAGTTCTGATTAATTTACAGATTATAACTAGGGCTTCGGGTTTTATGAATTTGTTTACTTTTCCGTCTGTATTTATCCATATTTATTTTGGGTATTGTAAATAAATCAAGTTAACTCCTTCCATGCTCATGACGGAGCCGCTCCGTCATGAGCCTCGGTTGAGCTGTGCTCATGACGGAGCAGTTCCGTCATGGCCCGTTCGGCGCGCCTGCGCGGCGCGAATTCCGCGCCTGCGCTGGACGTTCCATTGAGCGGGCGGGGCCATGACGGAACCGCTCCGTCATGAGCACAGCGCAACCGCGGCTCGTGACGGAGCGGCTCCGTCACGAGCATGCGAGCGCCGCTCGGGCCCCCCTCCCCACTAGCGCTGCGGCGGAATTGCCGCCACAGCGAAGGAGTTAAAACTAGTATATTTCCGCATTCATGTAACCGATAAATGCACATTCATGCTTGAACACCTGATAGGTTCCAATGATAGGAACATCCACATATGATAAATCAATGTCATTATATGAAAACATAAACAGTTATCAAGGTTGTGCGTATCTATTCTTGTTTACGCCTCTTCGAAAATCTCCTTCTTATTTTAACCCCTTATCTGCAGTCGGCGCAGCTATTGGCCTGGCTATCATAACTGACAGCATTTGGAAGCTCTCAAAAAAGAATCCAAATTCTGTTTTTATTCACATGTAAAAATAAATACCGACCGGAAAAGAAACAGTTTTCTCTCTGTATTTATCTGTAAAAATCTGTAAAAACAGAAAACAAAAAGCTTTCATTTATAACCAAATGTATGTGTTCAGGAAAGTACATCCACACGTTTTATTTCCAAACAGAACTTGTTTCTAGTTGTAGGCACATCACGAAAATGTTGTAAAATAATAAGTAATAATTTAGGTGCAAGCCATGGCCCCAACAAACTTCCTTCTTTATTGGCTAGTAAAAGGCATGCAGATGGAGAGGCCCTTTGACCTTGGTGCCCCTTTGACCTTAATAAGGCATGCTGTATTCAGGTATGGATGTGAAGCTCCGCCCACTCTCAATCCATATGTGTAATTGGCTTGTAAACTCTGGCTCTTCATTGGTCAATAGGCATAGCAGTTCTTCCTTAGTAACGCCTTGTCTCATCTTGTAACCTTCCATAAGGACTGCCCCCCTTACATGTGTTGTTACTCGGTAGGCTTTCATTACATCCTCCGAGCCCTATTTCTTTTAAATTGTTTTTACCTGCCTGCTGTTGCAGGCAGGACACGCTCTCTCCTATCTCTTTATTTCGTGCCTTTGGTTTATTTGCGGTGCCGAACGCGGCTGTATGATTTTTGTTGTTGTTTCCAAGCTCCCTGTTAAAATCTAGATTGCGACGTAAACATTATCGGCGCCATCTTGTCCCCTTTTAGCTCAAGTGTGCGCGTAAGTAGCAGCCATTTTGAACGCCATGGCCTCTCTGCCCACTGCCGATAGCCAGCGCGTCTCTCTCTCTCCCTCTCCGACCCCGCCAGCATCCCCCGCGCGCTGACAGCCCACGTTCTCACATGCTTGGGCCATAAACCACCCCTTCAGCGCGGCCCTGCCTCGGAGCCACATCCCGTACCCGACTAACACCTCCCTCCGTCCCTTTAATGATCACGCATCCTTTGATGAACCCCCTTCCTCTGTGACCGATTGTCCCGCCCGATCCCAGGCCCCTTACAGTAGGAAGCTGTCCCTCTTCAAAGAATCTATGACTGATAAAAGCCCCCACCCCATGAGATCCGATCAGCCGCACACATTCCGGGAGCCGGCGGGATATCCAGCTGCGCGATAGTCATCACCTACTGAGATCGGGGTGGGGACTTTTACTGTAAATATGTGTGGGAACGGGTTTGGAGCGGAGATTCAGAGGATGCCTTTCCGTACATCAAAGTATTGACAAGAATGTGTTCTATGTAATAAAGCAGTAAACCTGTGTATTAGAGGCCAGGCCTCAAGGATGCGTTTAGAGCACCTCGAGAAGATACCCTGTTGTCTGATTTGACGTGTTCTGCTCCGTCGGAATAAACTCCTGTTTCCTGCCTTCTGTCTCCAGCGCCTGCCTCTTTGTTTGGTAATCTCGAATGGTATGAGAGGCGGCTAACGCCGGGCAAATACTGAAGGGTTCTTGGTCGAATTCGGCCCTACCTTTCGACAATTGGCGTCCCAAACGTGGGGCCCATCAGCGACGCGTGGATCCAGTGGGAGAGGTCCCAACGACAGAGTGAACGACTTCAACGATCGGGAAGAGCTCCTGCCCGATAGACCCTCGTCTGGCAGCCGATCATCCGAACTTCACCGGTTCCGAGCAGACCTCTCTCGAGTGATCTACGGTCCTGACTGGGAACCATCAGGAGTGCCACAGCAATTACGGAGAACAGAACAGAGGACGATCAGGCGCTGGAAGCGGAAGACGAGAAACTGTCCATGCGGTCCGGGTAAGGTCGTGTAACACGACAAATTGCGAATTGATTGTTTGATTGTTTGAAAATACTAGTATTACTCATTTGATTGTTTCTGAGAGATTCTCTATTTGCAAACAAGCACAGAGTCGCCATACTCTGTTTAGTCTTTGCAGATAGTGAAGGGTAGGTAACGCAGGCCTTTGCCCCCTTTGTAATCCGTCGTGCCTACTTCCCTCTCCATTTGATTGATTGTTATCCAAGCATTTACTGTTTTGGAATTGGTTCTCTTTGGATCATTCTCTATTTACAAATAAGCACAGAGTCGCAATACTCTGTTTAGTCCTTGTGAATAGTGAAGGATAGGTAACGCAGGCTTTTGCCCCCGTTGTAATACGTCGTGCCTATTTTTATCCCTCATTTGATTGATTGTTTGTCCGAACATTGATCGTTTTGAATTGGTTCTCTTTGGGTTATTCTCTATTTACAAATAAGCACAGAGTCGCAATACTCTGTTTAGTCCTTGTGAATAGTGAAGGATGGGTAGTGCAGACTTTTGTCCCCTTTGTAACCCGTCATGCCTATTTTTGCCCCGTTTGTTGGTAGTTGGTTCAGCCCGGACCGCTTATTAGAGGTGAACCATCCGGCTCCACTGGAGGGCACCCCTAATAAGGACATGTTTACTAAATATGGACTAGTCACCGTGGCTTATAGTAAGCTGTGGCATAAATACACGAGAAAGGATCGGGGAAGTCAGTGGCCACTGATAGGATCCTTTGATAACGACAAAATAAACGCGCTGGAAACAGCCCTTTATAACAATAAGACAACACCCACTATGCTCGATAGCTTCGGCATGTGGCGCAAAGAAACTGAACAGCGAAAGAAGAGAAATGAGGTCAGGTTAGAAAAGGAAGGCAGCTCACCTGGCCGCTAACAAATTAAAGGAAGAAATAAAAGAAAGAGAGGAAACCAAGCTAAAACAAGATTCCGAATCATCAGGCCAGTGTCCCGTCAGGACACCCTCTACACTTTACCCCGAGCTACCTTCGAAACAGCGAACGAACGATGATTTACTATGAGGTCCCCCGATCATCTACATGCCCCCTCCATACGCCCCTTCCCAACCCTTAGCGCAGCAACCGCAACCCCCACCGACAGGCGAGAGTAGTGCCGGAGCCTCGGTCCCCATGGCCTCTGCGCCGACCTAACCCCTCGTGCCCAGCGCAGCACGAGCAGCGACTTCAGATGATCCCGAAGCTGGGAGGAAAGACCCTGCGAGATCGAATAGATTAAGTAAGGATGAACGAGCGGGGGTCGATAAGATTGTAAAGACACTGGTGGTGCGAAAGGAAAGTGAGGATTATATAACGGATATGTACCATACATATGCCAATAGCCACAGGCGACACTTTGTCGTACGCCTTTGTTACCATACCCTTAATGTCAACGAAGACCGCTACCAAGGAAAAGGCCCTGAAAACCTAACGACTCTGTATAGAAAAGTTGATGTCGGAGATGGGACGAGTGTGATGTGACGAACCTCTTCACGCGTACGCTTGAAGTTTTCCGCCACCTCACGGAACAAAAACCAGAGACTAACACCACGACTCCTGCAGTAACTGAGGCCGGAGTAGAAAAAATGGACACGATGATGCCCATAAAGGAGGCTGCTCCCTATTGGGTTCCCCCACGAGGACAGGGAACACACGGCGATATTAACCACCAAGATGCGAGAGGGAGGATAGTTTACAACTGGGTTTACCAACCATGGGATCGGCAAGACATCCTGACTTTCCGAAAGTCCTTGCCTGATCTGCGAAAGAACCCCACAGCCTTCTATACAGAATTAGCCACCGCTCTGGGTTCAACGATTATGACCCTAGCGGATATCGATTTGTTTTTCGGGCTATGTCTGCCAGCTGATGTGTGGAAGCAAATCCGGAAAGTCGACCACCTTGAGCTGTTCGGACATACCTGGATACAACTCGGTAATGTTGACAAACAACGGGAGCCGGGACAGAAACCTTTGAAGGCCATTCTAGACTTACCGGATAAGATTGTGCAGAAATTAAAAACCCTAGTTCCAGAAAGGAAGGTGAACTGGTCGATAGTAACGGCCTGTCGCCAGAAACCCCAGGAAGACGTATCAGAATACTTCTCCCGGTTTGAAACGGTGTTCTCCGATTACAGCGGCCAGGACATGACCACTGCGACCGGACATCACTTGTTTGTCCAGAACTATGTGAAAGGCCTGACACCAGAAGTCTCGCAGAAACTACAGACTAGCGAGAGTAGTTGGGCGGCCTCCAAGCCCGCAGCTATCCTTCAGATGGCTCAATACTATGAGCGACAAAAGAACGAGAACGATCAAGCGACTGAGAAGAAGAAAAAGGACTTGAAAGAGAGGGTGATGATTGCTCAGTTGCAAGGGGTGACTATAGGAAGGGAACAGTATAGAGGAAACTACCAGTCGAATGCTCCTAGAAATCCACCCCCTAGAGACCGCACACCCGCACCCGGCGCTCCACGAACAGACCTCGATGAGGACCAGTGTGCGTTTTGCAAAAGATTTGGCCACTGGAAGTCTCAATGTCCAGTTCTGCAAGAAGCACTCAGAAATAAAGACACGAGAGACGTAGCGGGCGGGCCGAGAAATAGAGGACAGGGACGAGGGCACACAAGCGACACCAACAATGACAGACCTGGTAGACCGAACACGTTTGACCGTCCCCGACAGAATCAGTGCCAACAGTCTGACTGCGACAATGCCCACGACTTTGCGTAGGACTGCCAAGGGCAAGGAAGGGATCCAGTCGAGCTCTATGTTGACCAGCAAGGCCCTTATGTCACCGCTAAGGTCCTAGGTACGAAGTCTCCATTTCTGGTAGATACTGGTGCAACACGTAGCGCGTTGTCTAAACGATTGATTCCCAGGGCACCCTTGTCTGGCTCACATGTGACATCAATAGGTTTTGATGGAACGCCCTCCACTAATCCCTTGTCCACACCGATCTCTTTTAACTTGGACAATAACACCACTGACACGACGTTTTTGCTCTCCTCCAACACCCCGAACACCATTATGGGACTTGACTTATTGAAACATTTTCGAGCTACTATTAGGTGTTCACAAGACGGAGTTCGAGTCATTCTGTACGACAACCCAACACTGCTCAGATCTTGTCGCACACAACGCATGTTTTCTATCACTGACACTGACTTGTCCTTACTCGACACCCTACCTCTGTACCTATGGGCAAAGACTGACTCGGACGCATGATGATAGACCCTGTACACATAACTGTTCGACAGGACGCAGTACTCCCCAAACTCCCACAGTATCGGATATCGCCTGAAGGCGAGAAGGCGTTGGTAAAAATCATCCAGTCCCTGGTAGAGGCAGGAGTGGTAGAAGAAGTAGTTAGCAATGTTTGCAACAGCCCTATCCTACCCATTGTGAAGAAGCAGGGTGAGGGAGATGAAAAAGCGTACCGCTTCATCATCGACCTACGAGAAGTCAACAAAGTGGTTGTACCCCAGTACCCTGTAGTCTCAGACATCACCACCATTCTGACCCTGATTCCTTCCACTGCCACCACCTTCACGGTAATCGACCTCAAGAACGCATTCTTCTCCATCCCCATTCACTCGGACAGCCGCTACCTTTTCGGCTTCACTTTAAAATCCCGCTCATACAGATTTTGCAGAGCACCCCAGGGCTACACTGAAAGTCCAAGCATCTACAGCCAGGCCCTCAAGAGACAGCTGGATGCAGTCCAATTGCCGGATGGAGTGGTGTTGATACAGTACGTCGATTAAATCCTTTTGGCGGCCGACACCACTCCACTTGCAGTCACAGCCACCATCCAACTCCTGCACTTCCTCGCGGAAAATGGCCACAAGGTCTCCAAGAAGAAGTTGCAATTCTGCCAACCTCAAGTCACTTACCTAGGCCACCTCTTGTCCAAAGACGGGAGAAAGCTCACGCCCGATCGAATACAGGCTAATCTAGAGACCCCTATCCCTAAAACCCCGAAGCAAGTCCGCTCTTCGGTAGGCCTCACCTCCTTCTGCCGACAATGGTTGCCAAATTTCAGCCTCATTGTGAAACCACTACTTTCCCTACTGGCTAAAGATGTCCCCTTCCCGCTCCCTTGGACCCCTGAATGTCAATCCTCCTTCAAGGAACTACGAGACGCCCTTTGTTCAGCGCCCGTCCTAGGAACCCCTGATTATACAAAGCCCTTCTCTCTCTACACTCACGAAAGGGAGGGATGCGCTTTGTCTGTCCTGACTCAGTCCATTGGCCCCAAACAACGACCATGTGCCTATTTCTCTGCCACTCTTGACTCTGTAGCAAGAGCTCTGCCTGCCTGCCTTCGAGCAGTAGCCGCTGCTGCTGTCTCTATCCGACAAAGTGAGGGAATCGTGGTCTCGAATTCTCTCACGGTACTAGTGCCTCATGCTGTTGACACCCTCCTAAACCAGACCAAGACACAACACCTGACCAGCGCGCGACTGACTGGGTACGAACTGACACTGCTCGCACCTCACATCACGCTGAAACGATGCACCACACTGAACCCAGCCACCTTGCTGCCTCTGCCTGAAAACGATCCCGATGTGCCCCCAATACATGACTGTGTGACCCTCACGGACGAACAGACTAGGAGTAGAGTTGACCTCCGAGACACTGCCTTCCCAGACCCTGACGGAGAGCTATGGGTAGACGGCTCTTGCATTAAACTCCCCGACGGCACCACCTCAGCCGCCTATGCAGTTACCACAGCCCGAACTGTAGTTGAAACCGCCCGCATCACGCAACGATCCGCCCAGGCGGCAGAACTGATTGCCCTCACACGAGCATGTATCCTAGCAAAGGGGACGACAGCAAACATTTACACGGACAGCCAGTATGCCTTCGGGGTGGTTCATCATTTTGGGCTCTTATGGAAGGAGAGGGGATTTCTGACATCTCATGGCATGCCCATCCTGCACGGAGATCTAGTCTCCGCTCTGACTGAAGCGGTTCTCCTCCCCAAACGACTTGCCGTAATCAAATGCAATGCACACAAAAAGGTGACAGACATCATTGGACAGGGAAATGCACTGGCCGACATCACTGCCCGAACCACAGCCGAGAACAGGACGACGACTCGCATGTACGTGACTAGGTCACAAGCAGAAAAATGGACGGACGCTAGGGAAACTATTAGGGACATCCAAATGGCCAGCTCACCACAAGAATTGACTGAATGGGCACGGGTGGGATTAAAGGATGATGAAGGCTGCTGGCGGACAAAAGACACGAACAAATGGTTGCTACCCAACTCGTACCTGATCCCCATACTGACGATGGCCCATTCCCCTGCACACATAGGATCTGCCCCTATGGCCGAACTTGTTTCCCGAGTTTGGCATAACGATAGAATTACAGACTCAGCCAAACGATTAGTCCAGCAATGTCGTGTCTGCCTGCAACACAACCCTGGGAAAGGTACTGTCGTACCCCGGGGAGGGTTTGGGGTCCCCAACCATCCATTTGAAGTCCTACAGATGGACTATATCCAGTTAGAGAGATGTCAAGGACTGAAGTATGTACTGGTTGTTGTGTGCGCTTTTAGCAAATGGGTGGAAGCCTACCCGACGCGTGACAACACTGCTATTGCCACTGCAAAAGTACTACTGAAAGAGTTCTTCCCTCGCTACGGCCTTTGCCGTGTTTTATGGAGTGAGAATGGCCCCCATTTTGTAGCCGAGGTTATCCAGCTCATCCTGAAAGGACTGGGTGTACGACAGAAATTCCACGCAGTTTTTCACCCCCAATCTGCTGGACTGGTCGAGCGGCACAATGCCACATTGAAACTAAAACTGGCGAAAATAGTGGCTACCACAGGACTAAAATGGCCAGACGCTCTTCCTCTGGCATTACTGTCAATGCGTTCCACCCCCACCAAACACCACTTGACCCCTTACGAGGTCGTTTTCGGCCGGCCCATGAGTATCTGGTCCGCACCCAAACCGACATCTATTCACGACGTCCCGGACGTCCTAATGTCTGACTACCTGTATAACCTAACTAAAACACTGTCTGTTATTCATCATCAGGTGCTGCAGGCCATCCCCGATGCTTCCAGGGGCCCCGGACATACCATCCAGCCTGGAGATTTCGTCCTGATTCGGAACTTCCAGCGGGAGAAGAGTCTAGAACCCCGCTGGACGGGCCCCTGGCAAGTCTTGATCACCACCCGAACAGCTCTTCGAGTGGAGGGGAAGCGAAATTGGCTGCATGCACATCATTGCAAGAAAATCTCTCCGGCCCTGACGTCGACCGAAGACGTGAGCACCCAGGAAGAGCTCCTGAACAAAGACCGACCATCCCTGAGCTGCTACCCTGAAACAGAGACACTCGAATTGGCGAAATTCCCTGATCCCACTGTGCCATCCAGAGAAGGGTATAACCTGCGACGAAAGGAGGGAGCTTCGGTTAAGTAGACCACTGACTAAGTTATCATTCTCAGAGCGGCGGCCTAACACTACAAAAGGCTGCCAGGAGAGAAACCAAACGAAGTCTGTGGTTCTGCCCACTACTGAGCACCTTGAAGATGATGGAAGCGCCCGGTACGAAGATGATGGAAGCAACCGGACATCCGAAGACCCGCTACAGGAACCCGAAAACTGACAGTTTGCACAGCTCAAAGACTATTGCTCTTCTTATCACTCTTCTCTTTTGCCTCCTCCTCATGACTACCTTCTGGATCGTGGAAGAGAACGCACCGGCTCATAAGACATTTCTAACGACTGCACAGCCTACCACCATGAAAGAACACTACCTGGTCTCTCTTTCACCTCAAATCCAAGAAAGGCATAAGGAGTTCTGGAACAACTCCTTCGTACAGTTGCTGCACCAACACAACCTTGCTGCAAATGCCACGAATTGCTGGATCTGTGGGTTGATACCACATGGCACCGGACATTCCATCCCCTTCATCCCTTCACCTTTCTCTGTTCATGGCTCCTGCCTTGCCTGGCTGATCCTCTTGCAAGAGAGCTACAGAGACAATGCCACTTCCAGCGAAACTATGTCACACTTTTATCATGGAGTCTGGCTGAACAAAACCGGGAGAGCTGCTGCTCCTTTTTGCCCTCTATCCTCCAATGCCTCTGTTCACATGGACATCCCCGCTAAAGAAATGGTGGAGATGCAAATATTCAACAATCCAGCCAGACCCACCTTCTCCTACCTCCGGAAACGAACAGCTGCCACCCTGACTGTGGCCCTATCTGTCGTCAATGTCTCGGGCCTCGTATGCATCACAGGCCATGGGACACAAATGGTGGGCCACAGCACTTGCCGCATCACCAGAACTTTGTACTCAACCGACCCACCCTCTTTTGTCACCTCTCCAAACATGTACTTCATCTGTGGTACAAAAGCCTACACCTGGCTCCCAAAGGGCTGGGGAGGTACCTGCTACATAGCCTTCATCTTTCCTCCAACCTATGTGGCTCCGGCAAACCATCACCGACAGAGACGAGCAAAGGACATCGAGCAGGCCGACTCCACTGGAGCACAATTCTTGGATGCATTGAAAGGACTTGTGCCACTTTGGGGTCCGATGGCGAACAGTCGTGCCATTCGACATTTATCCCAGGCAGTCGAGACAACGATGGACATTACAGCCGGTATCCTCACAAACAATACAGCCGAGCTTCAGGCGGTCCGTCTGGTGGCTCTTCAAAACCGCCTTGTTCTAGATGTGGTTCTGGCGGACCGTGGAGGAGCATGTCGTATCATCGGGTCCAGCTGTTGTACCTACATACCAGACAATTCACCCTCCGTTTACAAGGCCATCGAACACCTCCACAGACTCTCCTCAGAAGTTCATCAGGAACAAGAAGGATGGTCGCTCGGGAGTTGGTTCTGGAGTACTGTAAAGGACTGGGGATGGAGGTTGCTCATGATTGTACTGATACCAATCGTCGTAATATGCAGACTCTGCCTGGGTATTCAATACTTGCCACCTCTGTGTTCACTATTTGCTAACTGTGTTTGCCCTAAGACTCCGAACTTTGAAGCTGAACGCATGAAAGCTTTGTATGATGTAGAAATCCGTAATATGATGGGGATAGACATAAATTGACAAGCTGGCTAGATATGTTGAAAAGGGAGGACTGTTAAAATCTAGATTGCGACGTAAACATTATCGGCACCATCTTGTCCCCTTTTAGCTCAAGTGTGCGCGTAAGTAGCAGCCATTTTGAACGCCATGGCCTCTCTGCCCACTGCCGATAGCCAGCGCATCTCTCTCTCTCCCTCTCTGACCCCGCCAGCATCCCCCGCGCGCTGACAGCCCACGTTCTCACATGCTTGGGCCATAAACCACCCCTTCAGCGCGGCCCTGCCTCGGAGCCACATCCCATACCCGACTAACACCTCCCTCCGTCCCTTTAATGATCACGCATCCTTTGATGAACCCCCTTCCTCTGTGACCGATTGTCCCGCCCGATCCCAGGCCATCACCTAGCCCTGCGGATGCAGTTTATTGCCCCTTACAGTCGGAAGCTGTCCCTCTTCAAAGAATCTATGACTGATAAAAGCCCCCACCCCATGAGATCCGATCAGCCGCACACATTCCGGGAGCCGGCGGGATATCCAGCTGCGCGATAGTCATCACCTACTGAGATCGGGGTGGGGACTTTTACTGTAAATATGTGTGGGAACGGGTTTGGAGCGGAGATTCCGAGTATGCCTTTCCGTACATCAAAGTATTGACAAGAATGTGTTCTATGTAATAAAGCAATAAACCTGTGTATAAGAGGCCAGGCCTCAAGGATGCGTTTAGAGCACCTCGAGAAGATACCCTGTTGTCTGATTTGACGTGTTCTGCTATGTCGGAATAAACTCCTGTTTCCTGCCTTCTGTCTCCAGCGCCTGCCTCTTTGTTTGGTAATCTCGAATGGTATGAGAGGCGGCTAACGCCGGGCAAATACTGAAGGGTTCTTGGTCGAATTCGGCCCTACCTTTCGACATCCCCATGCTGCGCTTGCACAATAATAGAGCCAATGCCCCTTTCTTTGGACGAGTTGCGTCTAAAGAAAGGTGCGCAGCCACCAATAAAATGAAAGCGCTGTTTGGGTCGCTTTTACCAAAAAAGCATTTGTTTTTCAAACAAATACTTTTTTGGTAATAGTGCCTCATACTGAGCTTTCACTTTTATGGTGGACGCAATCCTTTCCTTAAAGGCGACTCTTCTAACAAAAGGGGTACAGCAATTATTAACGTGCAAGTGTGGCATGTGGCGCTTGGAAACAAACGATATTTGCAATACAATAGGTCTTGCGTTTGCGAGAGTTTAAGCTATTGTCATTTACAATGTCAATAGCTCAAACTCTCGTAAATGCGAGACCTATTGCATTGCAAATGCTTGTTTATAGAGAATTTCATCATTGAAAGCAGTGGAATGGAGCATAGGGGTGTCCAATATAGTTCCAGGCATGCCAGATCCACACCAGATTTTCAAGATGACCCCATAAATTTAATTAATTTACACACACACTGAATTGAAATGAAGCTCCTTAACCCCTCCCACGCTCGTGACGGAACCGCTCCGTCACACCCCTCGGGTAGGCTGTGCTGGTGACGGAACGGTTCCGTCACGGCCCGCTCGCCGTGCCTGCGCGGCACTGATTTCGCGACTGCGCGGCGCGTTCTATTGAGCGGGCGGGGCTGTGACGGAACCGTTCCGTCACAAGCACAGCTCACCCGAGGGCCGTGACAGAGCAGTTCCGTCACCAGCATCGGAGCACCGCGCGGCCCCCCGCCCCTTAGCACTGCGGCGGAATAGCCGCCGCAGCGAAAGGGTTAAATAGTATGTTCTCCTCTATCATGGACCTGTCCCTCCTGGAGCTACATTGGACCGCCCACCCTCCAGCAGCCATCTCTACTTTATTGGCAGGATAATCTCATCGCCCTCGGAAGCAACAGTGGCTTCTAGACACTGCAAGGTATGAGAAAGCTCATTACTGCGATGCGAATGAGCTTCACTGATTAACTCCTTGGTGTGCATTGATTGGTCTGTCGGCGCACCCCTAGGGCCTTGTGTGATCCTGGCCTCAGTGTTGGAGTAGAGGACGTGTTCTGAGATCGGTGCTCAATCCATGTTACACCTATAACACTTCAGGTAGAGTTTCCCTAAACCTTTTGCTTTTTCCGCCTGGGTGTTGCTGATTCTCTTGTGTGGCCTCCGGACTGTGGATATTCCCCCACTGTAATCACTGTGTGAAGTGTGCGCCCCCTTCTTACTCGTG
Source organism: Lissotriton helveticus (assembly GCF_964261635.1). Taxonomy (NCBI): domain Eukaryota; kingdom Metazoa; phylum Chordata; class Amphibia; order Caudata; family Salamandridae; genus Lissotriton; species Lissotriton helveticus. Next base: position 19,732,160 of record NC_136072.1, read on the forward strand.
TCGGGAGGTGGCGCTGACTCAATGTTCTGAAACATGGGCCGGGCGGCCATCGCTGACCGGTGTGTATGCACTGACATCTATCGTGAGTAAACTCATGAGCAGCCGGCCATTGCAGGCCGCGTATGCGTGCACCCGCACCTATGGTGCCCGTGATTGTGTGTGTCTCATGCCATCGCAGGCTGGTGCGTACGCATGGACACACGCAATAGTTAATCTCGTGTCCAAGCGTCAGATTCAGGCGGGCGCACTTGCACCCCTGGTGCTGGGGACTGTGTGTCCAACCTGCCATCACAGGTCTGTGTGCGCACTATCGCACGTGCGCCCAGGTAGTGAGGAGTATCTGTGTGTGTTTTCATTACCTATTAGGCTTGCTGTTCCCATAGGTTAACATGGGGAAGTGGCTGACACTACTTCGGGTTGCAATAATGGAGTGCAGTGGAGCAGCCTCATGAGGTTTCCAATCAAAGGATTTGCCGGGCAAAACCCATGCCAGTGGTAAAGGGGGTTGTGGCATAACTCACTTAGCAATGCCACTTATAGAATATGGACTCTTGTGTGCCATGGTGCCTGGCGCCAGTGGACACCAGGGGAGAACACCTGTGCATTCCCCAGAGATTGCAGCGCCTTGACGCTTCTGGGCATAGTTTGTGCGTTATAAGGCTAATATTCATTCATCGATTCATTGCCATAAACCGTGGGCATACCACTAGAATGACAAGACCTCTGCCATTTGAGGGCCGATGGGATAGATTGGAGAGAGAGGTTTTGACACTTCTTGGAGCCGGATCATGACCCCACTAAAGTTTAAGATCTGCATTTCATTGCCCCATGGCATGCAGGCCTACAATTTAGGGGAGACATGGGTGGTTCAGAGGGAACCCCCTAAACCACCCCAAACTTCAAAGACACACAACAGTATAACTAGGGGTGCCATCCTTCAGCAAAGGGTGAGATACGCTTGCTGGTATGTGGGATCGGAGAACCCAGACTGAACAGTGAACATTGCCAGAGTTTTGACATGGATGATTACTGCCCATGAAGGGGGCAGTGTGCCCTTTCTGAACAGTGGCTGGCCTGGGCAGAACAGGTTTAAAATATCACCAATGAGAGGGGTTCACTTGGCAGCCATGCGCACAGAAAGAGAAGAAAGACTCTCTGTCTTCTCTGCACTCTGCTGCTCTTAGTAACCACTGCCTGAGGGGAGGGATTCAATATGTGGAAACTATTGGGAAACCTTTCAATAGATTGGAACACACACCTGTCCCCCTCTCCCAGCTAATTCCAGTGGGTGGATTGATTGGTGATCACTGCATCTGGACTCAGACCCAATTATGCCTAATTGAGATGAATAGGAGGCTGTTCCAGCTGCAGGGCTTGGCAGCCAGGCTCGGATGCCATGTACTCCAGGGGAGAAGAGGTGCTCAGTTCATTTCAGGCCCCGGGGCCCAGGAGATTGGATATTGGAAAGAGCTCTCACGTGTTTACCATTAACTGGGAAAGTGAGAGAACAGCACACCTTGGGTTCTAATGTGTAACGCTGTGCAGAGTCAGACAGTGCCTGAAACCAGGATTTTAACAGTGTTTGTTGGAAAGGTAGGTACGAGCCGAAAGGCGGGTGGCTCATGAGAGCAGCAGGGCTGGACCAGGGTCAGTCAAACCTACAGTACAGTGCTTTCAAGGGACAGCTGGGCTGGAAGGTGAGCCCCAGGCCTGGAACACAGAGGGCTATCTCTGCATGACAGAGGAATTACAAAGTCAGGCAAGCAATGCAGGGTGGAGAACTGTGCACTCTGTGCTATAACATGCCTTGTTCCGAGCCCTGGTTTTTCTTGTGCAACCAAATGCATTCTGGGTGATGTAGTCTTAGTTTGCTTCCATTGAAGTACCTAGACTTGCTTACATGATTGCAATGATGTATTTGTTAAAGGACCAGGGCTGGAAATTGTGTCCAAGATGAGAACGGCGCAGCTAGACTCGTCCTCGGCCTTCCCCAACAAACCCACATCACACCCCACCTCAGGTGACTCCACTGACTCCCCGTACAGAAGAGATGCCATTTCAAGCTGCTGTGCCACACACACAAGGGTCTACACAACCAAGAACCCGCCTACATTAACCACTGGGTGAATTTCCACCAATCGTTGAGGAGACAGAACCCACATATCTTTCACTTGCCCACACTCCCCGCATTGGCTGGAGCACGCTCAACTCGAGTGGGACTCTATACTGATTTTAAGAGATGTGCCTGGGACTTCAGATATGGCTGTGTGCTAGGCCTGGCAAGTTCCCTGCAGAGTCGCCCCTGCCATCTCAGGCCTACGATCCCTTGGCTCTGTGCTGCAACACTCAGGGGGATATTTACAAAGAAGTGGTGGAGTGAGGCGTTAGCCATCATGGCATAACACCTCATTTTCGCCACTTCAGAAACGCAAGGCTGCACCATATTTACAAGTAGATGGTGCATCCTTGCGATTCCCCCTGCACTGGTGCTACACTTAAGTGTAGCGCCAACGTAGCCACACTTGCACCATAGTGCAAGGGTGTCTGCATGCAGGGGACGATTGTTTGTGTAGGAAGGTGAACACATGGATATGATGGACGGAGCGCTGAAAGGTTTTAGACATTCACCCCCAGTCACAGATCTGGGTTGAATCCATTATCGTTCTTTAGCTCACTTCACCACCTCAGTTCAGACCCAGCCATATACAAATCAGTCTTGACCTTGTGTCTCATTTTTTAATGGATTTTGTATGTGCAGGAAGGGTCACCTTTTGATTTTATATGACTTGTATCTTTCCACTGCACACATTCCGAGAGCTACTTTTTCTTTAAGCACAGAGTCCTGTGGTTTCTTGCTCCCACTCTCATGTGGTGCTTCCTCCACTTATCAGACCCCCTTGGGGAGCCACTGGCAAGCGGGGGATAATGGGCCTTATCCATGGGGGTTGAAGTTGTTTGCTTCGGAGGATCAGTGGTCCCTTCAACTATGGCGCTACAAACTGCTCCCTTCGGCACTTGACAGTCAATAGTAGCAGAACTACCCTGATCCAGAGGGAGTCGGCCACAGGAAGGAAATACAAGACCACCTCTAACGGACCAGTAACGCCGGTCCTTGATCTATACATGGCCACAGCGGTGTCAGGGGCTACATATGGTGCTGAACTTTGGGGTGTCACAGACGTGGCCATGCTCACCCACATGGAAAATCCATTTATAAAAGCTCTCCTTAACCGCATGCGTGTCGCGGCTTTTCCCGCTGTGTGTGACATTTTTTTAAATTACCGCGTTACATGACGAGCTCAGCTCGTCATCAGCGTACGGCAGGTAACGCTGATGACGAGCTGAGCTCGTCATCAGCATGGAAGGGGTTAATTTGCCTGAAAGTACTCCTATTTTACCTTTACGACTTGTTTTAGCATTAAAGAGAATCAGGTGGTCCTTCTGAAATTCTTGGCATATTGGGTATGCCTTTGGACGACACGTGAACCTTATTGGAAAGCGCCGGTAGATAGTTTCCATCGATCTAGGAGTTTGCATCCCATTGCTCAGGAAAAAAAAGCTTTGTGAGAGTTTGTGAAAATGGAGGAAGTCTGGTACTCCCCCAACCAAATGACAAAAGGCACTCTTACAAAATTGAAGCAAGCTAATTAGAACTCCATGCTCAAAGAAATTTGGAAAGATCAAAATGTGGGGACCATCACAGAGGAGATCCTTAACCACAAATGTTTCTTTATCTTCGAATTCTATTTGGATGGGATTCGTCCACTTCAAGCAAAAAGGCTGTATATAAAGTTTAGGATCAGCATATTGCCGCTAATGTCTTTTCCATGTAAGTGGGACAAAAGTGGTTCGGTACTCCCTCGCTGTCCCTTTTGTCCGCAACTGGAAAACTGGACCCTTGAATCACAGGATAATAAAACCGTGGGAAGCTGCTTTGCTATTATCAGAGCCCTTCGCAAGATCCTTCCGGTCCAGGCAGTCCAGCTCGAGCATTGGTAGTACGAAGCACCATCCTAAGTAGACTGGACTATTGCAATGCCCTGCTGCTGGAGTCCCCAAGATATTTGATAGAGAGGCTCCAGGGGATTCTAACGATAGCAGCGAAGCTAGCCTTAAGGAAGCCAAGACGCTTATCTGCCTCTACGGCCTTGTCGGAGCTGCACTGGCTCCCTATACTGCAACGAGTCCAGTTTAAGTCTCTCTGCAGGATGTATGACGTTACAACGCATACTTTTACAACGCCTACCTTTACAACGCGGTTTATACAACGCATACCATTACAATGCATAATGCTTTTAGGCGCTGGATAGTGAATAGTTTAATTTACTATTCCAACTCCAGTCCCCGTGGATAGTAGGGAAGGTTATTGGATAGTAAATTAACCTATTCCCTATCCTAGAGCGCCCCCCAGAGCAATGCGTTGTAATAGTTTGCGTTGTAAAAGTTGCGTTGTAATGGTAGGTCATTGTAAGAGTTTCGTTGTAAAGGTTGTTTACCCTCTCTGCATAGTTTTCAAGGCCCTGCATGGGTCTGGACCTAAACTAATGCAGAAGAAATTCACCTGGTATGTTCCAGGGAGGACCCTTCGCTCCTCCTCAGCCCGAAAGGTGAAGGTGCCAAGATTTAAAAAAATAAAATCAGGAGGTAGAGCCTTCAGCACCTCTGCTGCCCGACTATGGAGCAATCTTCCATTTGAGTTGAGACAACTGGAGGATCTTCTTCGGTTTAGGAAGAGACTAAAGACCTGGCTCTTCCCTAGTGCATAATTCTACTATTCTGACAAGAACCCTTAGCATGAGCCCAGCCGGGCACAAATATGTTAGCGCCAGGATGCCTGCTAGGTGACAGTGTGTTTTACAAGTGTTTAAAATAAATAAAAATAAATACATGAATTAGTCAGTGGGAAACTTCCTTTTTTTGCCCAACCTATGCACTGCATCGAAAAAGATGGATTGTCCCGGTGTGTAAGCTAATGGGTATGGTACACTTTTGGGAAACTGCCAGGATACTCGGGTGTGACACCAAGGAGCACAGTGTGTTTGCGGTCTTTAGATTTGTGATGTGGGCATGGAGAATAAGATCAAATGGGTTCCTTGCGACAAGCTAGCCAGCTGATTCTGCGGCTTCACTGAGAGAGCTGGCAGTGCTTGTTTCTGAGCTCCCTAATGCTGGAGCCCTGGGGCTGGTTTTGCTTCACCTCTGCTCCAATGCTGTCACTGCTAGTTACCCGTTAGTATAGGTATCCCCGGGTGGGCTTTTTAATAGGGAGACAAAAACCTTATATTATTCGAGAAACAGTGACAGAACTTCTAATGTTTTAATTTATTTACATATGCATTTTATGATTTCACAAGTCCACTGTGTCGCTTTCAGGTTATTGCACCAGCACTTTAAAATGATCATAAGACAATAGCATTGCTTTAACAGAGCTTGTTTAGCACAAAGCTACTGTCTTTGTCTCTTACAGCCACGCCTATCACCCTTTGGATATTATGTTCACATGCACCGTGGCTGTGTAATTATTGACTGTTCCTGTCAGAGTGTGAGTGTACTGGGAATTATGGGCCTCATTTAGGAAAACTGTTGCAGCGCTGTGTGAAAAAACAGCAATACAACAGATTTCAGTGCGCCGTCCTTGCAACACGATGGATGCGCCGTAATTAATGTCGGTGCTCCATGTCGCAAGGAATGACAGATACATCAGTATATCTGACATATCTGAAGGCGCAGTAATGACGCATTGCTGGAGTGTGTCACAAAAGTGACGCACCTCCAGCAATGTGTCCGTACACATGAGCCAAGCTCCATGTGAAAGGCACTGCATCAGTCTTACGCCAGTTGTGAGGCATGCATAAGATTTCAACGCAGTGGCGTCCTAGAAGTGGTGCAGTGAAATCTTATAGATTGTGGTTCCCACCAGGAAGTAGCGTGGAGATACTGCGGGTTCGCAAACACCCGGGTCCTCAGATCAGCATTCTTAGGCTCTCTTTTCTGAGGTGCCTACAGACTCCTGGGACATGCTGCACCTATCTTCTCCTGGCCTGACACTCCTTCTGCAGGGATGCAGACACTTTTTCCTCTCTCAGCAGGCAGGCTTCTAGGCACTTCAGGGCTGGTACACAGCTCTTCCATCGAGAGATCCAGACTCTGGTGATGTGCCCTCACCTAGTGTCACCCAGATGCCAGCTTTGGTTGCCCTGCCATGCTCTGAATACTCAGCAGAGCACCCCCTTCACAGTGCATAGAGGAATTGGAAGTGGAAGATCAAAATGGGGCAGTGAGTCCCAGTTTTGTACACAAATGGCAGTGTCTGAAGCTGTAGAACCAGTTTAGGGTGGATATCTTTTCAAGTGTCCTTTCCAAGCTGCTCTCCCGACACAGCCTTTGTGTAGAGTGATGCTTCTCATAAGAGGGTCGTCTCTAGCCTTGAGCACCCACAGCAAAGGCACACAGAGGTGTGAGGCTTCTGCACTTGGATGTCATCAGCCAGATGAGGGAGTAATCAGGGAAAGGCTAAAGGGCATACCTCACCTAGAGGTGTTCTCACCTGAGCACACCAGAGTCTGCAGCTCTCTCAAACCATCAAACAAATGGCAGTGTTCATGAGGACTAATTTGCAGCTCCTTGATAGCAAAAGACCTAATCAAAATTCTAAAAGAGCCCTGTCTCAACTGCTTTCAGGGTCTACGTGTCCTCCTTCCAGCTTAAGGAACATCAGGAATATACTTACACAGTCTGGGAAAATAACCTTTCCTCCATCTTGTGCAAAGGCTAGGCATGGGGTATCCAAAATGGATCCCACAGGCCTCCGTTACTCTGACTCATTCATACACCATGCGTGTACCACGCAAGCTACACATCCAGACGTGCCCAAGATACGCTCAGGATGCATGCGTTGTGAAGTGGAACTTTACGTGACTGGACCGGTAAGCCTCCAGTCCAGTCCAGGAACACAGATAAAAAGGTCTTGTCACAACTACGAATTCACAAAACACAATACAGTGCCACCGCCACTCCATGTGTTAAACCCATGAAGGGGCCGTAGTCCTGTGTCAACGAGGACACACTTGGAGCAGCACAGCAGGCCACAGGACAAGTACAGGACCTTCCTCATGTCAAGAGACTACTCTTGGCCTCTGCACACTCTAGATTAGCATGATGCCTGGGCCATAAATCCAAAAGCCAGATAGCAGATGAGTGCAGTTGTACACTTATGGCAATCCGGTGGCAGGCCATGTGCGGTCATTCTCATCCCAACACCACTCAAATACTCCGCACCCATTGCCCTACGGACTCTGTGTTGCTCCATCCTCCCCAGTATCATCAAAAAACATTGGCAAGGTAGATAGGTCAAAAATGGCAAGATCTATTGGCTTTGCCAACCTTTGCCAGTTCCTCCTTCCCTTTACTGGCCTGTGCCCCAGTCTCACTGTGTGCATTGTACGTGATAGGGCTATCACCATTGAAGTGACAAAATATGGCGGCAGCTTCTATAAGATTCACAAACTCCATAGGTGCTCAGTGTCAGTGTTGAGAACATGCAGGTCTCGGCACCCCCTCCACGGCCGCCACTTTAGCCTCGCTTTGAGGAGGGGCAGAAGAATGTCCCACCCTCTCTCTGTCTCCTATGTCCTGGTCAGAAATCCCAGGCATCACCACTTCAGACCCTTATGTCTCCTAACTCCTGGTCTGAACTCCTATATATATCACCACTTCAGACCCTTATGTCTCCTAACTCCTGGTCTGAACTCCTATATATATCACCACTTCAGACCCTTATGTCTCCTAACTCCTGGTCTGAACTCCTATATATATCACCACTTCAGACCCTTATGTCTCCTAACTCCTGGTCTGAACTCCTATATATATCACCACTTCAGACCCTTATGTCTCCTAACTCCTGGTCTGAACTCCTATATATATCACCACTTCAGACCCTTATGTCTCCTAACTCCTGGTCTAAACTCCTATATATATCACCACTTCAGACCCTTATGGCGTCACCCGCTGCAAGAAAGCATCCTGCAGTTCGCCATGGTCTGGCCTCCAGGGCCTGACTGGGACCCCTAGGCAACCCTGGCAATTTTGTCAGAGCAGCACCACCAGGGAGGGAGGGTGCAAATGTGAAGCACTGCTGGCTTTGTTATTGGGGGGCTGATATTGCAGCACTGCGGCGAAACTAGCCCCCGTAACAAAACAGTCCCCCACCGCCGCAAAACTGCCCCCCCACCCATTCAGTGTCCCAGGGAAACGCCCGATGCCCGCTATGGCCAGTCCGGCCCTGCCGGCATCCACCAGCCTGCATCACCTGATCCTCCACATAAGGTATTTATAAATGATCTGCTTGGGGGGTGGTCACAAAACGAAACGAGGAAGTAAAGTACGGTGCTTTACACTGATTGGACAGTGACATGCGGCCATGTCAGACTACAAACAGTTCCCAGAAATCATACCCATTTGCAACAAAATATTTTCGGAAATAGTGCATTAAAATGCCTTGCCTGTATTCATTTGTTTGCAGAGTTTCTCCAGGGTCGAACCCTGTACCTGGCTGGGCAGGGCTGGGCTCAGTCTGCAGACCATAGAGTACATGTTTTTGTTGTTTTTGTACTTGTATAGCGCACAGCTACCCACAGTGGGTTTCCCGGCGCTTGTACGAATACCGCTGTGGAACCCTTCCTGGCTTTCCCTGTGAAGTGTCCACTCCTGGGCACCCCCATGGTGCAGACCAGGCATCCCTCGCATTGTGGGGCCGTTGTGGAGACTAAGCAAGCTATTGCCCAGAGTTGCAGCGTGGGACCCATGATCAGAATAGGCACCGAGGCGAGAATATCCGGTCAGGGGAATTAATGAGCCCAAGACCTGCCGAGGCAGGATCGAACCCTGGTCCCTGGCCAGAGCTCTGCATCGAGGTCTGCCTGCTCTAACCATTGAGCCACACTTCTCCACTCCACATAGGACACTCATGAGTATTTGTGCGCGCTACAAGTCATATATAACATAACATAACATAACAGAGTGTCTCTCCAGCACTGCCTTTGAAGCTTCTCCCTGTCCTGCCAGTCTTTGGAGCTCTGAGCTGTGAAGGGCATCACCGGTCAGATCTCCCTTTCTTGTCGGTGCTCACGTCCCACCTGCCTGAAAGTTCAGCCACGGCTGCTGTTCGGCAGCGATAGCCGGTTCCATCTCTGACATTTAGAAGGTAGACCTGGGGGAGGGGGACTTCAAACATCTTATCTAGAGGGCTCATCACCTTTTGGGAGGGCAACATATCTGATGAAACCCTTGAAGACGTCATTTATTTCACATCATAGCTTGTCCACAACCTGGCCACCCGGAGCAAGCTTCCCTTTGACACCAGCATTTCCTTAGAAGCTTCCGTGGCATTTATCAGATGGGCGTCCATGTCATGATTCGTACGTGTTGCCTTTGCTGGGTTGGGTGTTTATTCTTTATAGACAGATATACTGGCACATGCATCAACGTAAGCTTTTGCGATTCCTAAATAGCGATTTTTAAGGAATTGCTATTTAGGAATCGCAAAAGCCTATGCACGTAGGAATCGCTATTAAAATAGCGATTCCTAAACATTCCTTAATTGCTACTCGCAAATTGCTAGTCGCAATTAAGGAATGCTGTCCCATTCCTTCCTATGGGCCTCCAGGCCCATAGGAATGAATGGGAGATTGCATGCGCAATTTGCGGGTACCAGTAGGTCGTCACAAATTGCTCATGCAATTTCAAGGGTGCAAAGGTGTCAACATGACACCCTGTTGCACCCCTGAAATGAATCTCTGCACATATGTTGCACACACACATGCCCTAAGGGCATATGTGTGCGCAACAAGAAACTTTGAAAAATGCACAAAAGTGCATTTTTCAAAGTTTTTGCAATTTATCATGAAGTTCAACTTCATGGTAATTTGCTACTCTTTTTAGCGAAATCGCAAATTTTTTAACTTTCATGCATTGCATTCAAGGAATCTCAATTTGCGATTCCTTAAATGCAATCGCAATTTAAAGAATCGCAATTTACAGATTCCTTAAATTGCGATTTGTGCATTTGGGATGATGCATCCCAAATGCAAAAATACCGGTGGCAAAGGGGCAGATTCTGAGATTCTGCCCGTTTGCGACCGGTATTTGGTTTGATGCATGGGGCCATTAGATGTTTACTTATGCGTTCAGCCGCGTGCATATCACATTGACTGAATTCCATAAGGTTATGGTTTAAATTATTCTGTACTTATCGTTGCCAGTTCCTTAGTCGTCTTGTAGAGTGCAGTTCCCCTCTCACTGTTGGGGACACTTTGTCCGATTAAATTTATATCTCGTTCACCTGCGGCTCCGTCATATTCCTTCACTTTGGGGGCGAGACAAGCTCAGTGTCTACAACTGTCAGGGCTGGACTGGGAACCCAAAGCAGTCCAGGCAATTTTTTGGGGGGATCACATTCCCTTGGGCTGGGAGGGGGTGCTGTGTGAGCACCGCTGCTTTTGTTACTAGGGACCGATATTGCAACACCGCTGCAAAACCGGCCCCACCGCTGCAAAATCAGCGCCCACCTTTCCAGTCTTCCGGGAAAACGTCCGATGACCGCTACAGCCAGTCCAGCCCTGCCAACCATCAATTACTGTGGAAAGGAGGAGTCAAGTCTGGCTGCATTCCTGTTGTCGGATCCCAATTTCCTATTCTGACACTGGATGTCACCTTTTCCTTGAAAGGACACTTCTGGCATTCGCATTCCTTGTTGACAGCTCTCTAAGAGTTTCCGCAAGCTGCCCTGCTGGGGGGCGCCACACTCTTCACATCGGGAGCACATCCATCACACACAATTGGCTATGTCATCTGCAGTGAATTAGTGTATCACAGGGCGGTTTGCCTTCCGGCTGCGGCTTTCCATGGGTGCGGCCATCTTGTTTGTTTATCAGCTTCCGGCAGTACATGCTCGGCTTAGAACCTCCCGGCCACTATACGCTCAGCTGATTTATGCTCACCGCTTTTGAACTGCTTCGTAGCAGACCAAGGGCCACATGTATCGAAATTGGAAATTGCAAATAACTAATTGCAATTTTCTGAGCATCGCAATTAGGTAATCGCAATTTCTACTGTATGAAACTCCATGAGATTCGTATAATGATTCAAAATGGGCCGCAAACTGACCTTAAAATTAATGAGGTCGATCACAATTTGCGACCCCCTAGGAATCGCAAAAATCACAGGGATGGTGACCTGCTGAGGTCAGCAGACCACCATATCTGTGATTGCTTTTAAAAAAAGCAATCTTTTTTTTCCTTAAAGGAAAACAGGATTCTTTAATACAAAAAAAAAAGTTTTTCATTTTTCACTGCCTGCTCTTAAAAAATGCTTTTACAAACATTCACAAAGGGGAAGGTATTTAAAATCTATTAATAATTACTTCAGTGCAGTGCTGTAATGTGACATCATAATGTCAAAGCTTCCACATCTTCAAGAAATGTTTATTTAATTTTGAAGAGAAGTCATATTTTACGTGGTTTGTTGTTTGAATTACATAGCAAATATTTTCAGGGCTTTGCTCGGCTAAGGCTCCGTTCTCGCTGTAAATTTGTTGGCGAGTCCACCTTAAACCCTCTCGTGTCCATGGTGCACGATGGGGCCAGCGCTGGCTGCGTCATAGCGCTTTTTTCCTAACATTTAGGTATGCTGCTGTACAACATGGCTAAAAGAGAATGGTAAAGGCAGTAGCTCTTGTGTAGGCGAGACCTATTGGCCTTGCCAATGTTTGTTTGTTTTTAAATTTTAAAGAGATTATCACATTTTCACATGACGTTTGCTGTATGATTTAGACGCTCGCTGTTTTTCATGGCTTGGCTCGCGCACGGGCTCTTCGAGCTGAGCCAAGCCTGTGGCTCGGCTCTGGCTCGGCTCGCGCACGGGCTCTTCGAGCCAAGCCTGTGGCTCGGCTCTAGCTCGGCTCGCGCACAGGCTCTTCGAGCCAAGCCTGTGGCTCGGCTCTAGCTCGGCTCGCGCACGGGCTCTTCGAGGCAAGCCTGGGGCTCGGCTCTGGCAAGGGCTCTTCGAGCCAAGCCTGTGACTCGGCTCTGGCTCAGCTCGCGCAAGGGCTCTTCGAGCCAAGCCTGTGGCTCGGCTCTGGCTTGGCTCACGCACTGGCTCTTCGAGCCAAGCCTGTGGCTCGGCTCTAGCTCGGCTCGCGCACGGTCTCCTAGAGCCAAGCCTGTGGCTTGGCCCTGGCTCAGCTCGCGCACGGGCTCTTAGAGCCAAGCCTGTGGCTCGGCTCTGGCTTGATTCGCGCACGGGCTCTTCGAGCCAAGCCTGTGGCTCAGCTCTAGACCGGCTCGCGCACGAGCTCTTCGAGCCAAGCCTGTGGCTCAGCTCTGGCGTGGCTCGGCTCTGGCTTGGCTCACGCACAGGCTCTTCGAGCCAAGCCTGTGGCTCGGCTCTGGCTCGGCTCGCGCACGGGCTCTTCGAGCCAAGCCTGTGGCTCGGCTGTAGCTCGGCTCGTGCACAGGCTCTTCGAGCCAAGCCTGTGGCTCGGCTCTGGCTCGACTCGCGCACGGGCTCTTCGGCTCGCGCACGGGCTCAGCTCGCGCACGGGCTCTTCGAGCCAAGCCTGTGGCTCGGCTCGCGCACGGGCTCTCCCTGTTAATGTGTTGCTCGCCCACCTCCACAGAGCCTGGGGTCCGGGTGGGTGGTCCCACACCGCCCCAGGAGCGCAGTCTCTGGGTCTATCGCATGCAGAAGGAGGCTCGGATGGGGGGCAGCCCACCCTCCTCTGGAGCGAGAATAACCTGATCATATCCATGTATTTTAAGGCAGATAGCGCCTCGTTACCATGACAGCGCCTGTCGCCTCGGGGACGCCCCGGGCATCCGTGCTGCGGGCCTGGCTGTCAGCCCCACGGCGGGGGGAGGAAGGCAGGCACACAGGCAGGGAAGAAGTGGGTCAGCCTATACATGAGCGGCTCTGGGTGCTTCCGGGGAGGAGTAGAAATGCTCCAAACTCACCTGTCTCACAGCGCTGCGAGGCGCTGGGCAGGGCGTCAAGGAGCTGCGAGAAGTAGTGCATATTCGCTTCCTAGGTCCCGGTTCTGGACAGGTCCGGATTTGTGCACAGGGGAGGGGCAGTGGTTGGTGCAGGGCTTTGTGTGTGATATAAACTTCGTGGAGTGATATTAAAGTGTTAGCTGGGGCGGGGAGATTAGAACGGGGGTGTTCTTTTGAATCTAAGGCGCCTGCAGCAGCCATCAGCAGGGTCGTAAAGCTCAATGCCCAGTGCTTTAAATGGGCCGGTACTGTCCGGTACGGAGTACCAGCACTTTTTTATTTTGAGAGGGAGAGTACTGGCACTTCTCAAGAGAGATGTAATACTTTTAATTGGAGAGTACCGGCACTTCTCAAGAGAGACGGAATACTTTTAATTGGCGAGTACCAGCACTTCTCAAGAGAGCTGTAATACTTTTAATTGGAGAGTACCAGCACTTCTCAAGAGAGACGTAACACTTTTATTCTCAAGAGAGACGTAATACTTTTATTCTCAAGACTGACGTAATACTTTTAATTGGAGAGTACCAGCACTTCTCAAGAGTGACGTAATACTTTTGATTGGAGAGTACTGGCACTTCTCATGAGTGACGTAATACTTTTGATTGGAGAGTACCAGCACTTCTCATGAGTGACGTAATACTTTTGATTGGAGAGTACCTGCACTTCTCAAGCATGAAGTAATACTTTTGATTGGAAAGTACCGGCAACTCTCAAGAGTGACGTAATACTTTTGATTGGAGAGTTCCGGCACTTCTCAAGAGTGATGTAATACTTTTGATTAGAGAGTACCGGCACTTCTCATGAGTGACGTAATACTTTCGATTGGAGAGTACCGGCACTTCTCAAGAGTGACGTAATACTTTTAATTAGAGAGTACCGGCACTTCTCAAGAGAGACGTAATACTTTTAATTGGGGAGTACCGGCACTTCTCAAGAGAGACGTAATACTTTTAATTGGCGAGTACCGGCACTTCTCAAGAGAGACGTAAAACTTTTAATTGGAGAGTACGGGCACTTCTCAAGAGAGACGTAATACTTTTAATTGGAGAGTACCGGCACTTCTCAAGAGAGACGTAATACTTTTACTTGGAGAGTACCGGCACTTCTCAAGCGAGACGTAATACTTTTAATTGGAGAGTACCGGCACTTCTCAAGAGAGACGTAATACTTTTAATTGGAGAGTACCGGCACTTCTCAGGAGAGACGTAATACTTTTAATTGGCGAGTACCGGCACTTCTCAAGAGAGACGTAATACTTTTACTTGGAGAGTACCGGCACTTCTCAAGCGAGACGTAATACTTTTAATTGGAGAGTACCGGCACTTCTCAAGAGAGACGTAATACTTTTAATTGGGGAGTACCGGCACTTCTCAAGAGAGACGTAATACTTTTAATTGGCGAGTACCGGCACTTCTCAGGAGAGACGTAATACTTTTGATTGGAGAGTTGAGGTAACGGGTTTTTAGGAACCCGTTGGTGCCAGGGGATAACACCCGAAGACCTCTGAGTTCTCCTTGTCCGGACCACAGAAACACGGAGTCTTCTAGTCACAGTCAGAGATCAAGTTTTATTGGCAGCTACCAAGTAACACGTGTCCCAGAAGTACACCACAAGGGGAGTATATTCTCGGGAGACTGTTCGTTTTTACAGAACCAGCCGTCTCCTTATATACAAAAAATAATGGCTGCGAGCAAGAATTCTTGAGTTTATGATATGGCTATACACATATTTCTACAATAATACAAAGAGCGAAGTCATGTAAGCAAGCCCACATTTTAGATGTCCAGTTCGTGATAGATTACCCGGTTAGGCCCGGAACTCCCATCAGATATCGATGAAACACCAATAAAGAAAGGCACCTCCTAGTCATAAAACTGGCCATAAAACAGGGAACGTGGACAGGTGCATGTTTGTAGAAAGCATGGTCTGTATGTAGTGAATAGGTTGTGGAATGTTATGCTTTGATGTTATCGTTTTGGGCCACTGGGCGAGGAGCTGCCCAAACAGGTTTGGCTAAAGGCAATGGAGTCAGTTGGGACAGGTCAGGGGGAAGTCAGGGAAGGTGGACGTGTCCTTTTAGATCAAGCTCGACCTTTAATTGACTTATCATGAGGGCAAGACACAAGATGGATGTCGTTTACAAAATGGAGTCTAAAGGGTCGGGACGGAAACTATGATTTAGGGGTGTTAGCAACCTTCGATTACGATGCAAATGCATAGGAATGATGTCCTAAACATTATCGGTCTGTTGACACCAAATTCGTCATGGTACGTTGATATTTTGTGACACGGGTATTGGACCTCGATATCGGGATAACAACAGGGTCCAGATTTCCAGAACCACAGAGTACCGGCACTTCTCAAGAGAGACGTAATACTTTTAATAGGAGAGTACCGGCACTTCTCAAGAGAGACGTAATACTTTTAATTGGAGAGTACTGGCACTTCTCAGGAGAGACGTAATACTTTTAATTGGAGAGTACCAGCACTTCTCAGAAACAAGCACTTCCATTTTCCCATTTCAAGCACACACAATGCCCCTGTAGCCCCTGCGCCACAGGGGGTCCCAACGATTTTGGGGGCCCTCATTAAGCCTGTGACCAATCAATATCTGTGATGGATCTCACACTCGGACCCTCCTTAACACAAACTGGAGGGGGGCCCCATCCATCATTCTGCGTTCCAACGCTGAACATCAGGGATTATCCTGGGCCAGTGAAGCCCCGGCCAGTGGTGTAACTGTGGCCCCCGCGGTACAGGGGGTGGGGGGAGCTCCAGGGGGTCCCCTCCGGTACTGTGCACAGACGGCAGGTCCCTGGCCTGAGAGCTCCTGACTGGGTCCACACTGGACCTGAGCAGGACGCACGGTGAGTGGAAACGCGTTTCCATGATTTGTGCGTTTGAGTGCGAGTGTGTGTCTGTGAGACCGTATATGTGTGTATGAGCACGTCTGCGTGATAGTAAAAGAGAGTCAGCGAAGTGAGTCAGAGCAGGTGAGAATAAGAGTGAGTGTGAGTGATAATGAGGGAGAGTGAGTATGGGGAATGACAAAGAGTGTAAGTGTGTCACTGTGTATGAAAATTGACTCACAGTCAGAGCATGCGTGAAACCGAGCGAGTCAGAGTGAGAATCAGTGAGACTGATCGAGTCAGAGTGAGAATCAGTGAGACTGAGTGAGCCAGAGTGAGAATCAGTGAGACTGATTGAGCCAGAGTGAGAATCAGTGAGACTGATCGAGCCAGAGTGAGAATCAGTGAGACTGATCGAGCCAGAGTGAGAATCAGTGAGACTGAGTGAGCCAGAGTGAGAATCAGTGAGACTGATTGAGCCAGAGTGAGAATCAGTGAGACTGAGTGAGCCAGAGTGAGAATCAGTGAGACTGATTGAGCCAGAGTGAGAATCAGTGAGACTGATCGAGTCAGAGTGAGAATCAGTGAGACTGATCGAGCCAGAGTGAGAATCAGTGAGACTGATCGAGCCAGAGTGAGAATCAGTGAGACTGATCGAGCCAGAGTGAGAATCAGTGAGACTGAGTGAGCCAGAGTGAGAATCAGTGAGACTGATTGAGCCAGAGTGAGAATCAGTGAGACTGAGTGAGCCAGAGTGAGAATCAGTGAGACTGATTGAGCCAGAGTGAGAATCAGTGAGACTGATCGAGTCAGAGTGAGAATCAGTGAGACTGATCGAGCCAGAGTGAGAATCAGTGAGACTGATCGAGCCAGAGTGAGAATCAGTGAGACTGATCGAGCCAGAGTGAGAATCAGTGAGACTGTTCGAGCCAGAGTGAGAATCAGTGAGACTGATTGAGCCAGAGTGAGAATCAGTGAGACTGATCGAGCCAGAGTGAGAATCAGTGAGACTGTTCGAGCCAGAGTGAGAATCAGTGAGACTGATTGAGCCAGAGTGAGAATCAGTGAGACTGATTGAGCCAGAGTGCCACTGAGTGAGACTAACTAAGAATGGGTGATGCTGAGTGAGTCTGAGATGGACTAAGTGAGAATGAGTGGTCAGAGTGAAAATGAGTGAGACAGTGTGAAACTGGGTGAGTCAGAGTAAGTAAACGTGATTGCTAGTGTGAATAAGAGCAAGTGAATGAGTTAGAGAGAGAGTAAGACTCAGTGCGAGTGAGTGTATGCGAACCACGCAAACCGTCCGAGGAGATGTCACTAGAATTCGAGTCAAGGAATACGCTTCACCACTTTTAAATGTCACCAGCCACCACTGTCTGCGGCATCCCTCACGGCTCATCCCTCAGTCCTATTCTATTTAACATCTACTTGACCCCTTTGGCTAACATCGTCAGGGCCCCTGGACTAAACATCAATCCTACATAGGAATCCCCACGCACCTCCTGAATAGACTTTAGACCATACGGAACTCCGTGGCCAATCATCCTCGACCTCCCAAAACGGACTCACATCTCCCCCCCCCCCCACCTCAAGAAGCTCCACTGGCCCCCCCATTCAGAAGAGAGGTCAGTTCAAGATGCTGATCGACACCTACAAGGACCTTCACATTAAAGGACCAGCATACATCAACCACTTCCTGAACTTCACCAACGCTCCAGACACCTGCACTCCACCACCTCTCCCTCGCGCACACACCCTGCATCCGCCAAAGCAACCGTGGAGGTTGCTTCTTCTCCCTTTAAATCTACCCTAACCTCTTCAACATTTACATGAGCCCCATCGCCGCCATCACACGCAAACACAACATCAACATCATCTCCTACGCCGACGACACCCAACTGATACTCTCCCTCACCAAAGACCCCCTCACCGCCAGAGCTAACTTTCAGGACGAAATAAAAGATGTCGCAGAATGGATGAAGCTCAGCTGTCTGAAACTCAACTCGGACAAGACCGAGATCCTCTTCCTCGGACAATCCCTGCCGCCCGGGACAACTCCTGGTGGCCCACGTCGCTGGGCACCGCACCAATACCCACGGACCACGCACGCAACCTGGGATTCATCCTGGACTCCTCCCTCACGATGACCAAGCAAGTCAACGCAGTCTCATCCTCATGCTTCAACACCCTGCGCATGCTCTGAAAGATCTTCCGGTGGATCCCCACCGAAACCAGGAAGACAGTCACCCAGGCCCTCGTCACCAGCCGACTGGACTACGGAAGCGCCCTGTACGCAGGAACCACAGCCAAACTTCAGAAACGCCTGCAACGCATACAGAACGCCTCCGCAAGACTCATCCTCGACATCCCTCGCCACAGCCACATATCTGCCCACCTGAGAAACCTGCACTGGCTCCCCGTCAGCAAGAGGATCACGTTCAGGCTGCTCACCCACACACACAAAGCTCTTCACAACATGGGTCCCGAATACCTCAACAACCGCCTCTCATTCTACAGTCCCACCTGCCAGCTCCGCTCCACCAGCCTCGCCCTCGCCACCGTCCCTCTGATTCGCAGAACCACCACCGGAAGATCGTTCTCCTACCTGGCAGCCAAGACATGGAACTCCCTCCCCGCACACCTACGACTAACCCAGGACCATCTCACCTTCAGGAAACACCTCAAGACCTGGCTATTCGAGCAGTAGCGCCCCCCCCCCCCTCCTCAGCGCCTTGAGACCCTCACGGGTGAGTAGCGCGCTTTACAAATTGATTGACTGATTGATTGATTGATTGATTTATTGAAATCTTGGAACAACCTCCTCCTCCTCAGCCCGACATGCCCCTCCCTGTCTGAATTCAGGAAAGGACTCGAAACCTGGATGTTCAAATGATCACTTCCAAAGTAGCAGGGTTCTCTTTGCCTGGATACCCTCAAGGGTAATTAGCCGCACTTTAAAAGCCCTGTTTGATTGACTGGTTTGCAACATGCTACATCCAGTGCAGTTATTGATTCTAAACTTGCCAGCTGTTTTGGAATGGCACCAGGGCAAATAGACACCATGTTTAGGGTCAACATGACAGACATCTTGAATCAGTACTACCATTCCAAGATGGCTACCCGTTCCAATGTTAATTGGGCGGCCATCTTGAAAAGGTAATGAGTAAAGTGTATCATTGTTTCATAATTTCAAGATGGCTGATGTATTGATTCTAAATATATCAGCCATGTTTCAACATAAAAGCGATGATACTTTCAGTCAATCAATCAGGGTTTTGTAAAGCACACTACCCACCCATTAGGGTCTCAAGGTGCTGGGGGGGGGGGGGTGTGAGCAGCTCCAGTGGGGTCATTCGAAGAGCCAGGTCTTGAGGTCCTTTCTGAACTGGTGCAGTGTCGGGTTTCGCCGGAGGTGAAGAGGGGGGAGATTGTTCCAGATATTGGCTGTGAGTTAGGAGAAGGACCTTCCACCTGCTCTGGCCCTGCAGAAGTATGGAGCAGTGGCTAGGGAGAGGTCAGGTAAGCAGAGGTTTCTCTTGGGGGCATGGAAGGAGATGCAGTCATTAAGGTATTGGGGTCCGGTGTTGCGGAGGGCCTTGTAGGCGTGCATGAGCAGCGTGAAAGTCATTCTTCTTTTGACTGAAAGCCAGTGGAGGTTGTGGAGGTGTTGGGTGATGTGGTTGTGCCATCAGATATTGAGGATTAGTCTGACAGTGGTGTTCTGCACAATTTGGAGTTTGAGGAGGAGTTTTTTGTTGATTCCGGCATATAGGGTGTTGCCGTAGCCCAGTCTGCTGGTGACGAGTGCATGAGTGACCGTTTTCCTGGAGTCAGGGGGGATCCACTTAAATGTATTGCGTAGTATGCCGAGGGTGTTGAAGCATGCGGAGGGGACAGCGTTGATCTGGTGATTCATGGTGAGTGAGGAGCCCAGTATGATGCAGAGGTTACGTGTAAGGTCCGTTAGGGTGGGTGGGTTTCTGAGGGTGGGGAGCCACCAGGTTGCGTCCCATGCAGAGGGGCTGAAGCCGAGGATGAGGACTTCTGTTTTCCCCGGGTTGAGTTTCAGGCAGCTGTTCCTCATCCTAGTTGTGACGGCTTTCATCCCTTCTTGGAAATTGTGCCTAGTGATGTTGGATTCCTTGGTGATTAAAAGGATGAGCTCGGTGTCATCGGCATAGGAGACGATATTGAGCCCATGGTTTCTGAGATGGTTGCGAGGGAGGCCATGTAGACATGGAAGAGAGTGGGGCTGAGGGAGGATCCTTGGGGTACTCCGCATCTGATCTCGATGGGCTCTGAGAGGAAAGGCGGGATTCTTATACGCTGAGTTCTGCCTTTGAGGAATGATCGTAGCCGGTCTAGGGCCTTTCCTTGGAAGCGGGTGTCATGGATTCTGGTGGATAGTGTGCAGTGGGAGACAGTGTGGAAGGCTGCTGATAGGTCCAGGAGGATGAGGGCTGCAATTTGGCCTTGGTCGAGGAGGGTGCAGATGTCACATGTGGCGGTCTTGGTGCTGTGGGTGCAGGGGTATTCTGATTGAGAAGTGTCCAGGATGTTGTTGGTTTCGATGAAGTGTGCTAGCTGGGTGTTGACTGCCTTTTCAATGACCTTGGCAGCAAAAGGGAGTAGTGAGATGGGCCTGAAGTTTATGAGGTCCATTGGGTCTGGCGGAGGGCTTCTAGGAGGGGGTGAATTTGGCGTGCTTCCAGTTGTCAGTTAATGTGGCGGTCTCGAGGGAGCAGTTGATGGTTTTTGGTAGCTCGGTGCGATTACAGTGGCGGCCCTATGGAAGATGTTCGGTAGGCAGGGGTCAGAAGGTGCTCCGGAGTGGATGCTCTTCATGGTCTTTAGGGTGTCTTCTGTTGTGAGAGGAGTCCAGGTAAGAAGAGTCTGTTGGGTGGCGTCGTTGGGGGTGGGTGTGGGGATGGTGCAGAGGTCTTGGTTGTCGAAGATGTCTTAGAGCGTCTTGATCTTGAGGTGAAAGGAGCCGGGTCTGTTGCAGAGGTCTTGAGAGGGAGGGATGTCAGTTGTTTTGCTGTTGGGTTTGGCAAATTCCTATATGATGGCGAAGAGTTCCTTGGAATTCTGGGCATTGGAGAGGATTCTGTCTTGAAGGAAGTTTTTCTTTGTGGATTTGATGAGTTGGTGGTGTGCTGTGGTGGCCATTTTGTAGGCCGGGTGAGCTTTATTGTTGTGTCCTCTCATGGAGTTCTGGAGGGCTGGGAGTGTGTTGGCGCATTTGGCGATCCATTGGTGGGGATTGCTTGCCGCTGTATTAGCATCGGTCATAGTTGCCGATGTAGTGCAGGTGAGGGTGGAGGTGAGGTGTACTCTATGCATCATACCATTTCAAAATGGCTGCCTTCTTCAATGTTTGATTTGTATTTTCATTTTATTGCAAGCACATATCTGTCACAATATGAGCAGCCTGTTTTCTTGCTTCTTCTTTTAATTCACCTTGTTTATGCTTATTGAGAGTGTGTGTTTGTATTTTATTATGAATGGGTAAGCAGGTAAATCCAAAAATGAGCAAGTGGATGACTATATAGATTCTGGAGTGTTAAGACGCGTGACCGAGTGTCTGTTTAATGAATCATTGAGAGTGTAAAATCATCTGACTGATGAGGTACTTTCAGTTAAAACTATTTCCTCTATGGTTGACTGCAGTGAACATTGGAGAATTTTGGTGGAAATTGTTTCTGCACAAATAGAATAAACATTTTTTCCAGTGATTGTCATCACTCACTCACTTGGTGGTCGGTGTACTTTGGTGTATCTTTCTTCTTAGTGGGTGAACCCTGTTGGGAACCCATACATTTTCAGTTGCTCCTCCGGATGCACTCACTGTTGTGGCGTCCAAGCCAAAGCCTGCCTCTGTGAGCCCTACTCACTGCCTGTCCTTAGCAGCGCCTAGAAGCACAATCTGTTGCTATCTGCAGGCTGGACTCCCATAATGTTGCTGCCATCTTTGTAGGTTAAGCCAGGGCCCAAGAGACTTCAGTGACTAAGGATTAACATTTGTTGCCTGCAGTAGACCCCTCCTAGAAGGGGCAGAACCCATTAAACTCAGGATGAGGGGCTGGGTAGGCTCCTACCCATCCATTTTTATTCAAGAAAAAGACAGTCCATAGTTGAACAACAGACCTCTTCCTTTTAAGCACTGGCCCCGCCCAGGATACGGAGGGAGGAGTGACGTGTGTTTGGGCAGCGGGGTGGCTATATGATTGATTAGAACATTGGAATGCTGGGAGCTCCATTGAAAACAATGGCGTGCTCCGGGCTTATAATGGCTGGTATAAGCCCGGAGCTCCAACATTCCAATGTTTCTTTGTTCACAGCTCTGGCTGCCAACAAAGGCTTCAAGTACCCTGAGGGGATTCCAATCCCCTCTCGCTCCCATGAGGCTTTGTTCTTTTTTGTTAGAACATACTACACTCTAGTGGCAGAATGTTCTAATCGCCTTATAGCCTTTCGTAGCTGAGCTATAACGGCTATTAAAGTCCCTCTCCCTTGTTAAAGGCCCGAGCCGAAGGCTGGAGAGGGCCTTTAACGCTGGAGAGGGCCTTTAATAGCCGGTATAGCCCTCTACGGCGGGCTATAAGGCTATAGTAATGACCTGAGTAGAGACTAGTGGAACATTTTTCTATTTTGAATTGTTTAATAAGTTTATAGTATGTTTTAAAACATTCTTCTCCTGGTTGGAAACATCAGCATAGTTCTGAGACCCCAAACTGATAAATCCCTAAATCTGAGGGCAAAAGCTGCTCAGTCCACGCGGGCCCTGCAGGATTTGGCACCGGCTTCGGACATTATTTAAGCACACAAACCAAGGATCACCCTTTATTCCTGCGCACAAATCTTTTCAGTGCAGGATTCTCCAATGAGTAGCTCATGTGCTACTGGTAGCTATGCATGAGTAGCTCTCCTGTGTGTAGCCCAGCCTACTAAATTGGAAGCTGTTGCTTGGTTACATTACGATACGTATCTAAACATTTTAAAGCGTATATTTGACACGTAGATATTTGTATTTTGACAACTCGTAAGCTGATGTTTGAAGAAAAATGGTTGAATTTCCAAAATATATTTACAGCTAATAATTGATAAAGCACGTGTCACTGGGAAAACGTATTACTATTGTTGTTAGCTGAGGCATTCCACGTGGACATCTCTTGCATTACCCCCGGCACCATGCCAGGGGTAATGCAAGAGGTGGCCACGCTAGTATTCTTGCATATGGCAGTCACTAATGTAGCCCTGGTCATTAATACTTCACGATAATTTTCTTTGAACGTAAGTAGCTCTCATTACAGAAAAGGTTGGAGACCCTGCTCTAGTGGATTGAGCTCTGGTACTTCACGGTGCTTGTGATGAAGTTGCTCCGCTTCAATACTATATGATCAACTACTAGTGCTGATCAGAACCTTCCACTCCTTGTGACTATGATCAATCCCTCCATAACTATCAGCTACATTTTTAAATATCCACTCTAGCCTCTGCTCCACTCAAGGCTACGCTCCACTCAAGGCGAAGCTCTACTCAAGGCGAAGCTCCACTCAAGGCGAAGCTCCACTCAAGGCTACGCTTCACTCAAGGCTACGCTTCACTCAAGGCTACGCTTCACTCAAGGCTACGCTTCACTCAAGGCTACGCTTCACTCAAGGCGAAGCTCCACTCAAGGCGAAGCTCCACTCAAGGCAAAGCTCCACTCAAGGCAAAGCTCCACTCAAGGCAAAGCTCCACTCAAGGCAAAGCTCCACTCAAGGCAAAGCTCCACTCAAGGCTAAGGTCCACTCAAGGCTAAGGTCCACTCAAGGCTAAGCTCCACTCAAGGCTAAGCTCCACTCAAGGCTAAGCTCCACTCTAGGCTAAGCTCCACTCTAGCCTCTGCTCCACTCAAGGCTACGCTCCACTCAAGGCTACGCTCCACTCAAGGCAAAGCTCTACTCAAGGCTACGCTTCACTCAAGGTTACGCTACACTCAAGGCTACGCTTCACTCAAGGCTACGCTTCACTCAAGGCTACGCTTCACTCAAGGCTATGCTCCACTCAAGGCTAAGGTCCACTCAAGTCTAAGCTCCACTCTAGCCTCTGCTCCACTCAAGGCTACGCTCCACTCAAGGCTACGCTCCACTCAAGGCTACGCTCCACTCAAGGCTACGCTCCACTCAAGGCGAAGCTCCACTCAAGGCGAAGCTCCACTCAAGGCTACGCTTCACTCAAGGCTACGCTTCACTCAAGGTGAAGCTCCACTCAAGCCTCTGCTCGACTCAGTGGCCAGATAGTCACCACCTCACGAAAGTTGGTTGATATATCCTTCATTTTCCGCACGGTCCCTTGTCTAACCATCTCTGGCGAACTATAAGTCCTCAAACGATGACACGTGTTACAAAGGAAGGCCACCAAATTCATTCTGCACAAAGCAGTCATTCCTAGGGCCAGGACTCCAGCACCATCCCCGAGCCCCTTCTCCTTCACACCTCCCGGCATCTTCAACCTCTTCTCTTCTGCTTCTTCTTAAATTAATGATGGTTCTCTCCAGTAACTCATTCATTTTACAATAGTGCTGAAGCTTCTGTCACTCTCTACGTTGTTGTGTCACATTCTTGGTTTTTGTTATATTTGTTGGTCAATGATCTTCTGTATCTATTGTGAAATGAAGAGTTCTTTGTAACACTTTATGGTGCAAGGCTGCTCTGTAGCACTCTTCTGTGAAAAGAAATTGTGATGGGTGGTGGTTAGGTGTTTTTTGCAAGCTTGTGGTGGAAATTGTGGTTCAGATTTCTTACAGTGTTTTGGGTTGCTCGTAGACCTTTCACTTTGCATTGTAGTAACACTATACAATATAATGCACGCACAGATTATACCGCTTACCCTCATTCTTTACAGGCTATCATGGACAGCATCACTATTGTGATGGAAAGTGTGCAGGGCTGTCACTTTCCTTGCACAGGGAGTGTGGTCACCTCTGAGGGCTCGATTCACAGAATTAACTTAACCACTTGCGCGCTAGAGGTTTTCCCGCTGTGCGCTGGATTTTTCAAAAAGCCGCGTTACATGACGAGCTCAGCTCGTCATCAGCATGCGAGCACCGTAGCTGATGACGAGCTGAGCTCGTCATCAGCATCGAAGGGGTTAAGACTCAATCCTAAACGTACTACTATTTTGGTATTCACAGAATGCACTTACTAATTTTGGTATTCACAGAAGTAAGGATTTTGTCTTTAGTTTGTCTTAAGACAGAATTAAGACAGACTTAAGTCAGACTTAAGTTAGGATTTTGTCTTAAGTCGGTCTTAAGTCTGTCTTAAGACAAACTTAAGACAAAATACTAACTTCTGTGAATCCCAAAAGTAGTAAGTTCATTCTGTGAATACCAAAAGTAGTAAGTGCATTCTGTGAATACCAACAGTAGTAAGTGCATTCTGTGAATACCAAAAGTAGTAAGTGCATTCTGTGAATACCAAAAGTAGTAAGTGCATTCTGTGAATACCAAAAGTAGTAAGTTCATTCTGTGAATACCAAAAGTAGTAAGTGCATTCTGTGAATACCAAAAGTAGTAAGTGCATTCTGTGAATACCAAAAGTAGTAAGTGCATTCTGTGAATACCAAAAGTAGTAAGTTCATTCTGTGAATACCAAAAGTAGTAAGTGCATTCTGTGAATACCAACAGTAGTAAGTGCATTCTGTGAATACCAAAAGTAGTAAGTGCATTCTGTGAATACCAAAAGTAGTAAGTGCATTCTGTGAATACCAAAAGTAGTAAGTTCATTCTGTGAATACCAAAAGTAGTAAGTGCATTCTGTGAATACCAAAAGTAGTAAGTTCATTCTGTGAATACCAAAAGTAGTAAGTGCCTTCTGTGAATACCAAAATAGTAGTAAGTTTAGGATTGAGTCTTAAGTTCATTCTGTGAATCGGGCATTGAGTGTGCAGGGGTTCCAGATCTCCATCACATCAGATCCTCACCTACTATTTATTTATAGTCACTGATGACAAAACGCGAATGCGCTTGAGAATTAACAAATAGGCCCCAAGAGAGCGACTGAAGACGGGGTACACTCACTCAGAGTTTAGTGAAGTAACAGGCACAATAAAGCACACATTCCAGCCAGTATTGATATTGAGTGCAAATAGGAGCATGTCCAACCTTCACAGGTGGAAACATTCAGAGTTGAGAAAGGTCTTCTCTTTAACAGTACATCACTATGGTGTAGGGGACCCCTTGCACATCAGATATGTAAGTAATGACAAATATCCTTTAATCTTTTTCATCAGTTAAGATGTGTCCTTCGTTACAGCCTGTCCTTCATGTACACGCGTTTCGTCCTATTAATAGCAGACTTTTTCAAGGTTTATATTTCCGATTTTGAGGTACACACTCCTCCTTACGTGTAGCTTGCGGACTGGCAGTGCATAAATAAAGGAGTGTGTGTTGAGTATGTTACCTCTTACAGACATGTCTTTCTTCAATGATTTTCTCCTGCCCAATACTCTTTCTCAGAATATTCTCTACTGTTAAATGTTTTTGAATGGTAAATGGTTTTCTGGTGGACTGAGTTTTTTCTCCGATTACAATATCTGCATGAGTTATTTAACTCATCAATCTCTTGACAAGACTTTGATCTGAAATGTAAGCCTTGAAAAATTCTGAAAATGTTAGGTCGAAACATGTGTCGGCACGTGTTCATAGAACAGGCTGTAAATAATGAAGCACATATACACCGAAGAAGAAGGCTGAAGCTTAGATTTTGCAAAACAACATATGCAGTTTGTCACTGAATATTTGCATGTGTGATGTACAACGCTCACCCTCCTGTGGTCTGGGGGTATTGGATTAACTTTTCATTCAGGTTGGACAAACAAATCACTGAGATGGGGCATTGCTTTGGTGTGTCTCGTGGGCTGACTGTTCTAGTCTATAAAACCATAAAAGGTGCTCTGCTCAGATATTGCTGCATGTTCAGCCCTTGTGCTATTATTCTGGGGTCTATGAGAACATGTGATTCGGGGCCATATATATCAAAATACCCATTTGCGATTCTCAAATAGCGATTTTTAAGAAATCGCTATTTGAGAATCTCAAATGGGTATGTATGTACAAAATTGCATTTTTTTGCGATTTCTTAAAATTCCTTAATTGTGATTTGCAAATTGCGAATCACAATTAATGAATACTTTCCCATTCATTTCTATGGGCCAGGAGGCCCATAGGAATGAATGGGAAGTTATTCTCAATTTGCGATTCTCAATTTGCTAATCTCAAATTGAGAATAATTTCAAGGGTGCAGGGGTGTCCAAAGGACACCCTGTTGCAAACCTGAAATATGCATGGGTGCACATGTGGCCCACATACATGCCCCAAGGGCATGTATGTGCGTCACATGGCACTTTGAAAAATGCAAACATTTGCATTTTTCAAGAAATTCGCAACTTACCACCAAATAGAAGTTAGTGGTAATTTGCGATTCCTTAAGGGCATTTTGCAAAAAAAAAAATCTTCATACATTGCATTTAAGGAATCGCAAAATATGCGATTCCTTAAATGCAATTGCAAAATAAGGAATCGCAAATTTTGCGATTCCATATTTTGCACCACATTTTGCTTAATACATACCATGCAGCAAATTCGCATTCGCAAAGGCCGAAATTCTGCGAACTTCGGCATTTGCGAATGCGAAGTTGCTTGATACATATGGCCCTTAGTAATGACAAATTGGTTCACTGGCTGCTAGCTGGGCCACCATCATTAAACATTGGTGGGATTAATTTTGGAGAGATGGATTTGATGGCAAGAGTCCATTTCTTTAACCCCTTCGACGCTCATGACGAGCTGGGCTCGTCATGAGGTAGCCTCCTCGCACGCTCATGACGAGCCCAGCTCGTCATGAATAATGGGTTTTTGTAAATCCCAGCGCAGCAGCAGAATATCGACCGCACGCATGCGGTTAATGTGTCGTTTGAAACACAGGGGGGGAAAGCATCGACGTTTTCAGGACCAGGAATGGCTTCAAATTGGTCTCGTGCCCAAATTTTGCACGTCACTGTCACTGCTTTGCGATGAGAGGGTTTATTGATCTTTTATTTAAATTAATAGATTGTGATAAAAGCATACATGAGAGTCCTGTGGTTAGAATATGAACAGTGAAGTTACCACTTATGACCTAGACCACTTTCTTGTGTTCTTTATGACTCCCACTTTCAACTTTTGGGAGTAAATAATAGCCCCCAAACTCCTCAATGAACTTAATCCAAATGACTGAAAGTCAATGGCATATTTTATGAGAGCCCTGCGTCACTTTTGCATCACGTAAATTGGCGTTGGTTGTTGGCGGAGGGGTGGTGGGCACTCGTTTTTGGGACGAGTGCTTTTTCATCGTCACACTTTCATTCAGAGCAAGAGCGAGAAAGGCAAAGAATGGAGAAGGAAAGAGGAAGACAAAGATAGGAAAACAGTGATCAAGGGAGAAATCAGGGATGCCAAAGACCCGGCAAGAGTGAGATAAAGAGGCTGGAAGAGTAAGGCGGAGTAAGAAAGAGGCATGACATGGAGTCAAGACCTGTCAGCCATTCTATTCAGAGATAAAAGGAGCAAATATGTATGTTGGTGGAATAAAGAGGCATGAGATGGAATGAGGATGAGGCAACCTTGGTATTCATGAGATAAAAGTGACAAACTGTAGGGCGGTGGAAGAAAGAGGCATGAGATGGAATGAAGAGGAGGCAACCTTGGTATTCATGAGATAAAAGTGACAAACTGTAGGGCGGTGGAAGAAAGAGGCATGAGATGGAATGGAGATGAGGCAACCTTGGTATTCATTAGATAAAAGTGACAAACTGTAGGGCGGTGGAAGAAAGAGGTATGAGATGGTATGAGATAAAAGTGACAAACTGTAGGGCGGTGGAAGAAAGAGGCATGAGATGGAATGAAGATGAGGCAACCTTGATATTCATGAGATAAAAGTGACAAACTGTAGGGCGGTGGAAGAAAGAGGCATGAGATGGAATGAAGATGAGGCAACCTTGGTATTCATGAAATAAAAGTGACAAACTGTAGGGTGGTGGAAGAAAGAGGCATGAGATGGAATGAAGATGAGGCAACCTTGATATTCATGAGATAAAAGTGACAAACTGTAGGGCGGTGGAAGAAAGAGGCATGAGATGGAATGGAGATGAGGCAACCTTGGTATTCATGAGATAAAAGTGACAAACTGTAGGGCGGTGGAAGAAAGAGGCATGAGATGGAATGAAGATGAGGCAACCGTAGTATTCATGAGATAAAAGTGACAAACTATAGGGCGGTGGAAGAAAGATACAGGAGATGGAATGGAATGAAGAGGAGGCAACCTTGATATTCATGAGATAAAAGTGACAAACTATAGGGTGGTGGAAGAAAGGGGCATACGATGGAATGAAGATGAGGCAACCTTGGTATTCATGAGACAAAAGTGACAACAGTAGGGTGGTGGAAGAAAGAGGCATGAGATGGAATGAAGATGAGGCAACCGTAGTATTCATGAGATAAAAGTGACAAACTGTAGGGTGGTGGAAGAAAGAGGCATGAGATGGAATGGAATGAAGAGGAGGCAACCTTGGTATTCATGAGATAAAAGTGACAAACTATAGGGCGGTGGAAGAAAGAGGCATGAGATGGAACGAAGATGAGGCAACCTTGGTATTCATGAGATAAAAGTGACAAACTATAGGGCGGTGGAAGAAAGAGGCATGAGATGGAACGAAGATGAGGCAACCTTGGTATTCATGAGATAAAAGTGACAAACTATAGGGCGGTGGAAGAAAGAGGCATGAGATGGAATGAAGATGAGGAAACCTTAGTATTCATGAGATAAAAGTGACAAACTATAGGGCGGTGGAAGAAAGATACAGGAGATGGAATGAAGAGGAGGCAACCTTGATATTCATGAGATAAAAGTGACAAACTGTAGGGTGGTGGAAGAAAGCGGCATAAGATGGAATGGAATGAAGGTGAGGCAACCTTGGTATTCATGAGACAAAAGTGACAAACTGTAGGGTGGTGGAAGAAAGCGGCATAAGATGGAATAAAGATTAGGCAACCTTGGTATTCATGAGATAAAATCGATAGAAACTGTAGGATGGTGGAAGATAGAAGCACGAGGTGGGAATCGGATAAAGACTAGGCAGCCTTGACATTCATCAACCCCAGCTTATGTCTGAGTCGTGGCGAGCTCCTGAGAACATCTATGGAGCCCTGCACTTGCTACTACTACAAATTCAACACAGTTGAAGCTTCAAGCATACCTGTGAGGAAACATACAGGCTCTCCGAAATGCAAATTAAGTGATGTAATTTTATTAAAAAAAACAACTGCTCCAACTCCATCTCAATACCATTGTCATGAAAGACGTGGCTGGACTCTGTCCCATTGGGACCCCATGGACACCGGCTGCACAGATCAGAGGAAACATGGCGTGCGTCACAGAAAACACATTGTGATACAACCAAAGCACAAGTGACATTCACTTCATTCCTGGAACCGATAATTAGGGCGTACAAAATGTCCTCCCAGCACTGGAACAGGACCTGTACACTCCACTGTGTAGGTTAGACCCTTAGCAGTTGGCCCTACCACCTCTTGTATGGGCCAAGAGTCTCCAGGGTCAGAGTTCAAGGTAATAACCACAATATGCCCTTGAAGGTCCAGTCACACAGCCATCAGTTGTGTGAAGTGGATCCCTTTGTGGTTGAAGGAGCACCTCCCCAGAGGTCCTGAGGATGGACTACAGCGCATAGAAGTCATTGTTATTGTTTGATAAGTCTGTGTATTGCTGCATGGCCAGGGCGGAGATATGCGGCCGCACAGGCACCTGGGAGTTGACAGTCTGAATCCAGTGCGTTCTCGTGCCATTGGCCACCGGCTTACAGAGATGGGTTTCCCATTTGGGCTTCTTGGCCATGCTGCTGCGGCCACTGAGTCTATGGCCATCCTCACAGTACGTAACGCAGCACTGGCATGGCTTGGCCCCCTTCTGCCCGTTCCTGGCCTTGGCTGCTTGAGTGCGAGATGTGGCCCTCTCGGCCCTGCTGCGGGACCTTGACGTCGGAGGTGGCTTGCGTTGACCTTTTAACCTCCGCTTCCTCTTCTGGATCTGGTCCAGGCTGACATCCGACTGGGAGGAGCAGCTCTCGTTCCAGTTGGGCTTCGCCGTCAGGCTCCTCAAGGGCAGGGCCAAGTGCAGAGACTTCCAGAACCTGGAGTTGGGCCGCTTGGACTTGTCTCCGTCCCACCGGATGACGGGAGTGGAGCTCTTCAGATGGACGATGCCCGGGTGCGTGCAGTGGACGGGCTTGTACTCCACGATGACCATCTTGGTGCAGATGGTGTCTTGGCAGACCACTCCCAGCTTGAGTTCCAGCATGCTGAAGCTCTTCTCAGTCAAGTAATCGGGACTCAGGACAACGATCATCCTCCGGCTTTTCTGAATGAACGCGAAGACGTCTTCGACTGTATCTGGAGAGAAAAGAGAAGGTGGATTAAATTAGTTAGCTAGATAGATAAATTACTTCTTTTGATGAAGGAGATAAAGTCTTGGATTGTATCTGGAGAGGAAATAAAGGGTGGATTAAATTTGATGGATTCAATTATTGATCTAGATAGATAAAGGATTACATTTGATGAAAAGAAGCGATATTAACAGAATGTTAATATCTTTGAATTAAATTTTGTATACTGCATTCTGTCTAGTAAGCAACAATGTGCACTTCGCAGACTTGAGGGAGCGCAAGGACTTGAGATGGCAGCATTTCCTCCGGGAGAACAAGTCTTTAAGAAATGGATCCATTTTTGGGCAGGATTGAGCAATTGAAATGCCAATAGTGATAGAGATATGTTGGTATCATGTCAGGCTAGCCCGACATGTAACTCAATCTCCTACTGGCCTTTCACCTCCTATCCACTGGGAAATCAATACATTTCCCTACAAGTCAACTCAATGCAAATTCCTTGGATAAGGGTCTCGGTTTCCAAAGAAAAAACATCAAAGAATGTTTGAATATTACTTAGCGCCCCATAAAGAGGTTGAAACATGATATTGATACACGCGTTGCACCTGAAATATGTACCGCGCTTGAAGACGTGTACGCTAACCAGAGCGGTCTCATCCATCTTCTAATCAAGGCGTGGCATTGATCGCTCAGGTGAGCAGGTTCTGGGTATTCACCATTTATCAATCACCAATTGCTAACCTTCTCCCATTTGTGATCAGACTTGACCACCTCACATGTAAACAGGTTAGAATGGTCTACAGAGTCATTCGTTTGCAGAGAATTAACTTCTGAAGACATGACATTAGGTTTAGTTGACTGTAAATAATAGACAATCATACATTTTTTGTGCAGATTCTCTCATTTGACCAGTGGAGGGCAAAGGTAGCAGAAAACAAAATGTGGCGAGCAGGTTTAAAGTATGCAGTGAGGTATGGGATGGTGTGGTAAATAAATGAAGGAAGGCTCTTCTTCCAGTGGAGAGAAGGTACTTTTTTCAGCCACAATCCTGTGACACCTCAACAACAGGCACCAGAGTTCAAAGTGACAAGTAGAATTTCCATCTCAACAAGAATGGAAGCCAGAGAGTAAAACTCTGGAATTCCAGGAGGTCGTTAACATTTTACTGGAAGACAAGACTTAACAACAATTTGGTGGAGGTGTGACAGGCGGTGAGACGGTGGGTCAGAGGGGACACAACACTGTGCCGGTGGCACTGTGTGTTTGGGTGGTGGTGATTAAAGCAATACTTCTGGCCAGAATTAAGGAAACTATGAAGGGCTGCAGTCATTGGAGGGAATCCATCATTTCAGCCAATGAAACAAGGGCCATTCTAAGGCCACATGGTGACATCTGCAGGGAGTGAATTAGCTATTATCTAAGGGCATGTGGAGACGTCTGTAGAGATGGATTCAACAAGCCTTCATTGCACCCAGCGGTGGCATCTACGCCCATGCACTACAATGGACGTGCACATTTGGTGAAGTTGTTTCCTTCCAATGTGTCCCTTTATTGAAAGATACACTCTTATTGTTTCCGTTTAGTGGCCCTAGAAGAGCGCTACACTTAACTGCAAGAATGACTACAACCCAACAATAATCCATTAATAGAACTAACAGAAGCAATATGTTAAATATATAAAGACCCGGTCTCTATAATGTTAATCGTATTATTGTCCAGTTCTATAACTACGTCATAAATGCCAGTGAGATGGATACACCTAAAAGTTTGCATTTTAAGCCCAGATTAGCCACAAGACCCCACAGTTGCGTACTAGGTCTAGTGATCGCAACAAATGTATGAGCCTTTGATTCTATCACTCATAGGTAGATCAGTCATGCAATATATACTAACCTTATTCAGACAATGGGCAACACCATGATCCTGGTCATACATCAGTCTACAGTCTCAGTCACTTTCCAGACGTGGGAGCCCCACGCAACCAGGAAACTCCACCCCATCCCAAGATGGCCCCCCAGGTTCATAAACAGAAAAACAAAGAGTGGTGCAGCTGTTCAGGAGATGGTTAATCCAAGGGACAAGGCACTAAGTCAAAGGCCCTCCTGGAAGCACTACTCCAGTCTTGGTGGCTGCGAGATTGGTTGTATGTTTGAACAACGAGTTCCTCAACAGCGAAGTCCTAAACCACCAGGTCTGTACTACGACCGCGCTTTTTTACCATGCATTCTTTTTCCACAATTTTTCGTGATAAAGGAATGCATGGTAAAACCACCTCCTAAAATCTATCCCCAACCGCTCCCACCCCTAAAATCTACCCCGCCCCCACCTTCCACATCCTAAAAACTTACACAACCCCCCCAACCTCCTAATAACTAACACTAACCCCTCCCGCCCCTAAACCTAACTCGAACCCCTCCCACTCCCTGAAAACTATCATGCATACGCCCACCCCTAAAAAACTATTATGAACCCCCTCCCTTAAAACTAACTAACCCTTCCCACCCCCTAAAAACTAACTTGAACCCCTCCCACCCCCTAAAAATGACCACTAACCCCCACCCCCTAAAAAATATTACAAACCCCTATTCCCTTAAAACTTAATCAAACCCCTCCCCCTTAAAAGAAACACAAATCCCTCCCACCCCCTAAAATCGATCACAAACCCCCCAACCACTAAAGAAATAATACGAACCCCAATCTACCCCCTTAAAAATAACACTAATACCCCCACCCCTGAAAATCTACCCCGGAATCCCTGCCACCCCCTAAAAACTAACATACAAACCCCTCTTGCCTCTCCTGTTCTTCCAACGCTCCTCAAGACTGCCCATCCCGAACACTAGACCGTCTTAGCCTGAACCATGCACATGCGTGGTTCAGGCAAAGTCGTTGTTCGACTCATTGTTCCGGAGTCGTGGCAAAGGATGTTTTCTAGCGAGATTCACTGGGTGGAGTTTTGTCAAATCATGAATGGCCAAAGGATACTTCTTGATTGGAGATGCTGATCAACCTAGATCTTTACTGGGGCAGGTCAATATCTGTCAGTTCATGTGTTGAATGTGGAGATACAAGAGTGGCTTCAAGAAACTAGAGGACAATTTGAAAGTAGAGGAAAAAGAGAACAACCAAAAGAACCACACTCAACTGTTTGAGATGAACAAGAGGTTTGGGGGTAATTTGGAATATGGTTCCTAAGATTAAAAAAGTATTAAAACAGAAATTTCCTGTCAAGAGCTACCTGTTTGTGGTGAGATGACAAAGGGGTTGTCGTCTATGCCAAAGACAGCTGAGCGATCTAATAAATCTTGGCATAGATAGGGATGCTTTTTGGCCCGAAAGAGCAAATCTTATTTGCAAACAAAGACGCTTTTATTAAGAGTGTGCAAAAATCTAAGTTTAAATAGCACATATATTAAACATGAAAAGTTGGCTGTAGGTAATCATACTTAAATGTTACAGGGCTACACGTGAAGTAAATAAGTGTTGATTTAAGTTAGCCTAACTGCCGATGTCATGTTACTGAAAATAATACATTAACAGTCAAAGGCCTGTTTTTCATGTTGAATCATCCGTTAGATGTTTTATTTTTGCTACAGATGTTGTAACTTTCCAGAAGTCTTCTGTTAGTAAATCGGCATTTGTTTTGTATTAGGCAATGGATAGTGAGGTTCTCATCAGGAGGAGAGGAGGCAACAGGAAGGATAATTCATGAGAAGAACGGTCGGGACCGCAGAATGTGAACAATGTAACTTTTCAAGGACTAACTTCTAAAGACTATTGTACGAGTGTGAGAAGATGGAGAGTTCACCTATTCCCAGAAGTTTACTACAATCCTATTGGATAATACAGGTGACGAAAAGACACTTGTTGCCATTTGGAACGTTGTGTGTTGATATTAGTGCGTGTTCCTAGAGTAGCAGACTGATTCCTTCCCTTACTCTTTGGCTGAAAACTCAACTTTGAGTTTCTTATACCTCTCTTTAAGGGAGATTGCTTAGTCTATTTTTATGTCTTCTGATTTGTATCTGAGAATATTTTCCAGATTATTATGCAAAGGCGTTATGCTTATGCACTTATTCGCTCATCAGAACTCTTCAGTATCTGAAAAAGGTCCTTATTGTTAATTTATTCCAATAGATTTAGATTAGGGAACTTTCTTTATGGAAAACACTTATTGTATTATAATATTTACTGTTATCTTGACTAATATTCTATTTTACCTTATATTGAAATATCAATTATTGAAATATGTTCATTTCTAACGCTGATGCTTAAAAGCCTAATTCTTATTGAATGCAATTGATTAAAACTTAAGACACTGAAAAGACACTGAAAAAGAAAACTCTTTAACTCATACAAAACTCTTTTTATTAACTATTCTAAAGTCATCAACAATTTAATACATTTCTGGGTTGATGTAGATTATCGATCCTTTATACTTTCACTTGTCGATGAACAAACATCCATACGGCCTGTGGCGAGGATTGTTTAACGATTACACCAGAAATTTAAGGCACAGAGAAGAGAACCCCACTCCATTGGCCCTTAAAACCGACCTTATGCCTTAAAGAGGATGAATATGCCTCTTAAGGATCTGATGACCCCCAGGCTCTGGGAGACCCAGAGGATGCTCACTGACAGCCCCAGGTACTTTGGGTAACTAGAGGAATGAGAACATTGGGTGAACACTTTATGGATCAGAAAAGCCAACGGCAAAGGGACCCACTACCAGCAGCTAAGTGTGATTGGATAAGGGCCTAAGGGAGGATAAAGGCCTAAGGGAGGAATCTATGCTATAGGGAAGTTGAAGCAGTACCTTGCCATATATTTCTTTAACTGGTTATACAACAGACTTCATTTGAAGTGCTGAAGAACAAACTGGATTTGAACTTACATTATGCATTTTCCTAGAGGAAAAAAGTGTGTGAAGGACCAAAGAAGGCATTTTGATGAGCAGTGGAGGCAAAGGATTTAATCTTGAATTAGGGTCAGTTTAAGCGATTTGAGTGACATCCAAAGGGAAAGGCGTATATGGTGGCATAGTACTTGTGTCTTAAGAAAAAAGGGGAAAATAGAAATATAAGATTGCATACGGTAATACTAAAGTGAGTCGTGTTCTCGCTAGTTATTAAATAGAATCTTAAAGTTCTGCCAAAAATTGCTGTCAACATTGGATTGGCGTCCGTGCAAGTGGACACAAAACGCCGGTATATGGCTTCAGCAAGAAAGATTCTGAAATAATCCTTCTGGTTAAATAGAGTTTCTTGCTTTGACAACTTTTATCCTATATGTATCTCTAGTTCACTTTTGTAGATGAGCACCCCGACTAAGACGGCCATCATTTCCTTCACCAGTTTTCTGGTGATCCGCTTTGAGCTACTCCCAGCCATCTGTAGCGGTCTTTATGCAAGAACTAAAAAAAGATTCCTCTGCTAATACAAGGGATGAGATACAGATTCTAATGTGTGATGGCACTGTGCATTTTTCAGTTGTACAATTGTTCTTTGTGCATTTCCATGTAGGCTGAAGGACACAGCCAAAGGAAAGCAGGAGACACTAAAATAATACTCTTGTGGAATTTTCCAAGATCTGACTGAAAATATCTTGAGCTAAGGGTTCCTGAGTCAAAGACGCCAGTGACTGAAGGAGGAGGAACCTAAGCATCTAGGAATATGTAGAGAATACAATCTGTTTGCCATGAATGGTGCAAGCAGCGTTACATGTCAAGGATAACAAGCATTGGCCAAGCCAATATGTCTCATCTTTATAATGTGGGTGCCAAGCTACTGGCTTTGCCAATACTTGTTTGTAAAGCAATATAGAAAAAGTAAAATATAGAAAACCTTTCAAAATACTGAAAAAGCAAACCGATCTTAAGGTATCTAAAAATATGCACTGGATTCCATATTTTCAATATTCATAAAGAGCATTGTTTATTTTTCAAATTCTATTCATGCAGCAAATTTTGAACAAATCTGAAAAAAGTCTGTTGCACATGACTGATCCTTAAACATAACACATGAGGCTGGTTGCAGGTACTTAGAAGAAAAGAATGGCTTTGAGAGGCTGTGAATAAGTGTCAGAATTTAACGGAACAGGCTTGTAAGCATGGGCGGATTTTGCGAATTGGCAATCCGCGAACTTGCGTATTTACTGATTCGCAATCTGCAAAATCCGCGAACTCTCGCGAATTTGCGGATTTTTTTTTGTGTTCGCAAGGGTTTCTGCCAGTTCGCGAGGGTTGTGTACCAGTTCGCAATTGCGAACTTACTTGTCGGCTCGCAACGGCCGCAACTATGTTGTTTCTACGTCTGGTTCATCATCACAGGTTCACAGCACCCTCTGTTTCACCACTGCCACCCTCTGGTACACCCATGCCACCCTCTGGTACATCACTGCCACCCTCTGGTTGGTTTATCACTGTAGATTATGGGGGTGAAAAAAAGCAAGCACACCTGCCCTGCTTCAACTGACATGAATTAATTTGGGGTTGATTAATGTGTCACTGAATTTAAACTTCCAGTCTGGCTGGCACCTGCTTCCTTATCTGTAATTTGCTTTCTGTTGCAGTGCAGTTTTTTTTCACAGGACCTTTGTGGCCTACTTGTAGCTATTCTCTGAGCCTGCTGTGAGGGTCAGAGCAGGGTCACAGAATAGTTGCAGGTAGGCAACTGAACTCTGAAGGGGCCCCTCAGGAAGCACCACAGGGAATGGTTACTAATGATAAGATTGAACTTTTGCACCTGCTGAGTGCTTTCAGTTTTGCAAAAATCCAAATATCCAGCAGCATCCACAAAAAGTAATCCTTCCAGGCACTACAGGGAATGGTTACTAATGATAAGATTGAACTTTTGCACCTGCTGAATGCTTTCAGTTTTGCAAAAATCCAAATATCAAGCAGCATCCACAAAAAGTAATCCTTCCAGGTCAAGATCCAAATCAAAGTGACCAGCACATGAAGAAAGCACTGGGAGGAGCCTGCTGGACAGGAACAGGAAGTTGGAGACTGTGGGGCACTTCCTTCCTCCCACCCCCGCCCCCCCCAAAATGGACTCCTTGCAAAGAAAAACTCCAGGCAAATGTCAACCTGAGGAGTTATTCTGATAAAAATCATAATTTTCAAGGTTTATGCTGCCTGCTGGTGGATTTCTTGTGCGAAATTGCAAATTTTGCAATCTCGCAATTGCGAGATTGTCACTGCCCGCCGCATCTACGTGTTCGCAAGTGTTTACTCCCGCGAAATTGTATAGTATTCTAGGTGGCAAGTGCGACCAAGCAAAAAATCCGCTTCGCACGGATTTTACGAATTTTCGGCAAGTTCGCGAGAGTTCGCGGATTGCGAATTTGCCGAAAATCCGCAAAATCCGCGAGCGGAACGGATTTTACGCTCATGCTTTGTCAAGACCTAATTTACTTTCAACAAGGGTCAGAACTGAAACAAATGCTGCAGCCATTTGGTGCTCTGCAGTGTGCCATGGTGTAGATTTATGGGTCTCCAGAAGAAGACATTTATTTTCCAATCACAATAAATACACCTTTTGCTTCAAACTCCATCTGAGTGAGTGGAGTAGCTTCCTCCCTCAGCCAGCACCATAGTGCTTCCTGAGTGTGCCAAGGCTCAGACTTTCATGCAGCATGTGGAACGCAGGAGATAAAGAAACCAAAACAACCTGTTAAAGTCTAATCTTTAGTCAGACCCTCGGAAAAATGTGCTTGTTGCTGTGCTTTTACGGGTGAGCTGGGGAGGGGGGCAAGGAACAATATGGAGATCACAGGGGTGTGGAAGGTGAAACAGACATGGGAACAGAACAAGAAAACAAGGGCAGGGAGCTCTGAAAGAAAAATAGAAAAAATTGTTTCCTATTATAAAGCTGAGAAAAGACGCAGGTGATCCAGTGAAAAGGATGATAAAGAAGCTTTGCTCCAGGAGAATGGCAAAAAAAAAAGAAGGAACGCCATTGAATGAGAAAAAAGTAAATTAGGTTAGGTAAAATGTAGATTATACAGTGTAAATTGGGCAACGCTGGACTTTTGCGGTACGCTTGTCATGCAAAACTCCAGGAATTATGTGGTGTAAAGTTTATGTTGCTGGAGTGTAGTAGAATGTTGCAGAAAGCAAGTGGCAGTTCACAGCAATTAGATTTCTGTGCTATTTCTTTTAGCATGGAATGAGTCCTCATCAAAAATTAATGCAAGGACTGTTTTTGCTCTAAAATATAGCTTTAAGTTACCCATTCTCATTGTATCTAAAGTTCCCGAAGTGTCAGATAATTGCGCACATTTAATACACCTCTAAAAACAAATGAGATTGACAGGACAGTTAGCCAATGATGAGCAATGGGCTGACCCAAAGCCTGCAGTTAAGTATTTCTATAATTTTACGCTTTGTATCCTGCTGCTTTGTGGCAGGTGGGTGGGCGGGGCTGCTTCTCCAGGAGCAGGGGAGGAGTGGTTTGACCACTCCTAAGTGCACAGTGACTCTCGGGCCGCCTAAACCAGTCATGCGCACTTTCCCATGCAGGATGCATTACAGCCGGCATGAAGAACATGCCCACCCTTCCAGCCCCTGGCTGAGCGCTGTGCGTGGTGGTCAGACCAATCACAATGCTGCATTGCAACGTAGTGATTGGCTTAGGGGAGGGAGGGAGCCTTACTGCCTGCTTTCTGTTAAACTCGAAGACAGGAGAAGAGACGCGAGACCCGGCCTCAAAGTACGTTTTTAAAAAAATGTATTCCGATCCCCCACCCCATTCTCCCGCGCGACACCTCCAAGCCACCCACCTCGGCCACCACTGATTTGGGGGTGGAAGGCACTGGCAAAGCGAGGACTGCTGGCCTCAGCCAAGGGGGCTGGGATCATGAGCCTCTGAAGTCCCGGCTCTGTCCTTCTTTGCTTCATTTTTTTTGTCTCTAAGATGTCCTCTTTGTCTTGTATAAGTGCCAGATACATTTAAACATAGGTGTTATGTCGTTTTTGGTAGTAATGGCACGACATGCTTTTTGCCAGGAGGGTTTGATATTTGCACAGTTCCGTGAACACCACCTGCTACGCCCTCCTTAACCCCGCTTCATGGCATCGCCTGGAGGGTGATATGTCCATTTGATTCCAGCCCCACTTAGGTTTGATGTACTACAAAGGGTGTAATCTTGCCCAGACATGACCAGGATTGTTGCCAATATTTCCATGCCACAGATAAGGAGTGATATTGTCCTGTCACTGGTGCGGTGTAGGACAGTTTCAACCAGTCTAACTATCAGGGAAGCGTATGATACTCCGCGGGAGGCCCGCGGTCCCTGCAGGGGACCCCATAGGAGGGCAAACCCCGTAGTAGTGCGCAGGGAACCGCAGGCCCGCCAGGGGGAGGGAGGGGGGGCGGGGTCGGACAGGATATGGCCACCCCCCTTTTTTCCCCTGGACTCATATGGGGCGCACTTCCTCCCTGGCGCCCTCTTTGCTGCTGCCCAGACTGCCAGACCAGAGGGCCCCCATTGATTATGACACCCTGAAGAGCATGATAGACGCCTTGCCGACAGTTACACACTCCGCTTATGAGGCAGCCCTCTTTGCAGTAACGTTTAGCCTAGCGTTCTTCGGAGCATTTAGGATTAGCGAACTAGTGGCACGGTCCAAAAAAGAGTCCAACCCCAGGGCCATCTCGTGCAGGGACATCCGCGTAACGGCAGAGTCAGTTGAGATCTTCCTACACTCCTCCAAGACAGACCAGTCAGGCAAGGGTAGGACCATCACACTGCAGCGATTGGGGAATGACAGTTACTGCCCGGTGGCTCTGTTGGCCGCTTTCCTGCCTCGCCGCCCTCAGTCAGACTTATCCACTCTGATTGTTCCCCGGTCACTAAGTATCAGGTGGACCATGTGATGCAGGGGTGCTTATTCTTGGCGGGATACAAGATAGAAGGGGCCAAGTTTAGCACACACTCCTTTAGGATAGGCGCAGCCACCACGGCCTTCAGGGCAGGCCTCCCTGATGAAACAATTAAAAAAGTGGGTCGTTGGGATTCCAACTGCTACAGGACCGCTGAGCGTGATACTCCCGGTGAGCAGACAGGGGGTCAATGATGTGTAAATAATGTATATAATAATAATCATGACATAAGTAAACATGTGGTCCGCATTTTGGTAGCCACTTGGTGTGTGTTTGTCTTGCAGTGCCTTTGAAGTGTGTCAATAAAATACAATTTACAACACACTGTGTTTTATTGCAGGGAAAGAGGTGTGGGTGTTGGGGCACTCCTATGTCACGAGACTGGCGAGATGGCTGAATGCCAACACATGGAAGCACGGGCTTACCAACACCAAGATATCATGGTTCGGTTTCCCGGGGATGCACTGGGCTGCACTGCTAGGGACGCTGCGTAGATTAGTGAGGGAACACAAGCAGAGGCCAAGCATTCTAGTGGTGCACCTGGGGGGGAACAACCTGGTCGCATTAGGCAAAAGGCGTTTGTTAGATACAATGAGGAAAGACTTGAGCATCCTGAGCGGCGAGCTAGGACAGTGCAACATCTACTGGTCAGAAATTTCCCCCAGACCAATTTGGCATGGGGCAATATCACAGGAAGCATTGGAAATCACCCGCAGGCGCGTAAACGCGGCAATGCGCAAATTTTGCGAACAGAGAGGCATAGGCTTTATCAGGCATGGCTTGTTG
This sequence comes from Lissotriton helveticus, assembly GCF_964261635.1. Classification (NCBI taxonomy): domain Eukaryota; kingdom Metazoa; phylum Chordata; class Amphibia; order Caudata; family Salamandridae; genus Lissotriton; species Lissotriton helveticus. Next base: position 19,774,208 of record NC_136072.1, read on the forward strand.
CATGCCAAGTCTATTGGTTGCTGGGAATCCGACGGGGTGCATTTGTCCAAAGTTGGGATGGCGATTTTCCTCTTAGACCTGGGGGAAGCGCTAGAAAGAGCCGGATGTAGATAAAGAAGAGAACTAAAGGCTAGGTAGTGGGGGCTCTGGGCGCAGCGGGTGCCACGCCCAGGGCTGTGGAGAAATACAAGGCGACCCCCATGCAGGACAGGCGCAGGAACAGGACCTGAAGCCACAGTGCGAGAGGCACAATACTGAGTCATACATAAGCCAAGGGGCCCTTCTTGGGGACTTGGTTCAACGGCACCCCGTTAGTCCTTAGGGCGGTTGTAAGCCTGAGCAACCGGGGGTTTGCTAATAACGCCCCTCCTAGCTGGGCAAGGTGTGAGTTGACTCTCCCTTGTTCAGAGGTGGGGGGGGCAGGTGGACGATAGGTCCATCGGGGGGAGGCTTGCCTCCCAAGTCGACACGTGGCCAGGGCCACTAGTGTCTGCTTCATTGGCTCTACTTCAGGCGCCCTGCAACAAGGGGTTGCGGGGTGGAGGGGTCGCCTGTCAGTTAACCCGCTCTGTTATTTGTATCACAAATAAACCTGCAACTTTTTATTCCCAACATACTTGTCTGTGTATCATTTGGGTGGAGGGTTGTGGGACAAGGGTACCGATGCAACTACTATGAATTCAGCTCAGATGGTACCCCCTTCCATGGCTTTTTGGAAAGCTTTCTCTAGAAGCGGGAAGTTATGGAGCTCGTCCATATATAAAACTGCCTGGTGAAGCCGTCCTCAACATCCGGTCAATAGCTTCTTCAACTTCCGGGTCACAGGTCTCCTTCAGACCCTCGCGCGAGTCTTGGGTGATTTCCTATTCAGTGAGAGTGATAGGTTTTCATCTGATTGTGGTTGTCTGTACCTTACTGTAGTGTAGCTATTTCCGTTTTAAGAGTCATTATTTTTTCTTCTTTATTTTTCCATGTTTGTGATCGGTCTTTCCTCAAAGTTCTCTTATATAAGACCTTCCCCATGCCCATAAAAGCACAGTAGAGGGGACTTCTTTCCTTGAGGTCCAAGTATTCCCTGCACTGGCCTTGTAATTTCCTTTTTTACCTTTGGTCTTTTATATTTCGCTGTGTTCGTCCGCCATGTTTATGTTTTGGGAGCTGTTTATTGCAAATTTAAAAATATATAGAAATCAGCGCATGGTCCGATATACTGGAAATATGACTGTTATCTGCAGTCACTTTGGGAAATGCGGCTCCACTTAGCTTAAAAAATGCGCTTGCCCGAGGCCACGCAGTGGCCATCAGGAGTGCGGGCTCCTAGTCACGTAGGGCTGACCCCGCCCCTTGTGGCCAGCCACTCCTCGCCGGGCAGGACGCGCCCAGTAGGAGGCGGGCTGCTGACGCACGTCCGGGGCAGCTAGGAGGAGCCTCTGGGGGGTATTTGACCCCTGGGCACCATCTTGGAGCCCTCTTTGCTGCTCCGGACGTCGCGCTACAACGTCGGGACACTCTTTCCCCACCCTACCTCAAACCCAGAGTGTCGGCTTGAGGGGGGCTCCATGGGGAGTGTTAATGTGTTCTTTTTTCGTTGCAGGCGGAGTTACTGGGTGATCCGGAAGAAGAGAGGTGCAAACACTGTACTTCAGCGGGCACATAGGGGTGCCAGAGCCTAACCTGTCACCTCATGGGAGGCGCAGGAACTCGTGTCGGCGCCCCAGTAGTCCTTCGGGCGGTTGTGGGCCTGTGCAGCCGGGGGTTTGCCTAGTCACGCCCTGCAAGAGGCGTGTGTAGTATAATTATAATTGTGCAGCAGTTGGGTGGTTCGCCACTATGCTGATTGGCTCAACAGGCGGGCAGGTGGCGAGAATGCGGCCTGCCCTTGGATCGCCCGTAAGATAACCCACCATCATTACATATGTTGTATGTAATAAACCTGCAGCAAATTTTCCCAAACTTAACACTTGTGTCTGTGTGTTATTTGCGGGTTTGGGCATCACGGGGGCGGGGGGGTTCTGTGGCCCTGAAGTGACTAAGTGTAAGAAAGAAATACATGCTCGACTCCATGCCATGCGAGTTGCCAAACAGAAGTGTATCCTCTGGTCTAGGGTATAAAAGACGTCACGGACCCAGTGACCCGGCTTCCATCAGGTCGTTAAGGGTACCCCTAGCACCATTCTTTCTGCTTTCAGACGGGCCTGTTTTGTCTATATTCTCGGCCATTGTCAAATTCCAGCCACCTCGCGCCACCATTTTATAGCGCCCAAATCAGTAAGAGGTCGAGACTCGTGACTTAGTGGACTAATGTAGAGGCCTATGCTTGATCCCACGGTCACAGGTTCAAATCCCGGCGGGCCCTCTCAGCCTTTCATCCTTCTGAGGTCGATAACATGAGTATCATTGAGTTGCGTAACCATAAACATCTGTTATTCAGCGCCAAGATACCCTTCGGTGAACATGCACTTCACAAATACACTTGTTATGTTAGTAAGTAACCTTCCTGGAGTGGAGATGGAATAATGTAGCCCTGGCCGGTAAATTCAGTTCCGCTCACGGAATTTGCAGAATTTGGGTAATTTCGCGTTCCGCGGAATTGCCAAAAATTCAGCAATCTGCGGGTTTGTGAAATTTTTTGCTTGTTCGCGCTTTCAAAACGCGTGTTCGCGAGATATTTCTCCCCGAGCATGAACAGGAAAAAAGTATTGCAAACGGGCGGAACAAGTGATTCCACCTGTTCGTGGAACTTTTGCGTGCTCGCAGAGATTTTTTACCATTTCGTGGAGCTATGCGTAGCGCAACTACGCAAATTCCGCCCACCCCTAGAATAATGTTTTGAGAGGTTGGGCGCCTGTACGGAGCCTTCCTTGAAGGCGATGCTACTGTTGTGTATGGTTAGTTTGGTAAACGCCTTGTGCCCTACCCGGTCAAATTATGTTTTTTTTTTTCTCCAGGCTGACTGGTGTACTTTTATTTTTCATGTTGACATCCTCACCTTTTCCTAAAATCCTGGGTGGGCTCTGGGAGTCAGTACTTGGGCGTCAGCTCCAGAGGGGAGGTCACTCTTACCCAGTCCCTCTTTAGCTGGTCAGCTTCCCGTTTCCAAGGCTGAGTCTTGTATGTAAGAAATTTCATTTTTTTTGTAGTTCCAGGTAAGTGAAGATGCTTTTCTGCTCAACATACTTGTAAAGTTCAAGTGACAAGTTATCGAAATGATAACTCTTGGTAAGAAAGCGGTAACTGGTTAGATGGGTAAATCAGGTGAGGAGGGTGTCATGTTGTGCACAGTTTAGGTCTGAAATGATCTCTTCCTAGGGTGGCACAGGGGAATTATTTTCCTTTTAAGTTCTAAGATGATGTTGCTGGACGTTCAAGTCTCAGCAAATAAGGATGAGAGATGTAATTACTCTGCTAATTAGCATCCCCCACAAAAATGGAAGAAAAGCCCTTTGATGCCAAAGAGGGGGTTTTATTACTGTGTAACATTGCTTCTAATCTGCATCTCATGAATAATTGAATTAGCCGCCACATTCCATGTTTGATGATTAGATTAACATCTTTCAATAACGCGCAGCTGTGTTATTAAAAATGAGCTGGCGCGCGCAGGCCTGCGTGTTTGTGGGTGGCGCTGGTGAAGTGTGTGGGAGGCGCAGCTCCAGGGTTGTTAGATGGGGAACACGGATCTGGTCAGCAAGAACATCTAGGACGCGTTATATTCATCTGGCACACTTTGTTACACATCATGAAAATCCTCACTGGGTGCCCTGGTGCAGACCATGGCCATGAGCCGAAACACATACACATAAAAATGCGACTTCCCCCGTGCAAGTGCCAAATTTGGCCTGTAGCTACGCCAAAGCTGTAGGTATGAAACAGGATTTAAGCTCTGCTTGGCTGGTTCCTAGTATTTGCACATCCCAGGATAATTTGCACCCTTCAGGGGTAGAACTCTAATTTGATAGGTGGCGGAGTCCGTGTGCCTTCCGAAAGCCTATTTGCTCCCACATCTACATCAGTAATATAATTAGGGCTCCCGGTTTTATGGTATTTATTTTTTAAACATTTCCGTCTGCATTTATCCATATTTATTTTTTGCTAATTTTATCTGCATTTATCCATATTTATTTTGGGTTTTGTGGAAAAATTTAGCTGAATTTAGTACATTTCCACATTAATTTAACCGGTGAATATGCACTCATGCTTGAATGCCTACTAGGTTTCAATGCTGAAAACACCCGCACAAGATAAATCAATGCACTTCTAAGAAAATATACACACATTTTTGTCTCAACCTTGTGCATATCTACTGCGGTTAAAGCCTCTTTACTAAAAGTCCTTGCTTTTATAGCCCCCTTACCTAGCAATCCACACAGCTATTGGCCTGGCGGTCATGGCAGACAGTATTTAGAATGACTCAAAAAGCAACCCAATTTCCGATTTTATCCACATAAAAAAATAAATGCAGTGAAGAAAATAAACGTTTTCTGTTTGTATTTATCTGTAAAAATCAGTAAAAACGGAAAACAGGGAGCCTTAAATATAATGCAGGGTAAAGTAATTCCCTTGATTGTGTGGAACCACACCCCCTATGCAAATGATGGAACTCCACGCTATGATCACCTGATCCCATGTCATATAATGAATCACACTGCTGCACCAAAATGTGAGGGCTAACGGAACTGACGTCATGTGGCCTTGGTGGCCAATAACAAGGCAGGTTGGCTCCTCAGCCCTTTGATTGGCTGCTAAGAGAGCCAGGAAAGGCCATGGAGTTTAACCTGCAGAAAGTAGTGGCAGTGGTGTGACACAAAAGACTCCGGGGGCCCTGCAGCATGTGAATAGGGGCCCCTGAGTCTCCCATGGGCCATTTCGCACAGATGTTCATTGGCATTGAGCTGAAGGTGGGACACCCACGGTTTATTTTGGGCCCCCTAGTCCTGCAGTGTATTGGCTGCAGGGACCTGTGTTACTCCCCCGGAGTAGTAGCCCTGTTTGATTTCTGTCATTTCTACCTTTCAGAGTCCTGGGGGTGGTGTGTGGGGGAAGGGGGGTTAGCCTCTGCAGTGCCAGCGTGCCATTGAAGGAGCCAGGGCTAGTGGCTGTTGCACCTGATTGGCAAGTATGATATGTTATGTGTATTAGTAAATCACACTGTCACCTTTGAGGGTATCCTGGGAATGTTGGGTAAAGTGCACTGTCACCCGCAAGGGTATCCTGGCAGTGTTGTGTAAAGCACACTATCACCGGCGAGGGTATCCTGGTCTCCACTCCATGACAAAGAGATATAAAAAGTTAAATTGAACCAACCTTAATTGATTTAGCGTAACTTTTATGCTTCTTGTTCCGGGCCAGTAGTTCCGCTTTTAAGTGGCACTCGCTTCACTCTCATTCTTTTGCACTCGGTTTTGTGAAGGGTGAAACGGGGGGAGTGGGCTCATACAGTCCGGGTTCCGAGCAAACCACAGCACCGAGACCGCCCTCATCGCAGCCACCGACGACATCAGGTCCCTGCTCGACAACGGAGAAACTGCTGCCCTCATCCTCCTGGACCTCTCAGCAGCATTCAACACTGTCTGCCACCGCACCCTGATACAGCGCCTCAGCAACACCGGAATCCAAGGAGCGGCCCTGGAGTGGATCATCTCGTTCCTCGACGGAAGAACCCAGAGAGTCCGCCTCCCCCCGTTCCGATCCTCGGCCACCGAAGTCATCTGCGGTGTTCCGCAAGGATCCTCACTCAGCCCCACCCTCTTCAACGTCTACATGAGCCCTCTCGCAGCCATCGCACGCCAACAAAACCTCAACATCATCTCCTACGCCGACGACACCCAGCTGATCCTCTCCCTCACCAACGACCCCGCCACCGCCAAAGCCACCCTCCAGGAAGGAAGGAAAGACGTCGCGGAATGGATGAAGCTCAGCCGTCTGAAACTGAACTCAGACAAGACGGAAGTCCTCATCCTTGGACCATCTCCCTCCGCCTGGGACAACTCCTGGTGGCCCCCTGCCCTGGGCACCGCACCAAAGCCAACGGACCACGCACGCAACCTGGGCTTCATCCTGGACTCCTCCCTCACGTTGACCAAGCAAGTCAACGCCGTCTCGTCATGCTGCTTCAACACCCTGCGCATGCTCCGAAAGATCTTCCGGTGGATCCCCACCGAAACCAGGAAGACGGTCACCCAGGTCCTCGTTACCAGCCGTCTGGACTACGGGAACACCCTCTACGCTGGAACCACAGCCAAACTCCAGAAAAGACTCCAGCGCATTCAGAACGCCTCAGCACGACTCATCCTGGACATCCCTCGCCACAGCCACATCTCGGCCCACCTGAAAGACCTGCACTGGCTCCCCGTCAACAAGAGGATCACGTTCAGACTTCTCACCCGCGCACACAAGGCTCTCCACGACACGGGCCCGAAGTACCTCAACAGCCGACTCACATTCTACACACCCACCCGCCAGCTCCGTTCCGCCAACCTCGCCCTCGCCTCCGTTCCACGAATCCGCAAATCCACCGTCGGAAGAAGATCCTTCTCCTACCTGGCAGCCAAGACATGGAATTCCCTCCCCACTCACCTACGGCTGAACCTGGACCATCTCTCCTTCAGGAAACAACTCAAGACCTGGCTGTTCGAGCAGTAGCTACGCCCTCCCCCCCCCCCAGCGCCTTGAGACCCTAATGGGTGAGTAGCGGGCTATACAAATTCTATTGATTGATTGATTGATAAAACATTGTGAATTTAGAAGTATAACATTTTATCTAGTTCTAGTGTTCTCAAGCCCCTGCCCCCTTCAAGCAGTCCGCTCTCCAGTCTGCCCTCCAGTGGCGTAACATAGGCTCCCGCATCTCAGCACAGTACCCTGGCCTGAGAGCTCTTGACTGAGTCTGGAGGGGGGCTCTTCCATGTACTTTGCAGGGAGCCCCTCAAGTTTCGTTACGCCACTGTTGCCCTCCCACTCTCCGTTCTTTTCCCCTTAAACTGCTCTTCTACCTGCGCCCTGTTTCCTTGGCCACCCCAAGGCCTTAGTCCACCCTCTACTCTCCCGCTGTCCCAGAATTTCTGCCCAGTTAAGGCAGTGAATGTACTGCCCGGTGGTGCAAGTAGTGAGGTGCACCCTGCATTCGTCACAGGGGTAAGAAGGTAAAAAAAAAACCTATGGCAACAGTCCAACCCTACACGTCCGTCCCCCTACATCAGTCAGGGTCAGCCCGGGGCAACAAAGTAAGAGTGGCCCCCATTAGCGGCCGAGACAGCTGAAAAAAGTGACCCACTTTTGCAAATAAGTTTTGAACTTGTAAAGGCACACTGTATGGGTATTTTGTAAGAGATGGGAGACAGCGTGCTTTAGTGCTTGCTGCCGTCAATGCTGTGGCAATACCTGTGAAATCAACAGAAAAAAAACGAGCATTGGCAAAGTCGATAGGTCTCGCCCATGCAAGGGCTAATGGCTTTACCCATGCGTTTAATGCACGTTATACAACAGTATGGCTACAAGCTAGAGGCATTGAGGAGACTTTTGTGGAGTGCTGTAGTGGAAAAGAGTAGAGTGGTGAAGAGTGGAGTAAAGTGGCAAAGAATGGAGTAGAGTGGCAAAGAGTGCATGTAGTGTTGTGAACGGTCAAGGACTGGAGCTTCGTGGACCGGAGGAGCATAGAGTGGAGTAGACTGGAATAAAGTGTCATAGAGTGGAATGTCAGAGTGATGTGCCATGGAACGGTCTAGTGTCAGAGAGGAGCAACGTCTTGGAGCGGCATAGAATGGAGTTGCGTCAGAGTGGAGCAGCAGTGAATGGAATGGCTTCCTAGAGTGGTGTGGCCTATAGGGGAGTGGATTGGAGTGTAGGGGCACAGCGTTGAGTAGAGTGCCATAGAGTGGAGGAAAATAGAGAGTAAAGCAGTGGAGGGGCAGAGAGTGGAGTAAAGTGTCAGAGTGAAGTGAATAGGCATGGAGTGAGGCAGAGTGGCATGGAGTGTGGCATGGAGTGTGGCAGAGTGGCATGGAGTGTGGCAGAGTGGCATGGAGTGTGGCATGGAGTGTGGCAGAGTGGCATGGAGTGTGGCAGAGTGGCATGGAGTGTGGCAGAGTGGCATGGAGTGTGGCATGGAGTGTGGCAGAGTGGCATGGAGTGTGGCAGAGTGGCATGGAGTGTGGCATGGAGTGTGGCAGAGTGGCATGGAGTGTGGCATGGAGTGTGGCAGAGTGGCATGGAGTGTGGCAGAGTGGCATGGAGTGTGGCATGGAGTGTGGCAGAGTGGCATGGAGTGTGGCAGAGTGGCATGGAGTGTGGCAGAGTGGCATGGAGTGTGGCATGGAGTGTGGCATGGAGTGTGGCATGGAGTGTGGCATGGAGTGTGGCATGGAGTGTGGCAGAGTGGCATGGAGTGTGGCATGGAGTGTGGCAGAGTGGCATGGAGTGTGGCATGGAGTGTGGCAGAGTGGCATGGAGTGTGGCATGGAGTGTGGCAGAGTGGCATGGAGTGTGGCAGAGTGGCATGGAGTGGCATGGAGTGTGGCAGAGTGGCATGGAGTGTGGCAGAGTGGCATGGAGTGTGGCAGAGTGGCATGGAGTGTGGCAGAGTGGCATGGAGTGTGGCATGGAGTGTGGCAGAGTGGCATGGAGTATGGCGGAGATAGAAATATTCCCGGTAAGCCAACACGGCGATAATTATCGCTAGTTGTTGGTAATAAGCCCCTGTGAGACCAGCCCATCGGCCACTGCCTGTTTGCCCTATAGGCTAGCCCAACCCTCAGCAGAGTTTGTGGAGCGAACTTGTTCCATCACAAACAAGCACTGATAATGCCAAAATACTAGTATAGCACAGACACATATTAAGAGTGTTGCTTAAAGTATCTTAAAGTAACGTGCCACTGCAACAGTATGTGGGTGCATGGCTGCTCTTTTCTGTTGTTGTTTCCAGACATATAACACAACAAGGAACATTTATTTAAATAACAAAAGCCAGACCTGTTGGCTTTGTAAATGCTTGTTAGCAGTATCAAATAAACGTGCCACAAGAATGATTTTGTTACGAAGGGAATTGAAATGTTTCACTTCTGAAGCTGTGTGACTGAGTGAAACATTACTGAGGTCTCTGGAGAGTTCCATGCACGCTTGAACTCACTCACCCTCACACCATTCCTTTTCAGTCTCGCACTCTGTGAGACTCTTGGGTCCTTTTATAACCCAGATATGTCTGAACGCCTCGGTGCGCATAACTCAGAGGGTGTCTTTCCTGCTCCGCACGTCGTTTCACTTTTTACTCATCTCCCCCCCCCCCCCCCCTTTGGTGCGTCTATATTTCAACCTCCTTCACATATTCATAATTGGAACTTATTTATGTGACCATCGCTCTGTGCGCTCTGCAGAGAGGCCAAGGAATGAATGGGCATGCCTTTTGTCTACCTTTTTCACCCACTGACAAGCCCTGCGCAAAACTTGCACTGCCTTCAGTCGTGAGCTCTTCAATTGAGCAACATCAGAAACACCAACACACAACCTGACCCCTACCCACCCCCCGCACACGCACACACGCACGCACACTCAGCTTTCAGTGGCAATACACTCGAGTAATATGTAGCTCGAAGAAGAAAAAAAACATCTAGAAACACAATATCTGCAAAAAGCAATTAATCTTGAATGTAAACTTGAAATGTCTCAGGACTGTTCTGCTGACATGGGTTACTTTAATTGTGTTTGGAGTCACTGGGCAGATATCGATCTGTGGCTTTTCCTGTAAAGTTAAAGGCATGAATATAGGGCCCAGTAGGGACCAGTTTCAAAGTCAGTTTTTATTACTGTGGGGTGTGAGGCCTGGCCTGTGCAAGCCCTGGCAGCCGCGTCATCGGCGGGCAGGTGGGTGCAGGCTTCATGTACACTTAATCCGAAATACCCCATGTGAGGAAACCTTTGAGGTGGAGAAGAGAGGAAGGCTGAGCTTCGTTCAGTCCTTCACCTCCAGCCCAGCCACTGGGTGGAAGGGGAAACCAATCACTGTGAAACATCAATAAAAGACGAGCCAAAGGGATGTGGCAAGGAGTGAGTTTACACAAGAGTGTGTGGGCCCCGTGGCTATCACAAGTGTTGGGCAGTCAGTTTGGTCGCTGTAAAGGGGCGTCTGTGAGTGGTTACCTAAAAGGCGTGACACAGAGTGGGGTCACCCAAATGTGTGGCAGGGAGGGAGTATATCAGAAAAAGCAGCGGCGGCCCCTTCATTAGGGCGGAGGGGCGTCACCCACCTGCTGCCAGCGCCACAAAGGTTGAAAATAAAATTAATTTATTATCATTTTATTTTTCCACTTCCTCCAGCCCGATCCATGTTTGGGGGCGGGGCCGCTGCTGCTGACTGACAGCAGGGGGGTGGGGCTCACTCCACCAGGTGTAGAGTACACACAGCCACAAACGGCTGCGGGAGCGTCAAGATAGCCTGCTCCAACCAATCCTGGTGCTTCTCTCATGCTGCTTAACATTATTGGTGGCACAAGAGCAGCAAGTGGATTGGTGTGGAGAATTGCTGCAGACCAGCGCCGAGGGACTGAAGCGGGAAGAGCGGAGGCGAGCCAGCACATGCAGTGGGTAGGTATTTTATTTATTTATACCCCACTGACAAGCAGTGTAAGAGGCTTGTAAGGCAGCCTTCAGCCTCAACACCAGAGCTCTCAGTCGTGGTTCGTTATAAACACTATTTATAACAAGTCATGGCGTTTTGGCGCTAACCTTCAACGCATTGCTGGCCAGTGGTTGCCCCACCAAATATTTAGGGTACCAGCTGCCAGTGGAAAGGGGTGTCAGAGAGCACGATTATCACAACAGGATGGTATGAAGCGGGGTTACCACCAGGATGTGGCAGGGAGCATGGTTGTCACAACGGGATTGTACGGGCATGGTTACCACCAGGATATCGCAGGGAGCGGGGTTATCACAACGGGATAGTATGGGGCGGGGTTACCAGCAGTATGGAGCGGGGTCACCACCAGGATGTGGCTGGAGCGGAGTTATCACAACGGGATAGTATGGGGCGGGGTTACCACCAGGATGTGGCGGGAGCCGGGTTATCACAACGGGATAGTATGGGGCGGGGTTACCACCAGGATGTGGCGGGAGCCGGGTTATCACAACGGGATAGTATGGGGCGGGGTTACCACCAGGATGTGGCGGGAGCCGGGTTATCACAACGGGATAGTATGGGGCGGGGTTACCACCAGGATGTGGCGGGAGCCGGGTTATCACAACGGGATAGTATGGGGCGGGGTTACCACCAGGATGTGGCGGGAGCCGGGTTATCACAACGGGATAGTATGGGGCGGGGTTACCACCAGGATGTGGCGGGAGCGGGGTTATCACAACGGGATAGTATGGGGCGGGGTTACCACCAGGATGCGGCGGGAGCCGGGTTATCACAACGGGATAGTATGGGGCGGGGTTACCACCAGGATGTGGCGGGAGCCGGGTTATCACAACGGGATAGTATGGGGCGGGGTTACCACCAGGATGTGGCGGGAGCACGGTTATCACAACGGGATAGTATGGGGCGGGGTTACCACCAGGATGTGGCGGGAGCCGGGTTATCACAACGGGATAGTATGGAGCGGGGTCACCACCAGGATGTGGCGGGAGCGGGGTTATCACAACGGGATAGTATGGGGCGGGGTTACCACCAGGATGTGGCGGGAGCCGGGCTATCACAACGGGATAGTATGGGGCGGGGTTACCACCAGGATGTGGCGGGAGCACGGTTATCACAACGGGATAGTATGGGGCGGGGTCACCACCAGGATGTGGCTGGAGCGGAGTTATCACAACGGGATAGTATGGGGCGGGGTTACCACCAGGATGTGGCGGGAGCGGGGTTATCACAACGGGATAGTATGGGGCGGGGTTACCACCAGGATGTGGCAGGGAGCACGGTTATCACAACGGGATAGTATGGGGAGGGGTTACCGCCAGGATGCGGCAGGGAGCACACATCTCATAGTTGAGGGGTTTGCTGGCTGGGCTTACTTTCTTATTATTAGATCCCCTCGGATGCGTTGGAGGGATTAGCCAGTGACTAGAAATCGGTGTAGGCCGGGCACAAGTCAGGGGTAGATGGCGTCTGCCCATTATGTTCGGGGGAGGGGGGGGGGGACACCGTCCACCGGGCCAAGAGTTTGCACCCCACAGAAATATGCTGAATTCATCCTGGTGTAGGTTTCAAGCACCGGTACACTCAGCAGCCCCTGCATGTTACGTTGTCTGCTTTTGTTTCGAGCAGCAACATTCCTTTGCGGACCCGGAAGTGCACGCGACTGAGAAGCGATGCCCGAGCCAGGAGAAAAACGACCCGGTTCGACGTTGTGCCCCATCCTGTGAAAATATCGCCGGCGGGGCCACAGAAACAAAATCAAGTCCTCCAGCCTGAACCTCTGTTCAAGAATACCGAGAACCAGGCAGCACACACAGAAATTAGGATATTAAAACCCATTTACAATTTGTAGTGTGACGACTTGGAGAACAATACCTTCCTCGATAGTCTCAAGAGCGAGAGATTATGGTCCTGATGAGAACTCACAAATGATGCGAGTTCGAAACGCGTAGACCGCCAAAAAAAGCCTAAAACATTAAAAACTGATAGGATTCAAACAATAGAGTAGTGTCCAGTTTAATAATTGTCTATAGGCTTTGCCCGTGAATATTTTGATTCCGGCACCCATTTACTTATTAATGTATTTATGTCTTGTCTGTAACTTTCATGTTATTTGTTGTATTTAGTATGATTGAGGGTTGACTGATGGTTTGAATGTTGAAACTTTTTTCAATTGCACTGTTGTAAATAGGAATGTCTTTTTTGAAATAGAAATGTGATTTCTGTTGTGTACATAAGGTTTTTTTTAAAAAAAAACAAATACAAAATTTGATAAAATAAAAAGTCAAATATAAGAGCTTCAAACTAATAGGAAGATAATAAAAGATTGGAATTCAATCCAGTAAAACATAGCGTTTCTTTCGTATGTTTTGACTAAAAATGTCTAGTTAATTTGGTAGCGGCACGTGCACTTTTTCTGTTCATTGATGCTGTCAAAACACAATCGGACCTACTGTGCGCCCAACTCTGGGATTAAATGCGTGAACAGGGAAACAGTGGCATGCACCCCCTAAACACCCCTTTTCCGACTCAGTATTTCCAGAACTAGAAGGGTACAATTCTAGAAAAATACTGTTCTGCTGGAAATATTGCAAATAATTTAATTCTAATCTGTTATTTAACGATCAGATAGGATCTATCGTTGTTGTTGTTCTTATGAGCGGGGTGGAGTTGCTTCAAAGTGCTTTAGTTTGTCTTTTTTGGACAAACAGTGATAACCTGTGGAGATGCTGGAGCTAGAAAACCTCAACGGTGATGGATTAAACCCAGATCTGTTGACTGGGTGTGAGTGTTTGATTGGGTCAGATGCTCCGTCCATCACCACCCCCTTTTGTACCGCTTTGGCCGCCATAAGTTGGCAGGGTATGCTCAGACGTGAGTCCCTTGCTCACTTTGCCACTGGATTCAAGCAAGCCGGGCTGTACCACTTAGAAAACCTCAAAGTCAACAGACCTTGGTATTGTTTTGCAGAAGTGTTTCACATGTACAAATGGCAAACCTCACATAGTTGAAAGTTACTCCTAAACCCATGGGCTGCCCCCCCCCCCCACACCGGTTACTGGACAGTGCAGGATACAGAAGTGAGAGTCAATGACGGTGGTGTATGTGCACAGGCCTCTTCAATACATCAGTGTATGCACGCTCACACTCGTATGTTCAGTCTCTCCACTGATTGTGAAGCCTGCACACCAGCCGTGCAAACCCTGCACTAGGTTTTACCAGATGGGCTGGTCCGCCTCGCTTCCCATCACGGGGCAGTGCAGGAGGGGTACAGAAGTGAGATTCGATGACTGTGGGGGTATGTGCACAGACCTCTTAAATACATCAGTGATTGCACGCTCACAATCACAAGTTTAGTCCTTCCACTGAGACTGTGTGGGTTGCACACCAGTTGTGCAAACCCTGGGCTGCTCCCCCTTCACTGGGCAGTGCAGGAGGGATACAGAAGTGAGTCGGTGACTGCAATGCAGAGACCTTTTCTTGCACTCACAAGTTCACCATTCCTCTGTGATTGTGAAGCTTGCACACCAGCCGTGCAAACTCTGGGCTAGCTCTTACCAGATACAGTTTACCGTGCTAATTTACCACCCATTGCATTCGGCTGTACAACTTCTTTGGTTGCCCAAGCTTCCCAGAATATAGTTCTGTGTGCCCAAAACTCTGTCCTCACACCCTCACACATTCACAACCTACAGTGAAATGAGTAACACAAATGAAAAAATGCACAATGAAAATTAGGGATGTGAAATGAATATACTTTTATTAAAATATATGTATAAAAAAACATGAAAACAGTAGAAAAATAAACAACTCAATACAAATCTGTACATTAAATGAGGTAGAAGCAAAATAGGAGACATTCTTGCACGGCCTCAGCCAGCTCCAAGTGACATGGGCCCCCTTGTGCGCCTCACAGAGGCAGTCAGTCATACACAGGGGTTCTGAAACTTTGCAAACCTGTGGTGACTTGAGCCACAGAGAGCATCAGCAGTAGAACAATGGGGAGAAAGGGCTCTCTCTGAGCTGGGCACACAGGGAGATACAACAATTAACCACTGGATGAGGACGTTCAAGTGAGAAAATCAAAAAATGAAGACATTTCAGCAGGACAGACAGCGAAGAACAACCATTAACTCAAACATGACTTGAAAATAACTAGGCACTAAATTAACATATAGTTTACCATAACATGAATGAAAACTGAAACAAATATTTAGACAACACAATAGAAAAAACGTTCTGGCAATGTAAACTTTCAACTTTTAAATACAGTGGATATTAATGGCATTCTTCTAGTTTTTGGTGCTCTCTAAGAGGGAAAACCCCTCTTTCTGAGGGCTAAGGTGTGCCCTGAACCTGTTGTGAGTCAGTGGGTTTGTTTACTCGTCACACAGTTCTGGGTGGCAGTACGTTCAGATATGTAGTGCCTAAAAGAGGCTACCTAGCTATGGGAGTCAGTGTGTGGCACTAGAAGGCAGGTGGGCACTTGGTATGGGACGATGAATGCTCATAGACTTTGATAGCATGTTGGCAACAGAGAATTTCTCCTCCACAGTGTGTGTGTCCCCTTTCCTTGAGTGTCTGGGTAAAAGGCAAAGCGGTGAAGAGTCTAGGGTGGGGCAGCTCTCTCCTGAATTCTATTGTCTTTCGTAGAGTTTGCTATCTCCCCCGGCAGACAGGATCCTATGAGCCCAATCTAACTCTAGCATGAAGCATTATCATTCAGTACCTTAACCATCACTGCCGCGAGGTTCTACGTGCAAAACACGAAGAGCCTGGCAGCAACACCTTTCCTGAAAAACTGACCAACACAAGACATTGCAACAGTCTGTCTGGTAAGCCTGTGTTCCATTAAACTTGCATACTGTGGAAGTCTGTGCACGCACATGCAGACAAAGAACTCCGTGCAAAAGGATCACCCTCGTGCATAGAGTCCTCCATGCCAGAGCACGCCTCTACCTTACTTTGCGCCGTTCACGCTGTATTCCTTGTCACTTGCGCTGCCGTAGTGTCACAACTCACTGCACTCGTGCACCTTGTACTATTTTATGGGCTGATATCTGCTAATTGTTTATTGTTTACACAGTGCTGTCTCGAATTGTGTTTACTTGCCATTATCCTTTAACTTTCCTTGAATATAAAATACTGCTCTTTAGCATTGTTATGAATATTATAACTGACTACTTGATTCTTGTAGGATAATACTGTATAGATATCCTCCTTAAAGTACTGCTCAAGTAATTAGCTTAATAATACCAGTTGGGATATTGTTCTGCATACAACTCCTTTACCCCAATCCCAATAGGTTGATGGGTTCAAACTCCTGTTTTTTTTTTACATCTACCTTACTTTGGTCACATATCACGCCCCTACCCGCTCCTTACTCACAGCTAAGGGCCATCTGTCAACATGACATTCAGGGCTGCAACCTCCTCCAACCCTCTTTGAACTGGGTATCTGTCCCTTGTTCGTATACTAGTAGTATGCACCATCTGATGACAAACTCCTAGAACCTTCCAAACTCAGACAAGTAAATACGTACACAGATGTGGTCTGTGCTGTACCTGTACGGTATGACTACGTCCCTATGGTTCATTCCTGAAGCATCATCATGAGTTATCTATATGTAACCAGTGCTTAATGCCATCAACAACACTTTGTTCTTTTAGAAGGACTACTCTTTTCCTCACCCTTCTTGACCGGACATTTCCATGAAAAAAATACCCTGTATCTTTTCTCTTAAAAGGATCCATTTGGCGGTCCTCGCCTACTATTTCCTACACAGTCTGCGGCAGCTGGCATGCGAGAGTGGTACTCCGCCTGCTTGCAGCATCTTTTCCTTCACCAAACCCGCACGTGGTACGGACAGCACCACTGTCTGCGGCCAAATGTACACACCTCTGCTGTTCATGACTGGTCACGCCAGGCGGGCTCCATCAATGCGATGGCGCACACATCAAGAAGGTGTGGTGGTCTACGGATGAAAAGCCAGCAGCAAGCCTATGCAACAATGAACAGGTTTCTAAACTGAACCAGCACAATAAAAAATAATCCTCAACACACACAAATTGTATACTTTCCATTTACAATTCCTCCTACACTTCAACATCCCTGCACTGCCCTACATCACCTCCATCAGACCATTGACTGCCTACAGTGACCATCCCTAGAATGCTGCCTGCTGCCCCCCCCAGCATCATATTTTGATGAACCGGTGACCCAGTCCACATAACATCCACACAGCTTCGATTTCACCCTCAACCGAGGAGAACCTTTAACACTGAATGTGAAAAGACCTTTCCAAATAAGATACGAATACAACTGAACCAGAGACACCCAATGGAGTGAGGCCTCTCTCAGACTCATTATCAGAAGTATTTTGGCACAAAGAGAACATTTGTAGTACACCAAGAACTCGCAGGAGACATTTAACTGTGCAATATGAAAGAGACTTCAATAATAAATAAATTATAAAAACGTGCTGGAGGGCACATGCGGCAGAGAGATCTCAGTGCTGTAGAAGGTATGTATAGAAGATTTTTAAAAATCTGCCCTTCCTGTTCCCCAAGATAGCTTTTGGAACTACAGCACTGAGCAAAGTTTGAAAACAAATGTCTAAAAGAAGAAGTCACTGCAGAAAACCCATTGGGCACGTTATTAAAAATATTGTGGATTTCCCATCTACACCCCTCTGTAGAAGCAAATGGAACAAACCTCACTGAAATAAAAACATCTACATGTGCACAATTTTAATTCAACAGACGCGCCCAACATCATAAGTTCCAAATAAACAAAGGTGCTGCAGTCTGTGTGAGTAGAGAATTCTTCCAACGACCATTCTTCGCTAGTCTGGCTTGGCCACATTTACAGTAAAAGTTATTCAAGTATTTATTTTCCGTTAAATCGCTCCAATCCATAAGTTACTACACCAACACTACTCTTGAGACTTTTCATGCAACCGAGCCTCTGGTTAATGGTCAGGTGAAATTTACCAATCTCTCGCCTACAGAGAACTTGACCAGCACATATCCTAGTTAAGACAGTCTATTCTCTATAAGGCAAGCAATGTAAACAAACTAAGCATTGCAGCACACACAAGTGCTTCCTTGCAAGAGAAGCAGCACAAAAATCTCTCAAAATAGTACCAGACAAACATTCTCGGTCTAAACAATCTCCCCTCGACAAGCCGCCTAACAGCAAGCCGCCCGACATCATTCCTGCAGATCACAAAGGCACTTAAAAGAATACCCCTTTTTAAAAGACCAACTTAAGATAAAACTAATAATAGTTGAACAGTTTTTCCACTGAAATTAAGATTAACCTTTACCTTGTCAAATGTGCAAAATCAACATTAGAAAAGAAAAGGGAAAACTAAAAACTCACAACGTCAAACTGATTAACCTGAATACACCAATGACGCTAAAGTGCTTTAATTGCAAAGATTAGAATAAACAAGATTTAGGTGAATATAACATTTAATTTAGGGTAATTACTTTAATTAAGGGTAATACATTAAAATGAAAGGATGAGCGTTCATTGCTTAATTTACATATATTTAATTTTAATTTAAAGGAAATGTTCCAGTATCAAACCCGAAATCAAGCAGTCATTAACTATTTTATCAATGTGCCTTCTGTCACATTCTCACAAGTTTAACAACTGAAAATGAACAATTAACTGCCACCATCTTTCTTCCTCTTCGCTTTTCTCTGACACACCTCAAGTGGGAGAGAAGTACTTTGTTATTTAATGAAGGTGCACTGGCGAGAGTGGACCACATAAAATTAACCAAGTACCATGTGCCTCTTACCACTTGGTGTCAGATAATAGCACAGAGAAGGGGAGATGGCAGAAAAGTCTACAATTTCATCTGTCAAAATTGGGAAAAAGTGACAGAAGATACATTAAAAAAACTAAATAAATGACTACATGATTCTGGCATTTTGCATCGGTATTCAATGCCCGAAAAATACGTTGTATAGTATTTCTCCTTAAATTTAGGGTTTAGAATATGCCAAAGCTAACTTAGGTTTAATTAATAAATCCAATAAAAATAACAGTCAATTAAAATAAACATGATAAATTAAATTACAGATAATTTTGTTAAGCCTAATTTATTTTAACTTAAATTTCAGGTTCAAATAATTATAACTATTTAAAACAGGCTAGGGTAGAGTTAGAATTAGGGATAGGGAAACATACTTTACCAACACTAGGGATTGCGTAAGCATTAGATTACGGTTGGGTTAATTCTTTATTTTAATTGAACTAAAATCAGTCAAGGGTGAAAGTTAAGATTCATATTAGAAATAAATCCAGGATTCATTGTAATTTAATTTCAAACTAATTAAAATGAAGAGTTTTGACTACTGTTAATCAGAGGTGAAGGATACCTATAAAGTTAACTGTAATTTAATTGCACATAATTTAAAGAAATTAAAAGTTAGTATTAGAAAAATGATACAATTAGGAAAAGAATATAAAATAAGTATTAGACTTAGTTGTTTTAGGATCATGATTTTGAATTCAATTTCAAATAAAGATAAGGTTAAAAATTGCATTTTGGAATAGGTTACTTAAGCAAAGCATGAGTTATTTAAAATCATGTTAAATTAAAAAGGTAGAAGTAGTTGCAGGCTCAGGGTCGTGGGTTCAAGATAGAGGTAAATGAAAGGTAAAACTTACTCTATGTATGTAGTAGTGGTCAATATTGTAACCCGCGGATGTAATGCCTTTGAATTTGAAGCATACACCCTATCACGGTGTATGGAAAGGACAGTAATAAAGACCTCTACTAAGAAGGAATCCGTAAATAGCTACTAATAGATGAAGGTGTTGTAGCAACAGAGCCATCGAGGTTAAAAGCAGGAAAGCATTCCATGGAAGAGGACAGTGAACACTCTGGGTGCTCGACCGGCACATAATATGCAAGTGATTAACCAAAGCAGCATTTCTCACCTACACTTTAGCGTCGGACTAACTGGCTACCAATTAAAATAAACCCGAAGGATGCAAACTACAGACATGATTATATATCCCTCACTTAGCTTATGTAAAAAAAACAATTCCATTCCCAGTTGATACCTTCCCAAAGAAAGAGGCACGGCTTCATTGAAATTGGCCACCCCTATAGTATAGTTAACCTTATTGTTTCTCTATTTGTCAGATTGGGATAAGAATTGCACCCTGTGTAACAGCTGCAGTTTTTGTTTTTAAAGAAGCTCTTTTAATATTTAAAATCCCTTAGTATTTGTCACCTGGACACCAGTTACTGTGAGGTATGTGCTGTGTTTACATGCATGATCCTGGCTGGAATTTTATATATAGTAGGCTAGAAGATTTGGTCTTTGAAATAAATAGACTTGTTAACATCACCGAGTCCACAGTCCCTGCATAAAGAGTAGCTATTTTTGGCCAATCGCGGATGCATTTACAAACCAAGACTCTAAATTATCAATTAGAAACTCCATTTGCTGAATGTTATTATTCTTATTTTATGGCCCATGCTCCCTTACGGAATATGCGGTGGGCTGGGTTCTAAGAGAGGTAAATTGCAAACCGCTATCATCAGGAACAGAGTTCTGAAGTAGGCTTGAAAGAAGACAATCACTGGCAAGAAGCTAATTTGCTTCTCATCTGCCTGGATCCCAGCTCACTTGCAGTTAGTCGCCTCTACCCATGTAGCATTGACTACTCTTCAGGTTACGATAATACTATTTGACACATACAAGTGACAGGAGTGTTTGATATCCTTTGTCGGCTCTACTTCCCACACCTGTAGTCTCCCTCTAGCTTTGCTAATCGCACTTTAATTTTGTAGTAAACCCTTTGTAATCGGTGGAAGGACAAACACACACACAGACACACACACAGAACATCTGTCCAGCTCTCTGAGGTTCATCATTCTGGAACATCAGAGCCACAACTTCTCAAATTGTTTCGACACTAAAATGATAGACTTTCAGCAACCTACTATCACATAAGTAATAATCCAAAGTGAGAAATATTAAAATGCAAATCTAACACTCATAACTAAAACATGGCACCCATCTCTTATTGCACTACTTACTCAAGGGTCACTGTTTAATCCTTTCCTTGAGAAGGATTGTGCAGAGAACCCATGAAGACATGCATTGCGACCTTGTGTATCTTCACATACTCAAGACTAGTGCCTTCAAGCCACCGCTTTGAAAGTTGAATACTTGCGTACTCTATCGAAGGGAGACTCAAGCAAGTCCACCTTTATCCTGCGATAAGGCCCGGTGTCAGCAACGCTGAATAGCTTTTCCAGGCTGTGTCTAACTATACCGCTTAACCCACCCGCTTAACCCACTGGCCTCCCAGTCGTTGCGTCCTCACTTACTTCACCCTTTCCTTCGACATTCCTGGTACCCCAAACTATTCACAACCTGTATCCTTTGGCCCATCCATCTCTCTTAACAGCTGTCCTCTGAAGTGACTGACAAGCACTGACAGCTCACTTTCTATAAATATCCTATGTCATCATATTTAATAAACCTCAGGTCTTTCTTTCACCCCAACCTGTTTTCAATATTCTGGTCTAGGATCCAGTGAGGATCTTGCGGCTTTGATCCAGAGCAGCTTTTCCAAACCCAACCAGCAAGAGCTGACCTGTACTACTCCTGGCGGGGACACCGCGTTCAATGTGATTGCCTGATTTGACAACTGAGAGCTCTAGCGAAGGAAGAAGAAGAAGGGACAGAGCTCGTGGGCGACTGGGGGATGACGTCGAAAATAATTACATTAGCACCAGATATTGAAAACCTCCTTCTACACAGAGATGTGACATCCCCCAATCATTCACAAGTCCATCAGACTATTCCCCCTTCCCAATGAACCATGAGGAGGAGAAATTCCTGGAGTGAGCTTAGAGACAAGGGGACACCCAATCCAAGTTGAAAAAGTTCCTTCTCAGGAACATCTCCAAGTGAATCACCGCCAGCTTGGATGTTAAACACATCACAAGTCCAATAACTTTCCTCCATCTTTAAGTGAACTGTGATGAGGTTCTAGGGGGAAAGAGTTGCACTCCCAAGAGGTACTTGATTTTTGGAGGCAGGTGCTGGGGCTAGGTTTCTTGGCTGGCAGCGCAACATGCAGCTGTTTCCAGAACCTGCCCCCCGGATACTTTGATTTTTCGCCTTTCCACTTGATCACAGTAAGCGCTGTCTGAGCCCGCTTCAGCTCTTTGACGGTTTGCTCATTTTTGATTGGTTGGAACTGGACTAATATGACTCGGATGCTGCCCTGCGAAGCCATGTTGTCCAAGCCGGCTTTCAGCTCCAGGAGGGCTTGCGTGCCCTGATGGACATAAGAAGGGCTCATGACAACCAGCAGGCGCCGGCTGTTCTTAATGAAGAGCAAAGTCTCATCTGTAAGAACTGAGAAAGAAAAAAACCAAGATATTAGCGACAAACGGTTGAGCTGTTGGCAAGAAACACTATCAGTCTAATTAACGAAGATGAAAAGGATTCACCCAGGAGGTTGCCTGGAAACTCTTCTCTCAAAAGTGCCTTTAAACATGATCAAAACTTATGAAAGATACAACCTCAAAGTGAGGACAAAAGGAAAGCATATACCAAGGCAAAGCTCCAACTCACAGGACCAAACACATACACACAAGGCTTTGTTCCACCCTAGGATCTCCCACAACATCACAAAAGTCAGGATCAAGCCCTACCAGGCAGCTAAAAATAAAATATCTAAAAAAAAAAAGAAATGCTGTGTTAGGGCTGAGGGGATACACCTGCTGACACAGGACAGCATTTGTGAGTTACAATGTTGTCACAAACAATGTTCCAGTGGGATGGTTCCCAAACATACAAGAACTTAACCCATTTGCTGCTTCGAACTTTCAGCACCAGTGCTGAACGTTCGAAGACACGGGTGCGGACGCGTCGGCCGTTGGACGTGCGCAGCACCAGGAAGGTAGCTCGCGCGAGGTCCAACGGCCGACAGCAGCAGCGAACGGGTTAAAACCTCTTGTTTTACACTTAAAAGAAGTTTTGGTTGAGAACAAAGTGGAGTGTGTAACTAGGGAAATTATGAGTGAATACAGTAGCAAAACAGAGTGAATAAAGTTGCAAATGATCACAGAAGTTTGAGGAGTGTAGAAGACCAACTTTGTTAAACTTCACCCAAGTAGGATGGAGCCCCTTTGACTTGGGACAAAGCATGGACTTTGGGCCATGACCACATGCATACCAGGAGTAGGAAAGCAGAATAGTGGGAACTTAATTATAGCAAAGATTACTCATGCTCTCAGCACTTGCAAACACATCACCAAGCAGCATAGGCACCAGCTGGTAAGGACAGAATAGATGCAAACCAGACAAGAGGTTAAAACTTATGGAAAAGATTATGAAATGTTCACTACTTAAAAAGTAAATCTACTTCATGAACCCAGTGCTGATTCTCGATTGTTTTAGGACTCATCGGAGGAGGAAAAAACACTGTCAGGATCATAGGATCCGGCAGTACCACGACAAACGCACCCTGTGAGGTTAAGAAAAGAACGTCACATTCCTGTAACCAACTACCATGCAAAGAATGTCATTACCAACACTTATCAAATGGTGAATTCACCGTATTTTGAAGATACAAGTAATTCATTTCAGATGAAGCACGCCTCCGCGCAGACCAAATTCCCTAATAGTTCGCCTTTTGTCGATATTTACAGACGGTTCAAGATACGCCTGCAGAGAAACGTAGACCAAAGTCTTGGTTCAAACAAATCTGAGGTTTATCCCTTTTTGCTGAATGCCGGCAGATCAACTTAGAGCACTCATATATTGTTTTCCACATTTAGAGGTTATCTTACCCACTCTCATGTTGTGATGTTCAAACACTTCCCAAACAGGTTATATATGGATGTATCAAAAAGTGTTGAGATGGAATGTTTTTTTTCCAGGTACCTCCTTTGCAGTTATCAGATTGAAATTCTGGCCCAACCAGAGACACAAGAAATGTTGTAGACGCCCAAATGACAATGAAGGGTCCGATAGAGGACCTGGGTTGATTGGTACCAAGGGTAGGATGGTGCAACCTGAGGATGAAGATTAAAGTGCAAACTACTGCATCTCATAAGATGAGACCTGAAGAACACCGCTACTCTGGTCAGAACGAAAGACTCGCCAGGTTAAGCCTGGAGCATTGGCCACATTTCACTCTGGTTGTACGTAGGACAGAGGTAGAGACATGCAGGGTGACCACAGATATTCAAAGGGTAGCTTTAAGCACAGTCGGACAGATCTTCAAACTACAAAGGACATGTTCATGGCTCTATGTTCCGCAGACACTGGATTTCTCGCTGCCATCAAAGATGTGAACCACCAATGCGGATTGGAAGGCCTCTGAGCTGGGTTAGGTCTGAGGCACAGTGAATTGGAAGGAAGGGCAAAACCCAGCTTCCTGGAGCCTGCATGTTCCTTAGCACAATCAATCTCCCAGGAGAACATACAGCAAACCTGGAGACCAAACTCACCTGAAGGCATCCTTCAGGGAATCGTTCCGAGGGAAGTATATGGCACAAAAGTGAGGTCACTTTCTGTTGTGAGGTGTGATCGAGCGATCCACATAGACGCCACAATCTGGCTGCTACTAGGAAAATTCCCCAATTGCTCTGCCACTGCCACAGGCGAATTGCCTCCCAACAATGGGTCTAAGACCCCACACCATATGTATTGGTTGGTGGTGTTTGCATCTGATATAATCTAAAAAGTGCTCTCTCGGAGGAGAGGTTTGGCGCCGCGGCCAGGGCGACTGACGCTGGACGCAGCGGATCATGGTTCGATCCCCGGCACCGGCGGAAGATTAGCCCAGCACCATGTGACTCTGGGCAATAGCTCGCTTAATCTTCCCGATGGCCCCCAGCGCCTAGAGACCCTTACGGGTGATTGTGCGCTTTACAAAAAAAATGTGGATGTGGAAAAATGTGTGGATAGAAGGGGGGAAATGCCTTTATGGCAAGGTGGACTTGTGCATGCAAATGTGCAGTCTCTGCTCTGGCACAGACCAGAGGCCTTGCACTATTATTTCACCCAGAAGGGTATCCGAGCCCAGCGAGGAGGTATCTGATCTTGGTGGAATAGTCTGTAGAGGGCTACACAGGCAACCCATCCAAGGGATGAAGGGTCCACCCAGCAGTGCAGATCAAGATAGATCTGCACTGGTACTGAGATTCTCGTTGAAGCCATCTTTTTCTGAAGCACTATTGTACGTGCGTATCCATGATCTGGAGCGTGGCACCGACAGCATGCAAAAGGCCATCAGGCCCATTAGATGTGCAACGTGCCAAACTAGGATCCATGTCTGAGCGTGGAACATCAGAATCATCGGTCAAATATTGGCGATCCTCGGAGAAGGAAATTCCTACATGCGGATCGTATCCAGTACTGCTTCGATGAAGGCCAATCTCTGCATAGGACTTGTAGGCACTGAATGTGAAGCCCAAATCTTGCGGCAGAGTCCTCACGCCCTGAAGGCATTCTCAGATGAGCACCAGTGACTTCACATTCACCAGTCCAAGTAAATAAATGCATGAACTCCTGACCATCGCAGTGAAACCACCACAACTATCAGCTCTTTTGCAAATAGGCATGCGACAGTCGTCAGTCCAAACGTGAGAACCATGCACTGATAGCGCAGCGATCCCACTATAAATCTCAGTTCACAGCTGTCAGTAGAGAGGATTGGCAGAGGACAGTAGATGTTTTTGGGGTCCAGGGAGATCAACCAACCCACAGGAGTAACACCTCTGTGGCAACTTTAATAAGTAATGTGAGGTGCCCCACCTGTAAAATTGAAATGTGTTGCATGGAGCATATACTGGTGGTCAGTGCAAAGGGGAGGACAAAAAGAGAAGATTGTTGTCTTTGCTTATTAGTTAGATGCCAGTGATTGACCACAAACTATATCAGACATGTCTAGGGCCTCTGAGTCAGCCCCAGCCAGTTCTTCCATCTCTGCAAATTTCTGTGGCCAGGGAAGGGGTTCTGTC
Source organism: Lissotriton helveticus (assembly GCF_964261635.1). Lineage (NCBI taxonomy): Eukaryota > Metazoa > Chordata > Amphibia > Caudata > Salamandridae > Lissotriton > Lissotriton helveticus. The sequence continues at coordinate 19,799,848 of NC_136072.1, forward strand.
AAAGGCAATTCATCAAAACAAGCTTTGGCCTTTTCCTTGGCCACTCGGCTAATGTCAGCCAACTTTGAGGCCTTTAAAGGTGGGGCAGGAATCTGCTCCAAGAACAGTGTGTTAGTGTCAAAGGTGGTGCTGAATGAACAGGTGATGACAGCTTAAATGCTTCATGGGCCAGAGGGTACAAGGGACATCCTGGATGAATCTAGACAAGTAAGCAGTAAGACCTTGATTTGTGCATGGCCGGCCAATTGTACAGGATGTGGAGTCATGTTCTGAATCCAACCATAATATGCACATGTCATGTTGACTCAACCAAGACATTTTCTGGCAGCATCTATTACATGGCTTAAACACTGAATTTGTTGGAGAGGACATTTGTCCTAGTCAATGTCAAAATTCTGAAGAATTTAATCGGTGAAGCACCAAGAGACCTCGGAGCTACATAAATAAGACATGGGTAACCAAAAATGGATACCAGTATGCTCCGGTGACGACCATTTGGGAGGTGGAGTCACGGTTGCAGCTCAATGGTGCCATCTAGTGATATGGATAACCTACTGCTAGGGAAAAGTTTCCAGGCCAGTCTGGTGCTTAGAGGGATATTCATAAGAAGTCAGTCAATCTTGGGAATGCCACATTCTGTTCAGTAATGTCTACCAGCAGAATTAAGTACGCTAGAAACACAGCCTTCAAGAACAGGCAAGATGAGGCATCTGAGCCAAGGATTCCCACACACCTCTCAAGAGAACTTAGTTTCAGTGGTCTGCACCTAAATTAGAGAGGGAGAGAGCAAGCAAAAGAGGGAAAGAGAGCAAGAGAGCAAGAGAGCGCGACAGACAGCGCGAGGTACACAAAAGGACTGGATACCACCATCTGTACTTACTTCCACCAGGTAGGCTGTCTCGGTCGAAGATGCAGAGCTTGTATCCAAATTCATTCTCCAGGACCCCCCTCAGCGTCAGCAAAACGAATTCTTCTTCCTCCGCGTTTCTTGCATACGACACGTAGACATCGTATTCTTTCCCATCTAGCAGTCAAAGCAAGAAACAGGTTAATCTGTGTTACAAGTCCAATGGTCATCTTTCCCATCTGTGTTTATTAGGGCTGGTGGGGTGGGTTGCCCTGACAGACACAGAGAACCAGGCTGGCAGACCCCTCATGTTTGTGCCTATCCAGGTCTGAAAGGTTTTGTGCAAGTGCACATAAAAGCCAGATCTGGTGAGCTGCAGAGAAGTGAGACCCCCACTGTGGCATAACTAAGCATAATAATGGGAAGTAAAAATAACTTCAAAAAGGTTTTCCTTCAATCATCAGTCACTTCCCTGCACAGGCACATCATAATAGATCTGTCAGGTGAGATTATATATTTATAATGTTTTATTTTATCTCCAGGCAGTTAGATTTGCTGATATTACCTGCTGCTCTCTCACTGATTCAATTTCACCTTGAAAGGGATTAAGCTCAGATGTGTTTTTCAATCAATTTTTCCTCTAATGCATCTTCAGTGCCCTTTATTCACACAAAGCTCTAACAGTTCTGCAGAACCACTGCTACATTACCGCCTCTTACTCCACTGTCGGATGGAACCCGTTATAGGGACAAAAGGCGGTCTAAGCCACATCCATACTCACTCAAGTCAACATTACACCTCATACAGGACTCAGTCCTGCATTACGATCAGTCTCCAGGCACCTGCGTCCGTGGTGGGCGACACCTTCAGGGTACCCCAGCTTGTGCTCCCCAAACAAGCACCTTTCATCCCAAGACAACACAAAGGTGACACCAAACCTTACTTCAACAAAAGGTAGCAAGGGGTCAAACACAACTAAGTTGACCTCCCACGACAGCCCCGAGGGACGCCCGGGGTACCGACGGACAGAGCGTTGCCCTGTTTTACCTGCGCTGCAGCCAGGTGAGGTGGGACTTTTCTCTCCTTACAAATTGTCAGGAGAAGGACGGTATCACTAGATCTCAGGTGATATCTGTTTATTTCTTTCCTTTTCCCACTATTTTGTTTGTTAAGCAGTAGTGTTATGGTCCTGAAGAAGCAGCTTGATACCATGTGGATCTCATTAGTCTGCAGAAACATGTCGACCTACCTTTTCCAACAGTGGTTATTTGTTTAGACCACTGCGCACTCCTTTTTTAGCTTTAGGATTGAAGTGAACCTAAATAAATAATTTTTTTACTTCCTTACCTAATTTTACAGTTCCTTTCACATTTTCATCTAGCACTTCACTTTGCACTTTGTTCAGCACTGCTTTTCAGTCACCATAATACATCTAGTGTTCCCCTCACACTGGACACCACAGGTAGGATTAGGCTTCCAACATCTGCCAGTCCACTGTGGGTCCCAGGATTTACCTCTGAGGGTGAAGGATCCCAGATGATGAAGGGAGGATCCGAGTGGTGACTGATGGGAATCTTCTCTTAAGAGATAGGAGACCCCCTGTGTGACTCGCATTACACACACTAGTAGTTCTGTTCCTTTCTCCGTTCAGTCACTATGTAGGGATTAAACTTAGTTTGTGTTTGACCCCTTGCTACCTTTTGTTGAAGTAACTGTTCCTAGGGATAGTAGTATTGTTGGGTCGTTAAACCATCCCTTAGACCCTCTTCCTCCTGGTTTATTGAATGACACCAAACCTTACATCTAAGCAAGCGTCAAAGGTCTCTACAGCGATAAATTCTGCGTTTTAGCCCAGTTCAGCTAAAATTTAAATCAATAGAGTTCCATGTAGGTGTAGTCTTAAAACATGTATTCAATCAACAGCTTCTACTTAATAATTGTCCAAGACCTTCTGAGTATAAGCATTATACATGATTTAGGAATCGTCCTGTAAATGCAATGCAAATTAGTTACAAAAAAACACTGGACCTTTCAAGACCAGCGGTCAACCATATTCTAAATCCACACAGCGCCTTGAGACCTTTCTGGTGAATCGTGCGCTTTATAAGAACTTTTGACTTTGACTTTGACACTACGTCTCGACATTCGTGATTATGTTGAGGCATGCTGCCTCCATGACGGACCCTGGCTTCACATCAGAAGGAGCTCCTTCCTCCTGCCCCTTCGTTGGCATAGCTCCGCCCACAGACCTCCATAATACGGTGGCAATACAACAGCACTTCCTGTTTGATTGTCTCTACGTCAGCAGATGAACGGATGTCTTTGCTCGTGGATGGGCAACATGAGGACGATCACAACAGGCACTGGTCCCAAAGTTATTTTTTGTGCCGCGTTTAGGCCCACAATATGAGATTTTTTTTAAATATAGCACATTTTCCCTAAACGAAACAGGAAAACACGACTGCATCTAAAAAGAGAAGTTTCTCTCTTTCGTTCGTTTAAGAGGAGTTAGTGTCTGGAGCAGCTACTTACACATGGGCACTTCTTAAGGATGCCACCGGACCATCATTGGCCCACCTGTGCCCAGGCTAGGCTGGGCTGGGCCACCCTCATAGCCATTTATTCTGTGCATTTGCTGGGACCCGCTTGGCTCCTGAAGGTCCACATATTATGGGTATGTTTGTTTGCGTGTTTGTATCGCGCTGGGATCGACTCCCGAAGGAGTATCTCTGTGCCTTTGGCAGCCATAATGCAAATAACGAGTACTGGCAGTGAATGCTAGCAGTTTTGGAATAGGAAAGTTTTTAATTGTTTCCTAAACGGGAGGTGGTCCTTACAAAGTCTCAAAGTTAGTGGGAGACTATTCCATAGGGTAGGGCCAGCAACTGAAAGGGCTCTGTCTCCTTGTCTTGCTTTTTTTGCTCTAGGAACACGCAGCAAGGCCTGTTCGCTAGATCTCAGAGAGCGCGTGGGTGTGTAAAGAGAGAATTTATTGGACAGATAAGCAGGGCCCTTCCCCTGTAAACATTTATGTATTATACAGCAGGTTTTGAACTTCACCCTCTGTTTGATGGATAACCAGTGCAGCATGGTCAGAAGGGGTTTAGAGGGGGTGCGAGGGGGCCGGTTTAGAACAAGGCGAGCAGCGGTGTTTTGTACCACCTGAAACCTGGAAATTACTGCTTCATTTGCTGACAGTAGTAGCCCATTGCAGTAATCCAGGCGACTCAATACTAGAGCCTGCACCAAGGTTTTTCTAGTAGAGTCTGGCAGCAAAGGAAATACTTTCCGTAGCATCCCAATGATATGGAAGCAGGAACCCACCACTTGGTTGCCATGTTGTTTTAGGGAGAGCTCCTGGTCTAATCGGACGCCGAGGTTTTTCACCACCTGCTTGGGGTCGGGGACTGGGCCCAGATCTCGAGGCCACCAGTCAGGGGTCCACAGAAGTTTAGCCTCACCGAACAACATCACTTCCCTCTTAGAAACATTACATTGCAGGAAGTTAGATGCCATCCAGTGACCCACTGCCTTCATCCCCTGAGCACAGGAGTTCCTAACCTCAGCCGTGAGGATATGAGGAAATCTGTGGCACTACCCCCAAATTCCAAAGACAGACCGGTAGTCGCCACCAAAACAAGGAGCCAGCCGTTCAGTGGACTACTGCCTACTCGATTTTTTTTATTGACCAAGGGGAAGGGGTCGTCCCTTTTATTTTGCGAATGGCTAACCACCGCCTTTGAGCTGTTGGTAAAATCCGCAATGTTTGTGACCGGTTTCAGTCGTAAAACATCGATACCTAGCATACCTGCAAAGAAGGAAACTTGCAAAGAAATCATTGCTCACTTGTAAGGCTCAGTTTGCAGCTTGTGTTGCAGCAGATCACATGCTGTGCTCACTTCTAGCATCTAGTGCTGGGCTCGGAACCTTACCAATTGTTTAACAAAGAAAAAGTTTCTTTTTTGACGTGACGTGTGGTACCTTCACTGACACCCATAACACCCGAGAGACCAACTTAGGTGGCAGGATTGTGCACAGCACCTCTCTTTGGGCCAGATGTAGGTAATTCATATTTACCGACTCTTAAATACCGAATTTTACCGATTCGGTATTTAAGAGTCGGTAAATATGAAGGGGGGAGATGTAGGTATTACAGATTCTGTAAATACCGAATCGTTAATGTTCGGTATTTACCGATTCTGTAATTACAGAATCTGTATTTCCTATTGATTCCTATGGGCTTTGAAGCCCATAGGAATCAATGGGAAATACAGATTCTGTAATTACAGAATCGGTAAATACCGATTTTAGCAAGGGTGCAGGGGGTGTCACTTTGACACCCTCTAGCACCCCAAAGACAGGCATGTGAGCCATGTGGCACACAGACATGCCCTAAGGGCATGTCTGTCTGTCACATGGCTAGGTGTGCATGCACACATGTGCATGCACACCTGGATTCGGTATTTTACCACACAATTGGATTGTGTGGTAAAATACCGAATTTGTAAGGCCTTTGGGACTCTGAAGAGTCCCACCTACATCTGAAAGTTTCCGAATCGGTAAAAATACCGATTCGGTATTTTACCGATTCGGTAAATTTACAGAATCGGTAAATTTACCGAATCGGTAAAATATGCTCCCTACATACCAAAAACCCATTTACCGGTCGGTAACGGCCGAAATCGGCCGGTACCGGTCGGTAAATGGCTCCTACATCTGGCCCTTTGTTTCTTAAGACACTTGCTGCAAACAAACAATTCTGACAGACAGGACCGTACCAGGAGTTCTATATATAGGGGCCGATTATGATCGCGGTTTTCCCGCATCCTCCGGGCCGGCGGAAGCCACCGCCGGCCCGGAGGATGCGGGAAAACCGCTGTGGAGCCTCCAAAGACCCACCGCCAAATTAGGATGGCTGGTGGGTCTTGAATTCCGTCCGCAGCTTTTCCGCCGCGGTCGCCTTTCGACCGCGGCGGAAAAGCACTAACATGGCTGGCGGTGTCTATCAGACACCGCCAGCCATATTAGGATGGAGGGAATCACATGCTTTTCCGCGGCGGCTTTTCCGCCGTGGAAAAGCATATGGACATTCACTTCGGGGGCCCGTTGCGGGCCCCTGGGTGAAGGGGGGGGGGGGTGCACATGGGGGGTACCTATGGTACACCCCTGCCTTTGCATGCACGAAGCGGCAGGCACCGCGCGGTGCCTGCCGCTTTGTGCACGCAAATGCACTGCTTTCATTTTTTACATTGCGGCGGGTGCTGCTTAAAGCCGCACCCGCCGCAATGTAAAAAATACAGGATGTGACCGCCAGGGTGGCGGTCACATCCTAATTGCAATGGAGGGACCGCCGCTGCCCATGCGGATGGTCCCTCTTACTCAGGGATGGCGGACGCGTCCGTCCGCCATCATAATAGGGCCCATAGTTTGGAAAAGTTGCACACATATCAAGTTCTCCCAGGAGTGCTTGCAGCAGGCTCACCCACTGTTTTCTTCATCCGAGAGTTGTAGGGTTAATTTCACGTTTGAAACAGTGGAATAAAAGTACCAAGCTGGAAACAGAAAAGCTACCCGCACCTCCCATTGGCTAAATTTATGGGTTGGATTGAAATGTCGTGTTTCTTCCGATGAGCAAGTCACTGATGGTCTGACAGAAAGTAAACTTAATGTCATGTGCTACAATAGGTAGATTAGCTGCCTATGAAATATAATGCAGTAAGAAGGCTCTTCTTAGAGCATAGACCAGAGAAATGTAGGGCTTGCAAGCACATTACTCGCTGACACATGGGCTAACAGTGCACATTGGTAGGTTCAAGCGACTTACCACCAACGGTTTCATCGGTTCCAAAGTGCGCCCGGTAGAAGAGAACCATCTCCAACCAGTAGACGTGGTAGACCACGATCAGAGCCACCACCAGGAAGAGGGTCACGCCAAGTCCACAGGCCAGCTCGGTGACGTACCTGGCGGGCTGCACTGCAGGCACAGAAGGACAACTTTTGTAAGTAAATGTATAGGAGATTGACACTATTGCAGCCATTTGTAACAAAGTAAAACATTAGTCTGCAGAACACCTGCTCACATAAAGGAACTGTGCTTTCCCACCCATTTGTATCACCACCCTTAGGTGCACTTCTCTTCTGTCCAGTTTCCAGGAAGGGCTAGGCAAGGCAGGACACAGTGAGTGGAGGTCTGCACAGCCAGGAAACCTCAAACAGAAGAAAAGGGGGAAGGCTGTGTCTAACCCAAAGACCCTGGATCCTGGAAGCATCTTACACCCTGGTGGTGGGCCAACGCTTAGATACTCTGCGCCTAACTTGTCTACCCCAACAAATAGTTCTGCTGGATAGTAGCTATTATCTCATGAAAGAAAACAGTGAGCTGTTCACACCATTCCTGGGAAGGGAGTTTATGGTTAGTACCTACTTCTGCAGAGGTGAAAGATTTAACAATTTAAAAAAATCCCCTGGAATTGTTCCTGCATTTAAAATTTTAGCCTCAAAACAGAGGTTTTGTTTGTTGATAATTTCATTTCTTTATGATATTTCCCTAGAGCTGCTTTGTACTCTACTTTTGCTATTGAGCAGTAGGTCGCCCTCCATTGTCTCTCTTTACGTTAACATTACAATCTAGCTGGATTCTTTTGAGAGAATGGTTGTACCAAGGGCAAGACGGTTTAGTCGGGCACTGCCGAGTCCTTTCTGGAGCTAGGGCTTGCATGGAGGGCTCAATCCAACTACCTATCAGACTAACATCCTCATCAACTTCCAGAGAGGGAGGGCTTTCCATCTGCCAACCTACTACAGAGAGCTTCAGATTGAAATTTATGAAAGGCTCTTTCGTGCCGTACGGGATAAATCGCCATTTTGTTGTAACCAAGAATTTTAAGTGTGATCTGTATTTTGTGCCTCTCTCACGCCTTAAAAACAATATGGAAATCGATGTCGTATATGTTTCTTTCTAAAATAGTACGCAAGTCGGACCATACTGTTGCGTACTAGTCTGTCAAGAGCAGCTAGCGTCCGAGCACCACAACCGCAGCTCACAACACAGTCAAAAGGGCGCAAACAGTGCAATTTGTTTGCCACACCCACAGTGGCAAGCACGAGCATGTCAACAGAAGTAGAAGACAAGATGCCTTTGCTAATTATTAAAGGAACTATTTTTAGGCCTTGAACCTGAATTTGAGGGTCAGGGTCACAGTACAGTGGCTGGCCCTCCAGGGTGACCACCTATCCAGGGCTGGTCACATTACAGAGAAGACAGTAACAGCTAATGGCCCAATTCAACCAGTTGTAAAGGTGCTTACAATATGGTGCCACAACGCCCCAGGCGCGAGACAAAAACACAAAAAGGCCAAAAGAGAAGCCTTTCAACTGAATAAGTACCAGGGACCAGAGTGACCCCTGCCTGTCAACTTCTCGAAAGGAAGTCGCTCTTCCAGCAACCACGCATGGTTAATGTCGGATCCATAATGCACCGGAGGTATGAGGTGCCCGCAAGACGAATTCTCTTCCGATCACTCTCAGTGGGCCCTCCCTCCTGTTTTTTTAATTGGAATAAAATCTGGCCAAGCCCTTCATCCTTCATTTTACAGCACAATTTCACAAATGTAATGGCTAAAAGCCAGACAGAGACTACACGCACAGAAGGAATAAGACATATTAAATTTTCTGAACCAGACACCGCTTTGGACGCACGGGGACACTTATCCCGCAGGCTTGATCACTTGTGGAGACTCATACACTGTGCTTTCTGGTGCTCGGTTTTCTTGGAAATTGGGACCCGGACACCGTTACTTGACATTAATAGAATCATTATTTATTTACGTGTTTTAATCTGATTGTTCACACAATAGTTACACCTCTATGAACCTCTGAGAAATGCCATTGACCTATTAAGCCCTGAAGAAGTCCTTATGAGGGCGAAACGCGTTAGCAGTCATGTCCATTGCATGCTGTATTTTAATTGATCTATGGATTACAAGAATAAAAGTAATTGTTTTCTACAATCAAAACGACCATTGCTTTTATCAATTGGGAAGACACCAACTGATTCCTGTGTGCTTGATTATGGACAATAATTTGCCTTCACTAACTATTTATTTGTTGTCTTCAGAGCAGGGACATTCATGTTTAATATGTTTTAGTGTTTTTTTTACCACTTTTCTTGGGATGTATGGAGGTTACATCCCAGGCTCATTGCACCTTGTTCTATCTAAAATTGTAGCCACATTACACGATAAACGACTGGTGCAGGATTCGTTGCCCTGATCCTCCTTTTTTGTGTTATATATTAAAAAATATTGCAGAGTGTGGAAATGGACTCTTAGGATTAATTCACCACAGCAGCAATTCCCGTTTATCCCTTATTTGCAAGTCGGTGTGACGCGTCCTCTGTGCCGCTGTGGGGACTTCAAGCGATGGAGGACATTTTGACCAATTTACCCTGGTTGCAGCTCTGTCCTCTTGGCTGTAGGTTGTCTTCCCTCTGTCACATGTGACCAGACCAGTGCTCGCCATCCCTTTAGCTTCTGCCCAGTTTCAAACACTTCCTAGCCACCATACAATGGGCTGCATGGTGCTGCAGGACTTGGTTTACCAACTGGAGGTGAGAAAGGTTGGATCATTGACGTCAGAGTCAAGGCTTTGACCTAATGAAGAAATAAACTTGGGCATCAATGATCCACCCTTTAGGAGTCGAAAGCCACGGAACGGACGACGTAGGAAGGGGCCGACCATCTTCAGCGCAGTCACGAGCTACAGAAGTAGCCATTCGGTTCTGGCTCGATTACAATTTACCGAGCCACGGTTTTGAAGGGTACCGTATTGGGATTAACCCTTCTGTCCATAATGCATCGGTCTTTGAACCTACAAGTGGAGGAGAAAAGATGGAACCACAACCTGCATAAAATGACATTATCCATACACTGCTCCCATCACTTTCTTGCATAGCTTGCGGTTGTCAGCTTACATTATAACCAAACCCGTATCAGCTTTTTTTCCACAAATAATTTAAATGCCGCTTTATAGGTCATTTTCATGTATTAAGAAGCATTGTTATTTGTCTCAATAGGTCACAATTTTTCTTCGGTTCCTAATTTTTCACTTGGGACACTGAGCATTGTTGATATTTCACCTTTGATACATACAATACTATTTTGTGAAGACAGGATCTGGTTTCTGAAGTAGGCTTTTCCTGCAACATCCTAACTCCAGTGATTGAACGCTATGATGCTTTGTTCTTATTAATCATTCATACATTGTCCGCAAGAGCCGAAGTTTCCTTTGATATAAATCACCTTTATTTCCCAGCAGTTCCTGGTGTCCTTTCCTTACCTTTTAATTTCACTGGAATTTGCCAGGAGACCTGTCCCAATTCATTCCTTGCAAAGCAGGTGTAGTTGCGCTTCAAGTCCTCCGCGGTGACGTCTTTGACGGACAGCATGCTTAGGATGGTCTTGACTCCCAGGTCCTCCTCGTCAACACTGAGGGCAAGAAAAAGGAGAAGGTTAGGGAGACAAACTATGTGTACCTGCACAGAGATGCTTCAAACTGCTAATTTCTTTCTTTCTACTATACCTATCCCCCAAAACAAACCTTTCTAAACTCTTCCCTCCGACTCCTCCCCTCCAAAACTCCTTTTTACTCATCCAAAAAGCCTCCTCTAAGACCTAAAACCAAAAAAAACAAAAAAAATCCTTCACTCTTTTATCCCTCCACTATCCTTTTCAATCAAAATTAACAGACTAACATGTTCACTTCTCAAATTCCATATTCAACTATACTAATTCACCACTAATCCTTTATGGGTCCCGGAGTGGCGTGCTTCAACACACCCCATCAGGGGTAACAAGTGCCATATGAATGCAAACATTTCTTCCCCTTTTATCCTTCCGCTATCTTTATCACTCCAAATAACTGACTAATATCCACCACTGAGATTACTTTCATATTTCACCACAATAATTCACCCCTAATCCTTTATGAGCTTCTGGACCAAGCGCTATATAAATACAAACCTTTTTTTCCTCTTCTTTCCTTCTGCTATCATTCCAACTCCAAATAACTGACTAACCTATCCACCACTTAAAATGTACTTGCATGTTTCACTATACTAATTCAACACTAATCCTCTATGGGTTCCGGAGTAGCGTGATATTTGCCGAAAAAGCGCTTCGACGCCTCGTCAGGGGTAGTAAGCGCTATATAAATGCAGTTACAATACAATACAATACAATTTACCAGTGAGGCTTCAAGACTGCCCCTTGCACAGGGGTGCTTGAAAACTGCACAGGAGAATGGTCCCAGACTCCCAGGCAATATCTGAGCGGCAAACCAGGCCGCTCAGACCAATCACAATGCTGCTGTCATGCTAACAATACTTTTACCAGCATGACAGCAGAGTCGTCATTGGCTTAGGGGAGTCTGAGATCCTGTGTGCTGCCGCGAGTCGACAGGAACAGAAAAGGGTGGAGGAGAGGTGCGAGCGCAAGTTAAGGGATCATTCCCCTCCTGCCTCACCACTTTTGTTCCATAGCAGCCGCCACTGAATCCCCCAGGCCCATCTGGCACCCAGTGGGTGCATGGGGATCTTTGCACGGGGCCTTGTGCAATCGACATCTTAGTACCGGAGGTGGAAAGAGCCCTGAGTGCTATGAAGAAACATAAGGCGCCAGGCCCAGACCTGTGCCAAATTATATTTACCGTGAGGAGCATCATCAGTGGGCCTGTGTTCTCACCAAAGTGTTCAACTCAGCGATTGCTGGCAACGCCGTTCCTTCCTCCTGACGTTCAGCCACTGTAGTACCAATCTACAAGGAGGGTGATCATGACCGTCACTCTTCTTACTGCATGATCATCTTTCTAGATGGGCAGGAAAAGGTCCTACAGGGCTGTGTAGATGCCCACAACATTATGACAGAAGTGCAAGCTGGCTTTCTTTCAAGAAAAATGAACCTTCGATCAGGCGCTTCGACTATACATGATCTCGTACAAATTTACAGTTGTTCGAAAGTCTTCACTGTACTTAATATTTGTAGACCTGAAAGCAGCTTTTGTCCTAGATGACAGAGAGAAGCTGTTGAGATCCCTGGTAGATATAGGAGATGACACTTACTCTGATAATGGCTTTAAAGGCTCTACACTCTAGCAACACAGCCAGAGTTGGGTACGGTCTGGGTGTGAGTGTACAGAACCCTTTACGGTACAAAAGGGTGTCCGGCAAGGCTGTGTACTGGTGCCCCAACTTTTCATCCTCTTTTTAAATGATGTAGCAGACTACTTGGCGGAGAAACATCTAGACGTCCACACTATAGCTGGAAGGAGGGTTCCGATACGATTATTCGCAGATGATGCTGTATTGATGGCGCAAACAGAAAACGACACCCACAGGCTACTGGAGCTCTTTGAGGAATACTGTGTCAAGAAATCACTGACCATTAATGGCAGAAAAACGAAGAGTATGGTATTGAGGCCGTCCTGAAGCTTCAAGTGGAAGCCTACGATCGATGGCGTGCTCTTGGAAACCGTTAAGCAGTTCGATTACTTTGGGATCCGGTTTTCCGAGAACTTGCACTGGGGTAGTCCCATTCAAAAGGCAACCCCAATTCTGAGACAAATGGCCAGGCAGTTTTGATGTTCAGTTATAAGGCTGGTGTCGGAATCATTGGTGTGATCTTACAAATATATAAAGGGTGATGACGGCAGCACTTTACGGGGCGGAACTCTGGTGGTACGCGGATGTACGACCATTGCAAGTAGCCAAAAACAACTTAAGAGCCTTGCTGAGGCTGGGGCCAGGCACTCCCTTACTGACACTGTATGCGGAGCTCAGCTTTACCCCAATATCAGGAACAGCAGCCCAAAGGCCAGTCCTTTCCTGGGTCAGGCTGATAAGAAACTCAAAGGCAGCAATAAATGTAAGCGCTCTGGAAGAAGCTGCCGCTAGTGGTGTTTGTGGGGGAGCACATGGTCGTCTCATATACAGAATGTTTTAAGCGAACTGCAGATGGAGTCGTTGTGGTTCGATCCCAGCTGCGTAAGGCAGGATAATGCAGCACCGATAAATACGGATATCCCAAATGCATGCAGATGAGGAAGCGCCTCACGATGAGCCCAGGATTTACCATACGTAATTATTTTAACAACACTGGTAATTTTGCACTGGGTATCTGGACTCGATATACCCTGAACTTAACCCCTTCCATGCTGGGCCGAATCCGCCGCTGTGCAGTAAACAAAAGAACAGGGCGGGGCCGCGACGAACCCCAGCCGTAATCAGCACATGAGCACCGTGGAGCGTGACGGCTGGGGTTCGTCATCAGCATGGAAGGGGTTAAGCGAACACTGTATGTTAAATTCAGGTTGGGTCTCTGCCAACCAGGAACTATTCAATTAGAACCCACAGATTCGCTGTTGGATCTGATCAATGTAATTGACTCTTTGGCGGGATAGACAACTTAATTAATTTCATTCTGTTCTGCGGCAGCGAAGGCTCTGTCCCCTTTTAAAAATTTACAGGGAGAAATGTGTTAAATCGGCACTGGCGCTTTGTATTAGGCCGGATGATATGTACGTCTTCGACTTCGTGGCGTCGTTTTTATGGGCTCCTTGAGAGAGCTGGCCACCACCTACTGCTACTGATGCCATCATTCAGTACTCGTAAGTGTCGCCATATAATCAATGTCCTGTACACTGTCAGATGGCATTATGGATAAGAGGGCGTTGTGATATGAAATAGAGTTTAATCACAGCAAGAGGCACCGCCTGGGGAACATAGCGTGTCCGCTCTACTCCATGCCGCGACAATGCGGGAAACCATGGCGGACCGTCTCAACGAGAGACACGAGGAGGATCAGCCAAGATGCACATTTCTGAAGGGTCCTGCTTGGAGTTTGAGGAGAAATGGTCATCACCTTAGACCTGTGAAGTACATTCCACTGGCCGTGTAAGTATCTTCTAGAATGCGCATCGTCTTGGGCAAACCTTGCACCAGAGCCCATCTATCCTGGACATACAACCCCTTAGACAAATACATACACACCTCCGCGACACCTTCAAAGGCCAGGAAGGACCATCCCGTTGAAGCCCAGCTCTGGAAGATCTCACACTCCAACCTCAACCAACCCACCCCAACTCTCCCCACGCAGAACACTCCAAACTCAAGGTGATTCTTGACACTGTGTAACGTGTTGTAAATTCAGCCCTTATATACTCAATTGCCCGGGTCCAGGATGGCATTGCTAACCCCTACAACGAGGAAGGACGATCCTGGAAAAACTGCGTACTTGCCAGAGGAGGCCACAAGACAGGAGAATGCTCTGAGCAACCAAGGAAGCAGCTTCTTTTTCATTGCCTTCTCCCTAGACTTGGATATCCTGGATTCAGAGTGGTAATGGGATCTCGTCAAGGAGACTTCAACAGAGCGTACCCAGTGTGGTTATCGAGAATCATAAAGTTCAGTACCCTTTGCTCTCCAAAGGTAATACCTGACCGCCTGATAGCATCAGGAAGAGGGGGAAGCCACAGACCACACCTCAGGTAAATGTCCGGTGGTAAGGTACCACAACCCATTGGAGACCCCCCATGTGCAAGAACCAAAGTGTGCCGTCAGAAATCCAACAGTTCAAGACTGAGTACCAGCTCGGAACAAGCTTTTTCCAAAAGGTGTTACCGTATCTCCCAGCTTGGTCAAGCCTATATCTGCTCGCACTGCACCCTGAAGAATGGCAAACGCTCAGTACCTTGCACAAGGCCTGGCGCTGGAGGAATCCTGGAAGAGAAGGGGCCCGTTGAGAAAGGCTCACCTCACACAGGGATCAGAGTTCTAATTTCCTTATTGTTCCTACCTGTCCCATACCAATGAAGTAAACTCATGAGAAAGCTGTGGAATCTGGAGTGACAGCGAAAGGATGTGCATTGTAGGTCAACAAAGTACATCCCCAACCCCACTCGCCCCCTACCACCACCACCACCAGTCAAAGGGAGAGGAAACTAATGAATAAAGAGGCAGATTTAGGCAAAAGAGTAACATCATGCACAACTATCCACTCCCACAGCCAAGATACTAGAGATGGGACCTCAAGGAGATACAGATCTACGTTCAGCATATTGGCCAAAATGATCGCCCAAGATCATAAGAACCACTGACAAACTACCTTCACACTTTGCCGGGCTAGGACGAGATTCTCTTAGGTACAACTCGCAGGCTCCTATGAGCTTGGGGTGAAGCTCTTTCCTGGCTATTTCTATTTTGTGAAGTCCAAGTACCTCTCAGACCACTTTCCACAAACGCCGCCATATTGTCTTTAACATACAAAGTGCCAAAACTACGCTTCTAGAACTTAGGGTTCTAGAATCTCAATCTGCAACCTCAACGATATATTGTCATCAGAATCAAACTGAACATTTTGTGTCATCTGATTTTACTTTTGCTCTTTTCTTCTTTGCATCAGCGGCAAAGTTTCTGTGGCAATCTGAAAATGATTGCTGGAATTGTTTGTGTTCGGAATAGACGTGCCTTCTCTTGTGGCATCATTCAACATTTCATATCACTTCCACACTTGAGGCATATTTGATTTGTTCATACGCCTCCACCCTATGTCCCATATGCCTCCACCTCAAATGCCTCAAATGCCTCCTTCATAAGTCTTCCTAAAGTTAACCTATGTAGGTCTGCTTTTTTTTTTTTTACAATGCAGTCGTCCAGAATACCCCCTGCTGTCCACCCTTCCATCTGCCGCCGTTCCACCCAGATTCCACTTGCCCTGGTACCATCACAATTCATTACTGTGCTTGTCCTCCTGCAGAGTGCGGTCTTCTCCTTTTCACACAATCTTTGTGGCTTCCACTTGCCTTGTCTTAGCTTCCTTCCTTACCTGGCCCAAACCTCTCCCAACTTAAAGCCTCTTAGCCAGGTTCCCTTTCTTCTGTTTTCCGGTCTTGTTTTCAAATGCATTAATTGTTGACTTCGTTGTGTCCTTTTTAATAACAATCAATCGTACAACCCCTCGCTTTCGGGGAGTGAGACTCTACTGGGCACTGCTTCCCCGGATATCAAATTTCCACTCTCAATAAGGGAACATTTTGCAATCCCTCCCCTGCTCAGTCTCATCACCCATTATATGGAAAGAGCTCTTGAAACAAGTATAATTGAAGCACATGAAGTAACTGCAAGGGGGAAGGCTGTACTGACTCAAGACTGCTTTATTCACTCTTGGCTTCAGTCACTGTTTGCACAACTACAAGGAGGAAAGAGAGGGAAATAAAGACCAGTAGAATTACCACCACCCAAGTATTGGTAACAAACTAAGGTAAATGCTATTTCATCATGGAGTACAGGCGATAACCTGAACCTCCTGATGAAGACCACCATGAATCTACAGGGCTAATAAATATGGGCCGAAACAAATTATCATTGAAAGACGTAGAAGGTTTTCTAACATACCGAATACACCATCCAATCTTGTTCCTAACCTTGTCTGAGTGGGTCAGAATAAAAACTAACCCCCACTTAATGCAATTTTAACGTATGAAACTTACACAAGCACAAGGCAGATTTATCTACTCAAAGGTAGAAGGATAGGACAAGCCCAGTTATCAACATGTTTGCTGGTGTAGAGCGGCTACCATGATGAACTATGTCATGGAAGAGGTCTGCATCGTTGTGAGGAACATACACACCAGTGTTTCAAATCAAGTGCTCTCTCCCACACGGTTGAACCGCGGAGACCTTGGTTCAGAGGCTACTTACCTGCTCGTGGTATTAATCCGGGCATCGACCAGTTCCCCTACGTTCCGCCCATCAATGGTCCACCAGACATACGTGCCAGAGTCCTTCACAAAGGGGAAACGGACCTGGCAAGGAAGGGTGGCCACATCCCCTAGCAATCAAAGAGAGAAATGTGCATTAAAATCAGTATCGCCTTCAAAACCAGGTATCTAAGAAGTCCAAACAAAACAGGCCCAGTTCTGACACGCAACCTTTTACCAACCCATGTTATCATGTAAACAGGTACAGGTAGGTTACTATGGTATAGTTTACACAGTACCCAGGATAGGCCTTGCTGAATTGACAACTTTATCTCAGGGTTCATGGAGTTTGATGAACCTCAAAGTGCCCCCTAACAAATTTTATTTGCACAGATTAAAACAGACATTGCTATATACACCCACTCACATCACTACAACCATAAAAACATTCCACCGTGTGAAAATATAAACTCAAAGATACAAACTTGAAAGTAAAAGCTTGAAAAAATAAAGACCATAGACAATATCTTAAGGACCCTGGCAGCTCAACATATGTGGAAAATAAAGTTTACAGCAGGAAAATCCCAAATGTAGACAATTGAATGTGCGGCATTGTAAATCACTTCTCTAAGACGAGCCCTGCTCTGTTTGGGGTCATCCCCTACTCCAGTTAGACATGTTAGAGGGATTTAGTTTTGCAGCTACATGTCAACTCTTCCTGCAGTGTATATTTTAAAATTCTGCATAATAAATAGCCATGGATTAGAACAGGGGCCAGGGAACAATAGGACTGGATGGTTAAGGCTCTTAAAAGGAGAAACACTGCCACGCCTCCAAATCGCCCCACCCACCTGGCCCTGCAAACTCCATGTCCACCCAGTTCTTGCGAACCTTACTTCCCATCATGCAACGGTCTGGCTTACCTGCTTCGAACGAGTAGCCGACCTTGTCAGGGGACTGGATGATGGTTGGTGGCCTCGCGTTGGCTGGTGAACCTACCAAGGTGAACGGGACACAGTAAACAAGGCGTCGCAACAAAGCTCGAAGGGCACCCTAACAACGGTACAGGAATTACCACATTGACTCTCTGCAGCTTCAAAGCACAGGGTGAAAGAATGAATGAATTATTGACCTTATTGGGCACTCTACTTACCAATCCCTCATAATCAGCGAGTGACCCTATGAACCGAAGGCCTAGACCGCAGTCACCCTGGAAGAGATTGGCCCTGGGTTTCTTGGAAGCTTGGTCACTGCAGTAACATACATGCTTTTACCTCCCAGGCTGTTGGCCTGCATCATATTCAGGTCTGTTCATTGCCTAGGCAGCCATCACCGAGGCGATGCAGAGCTTTGTAGAAACCCAGGGGTCCCCAAGTCATTAACATCAAGGATGGACAAGTCACCCTGCACTTTCATGGAAAGGCTGATGAGTACAAGAAAAGCACTAAAATACTTTAAGACAGAAATAATAAAAAAGAAAAACACTGGGTATCCCCAGTGAGGTGGGACATGGAAAGCCCCAAGGCGGTCCAGTGCTTCAAAACCTTTTACACATATATATGTAAGAAGAACCATATGGCAAACACCACAGGCACAAACTATGGCCCATATACATAGAAAAATATACCATTATGTGTTAGTAGTTGCCAACAACTCGAACACACTGCAGAACACTTTAGGCATTGATAAAGTCATACAATAATTCAGCAAGTATTCAGGCTATGAAACCGAGTAAAACAAATAAAAGAAAAATGAACTCATGCGCTGTCATTGCACAAAAGCAGTCTCTAAAACAAGAACCTTGGAGAGGTCACATGAAACATTTATATAAAAGAAAATAGAAACCAACATAGTCATAAATCCTAAAGTAGTTATTTAACACAATTCTATAAGTCATAGAAGTTTAGGCACAATAAGTAACCCTGGGCGGGGTTCGTGGAGTTGCACTACGCGGAGCTACGCAAAGTGCAAAAAAACCCTCTGTCGCACTACGCGGAGCTCCGCAAGCAGCGGAGTTCCATAGAAAAATGATGTTCGCGGTGATTGCACAGTGCGGATGCTTGTCCGCACTGTGCAATCTTTGCGAACGGCACCTTGCACAGTGCAAGCGATCCCTTCTTTCTCTTTTCTGCCGCTCGAGTAGATTTTTACTGGAGCAGCAGCTTTCTCAACCCGAACAAGCAGTTTGTCATCGCGAGTGGTCGCGAGAATACGCGACCACTCACAATTCGTCAGCATAAGCGACCACTCGCAATGAGAAACCTGACCACACCGCGTTGAGAAATCTCACAGGGATGGTTATTTTTCACGCTTGTGCTCGCCAACTCGATGTTGACAATCGCGAACGAGGAAAAATCTTGCTGGGAGGTTGATTTTCCTCACTCGCGCTCGCCAAACTTGCCATTGGTGAACGCGAGCGAGAAAAGAAACTCCGCTCCGCTAAGCGGAGTTTTTGGTAACTCCGCGGAGTGCGGGAAGCTCCACAAACTCCATGAGCGGAGCAGAGTTCACCGCCCAGGCTTAACAATAAGTGATACATAAGATCGTATTTTCATCCAAATCACATTTTGTTTTTATACATACAAACATTACAAAAAAGGTCTTTCCTAAATTGAATCTCATCTGATTTATTTCAGAGATATCTTAAGGATTTGGGGACCCAGGGCAAGACGCATTTTGGGGGCCTTTGGGAAAGTGGAATATGATTTGGTGAGGGAGTTAGTCCTTACCATGAAATATCATCACAATACCCCAAAGATGGAACATGTGTTACGCATTTCAGAGTGCCAACGTGGATGATAAGTAATTGAGAAGACTCAATACAAATCCGACACCAGTTTATAAAAATAAAGTGTATTTCTATCTTATTTTAGACACCAATATGAACAGAATAGCATACATAAAACCGGAGTTATAGACTTTAGAAGCAATAGTAAATCAGTGCAAAATATTGCATAGAACACATAACATTGTGGTCAAAGGGAAAAACCACTAGTGAAAATCAGCCAGTTTGAGGTCGAGTCACATGGAACCCTTGCAGGGTTAAGGTTGTGCGGATCCTAGGGCCAGGCCACGACAGTCAGTACAATTTTACCTAGCCAGGGGTCTCTCCGAGTGCAAAGCTGCTCGGGCTATCGCTGGTGCTGAATGGGAGCTGCGGTTGGTGCTGATTTTACCGCTTACACAATGCTGCAAAAACAAAATGCAAACACAAACAGGAGACACAGTTTCTGGTGACAGGTGCTTGTTGCATAGTGTTCCCTCTTGAGGCAGTGTCGAGTCAGTTGCTGGACTGGCAAAAAACAAGCAGCGGTTGTTACCACAATGGTGGGGAGCAACCAGTGTTGTTAAAATACCCCTCACACACCAACAGGCCCCTTGGTGTCATGCTTCATCATCGGGGTCTTCGCAAACCTCTACGGAATGCGGCGTGCTACGACTTCACGACTACGCAGGAGCACTTTATGAGTGAACTATGTGTTTGGTGTGTGTGAGGGTACCAAAATGTGAGTGGTGAGGTGAAAGTGAGGGATTAAAAAATACCTGGCACGTGAGTGCTGAAATTTTTTTTATTGAGTCTCCGGCTGGTATTGTTAAAAAGAGTGCTAGAGTGGTTGTGGTTTACTAATTAGGGTAACCCAACCAAGTTAGTGCGTCGACATGTTTCGGAGTTATGGAACTCCTTCTTCAGGACGGGAATATGCACTACTTATCCCCACCTTACTCACATGTGTGTAGATTTTAAAAGTGTGCTCTACAAAAATAGATATGGTGAATAATGTACCTATCTATGTTGGATGTACGGTCCGTTGCGCCCAGTTGGCGGTTCAGGATACCTGTAAACAGAAAAGTCATGTAAAACACGATGACACAGATTGTTGTGTCCATACTGTGCAAACACACAGAAGGGTAATAAGGAACAAAAGTGAAGGTCCAGGAACCCTAAAAATTATTAAGGTTCCTGGACCTTAATGGATGAAGCATGACACCAAGGGGCCTGTTGGTGTGTGAGGGGTATTTTAACAACACTGGTTGCTCCCCACCATTGTGGTAACAACCGCCGTCCACCTAGTGGATTCCTTTTTGTTTATGATAGTTGCTAGGGGAGACAGAATCCACTATTCCCTCTCCATCCCTCTTTTGTTCAAGATTATTAAAAAACAAGCAGCGGCATCAGTGAGCTCAGCAAAAAGGTATGGGCACTTCACAATGGTCAGGGGAGCCTGAAACGTCAGAAAAGGCAGGACTACAACTCCCACAATGCACTGGTCCATCTGGATTTCATCCATCCGTCGGCTGTCCTGCTGGCCAGAGATTCTTAAGATCCTGGATGGGGTTTTACCTGCTGTGTGCAGGGGAACAGTGCCACTAGTCCAGGGGAGTCTGAGGGCAACATGGGCTTCCACCGGGGTCCCCAAATCAGGGGATGTGAAGTTTGAGACAAGGTCGCGTTCGGTCCCACAGTTCCAAAAATTTGGCCACAGGGACAGTGTATCTCTCCTTAGCTTTGGCTGGTGGGCAAATTCCTGCAATCATGGACATGGGTTCCTTTATGGTCCTTCTTCGAGGCAGGTCGATCAGATATGAGGTACTAGTGTCAGGGGGGGGGTCTCTTAAATCCTAGATTTAGGGGCGTGAAGACTAGACACCAATGGGCATCTAAATCCTTCAGCTAATCTGCCCCGGAGGTGAATGCATCCAGTGGGGTGGGTCAACTTTTCTACTCAGAACCCTCTATTCTACCACACGTAAACATGGCAGAAAACTAAGTGTAGCGTACAGGCAGCGGGTGCTCATCCTGGCGGTTCGGCTAGTCTTCTGGGGCTGTACACAACCTTGCATAGCTAATTTCCCATTTGTCCCCGACCAATATGCTTGGGGTAGGGGGAGGGGTGTTTTCTGCACTGGGAGTCAGCCCTGGAGCATATCAGAGGCGGTGAAGCCTTTGAAGCTCACTGCCTTGATGTGCCACTTCACTGGCCTGCATGGGAGGAGGGTTGTGTGACCTCCTTCCTGCCCAAGTCTTTGTTCCCGACGCCTTCGAGTGATCACACTGCCTAGCAAGAATCCTGTCTTGGTGGCAGCAGGAGCGGGAAAGTGTGGGCTTCCCAGCCAAAGCAGAGCACAGCTGGTGCAACCAGGTGGGCACCATTCAAGGTCTACACCTGGGTGCCTGCCACATCACCCTCGACGTGAGAACTGTGTCAAGGCTGAGAAGGCAGTGTTGTTTTATACCAAACATGACATATTTCGGCAGTTCCATAATGGAACTAGTAACCCTGAGAGTGTCTGTGTGCAACCCCATGTTATCCTATGGACCGCCTTTCACATAGTGTACTTAAATGTTGAAGTCCATTATAGAGACATATAAGCTTGCACTTACATGATCTCACTCTTAATACACTAACTGGACTTTAACACACCTGGTGAGGTTAAAGTCGACATGGGGCAGTTTGCACTGTTCTTACAGTCTGCAATGGAAGGCCTGCTGTCAGTAGTTTGTTTGGGTTTCTCAGGGCAGCACAAAAGTGTGCTGCAGCCTTGGCGACCACTTTACCATCTATGCCCGGGTACTATATACTAGGGACTTAATGGGGGTGGGGGGGGCAAAGTCCTTGTCAATTGGGATTGCCAATTGACACATATAAGATTTAGGGAAAGAGCTGTGACCCTGGAGCTTGGTTAGCAGGCTTCAGTGCGCAGTGAGTCGAGAATCAGCATGTAGAAGTCCAAATGGGGGCAAAAAGTGTGGGGGAATCTGCAAAAAGGCCTGTTTTCTTACAGGGCCCCTGTTCAGGACATCTCTGAATATATGATCGAATTTCAACTGTTTCAAGCCCTCCTCTGCCGTGTCTCCGACAGTGCATAGGCATATTGGCCCAAATTCTAAATGAGTTTACATCTAATATTCCAGGATAGTGTGATTTCAATATTGGTATACAGCAGCAGCTCACTAACATAACTGTAATTAGAACATTGGAACGTTGGGAGCTCCATTGAAAACAATGGCGTGCTCCGGGCTTATAATGGCTGGTAGAAGCCCGGAGCTCCAACATTCCAATGTTTGTTCACAGCTCTGGCTGTGAACAAAGGCTTCAGGGAACCCGAGGGGATTCCAATCCCCTCACGCTCCCATAAGGCTTTGTTTTTTTTGTTAGAACATTCTGTCCTCTAGTGACAGAATGTTCTAATAGCCTTATAGCCCTTCGTAGATGGGCTATACCGCTATTAAAGTCCCTCTCCCTTGTTAAAGGCCCTCGCCTTCGGCTCAGGGCCTTTAACGCTGGAGAGGGCCTTTAATAGCCGGTATAGCCCTCTACGGCGGGCTATAAGGCTATAATAATCTCTGTGACATGTCCCCCATTCCTCATACGTGAGGTCCTGTTTTGATCTAAAAGAAACATTTCATGGATGTTCTTCGAAACATAAGCATAACCTTGCTCTCCAAATTGTCTGCAATAGACTCTCACATCACCCACATTAAAAAATCAATTAAAGTAAAACTTTTTAAAACAACCTGTTTAAGAATTATTAAAGGTCATCAGGGAAAGACTGTCTGCAGAACAGAGCTGGATCTATGGGTGGGGGGCTTGAAAGACTGGTGCCCTGGGCCACAGACAACTCTGCCCATGCCTTAAAACGCCTCTAGTTTTAGGTTTTTGAACCACAGAATTTCAAGGGGAAGACAGCAATGCCACCTCTGCAGATGAAGGCTTTTCAAGCAGATTAAGGTAATAGGGAATGTTTGATGTTTCTTTAAAGACAAAGGGCCATATGTATGAAGGCCAAATGGGTTCGCAAACGCCGAAATTCTGCGAATTTCGGCGTTTGCGAACCCATTTTCGCAAAATGGTATGTATTAAACAATTTGGGTGCAAAATAAAGAATCGCAAAATTTGCCATTCCTTATTTTGCGATTGCATTTAAGGAATTGCAAATTTTGCGATTCCTTAAAAGCAATGTATCAAGGAAAAAATAAATTCCAAAATGCCCTAAGGAATCGCAAATTACCACCAACTTCTAGTTAGTGGTAAGTTGCAAATTCTTTAAAAAAAGCTTTTTTTTTTTTAAAACCAAAGGTGCCATGTGACGCTCATACATGCCCTTAGGGCATGTATGTGCGCCATATGCGCACACATGTCATTTTCAGGGGTGCAGCAGGGTGTTCTTGAAACACCCCTGCACCCTTGAAATTATTCTCAATTTTCGATTAGCAAATTGCAAATCGCAAATTGAGAATCATTTCACATTCATTCCTATGGGCCTCCTGGCCCATAGCAATGAATGGGAAATTATTCCTTAATTGCGATTAGCAATTTGCTAATCGCAATTAAGGAATTTTAAGGAATCGCTAAATAGCCAATTCCTACATACATACCATTTTGCGATTTCTAAATAGCGATTCCTTAAAAATCGCTATTTAGGAATCGCTAAACGGAATGCTGATACATATGGCCCTCAGTCCTCAAATATCTTAAGAGGAAAAATGGTTCACATGAAGACAAAAAAAACAACTGTGGAGTTAGGGGTTTTCCTACAAATAAATCCAATTATAACTTCAAAAAACACAATATCCAGTTTCAAAACCACGCGGATGTCTGGCTTTTCCTCAAGGTTGGGGTCGAGCAGTCACTGGCCGCTGGCCTCAATAATGAGTACCCATCATTGACCACTGAGGTCAGAACACCTTGGGTACCATCGCTCTGCTCCAGAGATGACCAATCTTCATGACTTGGTCTAGACTCTCCAACGGGTAGAACGGCCGAGCAGACAAGCATTTCTCTAGGGGAGATGACAGTTCAATACCAGGGAAATATTAACATATAATATAAGGTACGGTCCACTCATCTCTACCTCTTCACAAGAGTAAAGGTCTTTACTTACAGCAGCAAATACTATAACGGCATAACAAACAGAAGATCTGCGTACCGTTTGGGGCAGACCTATGACCCCCAAACAGTTTTAGAGTGCTTACACAGTAGGGTTATATAATTTAAAATAGTCCAATAGCACAAGTGCTAAACAATTTCAATAAACCATTATTTCTTAGGTTGTTTTATCCCACGGGAGCAGGCCAGGAGACGAATCAGTCCCGGGAGGTCAGTTTGGCCCCAATAACGAGTGTCCACTTTGCGGTTTACCCAATAAGATAACTGGTTCAGTGATAAGGAGAGATATATATCCTCCTTCGACTCACTAATTAAAGGATCAATAATTGGGGAGATTTGTTTAAAGTACTTGTTAGCCTGAAGAAGGTGGAGAACCATTAGATACCACCGAAACGCATCGCTTCTGTGTCTCAAAGAATACCTTAACAAGACCTGGTCTGAATAGAGCTGGTTTGGCTAGATTATATGAAATAACATCTGGCTTGGACAAAAGGAAAGATATATCATGTATACATCGAATGTGATACACTAGCACTTATTTTTCTGTATCTAAAGTGTCCTCAATGTGCAGCAGGTTGTTGTTTTGGTGACTTAGAAAAAATATTTTTAAGTTCTCCCTTGTTTGTGAAATTAAATGTTTTTAATACGTGTTTTTTAGATTGTGCTTTGAGAAAATATCTATTTTTTTTAAATGAGCATCGTTTTTGATATACAGTAAATAAAATAAAAGTATAGGACTTTCTTATATTACTAATTAGTGCTGGTGAAAGATTTATGAATGCAGTGTGATTGTGTTGTATGCTTCAAAAAGATCCCAAAGGGATCATTTTTGATTATATTATCCCACGGAATGCCTTCCAACCAGTCAATTAGACTACATCAATGTATCCAGTGAGATATAAGAGCTCTGGTATTTATTCTAGCTCCTAATAAGACCTGGGAGCAAAGAAAGTGGGGTGGGTAGGAGGGCAGGTCAGTGGGTTTGACCCAGGAAGCATAGAGCATGTCAAAACATTCATGAAAATAAAATAAAAAAAACACAAAACCTGAACTTTGTCTCCCAATCAACACAGTTGAAAGTTAAGAGGAACTGGCTCCACAGTCAAAGTTCCAAAGCCTTGGGAGCGTGGGGGAAGGAGGTGGACAAGGCGGAAGGAGTGATCTCGGAGGGTGACCAGTTACAGCTGCAACTGGTCTCTAGGTTAACCGCTGCAGGGACTTTTAGGCCGAAACTTGAAAACAGGCGGTTGCCATGGAATTTATTAGTAGCAAGCGATAAAAATCACACAAAAATGTGTGGGTCAAGGGTTCTGCAGGGTTCACAATCGGCACAGTCTTAAAATGACCCGTATGTGCTCAACAAATGACATCTTTGGGGCGTTTAGAAAGAAAGCAACTTCTGATGGGTCTACCAATACGTCTTGGCTCCTCCATTCATGCAACCGGTCTTTGGTCCCACACGTTAAAATATAAGAAACCCTGACTTCTATGAAAGCTTGACTAGATTTAATCAAGTGTACGGGACCTTTTTGTAGCCCTTCTTAAACACTGTGTGAACAAGGTAATGGCAACTACTCAGTAGGATTCTCCATCCCATGTTGACCACCAGCTTCACAATCCTTTCTTTTGAAGGCGAGTAATACCTCGTAGAGCGCTCGGTCTCCATTCCTGGTGACAGGTGCTCTTCGCTTAGAGCCGGGACTTGGAGATCCGACTGCTGCCGTACAGTCCGGATTTTATACTCTTTTGTAACCTAATTAAAGATCTATCAGGCAGCATTCTGATCAATCTCTATGACAAAGTTTGAGTTTGTACATGGTGAGCAGCTTGCTATGCGTTCAAAGAGTTATTTGGGAACTCAGAAACGTGGATCCCGATACAATATGTTCGGTTAATCCATTTCTGCTAAATAGGGCAATACAAACGCCCCAGTAGTTGCCTATCCGTTCTCAGCGATTCGCTGTAAGCTCAAACAATATTTCCACTTTTTTTAATATTAGTCTCAAAACTTGAACTCATGGACATTGGATTTTTGTGTCACATCCAGAGTTGAGGCTCCCAAGAACTTAATTTCGCACTAAGGTATAAAGAGAAGAAATGTGGCGATAAGTCGATGAATAATGGTGTATGTGACTTGTATCAGAGCACCATAGATTTCCTGTCTCATAGGCTACTTGTCTGCCTTGAATTTCATGACTCTAGAAAACGACTTCTATTTGCACTCCTTCGAAAAGGCAGAACCCGCACTCCTCTACTAATGGCGGGAAGACTGATGTGTTACTAATCAATCAGAAGAGACTGTATGATAAGTACTTGACGGGTAAAGTTGGGATGCATTTGTCTGCATCGACGTTTTTGTCCAATAAAGCTATTCCCGACATGAATTTGAAGGCGAAGGTTTGTAAACACTGCAAAATCCTTATCGAGAGAAATAAAAAGTGACTGATTATACTAGCAGAGGAAAGGAACTGTATCTCTTAGGCAGGAATATCCGGTTCCGCCTCTCTCCAAATGCATTTTGGGTCTCAGAACACTCTTAAGGCGCCGGTGTACAAGCATGGTGCTACACAACAGTCCTGATAAATTCCTTATTAAACTCCAGTTACTAATACCTACTCCTCCAATGACACCTTCCTGAATCAATCATACAGGACACATACTCTAGTAGTACAGCAGTGCACTGGACTCATCAATTCTTCCCACCTAAAGACACTTCCCACTGTCTTCCAAGGATTGCCACTGAAAGACGGATAAGTGGCCAACAAATCTAAGCAAGAACAAGACAGAAGGTCGACTACCAGACAGAAGGTCGACTACTCTGTCTGGTTACCGATCACACATCGAAGGTACCAGCCTTCAAGAAGCTGGTAGATCCTTCTTCAGTCTGGGGTTGGGACTCTTGACCGATTTGTTCTGTTCCATCTCCCCGCATCAGCAGAACCCAGCAAGCAGAGAGCACTACTCCTCCTACTCTGACCTAGCAGAGACACAATTACTTCCGGGTTGTCCAAATAGGGACATCCATATGTTGGTGGACTTATTAACTTCTACCCAGTCACCTGTGCTATTCCATGTTTGCATGAGCTGGGAGAGACTATGAAAGATCTGCAGTCTACCTTTAGATATTGATGCAAAACATTTCTTCTGTTCTAGATATACACCAATTCAATAAAGGGTGTATAAATTAATCAGGAAAAGGAAGGCACTTCATGTGAAGCCCACATGACTGAATGCCCATGAAATACACAAACAAAACAAATCAAAACCCTACCGAAGCATACAAACCTGGGTCTCTCCACTGTCCATGAGGGGCATCAACGTAATTCGGTAATTCACGCCAACCTCTCTCCCTCCAGCACTTACAGTGCATTGGTTTCTTCCACATCCAAACATCTTGTTTACTTTTTTCAACAAACTCAATCTGCTTCATTCCATTTGTGCCTTCACACATCAATGAAGCCAGTCACCCTGAGCTCTATAGCTGGAAGTGTTTGCTATCCCGCGGCTTCAAATCTAGGCTTCAAGAATGGCACACAACCATCATCCGGCAGTGCTCCTGTTACCAGTTACCAGCAACAGGTTCTGAAACTACTTCACCCCCTCCTGATCTCAAACAAGACTCTGTCCCATCACCAAGATTGTCTTCAGAATGGGCATATCTTGGTCACAAGTGGAACAACGCAAAACACGGCAAGCCATCATTTGCTTCCACAAGTTCATCTTACACTGAATCAGTAGCATGGCGTGATGGATCGCAGGTAAGAAGCCCCTCAATAGAAATAGCCTGTAGGTCTTACCAAAATAAACTATCTACTAATCCAATGCACAGACAACTCATTTTCCAGACCACATCAAGTGAACTCGCAGCAGTTCCTCAAAACATACAGCCTTACCCGTACTCTGTGCACCACCTCCCACGTCTGCTCATCGTACAAATTAAGACTCTATGCCTCATGAAATGCATTCTATGCAAGAATAAAAGAGTGCAACAGTTCAATTCTAGACTCTCTTGCACTAAAGACACATTTATAATGAATGGAAGATACTTGAAAGACAGTAAACAGCCGTCCTTTAGCCCACATCAGAAATTGGAAAATCTTGGGCATTCATTTACTTACAAAAATCTGCAGCTGGAGACATCCCACACAACCACCACAATGGTCTACAGAACATTCTCCAAAACAGGCATTTGTGCGAGCATGACCAAAGTAGGGTTTCTTACCGATCACCTTCATGGTACTCGTTCGGGTGAGGTTGAATTTTCGCCCGTTGTCGTCGAAGGTCACGATGCAAGTGTAGTTCCCTTCATATCGCATCAGCACGTTGGAAAAGGTCAGGTTCACTCCCTGAGGGTATCGCTCATTATAATTGTAAACCATGTTGCAATTCTATGAGCAAATGGAGGAAGAAGTGTCAACGTCATATCAGGGGAATGAATCACTTGAATCAACTAGGCATTTTTTGGCAAAGATTTACTTGTAACACGGAGGAACAGTTGTCATGGAATTTATTAACAACTTCAGGTTAGCCATGGAAAAACACACATCGATTGAGAAGTATTTTGCGATACGGTATAAAGAAAAATAGAAGAAAATACCAACACAAGAAGGTTCTTGTTCCATCCTTCAGAGAAGAGGCATTCACCTTCAGGCTCCTCCTGGATGGCGTCAGCACTCTGGTTGCGTTACTTTGTGATCTTTACCTGACATCGTTCAGGTCGTTCTTAAAGGCACCATCACAAGTTATCTCACGAGGCGAGAAAGAAGGTCTACTGGCGTGACACAATTGACTCAAATTCTAAATCTAGTTTTTCTCCCTTGATCACATGAGGTCTATCTGGGGACACAGCCTTGGCTCTCTGACCACCCAGCAGCAAATTCTGGGACACCTGAGAGCAGAGGAAAGACCAGCATTAAGTGCTAAATAAAATTGGGACGATAAGATACTTCGATGCAGGCTGCATCTACGAACACTTGGGTTTCTAAGAAGACTACAATTTGGTTGACTTAGCACCTTGAAGCGGCAAAGAGCCAAGCAGCAGCTAAGAGGCGGCTTGACATCACCAGCGGCAGCTCCTTCGCCTCAGCTTCACGGGGAGAGCAGGCTGCAGATGGTTTGTTTTCCGCTAGACTAAAGACACATCGGGTTAATGACCACATTTGCAAACACCCAGGGGCTCATAAGTTATGAATTATGCTTGTGACATCCCAGCTCCATAAAAAAATGAAGATGCGCATAATTTGCATGATCAGTTTGTTTTCAAGTCAGATTAATCGTGCAGCGCAAGTTAAACAAAATGGCCATATAGTCGTTTTATTAGTTATCAAGCAGGCATATGACAGCTAAATAGCCGCTGCCGCG
Organism: Lissotriton helveticus; assembly: GCF_964261635.1. NCBI lineage: Eukaryota > Metazoa > Chordata > Amphibia > Caudata > Salamandridae > Lissotriton > Lissotriton helveticus. The sequence continues at coordinate 19,829,695 of NC_136072.1, forward strand.
CGCTGCGCTTCGTTTAACTAATTGATCATTTAGACTCCAGTTGATGCAATGATTGCAGCAGCCCAACCAGAAAATTGAAATATTCCTCACTTAGCTGCAATTGATGAATTTTAGAGAAAATACTTTCTTGCAGCCAAAAAATCCCAGTAGATTTTACGCACTTAATTCTCTTATGAGCCTTGCCGCTGGTTCGATGTTGCGGATAATTGCACAATGCAAGGGCATGCTCCAGGAAACCAGGATAAACCCATCATGCACTAGAGCTCCATACCAATTATGCAGCTCAAGAATTACAAACAAAAAAGGCACAATAACAGAACTCCCAGGGTCATGTCCATATGTGGATTGTCACATCCACGGCAAGGAGAATTTGTGCGTTACTTTATCACCCAAGGTGGCGTAGATACTGCGGGTCATTACTGACTGACTGGAATATGCAAGCCAAGAATGCCTGTACTAATGTATCCTCATTGTCTATTGGTCACCAAAGGAACAGTTCCAGGTTCTTCCGATACTCTACAAAGTTTCTCATGGCCTCCACATTTCTAGAAGTATGGGCTGAACCCTGGAGTATGGAAGCAGGCGGCCATCTTGAATAGGATACTTTGCTTCTAGTCCGTTTGCTTGTTTGCAGACAGGAATTTGTAATAAGGCCCCCCTACCTTTATATCTTCTGTAGACAACAGGAGCATTCCTCCAAGCTTTCAAAGAGCATTCATGAAACTTCCCAATAATGGGGATCTCACCGTTAGAAGGGTCATGATAATTGCAGAGTACTTTTGAGAGTGGAACAGAAGCCCACATTTGTTTAACAGGCCGGCTTGATAAGTAAGGACCCTAAAAAGCGGAGTGGCAAATATGTTTGGGGTAGGGTGATTGGCTCAAGCCTGGACCTCGTCTGTTGATAACCTACTCCTTGTGCAGTGTTACCAGGGTACTCGAACATCAGTGTGACAAGACAATATGCCTTCTTGTCCGGTACCACAGCTGCTAGCTCTTAGTGACAAGTGAGTCTTTCTTCACTCTGCTACCTAGCTGTTTCTGGAGCACAATGCCACAGGTCAATTACCTGGACCCCAGTGTTTAATTTGAACCAGTGGTTTCCAGTGCTGAGCACCAGCACTAAATTGTCAACATCAGCACTTTTGACACTTTGCCACATGGTGGCGCTATTTGTCTAATTTAGAGATGAGTAAAACAACAGTTTATTAATTCAGTATACATTAAAAATGACCCATCACTTAAGCCATACTTATAGTTTTGAGTGCAGGGAACAGTCTGAATTGCCACATTTGGAGTGTGAGGGTTAGTAGTTGTGGTGGTTCGGGCACGGCCAATGGGCAGTGTGAACTGAAGTGGCCTCTTGACAAGGGCCATTGGAATTTCTTTTTTAATATACAAATTTAGCACTGCCTGACTCCTCCAAGACTACGGTCTTTGATGGAACTTTAGGTGGGGGATTCTTGTGATTGCAAACTCTCGAAAGTCTTTTGCCAAGATTCCACTGCAGGTGTGTTGGAACTAGGGTGCTGCAGTTTGCATATAAAGGTACATGACAGATTACATATGGGATCCCACAAAAACTAAACAATACCATCATGCTAAAAGCCAATTTACAGACTTTTATTTCAGGTTCAAGCCTTCCTTGGTATCTTCTTGCAGCTTCTGTAAATGCAAACAGACAATGCCCTCTCTTGCAAGCCTTGTGTTAATGTCACTGCTGGAGTTGGTTTCTTCCTCCTGAAAACCCTGTGAAAGATTCTCAAATTTATTGTCAAGACACACCAGACAAACCATTGTTCACGCATTAATCACGTCACGACTTGACTATGCCAATGTGCTGCTCCTGGGCTCTCCTCAAGCCTGGTTCAACAGACTACAAGGAGCCCATAATGCGGCAGCAAGATTAGTTCTGACCATTCTCAAAATAATCTATCCGGGAGGGTTTAAAAAGCCTCCACTGGCTCCCCATCAAACAGAGAATAGATTTCAAGGCCCGGACAATACCATTTAGGGCTATGCAATAGAAATGTCCTGGATATATATGTGACAAGATCAAAGGATGCTTTCCTTGTAGAGATCCCTACTCTCAGCCAACCAGAACTTGCTCTGTTATTCGTAAGATCATGAAAAGCAGAGTAGGCGGGCGGACCTTTTCTGTCTTGGCCCGATGCTCTGGAATCAACTACTGGACCACATTAGAAGTGCTACACCCAAGAGCTCCTTTAACCCGTTCCGTGCTGCCGTCGTCTGACGGGAGCACTACCTCCCTAGTGCTGCCGTCGGCCAACGGCCGACACAGCCCCGCCCACCCTTTAGAACGGCCGCACCGTCGTGGAAAAACCGCCGCAGTTAAGGCGTTACGAGTCTTTTAAAGAGCCACCTATTTAGAGGAACCCAATGCCTCCTCTCCACTCTCGTAACCGGGTCTTACTCTTACCCAGAGCCGAGACCCTCCTTGTGGAGCAGCTGGTTTGCACTATATTGGTCTTTTTTCATTCATTCATTCATTCATTCATTTAAAGAATCCTAGAACGTGAGCTTAATTGACAAGCTCTTTGCAACTTCCACAAAACCAGCATTCACATGATGGTACAGTGGTGGTGGCCACCAGGCTGAAGGTATAGTGCATCAAGCATACACATCTAGTGAGTGTTCACACAAGTAACCACTTCCCAGAACACACCCTGGACACCCAAACAGTTACTTCAAGACAAACATCAACAAGACCTAAAATGAATATCCTATGAATTCTAAAATATCTCAAAAAAGACTATAAACCCATTCCTAACATAGCAGAGAAGGAAGCACTGAGCAACACAGAGGAAATGTTACACTAACAACCACAGTAGCTGTAACACAATTATGGAGAGGGGGGAGGGACGACAAAGCATCTTGGGAGCACCGACGAGGAAACTGCAGCAAAACCCAGGAAAAGGAAAATGTGGGACACTTCAAAACAAAGATGAATACACAGTGCAAAGAGAGGCACACAACAAAATAGCATATAATATGCACAATTAGCAAAACTTTCAGGGTCTTCAATGTGTTGAATTCTTCTTTATTGGTAACAAAATTCTCTGATACACACAGCCTCAGCCAACGCGTTTCACCCAAACGGGCTTCCTCAGGGCTAAATCACGAACACCTTGCTTCTCAGTCCAAAATTTGGCATCTGAACTCAAATCTCGAATAACACTTCACTCTTCTTAAAACAGGAGCCACAACTCTTTGTGTTTATTATATCAATGATCCACAGTCTATTAGAAGTACTACTATATCACACAAGAAAAGTGGCTGATTCTTTGAACAAAACTCGGAGCGTTCACCAAAATATACCAAAATTTAAGCCATCTTCGCCTCGCTGTTGGAAACACGATCCGATTGTTGTGTTTGTTTGGCCCTTCACAAGTTTCGTCAATTGTGCATATTTTATGCTATTTTGTGGTGTGCCTCTCTTTGCACTGCGGTACAAAAGGGGGTGGTGATGGACGGAGCATCTGAACCAATCAAACACTCACACCCAGTCAAAAGATCTGGGTTTGATCCATCACCGTTCTTTAGCCCACTCTGCCACCCCAGTTCAGACATGGCCATATGCAAATCAGTCTGACCCTGTTCCGAGGACCGGTTTCTGGCATTACAGCCGTCTTCAGCCCGGCTTGCTTGAATCCAGTGGCAAAGTGAGCAAGGGACTCACGTCTGAGCATACCCTGCCACACTTATGGTGGCCAAAGCGGTACAAAAGGGGGGGGGTGATGGACGGAGCATCTGAACCAATCAAACACTCACACCCAGTCAACAGATCTGGGTTTATTCCATCACCGCTCAGACGTGAGTCCCTTGCTCACTTTGCCACTGGATTCAAAGCCGAGGTAAAAACGAGCCTGGTGATAAAGACGAGACTCATATCCTACCTTCGCCTCGGTGCGTGCCGGCAGCAGAAGGAAGGATGCGCTTGAAGCACGTCATGGACACACAAAGCGGAAATGGGGGGGGGGGGGGGCTGCGGACACAAGGCCAGGGCGTGCCCGGGCCTGCTTGGTGATACGCCCACAAATTGGGCATGGGAATGGTATGGTTCACTGCAATGGTTGGCGCGTCTGAATTTGTAAAAAAGATATAGCAAACAAATACTTTTTCTTCGACAAATCGGGGATTAAATCTAGGTGCAAAAGACACATCGAATATAAAAATGTTTTATTTTATGATTATAATTTTTGTCATTAGTTTTCTTTTAATTTATATCTGTATAAATAAGTGCATAATATTTACATTTTGTACATATTCGCATTCATTATATGTGTATACAATTTGGATCAAATCCATGAAACACTTTCTACATAAATAGAAACAACAAACGATAAATCGATGATGGCAAGCGGCAGAATAAAGACTACGTGCTTTTCGGCACTGCTGCCTTCATCAGGACACCGTCTATTTGCATAACTATAAAGTAAGAAAACAAATGATGTAACACATATCATTTTTTACCATCTGATGGACTGAAGAACGGTGATGGATTAAACCCAGATCTTTTGACTGGGTGTGAGTGTTTGATTGATTCAGATGCTCCGTCCATCACCACCCCCTTTTGTACCACTTTGTTCGCCATAAGTTGGCAGGGTATGCTCAGACGTTGAGTCCCTTGCTGACTTTGCCACTGGATTCAAGCAAGCCGGGCTGAAGACGGCTGAAATGCCAGAAACCGGTCCTCGGAAGCTTGTTTCCGGTCCAGGGAAGGCATGGCTTGGCAGTTCGGGCTGGACTGTTCCCATGAGGCACAGGGTCAGACTGATTTGCATATAGCCATGTCTGAACTGGGGTGGCAGAGTGGGCTAAAGAACGGTGATGGATCAAACCCAGATCTTTTGACTGGGTGTGAGTGTTTGATTGGTTCTGATGCTCCGTCCATCACCACCCCCTTTTGTATCTCTTTGCACTGCGTATTCATTATTGTATTGGGTCTTGTGGCAGTGGACCTCAGAGGTGGGCACCCGTGTACGTATAATTCTAAAGACATATAGTGATTAAAGGGTGAGTGCGGCTTTAATCATCCCTCGCTGCCATTACACTTCAAAACAAGCATTGGAAAAGCCATTATGTCTTGCAGTTGCATCCCACAGGCTTTGACAATGCTTTTGTACTACGTTGTTTTGCATGAACAAAAAAAAAAGCAAATAAAAATAAAAATGAGCAATGACTCCTGCTGTTGGCGTCACGTCATTTTGTAGGCATTTGCAAGACGGGGTACTATTTCCTTTGGAAGCTATGCTCCAGGGGAGGGGAAACACGAGATGGACAAGGAACATTATCGAATAAGATGCAAGAAAATGAGTAACAGAGCTAACCAATGGGTAAGCAGTGGGCGGGACTTACAATCTCTGAAGTTCTTGGTAAGCCCACAATAGGTCTATTGCAGTTAACTTGGGCTCTCCCGCAGTCTCGACCTGGAAATGCGCCAACCAAAGGCAAAACGGAGGGTGTCCTATGCAAAACAATGTAAAGGCTCTGTTACCCAATTCTATTCGATGATGAAACCTAAAAATGTCAGTGAACCAACATAAAAACTAACTGTCCTCGGACCCTGGCCCAACTAGCAGAATAGCAGACATGACATCTACATAGAGTGAATCAACATCATGTGTCTTGTCGAACAGTATCGATCACAAACGACTGATCAGGTTAATAAATACTCGATAGATAAGATAGTCCCAGAGGACAACGAAGCAAATTTTCTTGGTTAGCGCCAGGCGCACCTTATGAAAGGTGCACCCTGAGCTAACAAGGAGAGTGCCCCCTATTAAATTGAACGTGCTACCCCCGGGGCAGCCGCGAAGTCCTACTACCCTAGAGGCAGAGCATTCAAGTGAAAAACAGAGCGGCTTTGAAGCTGCCGCTCCCTGTTTCACTGTGCAGCCATCAAGCTGCATTTTAGGAACCGTAGTCCCGACTATTTAACCCCTTCGCCGCTTGCGGGATTTCCCCGCTGTGCTGGGGGGCGGGGGGCACGTACAGCGCCCCCATGCTCATGACGAGGTCAGCTCGTCATGAGCCTCGGCGCTCCTGTGCTCAAGACGAGCTGAGCCTGTCATGACCGCGCCCGTTCCAATGGAACGTTCAGCACAGCAGGGGAATCAGCCCAGCGTACGAGCGTTCCAAGTAACGGGGGCGGTCATGACGAGCTCAGCTCGTCATGAGCACCGGAGCGCCGTGGCTCATGACGAGCTGACCTCGTCATGAGCGCTCAAGAGGTTAAAGAGTACGACAGTGTCAAACCGCTTGGGAAAGGACTAAAAGCATAGCACATCTGTTGCAGGAGTGAGGGCATCTGGATACCAGAACAAATTATGGGTCTTTGGTAGGACCCACTGTGATAAAGTAATTCCTGTTTATAACCTGTAGCCCCGACAGGTGTGGCTATCAACGTTGGCTCCTTGCATGAGATTTCACACCAAGGGACGTGCGCACAATTGGCCGGTGCGTGGAAGTGCTGGATGTGAGGAGTTTGGGAAGAGGGGGTCATTTGTAATGAGCATACTCCGGTGATGTGGACAGATCTGCACCCCTGTGGTGTTCAGCATGCCAGGAGCTTTGAAGAGCTATGCAGACCCCGTTATGGTATTTCATATGAGGTCGTCTCCTTAGCTGGTCACTACACTGGGCTCTTCAATCTGAGATTTTGTGTACAGTTGTGGTCCTGAGATGTCATGGTTGGCAAAAGATAGAGGCTTAGAGATCAGTTGTGAGAGACATTTTAATTATCCTGTTTCAGGGTGTATTTCTGAGGTGTAAAGACGCAGTCAGATTGTATAAATATTTGGAGACAGCATTGACTGGACTGTATCAAAGTCATCCAAACCTGTCCACAGATATGTGACAGAACTCTTCAGTTATTCCATGCCTATTCATTTGGGGTGGTTTGTTTTCTTGGCTGTACAGTTCAAGGATGCATATGCAGAATCTCGAATTCCAACTTGTGCATGTGTGCAAAACAAGGGAGTGGTAAGCGGTGCATGGCGGCGAACAAGGCTGAGTGGAGCCGTGCATGCCGGCAAGACATGCCTGAGTGGAGCCGTGCATGCCGGCAAGACCAGGCTGAGTGGAGCCGCGCATGCCGGCAAGACCAGGCTGAGGGGAGCCGCGCATGCCGGCAAGACCAGGCTGAGTGAAGCCGTGCATGCCGGCAAGACCAGGCTGAGGGGAGCCACGCATGCCGGCAAGACCAGGCTGAGGGGAGCCGTGCATGCCGGCAAGACCAGGCTGAGTGGAGCCGTGGATGCCGGCAAGACCAGGCTGAGTGGAGCCGTGCATGCCGGCAAGACCAGGCTGAGTGAAGTCGTGCATGCCGGCAAGACCAGGCTGAGTTAAGTCGTGCATGCCGGCAAGACCAGGCTGAGTAGAGCCGTGCATGCCGGGAAGACCAGGCTGAGTGGAGCCGTGCACGCCGGCAAGACAAGGCTGAGTGAAGTCGTGCATGCCGGCAAGACCAGGCTGAGTGGAGCCGCGCATGCCGGCAAGACCAGGCTGAGGGGAGCCGCGCATGCCGGCAAGACCAGGCTGAGTGAAGCCGTGCATGCCGGCAAGACCAGGCTGAGGGGAGCCACGCATGCCGGCAAGACCAGGCTGAGGGGAGCCGTGCATGCCGGCAAGACCAGGCTGAGTGGAGCCGTGGATGCCGGCAAGACCAGGCTGAGTGGAGCCGTGCATGCCGGCAAGACCAGGCTGAGTGAAGTCGTGCATGCCGGCAAGACCAGGCTGAGTTAAGTCGTGCATGCCGGCAAGACCAGGCTGAGTAGAGCCGTGCATGCCGGGAAGACCAGGCTGAGTGGAGCCGTGCACGCCGGCAAGACAAGGCTGAGTGAAGTCGTGCATGCCGGCAGACAAGGATGAGGGGAGCCGTGCATGCCGGGAAGACCAGGCTGAGTGAAGCCGTGCATGCCGGCAAGACCAGGCTGAGTGAAGCCGTGCATGCCGGCAAGACCAGGCTGAGTGGAGCCGTGCATGCCGGCAAGACCAGGCTGAGTGGAGCTGTGCATGCCGGCAAGACCAGGCTGAGTGGAGCCGTGCATGCCGGCAAGACCAGGCTGAGTGGAGCCGTGCATGCCGGGAAGACCAGGCTGAGTGGAGCCGTGCATGCCGGGAAGACCAGGCTGAGTGGAGCCGTGCATGCCGGCAAGACCAGGCTGAGTGGAGCCGTGCATGCCGGCAAGACCAGGCTGAGTGGAGCCGTGCATGCCGGCAAGACCAGGCTGAGTGGAGCCGTGCATGCCGGCAAGACCAGGCTGAGTGGAGCCGTGCATGCCGGCAAGACCAGGCTGAGTGGAGCCGTGCATGCCGGCAAGACCAGGCTGAGTGGAGCCGTGCATGCCGGCAAGACCAGGCTGAGTGGAGCCGTGCATGCCGGCAAGACCAGGCTGAGTGGAGCCGTGCATGCCGGCAAGACCAGGCTGAGTGGAGCCGTGCATGCCGGCAAGACCAGGCTGAGTGGAGCCGTGCATGCCGGCAAGACCAGGCTGAGTGGAGCCGTGCATGCCGGCAAGACCAGGCTGAGTGGAGCCGTGCATGCCGGGAAGACCAGGCTGAGGGGAGCCGTGCATGCCGACAAGACCAGGCTGAGGGGAGCCGTGCATGCCGGCAAGACCAGGCTGAGGGGAGCCGTGCATGCCGGCAAGACCAGGCTGAGGGGAGCCGTGCATGCCGGGAAGACCAGGCTGAGTGAAGCCGTGCATGCCGGCAAGACCAGGCTGAGTGAAGCCGTGCATGCCGGCAAGACCAGGCTGAGTGAAGCCGTGCATGCCGGCAAGACCAGGCTGAGTGAAGCCGTGCATGCCGGCAAGACCAGGCTGAGTGAAGCCGTGCATGCCGGCAAGACCAGGCTGAGTGGAGCCGTGCATGCCGGCAAGACCAGGCTGAGTGGAGCCGTGCATGCCGGCAAGACCAGGCTGAGTGGAGCCGTGCATGCCGGCAAGACCAGGCTGAGTGGAGCCGTGCATGCCGGGAAGACCAGGCTGAGTGGAGCCGTGCATGCCGGCAAGACCAGGCTGAGTGGAGCCGTGCATGCCGGCAAGACCAGGCTGAGTGGAGCCGTGCATGCCGGCAAGACCAGGCTGAGTGGAGCCGTGCATGACGGCAAGACCAGGCTGAGGGGAGCCGTGCATGACGGCAAGACCAGGCTGAGTGGAGCCGTGCATGACGGCAAGACCAGGCTGAGTGGAGCCGTGCATGACGGCAAGACCAGGCTGAGTGGAGCCGTGCATGCCGGCAAGACCAGACTGAGTGGAGCCGGGCATGCCGGCAAGACCAGGCTGAGTGGAGCGTGCATGCCGGCAAGACCAGGCTGAGTGGAGCGTGCATGCCGGCAAGACCAGGCTGAGGGGAGCGTGCATGTCGGCAAGACCAGGCTGAGTGGAGCGTGCATGCCGGCAAGACCAGGCTGAGAGGAGCTGTGCATGCCGGCAGACAAGGATGAGGGGAGCAGTGGAGCCTCCACTGAAGTAAAGCTGGAGAAGTCCTCCCAACAGGTGCAGTAGGTAGATGAGAGGATAAAACAAGCTTTCATAATTCATGAGTACCCACCTGGTGGACTGGTGTCACCAAGCGGCCCGGTGGATTTTCAGTGTCTTGATAAATAGAGCCATCACTCTTTAGAGGTTGGTACTGGACCACTCTTGACTAGCACTGTACGTGGCTAGGATCATCCCAGTTGGGTGTGTTAGTCCAATTGGTTGATCAGAGGCCATTTAGGACAGCAACTCCCAAAATTAACTCGCTTGTCAAATGAAGGCAGGTGACCGGTAACACAGTGAGGTGTTGACCACACGCATAGATACATGAAACCAGAGGCCTAAAGTAGCAGAGCAGGAATCAGGTACTGGAAAACAGAGCAGCTCAGAAGGAAGTGGAGAGGGACACTGATGGGGAGCTGAAAAGGAGCACAGCCCAGGGCAACAGCAGGAAGGAGAGATGGTAAGCTATTGTAGTTCCCAGGATGGAAAAAGGACAGACAAATGAGAAGTGGTGGAAGGCAGGGGAAAGGAGAGGCCCGGGGAGAAAGAGTGCCAGAGAGGGCGTCTTGTTCAGCCCAGGAGAGATGGTGTAGGAGGCAGGAAGATTGAAAGAGACTACATGGAGCTGGGGAGTAGTGCGGTCTTGAGTTATGGTCCGAGAGCTGTATCGGGGGAGCGGTCAAATGTATATATTATAGAATTGATGTACAATAGAGTTGGAAAGTCATATCAGAGAAGAAGCTTGGAGTGGCATCTCCATGGCAACAGTGGTCTTCAAAGAAAGCAAAGGATTTGGAAACAATGCCAGGCTTTCAACCCTATGCAGCACAGGCCTCAACAAAGTGCATACAAATGTTAAATTAGTACGGAACACGTCTCCATGGATCGGCACTCTCATGCAAGACAAATCTACGTCGGATTATTTAAGTTTGTTTGCTTACTTCTTAGCGCTCAACTTCCAAATAATGGCCTGGCTTCATCGCAGAGCCCAAGGACGCGTAGTCTGGCTCTTTCGAGGATGTGCTTGGTGCCCCAGTATCTGTGGTCAAGGGCTTGCCCTATATTGCTAGTGGAGGCATTATAGCAATGGTGGCCCGTCTCATTGAACACGCAGTTGGCCAAAGCTTACAGCATCATGAAAAGCAGTGAATATGAACTTAATCCCAGAGACAAATGACCAACTTGGCGCTCCTAAGGAAACAGATCTCTCCTTGCTTATGGAAGACCCCAAACCTAGATCCTATTCAAGCACAGAGGTTGTGGAGTGCAAAGCTTTGGGGACCCTCCCTAACTAGAACAAAATCAGCAGCTCCGGTCTCCGCAAGGTGCAGAAGGTCCACAACAACCAATACAGGTAGCCGGGACCACTTCCAGAGATGGATACGGATACTTACAGCTTGCAAAGTTAGAGGTGGCCCAAATGCACTCCTGATGCGACCATAAGAAGGTATCCTGGTCCCTTTCAGCTAGCTTCCTGCCAGCTCCCATCAGACCATTAAAACTCAAAGGCACTCCTTACCAGATAGCCAGACATTTCTTGGTGATCCAACTAGGTCAGAATCAGCAATTCCAGCCCATATCTTCGCACGCTTCAAGCCATCACAAGCGGATCGCCTCGGAATGGGGAATCAACCGTGGGACCTGGAATTAATGTGTGCAACACCAAAGGTTTTTCCTGAGTTTGAGGACATCTTCCACCTGTCCAGAACTTGTGGAAACAGACCAGGGAAACCTCTGCCAGACCCGGTGCTCCAGATGTGGGAACACCGGGCCATTCACAATTGCGTGCTTCGGTATTCTCCACAGGAATACCGCTCTGGGCAACTCCTAAGTCTTTCACTTGCATTTCCTTTCACTCTATAGTCCTTTTTATTGTGTACCTTTTTTTCCTATCGGAATAGACATGGCACCGTCTCTTGAGACCATTTTTGCAAATATTGACCAGAACGTCTTAAAGTTTTTACGTGTAATACACCCCCCCCCCCCCCATACATGAATGAGACATCCTGGAGAGAAGGAAAGACTGGTCAGGAGCTCCAGCACATAAAGACCTTTCACGTCGTGCTTACCAGGTACCAGGTGACGCTGGGCGTTACATTCATTGGATAATATCCATCTATATCAGGGCACGTCATGATCTCCAAATGTCCAGATGGGAAGTTGAGCAATTCCGGCTTCGCCCATTGGCTGACGCAGGATCCGGGCTCTTTCTGAAGCACCTCCAGGGGGAAGGCAACCTTGCTGCAGTATGTGGTGTTCCTGAAATAGAAGAGGTCCCTTGAGCACATTTCTTAACGGGCTGCAGTTCTGACAAGAGAAACTGTTCGACATTTAAAGCACTATTAAAAGAGCAGAGGTGGACTCCTGACATTGTGCACTCCCTAAATGTTAATAACATGATGCTGCAGCAGGGGCATGTCACTTCATCTCTATAGATATACACTGGAACCTTTACTTTAAATGCCAAAGGCGAACTTACGCTGATTCACAGCATCTCTGGTGGTACCCAGTGAGGAAATATCTTCAAAGATTGAAAGTTCTCATGCCAGGCAATAAGACATATGCAAGGCATGAGGTGTTTTTTTTTATTTATTTTTTATTTATAAAGTTTTGTATAGCGCAAACATGACCCAAGCGGGTAACAGAGAACTTCACTATTTTGGGTAAGTAGGATACAGTATTGGGAACAGAACATTCGTGACATATATTTGCAGGGGACATGCAGGACTCATGTTGATATCAGAGCGCTTCACATTAGGGTCGGACGGGTACAGTAAAAGGGGAAAAACATTCGACACATATGTACATAGTATGCTCACAATGTTATGACCAGGTATATAGTATGTGTGTAACATCCTAGGCATTGTAAAAAATATATAAAACACAGTAACAAGGAAAACAGGGAGAACACTCAGGAAACAAGGAAGATAATAAAAACAATAATTTTTTTAATTTATCCTTCATATACAGTCAATTCTTTCATTAAAAAAGGCACATAATAGACATAAATTCAAAATTAAAACCGTGGTTTAGAAAAACAACAACAGGATACAGTTAATATAGTAAAAAAAAAAAAATCCGATAATTAGTAGCATTATATTCATTCGACATGCGTTTCGGCGTACACAAGACGCCTTCTTCAGGAGCCACAAATTTTATTTGTTTCTGCAACATATGAAAAAAGACAAGTAAATAAACAATTCACTATATTAAAATCATTAAAACAAGGTTCATTATTAGACATTCTAATTAATCATAGGATTTGAATTAATCTTTGCTCAGGGGGCCCTTGTTTTTCTCATAATGACTAGGTATATAACCATGGAAAAAGTCAATCAAGACAACCGAATAGAGGGCAGTAATGAAGCCTAGGAGCCCAGGCCTTTAGGGCAGAAACTTGAGCATTGTGATTTTTTTCACTTCCTTTTTGAAAGAAGCGGTGGAGGAGATTCAATGGACTTCCAGAGGAAGAGAGTTCCAAATTGAAGGCTCAGTTACTCATTCTCATTTTGTGGAAAATCTGTGGTTTCAGGAGCACTGAACTTGCAACTTCATGACGGTCTTCAACCCCCTGATAATTCTAGTTTTTGAGCCAGATAAATGGGGGGTCTTGAAATGAACGGCTTTGTGAGTCATGCAGGCCATTTTTAGTTGTATTCTTGCATCATATGGCAACCAGTTTAGGGATTTCACGGCTGGGGATACGTGATCATTTCGATTTGTCCCAGTAATCACTCTGTGGTGTGTATGTGGGGGGGAAGGGCAGAGCTGGTGGTTGCACCCTCGGTTACTCAAGGCAGCAACTTGAATACGGTTTCCTACTGGTGTGTGGAGAATTGTCCTTTAGAGAACCAGTGGACAGAGGGTCTAACATTCTTGGACAGGAAGGGGGGGGGGCAAGGGTGCAGATGCAATCCGTTATTGGGCAGACACCAAGCCATGGTGGAGTACAGCATCGGGCATGGAGCTCAGGAAATCACACAGACACAAGGTCAGCGCTGTACCGGTGTAGGGTATGAATGCCCTGAAGCATGGTGGACCAAAATAACAAGTTTTAAAATAGATTTTATGATTTATTCTGTCTGGAGGTCCAGGCTAGGAAGTCTGATGCAGAGGGGGGCTAGGATGTGGACAACCGCTTCATCTCCTAGAATGTACACATCAGGATGATGATTGCGATGAAGAAGGAGCGATGCTGGAGCTATGTCACCTTGTATGTGGTGCTTGACCCAACAAAGGCTGCTTTAAGAGACAGGGCAACCACAAGGAGATGATGGACGGAGCGCTGAAACTTTTCAGACACTCACCCCCAGTCACAAATCTGGGTTGAATCCATCATCATTCTTTAGCTCACTTCGCCACCTCAGTTCAGACCCGGCCATATGCAAATCAGTTTTGACCCTGTGCCTCATGGGAACAGTCCAGCCCGAACTGGCAAGCCATGTCTTCCCTGGACCAGAATCAAGCATTCTGGGACCGGTTTCTGGGTAACACCCTTCATCAGCCAGGCTAGCTTGAATCCAGTGGCAAAGTGAGCAAGGGACCTGGCCTGACTCATTGTCAGTGAAATTGCTCTCCCACCCTCGCAGCTCCACCATTAAGTGAGGTGCCCCTGCACTCTTGAGTGTTGGTGATCGAGGCACTCCTCCACCCGCAGGTTTCCCTGTGCCTCATCCCTGGTGGTCCAGTGGACCTCGGTCTCCTTTCTCTCACTCTGCTCCTTCACTTGTTTTTCTACCCTTTCTATCTTTCACCTTTCTGCACCTCTGCTCTTTTGTGCCTTATTTCTGCCCATTTTCCCTTTCTCTCCCTCTGCTCCTTCACTCGTTTTCACTCGTTTTTCTACCCTTTCTATCTTTCACCTTTCTGCTCTTTTCTGCATCTCTGCTCTTTTGTGCCTTATTTCTGCCTATTTTCCCTTTTTTCTTTATCCCTTCTTTCCTCCCTTTACCTTTCCCCGCGGCCCCTCCCCCCCAGCGCGACCGGCCCAATCCAGCTCCCCTCCCCGCCTCCGACCCCTACTTAATGGCGGCCACTGCGGGGACAGGCGAGCAAGACCACTGACTCATTGTCAGTGAAATTGCTCTCCCACCCTCGCATCTCCACCATTAAGTGAGGTGCCCCTGCCCCTGCACTCTTGAGTGTTGGTGATCGAGGCCCTCCTCCACCCGCGGACCCTTCGCCAACTCCATTACGGACATTATCTCCCCGCAGGCCATCGCATCCACCAACTACACCCTGCTGGGAGATCTCAACTTCCACCTCGACAATCAACTGGACCCCAACACCACATGCCTCCTGGACAACCTCCACAACATTGGACTCCGCCAGATCGTGACCGAGCCCACACACTCCGCAGGACACACCCTCGACCCCCTCTTCACTACAGGAATCTCCATCACCTTCAGCCACACCACCAAACTCCCATGGACCGACCATCGTTGCGTCCACTTCACCTTCAGAACACACACCATCCACAGACACCAGCACCTGCTTCCACAAAGAAACTGGACCAAAATCACCGACGACCAGCTCACCTCCTCACTCAACTCCACCCCAACCATCGCGGAAAACGACGACCCCAACACCGCAGCCCGAACCCTGCATAGATGGATCTCGGACAGCACCAACACCATAGGCCCCCTCAAGAAAAACAACAATACCCGTGCCAAGAAAGCCAGATGGTTTACCACCGAACTTCGAGAATCCAGGCGCACATGCCACCACCTCAAAAAGGCCTGGAGAAACACCAAATCCACAGAAGCCCACAAAAACTTCTGAGCCGCCACCAATGCCCACCATCAACTCATCGGAGAAAAGAGGAAAAAAGCGATTGAAGACAGAATCTCCACCCACGCACACAACAGCAAGGAACTCTTCAGCATCATCAAGGAGTTCGCCCAACCCACCAGCGAGTCCACCGACATCCCTCCCTCACAAGACCTCTGCGACATACTCAGCACCTTTTTCCACCACAAAATCAAGAGCATCTACGACAACTTCGACGAAGACAACCAACACACTGAACCCTCACCAACCACCCCGGACACCCGGAAACCAGCGATTTATGACTGGACAGCCCTCACCACCGAAGACACACTGAAGACAATGAAGTCAATCCACTCAGGGGCCCCCACGGACCCCTGCCCCCACCACATCTTCAACAGAGCCGCCGACACCATCGCACCCATGCTCCGCCACACCATCAACAGCTCCCTGGCAACCGCCTCATTCCCCGACGACTGGAAACACGCCGAGGTTAACCCCCTCCTAAAGAAACCCTCAGCGGACCCCACCGACCTTAAAAACTACAGACCCATCTCCCTGCTCCCGTTCCCAGCGAAAGTCATCGAGAAAGCCATCAACAGCCAACTCGCCACATTCATTGAAGAACACAACATCCTCGACTCCTCCCAATCCGGCTTCAGAAAAAACCACAGTACGGAAACCGCCCTCCTCGCCGCAACAGACGACATCCGCACCCTACTGGACAAAGGAGAAACAGTAGCCCTCATCCTCCTCGACCTATCAGCGGCGTTCGACACAGTCTCCCACCGCACCCTAATACGCAGACTCTACGACGCAGGAATCCAGGACAAGGCCCTCGACTGGATCTGCTCCTTCCTCTCCGGCAGAACGCAGCGGGTCAGACTCCCCCCTTTCGTCTCGGACCCCACACCTACCACCTGCGGAGTCCCTCAGGGATCCTCCCTCAGCCCAACGCTCTTCAACGTCTACATGGCTCCACTTGCCCCCATCGTCCGAACCTACGGACTCGACATCGTGTCATACACAGGCGACACCCAGCTCATCCTCTCCCTATCCAACGAGCCGAACACCGCCAGACGCAACTTTCGAGAAGGCATGGAAGCCGTCGCCAAATGGATGAAAAACAGCTGCCTTCAACTAAACACCAACAAAACAGAAGTACTCATCATGGGTCCAAACCCCGACACCTCGAGCGACACCTGGTGGCCCACCGCCCTCGGAAACCCGCCAACCCCCACAGACCACGCACGCAACCTCGGAATCATCCTGGACTCCGAGCTCAAAATGGACCACCAGATCAACTCTGTCTCATCTTCCTGCTTCCACACCCTCCGCCTCCTTTGTAAGACTTTCAAATGGATCCCCCTCGAACACCGAAAGACAGTCACTCACGCTCTGGTCACCAGCAGACTCTACTACGGCAACGCACTCTACGCCAGAATAAACAAAAACCTCATCCGCAAGCTACAGAACATCCAGAACGCGGCCGCAAGACTGGGCCTCAACCTGCCAAAACACTGCCACATCTCCCAGCACCTGCGCACACTCCACTGGCTCCCCGTTGAGGCGAGAATCACCTTTAAGATGCTCACCCATGCACACAAGGCCCTCCACGGCACCGGACCAGCATACCTGAACAGCCGACTCAAATTCCACGCACCCCAAAGGACCCTACGATCAGCCCAGCTCTCCTACGCCGTGGTCCCCCGCACCAGAAAGACCAGATAGGGAGGCCGCTCCTTCTCCTTCCTCGCGGCCAAAGCACGGAACGCCCTTCCGCTCCACCTCAGACAGACAACATCGCTCCCCATCTTCGCAAGAAACCTCAAAACCTGGCTCTTCGACAGACCCCCTCCTTGATGGAATGGAACCTGCACCCCCCCCACCCCTAGCGCCTTGAGACCCTTACGGGTGAGTAGTGGCACTTTAACAAACCCCCGATCGATTGATTCCCATTGGGCGCAGGTCAAGACTGATTTGCATATATCTGGGTCCAAACTTGAATGGCATGGTGAGCCAAAAAACGATGGATTTAGGCCCAGATCTCTGTACTGGGGTGAATGCAAGACATTGTTCTGCATTCTGTCCATCAATTGTTCTTTTAGCATTTAAGAGACCGAGAAATTTGCCAACAGTACGTGAAGCCTTGCTCTGGTCAAGCTCCAAATTCAATATACTTCAGTGGGACGGTGCCAGTTCAATCTCTCATGTATCACAAAAAAGATGCCAGCGCTGCTAATCCTAATTCATAGATTATTTATCTTACTCACACACGAATAGAACACTATGTGAGAAGTATTTGATCTTTTGAATAAATCTTTTAGATTTGCATTTTATTTCAAAATTTCGTTTTTCATTTAGTTTTTTTACATTTAGATACTTCAACAAAACATTTAAAAAAAATGACAAAAACTTTCTAATGTGATTCTATGGTTTATTTTCATAAATTGTATATAAATTGTAAAAAATACAGCCTTTTGTTACTAGTGTGTTAGGAGGATGAATGCGTGTGAAGTATGTATGGAAAAAGATCTTTAGTGATCGTGTGCATGAATGAGTCCGGAAGGGGGGAGCAATAATAATCAGTAAATGTCTTTGTTTTTGTCATGTTTTTTTGAAATGTTTTGTTGAAATATCTAAATGTAAAAAAACTAAATGAAAAACGAAATTTTGAAATAAAATGCAAATCTAAAAGATTTATTCAAAAGATCAAATACTTCTCACATAGTGTTCTATTCGTGTGTGAGTAAGATAAATAATCTATGAATTAGGATTAGCAGCGCTGGCATCTTTTTTGTGATACATATAAGGCAGGGTTTGGCCTTGCTGCTTGGGAGCCCATACCTAGTGGTGATTAATAGTTCAATCTCTCAGGCAAAGAACCACCTTTGACATTGCACCACAGTGCAGATTAAAACCTAGATTTCTTCAAAATGCCTTGAAGAGTAATCGAGTTGCTCAGTGCTGCCTCTAGGCACTTTTGGTGGAGTATCTTATTGCTTTAAAGGAGCAGGCACGGCTCTTCCTTAAGGGCGGACTGGCCTGCACCCCCCACCGTTGGGCAGACACAACAAGTGTCTGTGAGACTGATCAAAGCTCAGCCTGACAGACATGTTCAGGTCAGGCAGCCAGGTGCTGAACATGTGCTAATCCACAGGTGTCGGAGCTGAACTTTGCCGAGCTGAGGATTTCACTGCCTGTGGTGTGATATCCTCAGCCCGGCAAAATGCTTGGAAGTCCTCTCCTCATGACGGGAGGATGAGTCACTGATTTCGCGCTTCAGTTTTAAGCCATGAAGTCTCAAAGGCCGACAGTCCATCGGTGGCGCCTCCTCACAGAGTGGGGTGGGGTCAGCAGTCTCACTGAACCTATCCCACTCTGACGAGACAGGGACTGCCGTCTCCTCATTGGCTGACCCATAACAAGGTCAGCCAATTAGAGGAGGCAGAGGTCCCAATTGTGCAACAGCCAGTGAGGCTTCCCTCCCGCCACCTGATGTCACTGCTGCGGGCCAGTCATATTTTTTTGTGCGTTTTGGGTCTGTGTTGGTATGCAGGTATGTTTGCGTGATTATGTGCCCGTGAATAATGAGTGTGTGTGTGTGTGCCTGTGACTGTGTGGGTGTAAGCGAGTGTGCGTGTAAATGAGTGAGTATGTGAGTTTTTGGACCCACCCCTTACCTAACTCAAATTAGGCCCTCTCCAGCATTAAAGCCTTATGGGAGCGTGAGGGGATTGGAATCCCCTCAGCGTCCCTGAAGCCTTTGTTGACAGCCAGAGCTGTGAACAGAGAAACATTGGAATGTGGGAGCTCCGGGCTTCTACCAGCCATTAGAAGCCCAGAGCACTCCATTGTTTTCAATGGAGCTCCCAACATTCCAATGTTCTAATATAGCCTCATAGCCCGCCGTAGAGGGCTATACCGGCTATTAAAGGCCCTCTCCAGCGTTAAAGGCCCCAAGCCGAAGGCGAGGGCCTTTAACAAGGGAGAGGGACTTTAATAGCCGGTATAGCCCATCTACGAAGGGCTATAAGGCTATTAGAACATTCTGCCACTAGAGGGCAGAATGTTTTAACAAAAAAGAACAAAGCCTTATGGGAGCGTGAGGGGATTGGAATCCCCTCAGGCTCCCTGAAGCCTTTGTTGACAGCCAGAGCTGTGAACAAAGAAACATTGGAATGTTGGAGCTCCGGGCTGATACCGGCCATTAGAAGCCCAGAGCACTCCATTGTTTTCAATGGAACTCCCAACATTCCAATGTTCTAATGAACCCTAATAAACAAAAAGGCTTTGTATGACATTGTACACATAGGTTACATTTGACACAGGTTGCTATATCTCCGCTGTCTCAGGACGCCGGTGTGTCCTGGTCTCTCTGTACAAAGATGTCATATCTTCATCAACTGTGTGGCAAGATGGCACTTTCATTTTTCAAGCTGCTTTAGATTCCTGTCCCTGTTTTTGGCATATGTTGCCACCTCTGGTGCCAAATGGCCGGGTCTGATGGCTTAGTGGACTAATGCATCCTCTGTAGGGGCCGGTGTTTGACCGTACGGTCGCTGGTTCAAAACCTCAGCCTTTCATCCTTCTGAGGTTGATAAAATGAGTACCACTGAGTAGGGTAACACACATCTGTTATTCAGAGCCAAGATACCCTTGGGTGAACGTGCGCATTACAAATACACGTTATGTTATGTTAAATGTGTCTCCACGCCATCATGAGGTGGCCCACTCTTCTACTCAGAAGGCGCTCCACTTCTTTATATGGGTAACTGTCCTGCTCTGCTGCCCTTTAACCTCTCCGCAGGCCTGTATTCATCTTGCCACTCTTTGTTCTGGGGTTTCCTCCAGTCTCTAGTCACATGTGGAGTAGTGTGGCTCACTGGTTAGAGGTGGCAGGCCCGAAAGCAGAAGTCGGCCCGGGACCAGGGTTCAATTCCCGACGCGGCAGGGTCGTGGACCTTGGTCAGCGGACTCGATAATTCTCGCTTCGGTGCCTACTCTAATCAGGGGTTCCACTCAGCAACTCTGGGCATTAGCTTGCCTAATCTCCACAACGGCCCCACCAATTCCGGGGATGCCTGGCTCCACCTTGGGGACTCCCAGCAAGGGACCATCCCACAGGGAAAGCCAGGACGGGTTCCTCAGAGTTATACAGCGCCTGGAAACCTAGGGACGGGTAGCAGTGCGCTTTACAAGCTCAAAAACATTTACATTTACATGTGTTTCCTGCCCATCTTTGGGCAACTTTGTCTAATATTAGTAGAGTGGCCACATCACACTGCTAGGACAACTTGATTCTATTCCTTTATTTTATTTATTTAGTGCATTTCTACAGAGCCCCTTCACTGAGTGGTATTAGAGTGCTGTACATTACAACCGTTCTATTTAATATCACATACTATGTATAGAAATAACATCGTGTTCAACAACAGGGTGGTCGTGTGATGGGGAGGGGTTAGGAGGTCATGGGGGAGGAATGACGATCTATGATGACTCTGTGTACTCGGATTGGCTGTTCTACGTATAAGAAGTGGGCAGAACTGACAGTCTGAGGAACGGGTAGTACATCTGAAGTAATGGCACACGTTTTTTTTATAGGAAAGTCTTGAGATGTTTCCTGAAGGAGGGAATGCCAGTCACCAGTCTTAACTGGCCATGCGAGGAGTTCCAGACAAGTGCAGAACCAGAGAAAAGTTGCCTTGGAGCTAGTGAGGTTTTGAATTTTGGAAGTTCTACTAGGTGTGAATCTTTGCTGCTGGATTTTCTGGCACCCCTGACATTTTCAGCAGTTCACAGAGGTAGCTGGATATCCTGTGTGGACCACTTTAATGGTAATGTATCTGATTTTGAAATTGATTCAGGCTTCTAAGGGAAGCCAGTGCAGGTCTTTCAACATGGACGTAAAGTGATCAAACTTCTTTGGTCCGCGACTGGATGAGCTGTGGAGTTGAGACTCACTTTAAATGGGAAAAGTTCATTCAAATGAATAACTACAGTCCAGTTAGAACATACAGAAACCTCACTTAGGAAACCATAAACTCCCTCCTTGTTCCACAACTTGAAAAACTCAATGCTCATCTTGATTCAAGACCGGATCTAAAAACTATTCAAAGATTATATAAAGCGCCGTAGACGATGCATCCCGGATAATTTGGAAGCAATTCAGAAACCTGCAGCACAAACCATGGTTCAACTCCTGTATCAGGAGTGAATCCAACCCAGACTCTCATACCACCGGGGTCAAAGCCGAGAGCGACCAGCCTCCTTTGGTCATCCATCGTTTTTCATCCTCTGAGCCGGACACCAGAATTTCATTGATTCGGCACACAACCCAATGTCCCACACAATGCCACTGGAACCAAAGACCAGCGCCTCTGCTGACCCTGCGTCAGCCACGGTCTCCACCTCCGCTGGCACCACATCTGACGAAGACTCTACTACGGATGGCCCACCACTCCAGAAGAGGTTCAGCGGCTTTTAGAAAAAGTCAGGTTTTTCTTTGGGGAATCAAACTCTCCAGAAGACCTCAGTGCAGATGGAGAAGGAGGCGGCTCGATGAACACGGATGTAAGAGGGCTTCATGACCTGACCGGTGTGGGAACTACTGTCTCGGACGGGTCTTCCTCCACTGGAAGTGAACTCCGATCACTCAGTAATCAGGAGGGCAGAGACCATGTTAGACCTGCTCATAGGTCAAACCCTGCACTCCACCTCCCACACAGTCAAACCCTTTCTTCCATTTAATAAGGTGCTATCAGAGCCCATAATAGCCGTATGGGAGAAACGGTCAACCTCTCGCGCAGTCTCAATACTGATCGCTGGCAGTATAATAAGAAGCAGCCGCGGGAGATCCCAGCTTCTTGTCAACCAACCCATCCCTGGAATCGAAAAAGCTGAAGCAATTTCCAAAGAAAATGTTTTCTGCAGAGAGTACGGCTCTCCCATGTATTACTGCTGGACACCTGCTGTCTTGGTAGATACGTGCATGCTGTTCGATTCCACACAGGTGGTCATCGCCATTCGTTCCGATGACCTGCAAACACTTCACAGAGCTGATCGGAGACGGCCAGGCTGACGCACAGGAGGTGATACAGTCTGGCCTGGATATTGGCGACTCCGTGGCAAGAGTAATAAAGACCTCCAGTCACACCTACGTAAGAAATTCAGGCTTTTCTCCAGACACAGAGACTGCTTAATAGACCTTACGTTCAAAGGATCTCGGCTCTTCGGTGCCAGGTCATACTCTGCCCCGGAGAGGTTTAAGGACAGTAAAGCCACGGCCAGATCCCTGGGTCTCCATACGGAAGCATGAGACCTCTACGTTTCGGAATGGTTATGGCTTCAACAGGGGCTTTTCATTTTGAGACCAACAGTTCGCAACTCTGCAACAATATCATCAGACAAACTCTCTCTACAAACATAAAGAGGATGAGGCAAAGCTGAACATGAGCTATCCCGCACCCTACAACCTCCTCCTGAGCCACCGAAGGACTGCAGCCCTAGTAACAGCTTAACCGTACACATACAGGCCGTTGGAGGATGGGTATCCTCCCTTCCACACACCTGGAGGGTCATAACTTCAGACATTTGAGTCTTGCAAAAATGTGGAAAGGGAGTATGCCCTACCCTTCCAACACCCACCACCTCATTTACCCCCTGCTCATATTCACTCTCGCTAGACTATATGCAGACCCTCTGACATTAGGTTCAACATTACTCCTAAAGGGTGCAGCCGAGTTGGTTTCAGAATGGATCAAGATTGCTACTCACTGTACTTCGGAGTTTCCAAAAAAGGACAAAGGTCTACACCTGACCTTAGGCTTCTGAACTGGATCCTCAAAGGAAAAGTTCAAGATGTTGTTTCTAGTTCAGGGTGCAGATGCACATAGACGGGATGGCCTTTGTCAACCTGTAGGATGACTAGTTACTCATCGCTAACCTGCAGTCACGCAGGAAGTTTCTTCACTTCAGGGTCAGGTCTGAGCACAACCAGTTTGCGGTTCTCTCTTCCGCTCCTCACGTCTTCGTGAAGGTGGTGGCTGTGATCCATCTCACATGGGTGGGAAGCCCGGTATTCCCTTACCTGTATGGCTGTCTCATTCAAGTCAGCTCTTCAGAGATGGTATATCACCACTAGCAGGGGACAGCCATGTTTATGCTTGTCCTGGACTTATTGATCATCAAGCCAAATCTCACCTGGTACCTTCGATGCATCCTGTTCAAAGGGGCAGTATAGGAGCCCACACTGTGACAAGCCCTCTCTACTCCCCATACGACTCAAGATATTCAGGCTATGATTGCGATGTTTCAGAGTGGAGTGATCTTTTCACTCATGGCGGTGTTGCAGCTGCTCGGTCTCCTAGCCTCTTGCATTCTACATTCTGTTGGTCACCAATGCACACTGGCACATGAGGGCCCTTCAGTGGTGCCTCTGCAAGCAGTGCATACAACGCAACAGAGATCAACAAAATCTGTATCAAAATCTCCAGGGACAGTGCAGTGCATCTACAATAGTGGAGTACAAACAGCAACTTTACACAAGAAAAGCAGTTTCACCCTCTCCCTGCGGGGACAACAGTGGTCACAGATCCCTCCACCCTAGAGAAAAACTGGAGATCAGAGTCCTCTCATCTCCAGAAGAACAATTATTGCACATCGATCTGTTGGAATTATGGGCGATACTTCTGTCTCTCAAGGCCTTCCTCCCTTCCATCCAAGGTCAGTCTGTCCAGATATTGACAGACAATATGAATGCAATGTGGTAGATCAACAGGCAAGTGGGAATAGGTTTGCATCTCCTCTGCCGAGAAGCTTTGCATCTCTGCTGCGGGAATGCTCTTAGTAGTATATCACTTGACTCGAGTGCTCAAAGAGCGGATCGTCCCAGCCACCATACTCTTGCAACTACGAGGGCTCCTCAGATGACCAGTTTGCCGCTCCTTCAAACAGAAGATTGCAAAGATCTACAACACATTTGACTGACAACATACTGATATGAACTCCCACGACCAGCCAGACATCTTCATTGCCAAACAGAAGCTAAGCAACTGGAAGCCCCTCTCAAACGAGGAAGCCACTGTCCTGATCAATACCGTCCACTCAGGAGCCACCGGAGACCTATGCCTCCACTTCAAATACAACCTTGAAAGAACCATCATCTCCCTGCACTCACCGCTAGCCACAACTCCATAACAACCGCCACCTTCCCGTCTTCCTGGAAAAATGCAGACGTCAACGTCCTATTGAAGAAACACAGAGCACACTAACATTCTCAGCAGCTACAGACCCATCTTGCACCTGGCTTTTTGCAGCTAAAGTCATTGAAAAAGCCATCACTACCCAACTCGCAGATCACCTAGAACTCCGTCAACTCCTAGACAGCTCTTAATCAGGCTTTCGCATCAGCCACAGCACAGACAGCCCTCAATACAGACATGAGCAGACAGATTAACGCTGTCGCATAATCATGCTTCCACTTCCTGTGAATGCTACACAAGATTTGTGATTGGATCCCACTGAACACCAGACGATTGGTCACAAAGGCTCCTATCACAAATAGATTGATTACTGAAGCTCCTACATCTCAATTTCAGCGCATGTCCTACGCCGACTCCAAACCACCCAGAACACCTCCGCCAGACTCATTCTTAACATCCGGCAAAATAACCACATCTCTCCACACCTCAACAATCTCCACTGGCTCCCAGTCCAGGAAAGAAGTCCACAACACCGGTCCAGCTTACCTCAACTACTGCTTCAACTTCTACCAACCCACCAGCAGACACTTGTGATCTGCGTTCCCAGACGAGAGCCCACCTCCCTCGCATCAAGAAAACCGGATGCAGCTAAGACCTGGAACAATCTGTCAAAACACCTCAAAACCTCCCCAACCCTCATGAACTTCCGAAGGAACCTCAAGACCTGCCTCTTTCAGACGAAACAGGCATGATCTCCTCCTCCCCCTCATGCCTGCCCTACTCAGCCTCCGAATATCCTCATGGGTGATTAGCGGCGCTCTACAAATTCACATAACATGAGACTCCTTACTGCCTGACATTCTGTGCCCTCCAGTATCGGATGTAAGGAGCAACTGGGCACCGCATTTCGCTTGAGGTGGAACACTTTGCTTCACTACGCGTTTCCTTCCATACCCTTGATTCCTCATGTTTTGAAGAAGATTAGTCTCAAGCAGACCCAAGTGACCCTAATTGCCCCCGACTGGCCACAAAGGGTGGACATGCAGACCTCATTCCCCTCTCCCTCTGTCC
The DNA here is from genome assembly GCF_964261635.1 of Lissotriton helveticus. Lineage (NCBI taxonomy): Eukaryota > Metazoa > Chordata > Amphibia > Caudata > Salamandridae > Lissotriton > Lissotriton helveticus. Next base: position 19,855,244 of record NC_136072.1, read on the forward strand.
TCTGCTCCATCTCCCTCACAAGGTGGGCGTCCCCTTGTGGTCACAGGGGCTGGGACTACACTCTCGCCTTCATAGCCTACAGCTGCATGCTTAGAGCTCGAACGGGGCCAACCCGAGGTATTCTTCCCTACCCTCAGAAGTGTTGAATGTTATGCTCACGAAGACTATCCATCAAAAAGATCTGTTCAGGCAGATGGACCAAAAATGTCATATGGTGCTGGGAAAACTTCTTAGATCTGTTCAGGCCCGCTTATCTGATATTCTACAATTCACCCTCTTGCTGTCCTGACAGGGCTGTGTGCTGGGCACTGCTAAAGGTTATTTATCTTTTTGATCTGTCTTTCAATGTTTGCCTGATCCGCTGTCCTTGTACAAGTCACTTGGTTCTTAGATTTTTAGGATGCTGGTTTCCGGTCCAGGGAAGACATGGCTTGGCAGTTCGGGCTGGACTGTTCCCATAAGGCACAGGGTCAGAATGATTTGCATATGGCCATGTCTGAACTGGGGTGGCAGAGTGAACTAAAGAATGGTGATAGATTAAACCCAGATCAGTTGACTGGGGGTGAGTGTTTGATTTATACAAACGCTCCGTCCATCATCCCCTTTTGTATCGCTTTGTTCGCCCTGAGTGTGGCAGGGTATGCTCAGACGCGAGTCCCTTGTTCACTTGGCCACTGGATTCAAGATAGCCTGGCTGATGAGGATTATGAATCCGAAACCGGTCCCAGGATGCTTGTTTCCGGTCCAGGGAAGACATGGCTTGGCAGTTCGGGCTGGACTGTTCCCACAAGGCACAGGGTCAGACTGATTTGCATATAGCCATGTCTGAACTGGGGTGGCTGAGTGAACTAAAGAATGGTGATGGATTAAACCCAGATCAGTTGACTGGGGGTGAGTGTTTGATTTATACAAACGCTCCGTCCATCGTCCCCTTTTGTATCGCTAGATTTTTAAAGGGGCTCACTAACCAGTCTCACCCTATCCATTTTTTATGCCCCGATGGGGCCTCAAACTTGTTCTAACATTTCTTATGTGTTCCGCCTTTGAGCCGTTGAACAGTTGCCCTTTAAGACTACTAACATTTGAATGAATTAATGTTCAGAATCAGGTAGGGGTGATCCTATGACATGTAGAGCATTTTTTCAACTGAATATTGTAAATAACTAATAAAGTATTTCTATAAAAAACAAAACACTATGGACTTTTAAGATGGCCTTTCTGATTGCTATTACAACAATCACACAGGTTAGTGAGTTACAGGCCTATCCGAAACCTCCATTTTTCTTTTTCTTCTCAAACACGCTTGCAATGAGAACCAGAGCTGCCTTCCTGCCAAAGGTGGCTATCCTGTTCACTTAGTCCATTCGACAACCCTTCCAGCTTTCTATCCCCCTCCACATCCAGCAAAGGAGGAAGAAAGACTTAACCATCTTGACCCCTAGAGCGGTCCGCTTCTACATTAACAGCACCCGTGAACTCCGGCTGGACAAGGCAGTGCTTAAAAGGACAGTATTTCAATGTCCTAACTGCCACTACAAAATCTCACAAACCACACCTATACACCTTTCTACCCAAACTAAAGCACAATGACACCTTCACTCACACACAAAATACCACTCTATCCTATACCACTAAACAATTACCAACACAACACAAATCCACACCATACATAACTAGATCCCATCCAGACAAACTTCCTGCTCTAAATACTCCCAACAGACCCTTTTCTGTCACCAACAAACCTATACTCAGCCTTCCATCTTTTCATCCACCATCACTCTCCTTTTCTTTTTACCAAAAAACCCAACAACCACACAACCCTTATACTCCACTGCACCAAACATATCTCTTTTAGCAATCAAATCTAACACAAACGCTTGTTCATCCCCTCTCAAACATCAAACTATTTTCCAAAACACATCACCATCCCCTTTACCTTGCAGCTTCCACTCACGAACAATACTTTACATACAAATACTTCTCAAAAAACAAATACATCATCAACTCCTCTCAAAATGCCTCTAAAGCATAACACATACCACCACAGCAAAATCTCACACGCACACTACCTCATAATACTTTCCGTCACAAACTAAAAACATACACCCACTCACACCCTCCAGACTACACAAGTAATACACAGCCTAAACCATCTTTACTGCTGAGATTTTTCTCTTCCCTCACACCTATCACAAATATGCCAACACAACAACTCTCATTCAATCGCCTCTCATCCATTAGACAATTTAGAACCTTACTACATTACCCACTTGCTGCACCACCACCCCCAACTTGCACACCTTCCACCCTAAACAAATGCAAACAAAATAAGCAACATGCCACTCTTCACAACTATGCATCTCCATGTCTACTGTACAACAAGGCTACTCTACAAAAACACAGCTCACCAACTCACACTCAACCACCATCTCCACCACCTACACACACAGACCCATTAAAATACTTTCTTGGCCTGCAGGACTAGGAATATGGTACAAAACAACTACACTATTGCTCTCCTTATACAGCTAATACCAGCACTAAGAACACACCTGCTACAAGTTAACTAAATACTGCTCACTCCTACAAAACAAAATCACACCACCACCAAAACACAACCTCTTAACTGCCTACTAATAAATGCTCGATCGCGCTCTAAAAATGAACATCACATCTACGACCTTTTCACGGGGAAAAAACCAGACATACTATTCATAACTGAATCATGATTGGGAGATGAACCGGCTCCTGTGTTGCATGAAGCTGTTCTTCTAGACTATCAAACGATCACACAAAATCATATAAGTACAAGAGGTGGTGGCCCAACTGTTGTAACCGAGCAAACATTAAATATCACTAAAGCGGATGAGGTCTCCATACAACATTGTGAGGCCCTGTTCACCAGAAGGAACCCTACACCGTCTTACTCCTGTAACTTCCTACTCCTTTACAGACCTCCACTGAGCAATGCAACATTCCCAGACACGCTTCTAGACACAGTTTCAAACCTGATAACACTACACTTCAACCTATGTATTCTTGATGACCTAAACATCTGGTTTGACAAACCCAATATGCCCCATCCAAATACAATCATCACTGACCTAGACGCACTGAACCTACATCAGATCGTCCACACACACACACACACACACACAACACTGGACACATCCTAGATGTCATTTTTCAAAACCAGAACTAGTTGCCTTTCAAAACAATTACTCCAGTGACACGTCAGACCACCATTTGCTAGCTTTCCAACATAAAGCATCACAAAGCAACACAACTAAAATCACCTTAGAAACACAACTAACATCCAGTACAGATCTAAACACAATACATTCCATTCAAAACCTATGAGTGGCTACAGGAAGCTTTTGCTAGCCTAATACCACTAAGGACACAACAGAGCAAAAGAAAGAGGGCACCTTGGAGAAATACAGCGCTACAAGTGATAAAACGACAAATTAGAAAGCTGCAATGTACCTGACTCAAACCAAACACCATTTAAGACAAACTTCACGTACAAAAACTTGAAAAATTACACAAGTCAGCAATCTTACTAGCTAAGAAAAAAGACTATCAGACAGAATTCAAAATGCTAAATGAACAAATTAAAGAATTGTACAAAATTCTCACTGAATTTTCTAAACCGAATTGCCTAGAAGGAACTCAATCCATTACTCAAGCATTCACAGACAAACTGGCAAATCATTACTTGACCAAATCAGACAAGTCAGACTCCTATTTAAAACAAGGAAAAACCACCAGCACTGACCCTTTTCCAAATAATCCCTCCAAGAGTAGGCTAACCCAGCCCCTGCATTCCTTCCAACAAATATCACACAATGGATTTATGGACCTAAGCAAGCAGGCCTGCCTGCAGCCCTTCTGACCCATGTCCACCACAAACCTTCATGAAAATTCTTCTAACTACCTTGGTTGCCACATCACTAAGAATAATCAACAATTACTTAACCATTGGAATATTTCCAGAAGATCTGTAAAAAAGTCATATATATGCCAAATTACTGAAGAAAACAAACCTGGACCCACTTAACTACAGACCAATTGCAAACGGACCTTTCCTGGGCAAACTGATAGAAAGAGCAGCATTTGCCCAGAAGTCACAATTCATTGTAGAAAATTCCACAGTTTCTGACTTTACAAACAGGATTCGTCCAGGAAGAGGGACAGAATCTGCCCTCGTTCCCATCTGGGATTACCTTAAGAACACAGTTGACCGCAACGGGGTTGCTGCGCTACTTCTCTTGGACCTCTCAGCTGCCTTTGACATGGTTGAACAGGACACTCTAATACAAAGACTCTACGAAGCCGGCATAGAGGGGACTGCTCTGAACTAGATCACATCCTACCTTTAAAATACAACAAATGTCATCTGTACTCCCAGTTTCTCATCCAAACCGTACTTCACAAAAGCAGGGGTTCCTCACGGCTCGGTCATCTCACCCATGCTTTTCAACATCTACATGAAGTCATTACCAGCACTGATCCATCAATTTCACCTCACATACTATAACTATGCAGATGGCACACAAATACTTGTTAAACTGGAAAGACCCAAAGACATTAGAAACTCAAATTTTCAGTTGTCTCAGAGCCGTCGATCAGTGGCGCCATCTCAAACTGAATGCCTCCAAAACAGAAATACTCACATGTGGCGACTGGAAAAATTATGACCAACTCACTGCATGACCTGACAATCTGGGAACACCGCCTAAATATCTAAAGAAGTAAAAGACCTCGGAATTACCATGGACTCTAAGCTATCGATTAATGCGCAATTGGACAAACTAGTAATATCAAGCTTCATTACTACAAAAACTCCGCGACGGATCTTCCCCCACCTGGGATTTCCACACAAGGTCTAGGCTACTACCTCTCTTGATCTGTCTAAACTCGATTACGCCAATAGCCTCTACCACAGATCACCTTTAACAACTATGAAAAGACTACAACCGATTCAGAACTCGGCTGCCAGACGACTCTTGCATATCAAACTGCAAGACCACATCTCCCCTGCCTTAAAGTCCCAACATTGGCTACCGGTTGCCAGAAGATCCACGTTGAAGCTGCTTTGTATCACCCACAAAGCGATAAATGGAACAGGACCGTTCTACATCAGGAATAAAAATCAAAAAATACTTTCAACTGAGGAACCTCCACTCTAGATTGACACCTCGCCTCAAAATCCCAGTATACAAGAAAAAAAAACATGGGTGGCACATCCTTCTCTGTTCATGCAGCCAAACCATGGAACTCTTTACCCCCAAATAGAAGATCCACAGAGAACTACCTTCTCTCCAGAAGACTACTGAAGAGTTGGCTCTACCCCACATAACCACCATACTCAAACATAAATATACAGCATATCCCTGTGCATATAAGCATTTATTTGAACTATAGATGTGCACCTACATGTGTATTCCTTTGTATAAATGTGTATAATAATTATGCTTAAAAATATACAGATACTCGTTAGCTCTGCTTAAATTTACATATTACCTATGGTTATACTATTCTATGTTTAACATGTATATAGGTCACTGCATAAATAAGTAAATTTTTATAATAACTATATACAATTACTTGACTATTAAATTACAAAAAAAAAGTATAACAAATTATAAACACAAATACATTTGTGTAAAGTACAGCAACACTTGAAAGTCTGTGTTTATTAAATACAACTTAAATCTACATATATTACCTTCCTTATACATATATACACTTTCCATGCACTTATAAATATACAGACATTACTTCATTTTTAATTCAGCATCTCCAATGCACTACTCTATATCTCACCCTATACCTCTCTCAATATATCCTCTACCTTCACTCTCCGACTCATCCGAAACCTCATTCTACTACTATGAACCTCAAAATAACCCTTTCTAGACTCTTCCCGCCTCTATCCCTCTTTGGATCATCTCATACCTCTTTCACTATTCAGATTACCCAAACAAACCTTTCTAAACCCCTCCCTCTGACTCGTCCCCCCTCCACCTCCCCTTTACTCATCCCAAACATCCTCCTACGGCTATGATCTGCAAAAAAACAATTTCTAGACCCTTCCGTCCTCTATCCCTCCACTATCCTTTTTAATCCAACTAACAGACTCACATGTCCACTGCTCAAATTAATTTCATACCTCTTTATACTAGTTCACCACTAATCCTCTTTGGGCTCCAAAGTAGCGTGCTAATCACCAAAAAGTGCTTAGACGCCTCATCAGGGGTATGAAGCACTACATAAATGCAATTATAATATGTTGTGTGGGGTGGTTTCACTTTAACCTACTGCCACCCCCTTCAATGTATATCTTTATGCGAGGTTAGCTCATGGACCCGTCTTTTCCAGCTTTCTCCGTTGACAGCCTGGCCCACCTCAGAACCCGAGCTCTGTGGATACTCATCGACAGTCATCAGAGGCATTAATGAGAATTCCCATAATGACCTCTCCACTGTCTGAAGGCACATTCTGGAAGGGATGTAAATTGGAAAGATGATTCGATACGAAGGGATCTCTTGAAATCCCTGATACAGGGACAAGGGTTATACTGTTCGGGGGTCAGATTCAATTTAAGACACAATAATAGTGTACTGTTTTTATTTGATTCTGGGGCACTTCACTCTGTGTCAGAGTGTGTAACAACCCCCTTTGAATCCTGAATCAGTCACTATTTATGTACATAGACTGTATAGCACCAGCATATTTCAAACTCACTTACTTCTCTTGCACTGCGCCCATGCCCAGTTGGCATCACCTTTTTACTTTCAAATTGCTCGAGTATATATTTGCAATGATTTTTTCTGTTGAACAAATTGAATAAAGCTTTATTGTTTAGAAATGGAACCAATCTGTTGATGGTTAACACACATTTTTCCAAGGAAGTTGAGGTTCCCACTTAATCCCCTTGAGGGACCACTGTTTTTCTTTATTACTTGATTTCCCAGGTCCCAGGGTTACCCCTTGTTCATATATACGCATACATTGAACAGATTTGCAGAACACAAACGCTCAAAGTGCAAAAAGACCATATACAATTCTCGACCATCCAAAGAAATCTTGCCTGCTGAAGAAACGTTAGATGTTAAAATTACACATGGGATACTCAACGGTGAAACATCTGCATTAAATTGCCCGGCACAACTGGTAAAACGTGAAGCAATTGGAATGCTCCAAATTAAAAGGTATTTAAATAAAATGTTTTTAGGTCTCCCCAAGGCAATGCTTGCACTGTCTCTTCGAGACATGTTGTATTCAGGATATGGGCATTAGGCACCACCTATGTCTTTTATTGCCTCGTTTTAGTGTCTTTTCAAATTGTGGTTATTTGATTGGTTTGTTTTCTAGTCCCACCTTGTCCCCCATTAACCTTTCCCCTTCTACTACTGTAACATCCCATAAGGGCTGCTCCTGTTACATGTAAATGTACTCTGCATGTTTTATTTAGTTTGTGTTAGCACTCTTTTGTTAGCACTCGTGTTAATCACTTGTTGGTTTTGCTTTCGATTTGGTTAACTTTTTTATTTTTTGCCTTTCCAATCGCGTCCCCACAAGGCTTTTTTTAAAACTGCACCGTGCCCGCTTCACTGACACCAGGTGTCTTGTTTAATATCCATTTTTTTGCTCCTAACATGGAGCTGCAGGATTCTGGAGCCCACACAGCTATTTTAACAGCAGCACCAGGCCTGTTCCACAAACGCCATGCGTTCGATCTGCTTCATTTTTTTTTGTTTGCTTTTCCAATTGTGTCCCCGCGCAGGTTTTTTTTAAAAACAGCACTGCGCGCGATTTACTGACGCCACGCGTCTGGTTTAAAATTAATTTTTTTATTCCACAATGGAGCTGCAAGCTTGTGAAGCCCATACGGCTTTCTTTACAACAGCACCACGCCCGCTTCACAGATGCCACGCATCTTGTTTAATATCTATTTTTTTGCTCGTATCATGGAGTTGCAGGTTTCTGGAGCCCACACGGCTCTTTTTAACAGCAGCACAGTGCATGCTTTAAAATTATTATTTTCCTCCCATCCCCTATCATGCAGCTGCAGGTTTGCGAAGCACACGTGGCTTTTAAAAAGAATCACCGCGCCCACTACACAAATGCCATGTGTCTGGATACCAAAACTTTTTGGGGGGGTCCAGTCTTGCAACTGCGGAATCATTTTCATCGTTCTTCCCTAAAAGTAAAAGTCTCTCTTCACTCTCTTAGAGCGCTTGCCGACAGGGCATCAACGTCCCTTCCCATCCTCTAAATCTTTACAAGTTCCCCTCCCAGAGTGCAGTGCACAAAAGGGTGCAGTACCACAAGCTGTTACTAGGTGTCCCTGTGGAGTTGTAAAGGGAACTCCATTAGCTACATAAGGTACTGCAGCCTTGATGCAATCTTTCTCTTTATAATGGCATTAAGGGTGCAGGGCCTTATAATGCTGATACCGGGGCCTTTACAACTCCACAGGGACACCTAGTAACAGTCTATGGTATTGCACCCTTTCATTGCTTCATGCCTTTTCATTTATTACTTGAGCTACTAGTGGAATATTTTTTGACCGAAAAAATGTACATTTGCAACGCCAATAGCTCAAACATTCACTAATGCGAGATCTATTGAATTGCAAATTTTTGTTTAAATATGGCACTCGATTGGGTTGGAAATTGTGTGTTTAATTTTAATTATCTAGGCAAACGGAGCTGAAGTAGAAATTAGAGAAGTGTGCAGGGCAATCCCTTGGCATTAGCAGGCAATAAGGTTATCCCAGGACAAGGTAATCTGGGACTGGTTTCAGCAGCAACCAGCTGGAATTGAATCCCAACAAAATGGAGGTAGCAATTTTGAACAAGAGATTGGACCTCTGGCAAGACCTTGAGTGGCCTTTGGAGATGGGAGCTCCATCGAAACACAGAACAGCCTGAAAAAGCCTTCGGGCTACTGCGGATGACCACTTTTGAGCTCTGGACTCTATATGTACAGATCACCTAAAAACGATAAATAAGATACCTTCCGAGCAGTTGAAGCATTACAACTGCTCATTACTAGGGGTGGGCAGAACTCGCGGAATTCTGTGCAGCAGAACCACGCAGAATTCCCTCAACGTTCTGCGAGATTATGCAGAAATATACAAGAAGAGAGATTCTACATTTACCACTACTTTCTTAGCACAAAAAGGCAACTGTGTCCAAAATGGACGCAAGGATGAATTTGTTGATACAAAATAGTGCTAAATGCAAAAGAACACTAATAGCAGACGAGAAGCCGCACGCTAAATGTGCGCTTGGGGTAGTATTGTCCACAACTTACTCCAGGCCTTTAGCACTAGTTTCTTAACGCTAAATGCACCCTTGTGTCCAAAATGGATGCAAGAATGCTTGTAACACTAAGAAAATGGTTCTAAATGCACAAACATTAACAACGCGAGCAGCTGCTCGCTAAATTTGTCATTTGTGCTAATTTCGTCCATCTCAAATTACCCTTAATTATGCAAGCAGTAATTAATTGGTAATTATCTTATGTCAAGGAGTAACGCAGAATTACCAAAATTAATCTGATCACTCCGGCCGGATTCAAACTATGTCCAGGCCTAGTTATAATGGCGACCATCACCTCAAGACTCGATTATGCAAATGTATTCTAGTAAGGTCTTTCTAATCATGCCATTCGTAGACTACAAGTCGTGCAAAATGAAGCCGCACATCGTATTTATAAACTCCCAAGGAAAGTGCATGTAACATCTACGTAAAAGCAGCCTTGCTACCTACAAGACATATGATGCAGGTTACGATCGGCGGTCCCACCTTTAAAAGTGCTGAACCGAATGGATCTCCATTTTGCGTTGAAGAGGATCTAGAAATATATTCCTACTCGAGTCTAAAGATCCTTTAAATTGCATTCCCTGATCATTCCGAGATAGAACAAGAAATATATGGGAGGTGGAAGCTTCTCTGCGCAAGCACCGGCGTTGTGGAACTACCTTCCAGATCACTTGTGCTACAAAACTTCTTTAAGAAACATCTGAAAACTTGGCTTTTCAGACACACTTATTGTGCTGGTGTCTGTCTGTCTGTCTGTCTGTCACTTCAGACAGATGGCTATTCGTTCACACTGCAAGCTAAGGAAGTAACATCAACCCGCCACATTGCATCCAGGGGACACCAAACCTCCACAATGCAGCGTAAGTTGGGGGCAAACCCACACGGCAGAGCAATGTGGCCGAGTGACACATCACGCTCAGCCATGTCCTAGAATCCCAAATCCGCTGCACTACAGCGTAGGCAGTGCAAGTGGAGCACAGCACACTTGGAACGCTGGCCCGCCACGCTAAAGCCTAGTCAGCGCCCTCAGAGCACTGCACTCTGGGAACGCTGACCCGCCACGCTACATCCTAGGCCAAGCCCTCAGGGCACAGCACTCTGGGAACGCTGGCCCGCTACACAACAGCCTAGGCCGAGCCCTCCGAGCACTGCATTCTGGGAATGCTGGCCCACCACGCTACAGCCTAGGCCGAGCTCTCAGAACATTGCACTCTGGGAACGCTGACCCGCCACGCTACAGCCTAGACCGGCCCTCAGAACACTGCACTCTGGGAACACTGCCCACCACGCTACAGCCTAGGCCAAGCTCTGGGAATGCTGACCTGACACTCTAAAGACTAGACAGTACCCTCTGAACACTGCATTCTGGGATCGCTGATCCGCCACACCACAGCCTACTCAGCGCCCTCAGAGCACTGCACCCTTGGAACGCTGACCCGCCAGTCTACAACTTAGGCCGATCCCTCAGAACACTGCACTCTGGGAACGCTGACCCGCCCCGCTACAACCTAGACAGAGTCCTCTGAACACTGCATTCTGGGAACACTGACCTGCCACACTGCAACCCTTTCTCCTAAGACCAGCCGATGAACCTCAAGCTGTGCAAGTGAAGACATTCATAAGCAGATCAGGGATTCATAACACTATGTGGGGTTATGCAGAGGTTTGCGGATTGTGCAGAGGAGAGCAAGATCCTTATAAAATGTATATTACAAATATCCCGATACCACACGACAAACTTACATTAACAAAGCCTTTAGGCCTGACTCGTATACAAGTTCAGCGAGATGTGACCAGGGTACAAGGCATCCTTTTTGTTGGATTTATTTTGCGAACACATCTGGATGCAGCCTAATTATGGGACACAAAAATGAAGATTGGGAAATCTGAAGATTTATTCGCAAGCGCTTACATACATCTGCATGGGTACCGTAGTGCTGTTTCTGCAACATGTATGAAGTTGTACTGACCTTGAGTTGCACAAAACTCTTGAGTGTTGTGCAACAGCCTTCGAGACCACCTCCACTGTGCGCGCACTTGCTATAGAGCAGACAGTGGTCTGTGATATTCCACAAAAACAAAATCAACCCTCTTCACAGGACTCCTACAAGATTTTTTTTTTTTGTTTTTAAAGAAAAAAATGCTCTTTGGTTAACTATTACTAGCAACTCGCCTAGTGGGCCTCCCTCTTATATAGGGATTAGTTAAGGGAGATGCTGGACTACCCCTGCTCTAGAATTCCAGCTGGTCTTAAACTCTTTGGTGACGTAGGCTGTAAAGAAAAGCGCTTTTTCCACAAGGCTCACTGGTCAGATAAGAGATGAGCTAAGACTGCAAAGAATGCCAACTATCAAATCTGTGCCTAAAAAAACCTAAGTAGGGTAATTCCTTTTTCACTGAATTGTATTTTTTTCCTCTTGAAATGTCATTCACTAGTAGTAGTGAAAATAGAAGTTGTCTGGGAGGAAATCCTAAAGGTCACGAGGATGTCTCCAAATGTAAACTAGAAAAAACAATGGGTCTCCGTCAGGGTGTGGAATTCCTGTAGCCCGACAAAAAAATCAAGGACAACAAGTTTTCAATTCTATTTCACCCACTGGACAAGTAGTTGGCACCTACCTGTTGTACTGCACAATGCTGCCGGGTCCTGTGTCATAATACTCAAGATAAAAAGAAGCCCTCTGCTGCTACAGTGAGATAGACCCAGGAATGCTCCAAGTTGTATATAAAGGCCGTAAACTGGTCTGTCTGTGGGCAAGCGGAAAATTCCGAGGGTGAGCCTGCCTTGAACTTTTCATTCCCCGCACCTTCCAAGGAATTTACGCCACACGTCGCATTACATTCTCATGGGGAAATCTAATGTTGAGGTAAATGGATTCACGACTGCGTGGACAGCTTTTCCTTTAAGCCTAGCAGTAATATTTCCAGCCAACTGCACTCAAACTTAAAAGCGAAAATGGCTTTGTGAATTGGGACCTCTTTTCTTTGCTTAGAAGCTATATTTACTCCGCTGTGATTTACGGCACATGCGCGAAGAGAGTCCCAATTCTCTCATCGGGTCAATGTTCCTGCGCTCTGATAACCAGGCCTCTCTTCCATCTTTCCTCCCAAGGAATGACTGTCATTCTACATTCGCTGCTCTCCCTCAAGGTTACCAAGCGGACGCTTGTGTTGATGTTGCTTGTTAAAAGGCTGGTCTTTGTGCTGATGGCAAATATGTTGCTTGGCTGTTGACATCCTCTTCTTGGTCTTCATATATATTTGTGTTCTCTTAAAGCCTGCTTGTTGGACAGGCCGCATGTTCGAGCTGTACCCCCTCCCCGCAATGGGACCAGGACCCTGGCTCTCCCTGCATCCCCAGCCAGAGTCCACCAACGACCACCCGAAGTACCCTGCAATCCCTCCACTACAAGACACCAGCTCCGGACCCAGCTGGCCCGGGTCACCATCTACCCCACGACATCGACCCGGCCGCCATCTTGGGGCACTGCAGCACGAGGCCGCGTGGCCTCAACTCGACCCTCACCCTGGGCCCGGCCGGGCCCGACATCGAGGCACCAACCTCCCCCCAGGAGGCAGAGTGACCACTTGGCGAGTCAATGGGAGAAGGAATCGTCAACGGCTCTCCTCCGCCAGGTGTCGATCACCCCAGGCCGCCTGGGCGCTGGCTCCACCCCCCTGCTGGGTGTCTGGACTCCCTCATCCCGGACCTCCCGGCCCCCAGGCGCGAGGGTCCGGACATCAAAGGGGACCAGACCTATAACTGGGGCAGGACCAGACCAGGAAGGCAGTTGTATCCTGGAGTCGAGAGACCCGAGAAGAACTCATCCGTGACTTGGCCTGCTGGCGCTGCCGCGGCCCTCTGCCTCGTGAAACCATCGTCTTGGCCTGCTGGCGCTGCCGCGGCCCCTGCCTCGTGAAACCATCGTCTTGGCCTGCTGGCGCTGCCGCGGCCCTCTGCCTCGTGAAACCATCGTCTTGGCCTGCTGGCGCTGCCGCGGCCCCTGCCTCGTGAAACTATCGTCTTGGCCTGCTGGCGCTGCCGCGGCCCCTGCCTCGTGAAACCATCGTCTTGGCCTGCTGGCGCTGCCGCGGCCCCTGCCTCGTGAAACCATCGTCTTGGCCTGCTGGCGCTGCCGCGGCCCGCTGCTTTAAGAGACTATCACCTTGGCCTGCTGGCGCTGCCGCGGCCCGCTGCTTTAAGAGACTATCACCTTGGCCTGCTGGCGCTGCCGCGGCCCGATCCCCAGACACTCCAGCTCGAGGATTGTGAGCTCGCCTGTTACCACTACCTGTACCGATCCGGTACCAAGACTGTCCCGCTACCCCCTTTCCCTACAGAGACTAGAAGTGAGAGGACCCCCGGGTCCAAGTTATCCTGTATCGCTGATATCCTTGCCTTAAGAACCTTATATAAAGCCTTGAACTCGACTTGGTGTGGTGCCTGTTTGTGGGGAGGGAGGGTACTTGTCTGTACGATCGCTGGAGACGGTCCCCCTCGGGGATCTCTCCCTCGGTATCCGGCCGACCCTCAGGGTCCCCGTCTAACATTGGTGGCCAGCGACGGGATCCGAACCTACGCATAATCGTACAGAAAGTCACTCGCCCCACCACACACAACAACCATGTCAATAGAGAGCGGAACAACGGAGAAATTTCAGATGGAAAAATTGGAAGACTACAACCACCGAGAACTGAAGCAATATTGCATAGAACTTGGACTTCCAACCACAGGTCTTAGCACAAAGGAAGACTTCAAACGAGCCCTAGAAGCTTGGGCGGAAATGGGTACGGCCGTACCCCGAACACAAACAACCGAAACGAGCCCCGCACCAACTAAAGAAAGAACGGATCTCTCCCTGGAAGAGATCCGAGAAAGAGAAAAAACCAGACTCCACGAATTAGAACTTGCCCGACTTCGCTTGGATGGGGAACTCAAGCTAGCAGAACAAAAAATAACCCTGGAACACTTACGACTCAGGGAAGAGCGGGAAGACAAGCAAAGACAGAGGGAGCTAGAGGAAAAGAGACTAGAATACGAACATGAGCGCAATCTCAAAGCACTGGAGATTCAGAAACAGAATAAAGACCTCGGGCTCCCCGAACGACCGACCCCGTCTGCCTCGACCGAACCCAAGGTTCACATCCCCAAAGATGTCATCCGGGAATACCACAAGAACGATGATATCCAGCAGTGGTTTAAAGCCTATGAGGTGGCAATGACCTCCCACCGGATTCCCCGAAGCGATTGGGGAGCCGGATTATGGGGGAGGTTTGTCAACGAAGGGCGGGACGCCCTGCTGCAACTCCCGGACCAGCTGATGACCTCCTACGACCACATGAAGGCCGCCCTCCTCACTCGATACGGGCTCACACCTGAGATGTACCGCCAACGGTTCCGCGACTGCAAACGGATTCCGGGTACAACTTGGGTGGAGTACGTGAACTTTTTTAGCCGAGCCTTCGAGGGATGGATCAAGGGCAACAAAGTAACCACCTACGACCAACTCTTTGACCTTATCGTATGGGAACACCTGTCGAACAACTGCTTCGTGGAGCTCCGGCAACACCTCCTGGACAGCAAGCTAACCGACCCTCGACAACTCGCCGCCGAAGCCGACCGGTGGGAAAGCACCCGAGTTGGCCGGAGCGCACCCAGCGAAGGATCCAGATCGTATCGCCCCCGAGGGGGAGGAGGAAGTCAGGGTCGGGGGAGAGACCCCGGCCCCTCGTCACCCCCCAGAAACCCCTCGACCCCGGTCGGCCGGGGAAACCCTGCCGTCCGGGCCGGTTTCCGGGCCAACATTACGTGCCACAGGTGCCAGCGACCCGGCCACTACGCCAGTGATCCCAACTGCCCAAAGAATCCGAACACTACTCCCCGCCAAGTTGCAGCGGCGGCCCTAGGGGAAGAAATAATCCCGGAAGACCAAGAGGAGTACGAGACCGATCCCTCTGAATGGGCACCCGCCGCCATGGCACTGGTCTGCTTAGGGGAGAGAGACATGATTCCGCGGGCCCCCCTTCCCGCCAACACACAGAAGTACGGTCAATGGGTCAACATCAATGGCCGCCGGGCGGAAGCCCTCCGCGACACCGGGGCCAGTGTAACGGCGGTCCGACGCCACCTCGTCACTCCAGACCAAATCTTGCCGAACATTCTTTGCCCTGTTCGATCAGCCGACAACTCCGAAAGCCTATGCCACATGGCCTGCGTCCCCTTCGAGTGGGGAGGAGTAACAGGGATGTTAAAAGTAACTGTCCGCGATGATGCCCCCGTGGACTGCCTCCTAGGAAACGACCTTGAAAGCTCTCCCTGGGCAGCTGTCGAACGGAGGGAGCACCTGGGGATGCTTGGCCTCCCCGAATGGGTCTGCGTCACGACCCGGTCCATGACCGCCCGCGCGGTCCCCAGCCCAGAAGAGCCCGAGTGGCCAGAACCTCCTCCCGCGCTCATCCCAGAGGAGGCCGCCCCGGAAGCCATTCCCTTGACCCAAACCGAAGAAGGACCCGACCAGCTTCGGGACGTCCCTGACCTGGCACAATGGCGGCAGGAGGGAGGCCCCACGCAAGAACAATTCCGGGCCGAGCAACAAACCTGTCCTTCTCTCGAAGGACTCCGGCAGCAAGCCCTGGCCCAGAGCACCGGGGATACCTCGGGGGCCCACTGGATCTACTGGGACCAAGACCTGCTCTACAGCGAGCAGAAAATTGCAGAACTAGGGGCCAGTCGGGTGCTGGTGGTGCCCCTTCGCTTCCGAGACTTCCTCCTGAACTTAGCCCACGATGTCCCCCTTGCCGGACACCTGGGGCAGGATAAAACCTACGACCGCCTGGTGACCCATTTTTTCTGGCCCCACATGCGGAAGGATGTCACCAACCACTGCAAGGCCTGCCCCACCTGCCAGGCCAGCGGAAAAAGTGGCCGAAAAATCAAAGCACCATTACAACCCTTTCCTGTCGTCACCACCCCGTTTGAACGAGTGGGAATAGACATTGTGGGGCCCCTCGACCCTCGAACAGCCCAAGGACACCGGTTCATCCTGGTCCTGGTAGACCACGCCACCCGCTATCCCGAGGCCATCCCTCTTCGGACTGTGACGGCCCCCGTGGTGGGCCGGGCCCTGATGGGGATCTTCTCCCGGGTGGGGTTCCCCCGGGAGGTCGTCAGTGACAGGGGCACGAACTTTATCTCCAGATATATGAAGTCCCTCTGGCAGCAATGCGGGGTCACCTACAAATTCACGACCCCCTATCACCCGCAAGGAAACGGACTGGTCGAGAGATTCAACCGCACCCTCAAGGGGATGATTATGGGTCTAGAAGAACCCCTTCGACGCCAGTGGGACGTACTGCTGCCATGCCTCCTGTTTGCCTATCGGGAGGTCCCGCAGAAGTCCCTCGGCTTCAGCCCCTTTGAACTACTGTACGGACACCCCGTCCGGGGCCCCCTCAGCCTAGTCAAGGAAGGTTGGGAGCAGCCTCCCCAGAAAACTCCCCCGGACATCTACCGGTATCTCCTGGCTCTCCGCAACCAGACCCGGCGGTTCCGAGACACCGCCAAAGCCAACCTCGAGGCCAGTCAGGAGGACATGAAGAGGTGGTACGATCAGCACACGTCCTCCATTGAGTTCGAACCTGGACAACAGGTCTGGGTGATGTCCCCGGTTGAACCCTGTGCCCTCCAAGACAGATGGTCCGGGCCCTTCAAGGTAATCGAACGCAAGGGGCCCGTCACCTATTTAATCGACATGGAGACTGCCCGGAACCCCCTACGGGTCCTCCATGCCAACAGGCTCAAACCCCATTTTGTGCGATCCGAACTCAGCCTCCTAATGGCTACCGATACTGGGACAGAAGAAGACTCCGAACCCCTTCCGGACTTACTGAGGGCCTCCGAGCAGGATGGCTCAGTGGAAGGGGTCCAGCTCTCCGAGGCCCTGTCCCCGGAGCAACGCCAAGACTGCCAAACGCTCCTGAGGCAGTTCGCCTCCCTGTTCTCCCTCACCCCCGGGGTCACCCCCTGGTGCCTCCACGATGTGGACACCGGGGACAGCCCTCCTATTCGACACCGAGCCTACCGCGTACCAGACCGGGTACGAGCCTGCATCCAGACCGAGGTGTCCAAGATGCTGACCCTAGGAGTGATCGAACCCTCAGACAGTCCCTGGGCGAGCCCAGTCGTCCTGGTTCCCAAGGCAGCTGCCCCGGGCGTTGCCCCTGAGCTCCGGTTCTGCGTGGACTATCGAGGGCTGAATGCAGTTACCCGGACCGACGCTCATCCCATCCCCCGGGCAGACGAGCTAATTGACCGGATGGGGGCCGCCCGCTACCTGAGCATCTTCGACTTAACAGCGGGCTACTGGCAGATCGGCCTCACCCCTAGGGCCCAAGAACGATCCGCCTTCTCTACCCCAGACGGGCACTACCACTTTAAAGTCATGCCCTTCGGCATGAAGAACGCCCCGGCAACGTTCCAACGGCTGGTAAACCAGGTACTGGCGGGCCTGGAAGACTTCAGCGCCGCCTACCTGGACGACATTGCTGTGTACAGCCACCAGTGGACCGACCACCTCCGCCACCTGCGGGAGGTTCTACTCGCCCTTCAGCAAGCCGGGCTCACCATCAAGGCCAGCAAGTGCCAAGTTGGCCAAGGGTCCGTGACCTACCTGGGACACCAAGTGGGAAGCGGGCTGGTGGCCCCTCTCCAACTCAAGATTGCTGCCATCCAGGCCTGGCAACCCCCTACGAGCCAAACGGAGGTCCGGGCCTTCCTGGGGCTCACCGGATACTACCGGCGGTTCGTGAAGGACTATGGCAGCATCGTGGGGCCCCTCACAGAGCTCACCTCCAAAAAGAGCCCCAAAACCGTCAACTGGACCCCGGGCTGCCAATCAGCCTTCGAGAAGCTAAAGACCGCCATGTGCACGGCCCCCGTGCTCCAGGCTCCCGACTACAGCCGGGAATTCATTGTGCAGACGGACGCCTCCGATCATGGTGTGGGGGCCGTCCTCTCCCAACTCAACGCCGAGGGGGTCGACCATCCGGTGGCCTTCATCAGCAGACGCCTCTTGCCCCGAGAACAGCGCTGGAGCACCATTGAGAGGGAGGCCTTCGCCGTAGTCTGGGCACTCAAGAAGCTCCGGCCATACCTCTTCGGCACCCACTTCCGGGTACAAACAGACCACCGACCCCTGCAATGGCTGATGCAAATGCGGGGGGAGAACCCGAAGCTGTTGCGCTGGTCCATCTCCCTGCAGGGGATGGACTTCACGGTGGAACATCGTCCAGGCCAGGACCACGCCAACGCCGACGGCCTGTCACGCTTTTTCCGCCTCAGCGAGGAGAGTCCCCAGGAAGATGGCTGACTCTCCCCGCCTTCAGCTGGGGGGGACGCATGTTGGACAGGCCGCATGTTCGAGCTGTACCCCCTCCCCGCAATGGGACCAGGACCCTGGCTCTCCCTGCATCCCCAGCCAGAGTCCACCAACGACCACCCGAAGTACCCTGCAATCCCTCCACTACAAGACACCAGCTCCGGACCCAGCTGGCCCGGGTCACCATCTACCCCACGACATCGACCCGGCCGCCATCTTGGGGCACTGCAGCACGAGGCCGCGTGGCCTCAAATCGACCCTCACCCTGGGCCCGGCCGGGCCCGACATCGAGGCACCAACCTCCCCCCAGGAGGCAGAGTGACCACTTGGCGAGTCAATGGGAGAAGGAATCGTCAACGGCTCTCCTCCGCCAGGTGTCGATCACCCCAGGCCGCCTGGGCGCTGGCTCCACCCCCCTGCTGGGTGTCTGGACTCCCTCATCCCGGACCTCCCGGCCCCCAGGCGCGAGGGTCCGGACATCAAAGGGGACCAGACCTATAACTGGGGCAGGACCAGACCAGGAAGGCAGTTGTATCCTGGAGTCGAGAGACCCGAGAAGAACTCATCCGTGACTTGGCCTGCTGGCGCTGCCGCGGCCCTCTGCCTCGTGAAACCATCGTCTTGGCCTGCTGGCGCTGCCGCGGCCCCTGCCTCGTGAAACCATCGTCTTGGCCTGCTGGCGCTGCCGCGGCCCTCTGCCTCGTGAAACCATCGTCTTGGCCTGCTGGCGCTGCCGCGGCCCCTGCCTCGTGAAACTATCGTCTTGGCCTGCTGGCGCTGCCGCGGCCCCTGCCTCGTGAAACCATCGTCTTGGCCTGCTGGCGCTGCCGCGGCCCCTGCCTCGTGAAACCATCGTCTTGGCCTGCTGGCGCTGCCGCGGCCCGCTGCTTTAAGAGACTATCACCTTGGCCTGCTGGCGCTGCCGCGGCCCGCTGCTTTAAGAGACTATCACCTTGGCCTGCTGGCGCTGCCGCGGCCCGATCCCCAGACACTCCAGCTCGAGGATTGTGAGCTCGCCTGTTACCACTACCTGTACCGATCCGGTACCAAGACTGTCCCGCTACCCCCTTTCCCTACAGAGACTAGAAGTGAGAGGACCCCCGGGTCCAAGTTATCCTGTATCGCTGATATCCTTGCCTTAAGAACCTTATATAAAGCCTTGAACTCGACTTGGTGTGGTGCCTGTTTGTGGGGAGGGAGGGTACTTGTCTGTACGATCGCTGGAGACGGTCCCCCTCGGGGATCTCTCCCTCGGTATCCGGCCGACCCTCAGGGTCCCCGTCTAACACTGCTCCAATACCATGTGGTAAGGTGAGGTGGGATTTGAGAGAACTCCAGGCCACCTTTCTGCAAATGTTGCTGAGCTCTGATAATAAAACGCAGTTCTGTTGTTCCCATAGCAGGACAGCTTCCATGTCACCGGTCAGATGTTGCGAGTCCCCTGGGTTTCACAGGATACACAGTGAGGTCCCATGATCCGCGGACTCTTGACCGTAGCAACTTAATCTCCAGTTCTTGCTTTTCTTCCCAAGTAATAGTTTGTGAATTCTATAGCTATGAGTTTTATTCCTTATTACAATAATAATTGGTGTGTCTGTCTCTTACGTACCGTCTCCCAAAATTACAAAAGATGCAAGTGTTGTGTCCCACCACGGGATAACCACACCTCGGTGGTCAACCTGCATGTTATGAACAATACCCAAAACAAAAAAACACCCCCTTTTCAACCACACACCCTACAGAGTGCAGCTTTCTATTCATGTGGGTAAGACCATCTGCTCCCCACACAGGGATAGCAAACTGCTGGGGGAAACCAGTTCAGACAGTGAAGAGTAGCCATGGTTTGAAGAAATGTGAACACATTACTGTCTCAACCAATATTGCTCTTTTGGTTCCAGAGAAATAAAAATGCAAACTCACAATGCTGTGTGCCATGAACCGAGCCTGCAGCTGAAGTTCAGGCTGTGGCCACCACAGCCTCTCGCCCACTACACTCCCTGCAAAGCCTGGGCTGTAGGCTCCATCTGCAAGACTGAACTCCACCGAGTAAAGAGCAGCCTGGTAGCCCCGGGGACACAAGAGACGGATCTGACGCAGGCACACATGCAAACCCAACCACACTGGAATGACGACGCCATCCATAATGTAAAGCTCAACGGCAGACAACCGAGAGACCATTGAACCCTGGTGGAACTCACCTGACCAAAGGACCATTGCAGAGGGTAATGCATTAACATGCAGCCCACCGCCACCTGCCACACGGGGAATGGGAAACCAGGCAGGCACGCCTCTACCAAGAGCAATGGAGAGAGTCCAGACCACCAGCCGAAAGCCACGGTCTACAAGATCCCAGAAGTGGTCACCGAGGAGGAAAATAAATCTAAGATCACCCACGGTCAGCCTTCAACGTGGCGGAAAACTGTCCATCCTTCTGTAATGAAACAGGTACTTGCTGGGTAATTTATTGGCCAAAGATATCATTAGATGTGTGAACATCAGATACAACGATATTCGTACTCCCACCGCTTACATTTCCAGCATACTATGAAATTGCATGGGATCTATTGAATATTAAGTGTTTGGCAAGGACCATTTAATCAAATTCTTTAGAAAAAGGCAAAACAAGAAAAGCAGAGAAGGCATCCGCGAACGCCGCAGAACCACATCTAGCATCCAGGTCAACTCCGTCCACGTCATAGATGCTTCTTTCATCGCAGCCTGGGGACAGGCTGCGGACGACGAGTGACGGACTCGTAGCGACAGCATGAGCAGCGCTAGAACAGCGACAACAAGCAGCCGGGCAATTAATGCCTCCATTACTGCGATTCCCACTCCCTCGTCTGAGTCTCATGACAAAATCATATAAACCGCAGCTAGGTACCCGGCTATCTTGCGTAGCCCGTTAAAAATATCTATCTATCTGTCTATCTATCTATCTCTGAATAAAATGTTATTTTCTTTTGCCGGGGGGGGGCTGGCCATTTTTATCCTCTCGGGACACTTTTATTGACAGTATCCTGCAGGGTGCCCTATGGGCCGCGTTGGAGATGACCAGGATGATTAAACCAGACAGGGTAACACCGTTTTTTCAGTCCCTTTGAGAGTTTCACAGTGCTGATACCGTCAATCTCAAGGTCAGCCCGGGGATCCAGCGTGCTGCTTCCCCACCACCATCCGGCCTTCTACCCCTATGGTCACCTCCAACTCGGGGGTCCCTCCAGACCCAAGACCACCACCCTTGAGTGCAACACCACCTGGCTGAACAATGGTAAGAATGTCCTGCTCTGTAGATATGCAATATATCATGGTCCAAATATATATATATATATATCTATATATATATATATAGATATATATATATATATCCTAGACGCCCCCGGGCATTCGTGCGCGATATAAATCATAAATTAATTGATTCATATACATATATATATTCACTGAAAAAAACATAGGTTTCAGGCCTTATATAGTTAGGAATTAGCATTTAAAAAACCTTTGAAATTCACTCAAAAAACTATACGTTTTAGGGGTTGTTAGAAATGGGATCCCTGGCTGGCCAGGGCTTGCGCCAAAGTCAGTCAGAGACCACCACTCCTAAGTGAGGGCAAGGGAGTTACACGCCAAGATAACCCCTGCTCACCCTCTAGGTAACGTGGCGCGAGCAGCAAGGCTAAACTTGGAGGCGATGTGAGTTAAGTATTTGCGCATGCACCCCAGCAACAACACCCAGGCCCACCACAAAAGAAACTCCGCACAAGGTTATATGTAAAAATAGCCTTTGTATTACACCAAAACACATTAGATAAAACACACACTTTACAATGTGCCAGAGGCACGGGCAGAATTTACAGGGGATATGTACAAGACAGGGCCACCTGGACCACTGTCAGGAATCAGCACTTTTAGCACTTAAAATACTTTTAGAAGTAGCACTTAGAATATAAAATATAAAATTACTGTAGCACAAATTAGCACATAAAGTACACAACCAGTAATCACTGGTAACCAGGACCTCACTAGCACCACCTGCACTAGGAGAAAAACAACCACCTAAGTATTACAATACCTGTAGGGGTATAAGCACCTAACACATGATGCATAACATTCAGAGGTGTAAGGAACAAGGCACATGACGCATTTAAAACACATTCAGAGGTGCAGCAAGGAACAATTGCGCAAAAACCACCTTAGTCACCACCTGTGACTGTCCCTAGGCCAACTGGCCTCGTTGGGGCTAGGACGCCCTGTGTCCCAAAGTCAGGCAGGCTGCGCAGGCAGCCAAGAACACAAGCCTAAACGTAGCAGTTGCCCACAAAGTGCTGGGCAACTGATGCAGACAATGGGGGGGCCACGTGGGAGCCTGCAGGCTCTGAACCAAACAAACTGTGCCCTGGAGCCTCTCTGGGCTCTAAAACTACGAAATGCCCCCTAGAGCCTCTCTGGACTCTCTACAAGACTGCGGGGTCGCTGGAGCCCCCCTCTGGGGCTCGAGATCACCAAAAATGCCCCCGGAGCCTTTTCAGGGCTCTAAAACAAGATTGCGGGCAGGGAGCCTCTCGGGGCTCTGAAACCAACTGTGCTGCCTGTTGGAGTCCCTCTCGGGGGACTCGGCACCAGGATCTGCTCCCGGCGTACTGGAGCCTCGACAGGCTCAACAACAGGTAAGGCCCCCACGAGCCTTTCACTAGGGGGGAGGGGCGGGCACCGGCAATGTGCCCAGACGCCCCCTCCCTTCCCGGGCACTCACCGGTCTCGGGACGCTGCAGCTCTCCTCTTTGGGGCTGCTCCTCGGCTTGGTGCGGCGGGCGGCTCTACACGAGAGCTCCCGCTCCTCGGGGGCTCTCTGTCTTTCAGGCCGGTCACCACAGGGCTCTCCCTCACTCCTGGGAGCCCCGTGGAAGGTGCCAGTTGCGGGCTTCTTCTCTCACCGGAGCACGGGGTGGCCTCCCGTCCGCTTCTGGTTGTCTCTATGTCCTGCTCCCGGCCTGCCTGACTTCCGGGTCGCGGCTGCGGGGGCGGGACTTCCGTCGGGCCGCACAGGGATTGCCTGGCTGCCCAACCACTTCCGGGTCGTCGCGGGCAACGCGGCGGTCCGTCTCAAGCAGGCAGGCGGGTGGGGAATGAAGTTACCGAGGGGTGGGCTCCCTCGCGTAAAAGCTCACAATTAGCGGCAAGGTCCCTGGCAGGGTGGGCACCTGCCAGGGGGCAAATTAATTACAAATAAGCGAGGTGGGCACTCGCTAGGGCAGGCAAAGCGCTCCCAAGCGCCATAGGCAAAGAAAAGCGCTCTCAGCGCTAGGCAGGCAGGGAAAAGCCCTCACAGCGCTAAAAGGCACAAATAAAGCGATCCCAGCGCTGGGGACAAGGGAGAGCGCTCTCCAGGGCTACAGAGAACCAAAAAGTCCTTCTAGGCAGGCGGGGGGGGGCAAGGCTGGGCCCAGAGCCAGCTCACTGGGTCTCCAGGCAGGGAGACAGTCCAAGTAGCGGTCCTCTGGCCCAGCAGCAGCAGCAGCCCCCTCAGGATCCTGGCAGAGAACAAATTGTATGGGGACACAGCCCCTTCTTATACAGGTAAATCCTTTGTCTCAGGGTGCAGGGTGGGGGGAAACCAGTCGCAGCTGGTTTTGGAGCACCCTTGATGGCCCAACCACCCCTTTCATTCGCTGGGGAGGCTAGGGTCGTTAGACGCACCACAGGGGGGCGGAGCCAGCATTGTGTGGGAAAAGCCCAGCCCCATCAGGACCCAGGTACACTCCTCCCACACATCACTCATGCTGATCTCTCCACTCACTCCTGGGCAGACCCACCCAGACTTCCTGGAGCCAGGCATGCCAGCCAGCTCCAGCCAATCACGCTCCAGCACCCTCACTGCACACACACAGCCATGTCTAGAAGTGGCACTTCCCCACTAGACACATACAAGCCGCACATACCAGTGCGCAGCATTCACTCTCACGAGTTCACACATACCAGACTCGAGCCTGCACTCCCCACGCATCAGGAACTACCAGGGACACACCCATTCCCCATGCATTCCTATGGGCGGGCAGGCCAGCCATACTACACGCACGCACTTTCACTCTTGGACCCAGGGGAAAGTGCGCAGAGACCCAAAAATCACCATCACCAGGTCACCATTAAAAGCAAAAAGTCTAGGGGTGAACCTGCCATAAGGGCCAAGTCCAACAGGGGTGTTATAGTTACCTGGACATTTCACTCATACAAAACCATTGAAATTGCTCCTATATAGTTAGTTGTACTAACTATATTTTGCGCACCCGCAATCCACTGCTGATCCACTGCAGACAGGGGGCCTGCTGAGAGGACAGGGGGCCCCGCTGAGAGGACAGGGGGCCCCGCTGAGAGGACAAGGGGCCCCCGCTGAGAGGACAAGGGGCCCCCGCTGAGAGGACAAGGGGCCCCCGCTGAGAGGACAAGGGGCCCCCGCTGAGAGGACAAGGGGGCCCCGCTGAGAGGACAAGGGGGCCCCGCTGAGAGGACAAGGGGGCCCCGCTGAGAGGACAAGGGGGCCCTGCTGAGAGGACAGGGGGCCCTGCTGAGAGGACAGGGGGCCCTGCTGAGAGGACAGGGGGCCCGCTGAGAGGACAGGGGGCCCTGCTGAGAGGACAGGGGGCCCTACTGAGAGGCCAGGGGGCCCTGCCGAGAGGCCAGGGGGCCCTGCCGAGAGGACAGGGGGCCCTGCTGAGAGGACAGGGGGCCCTGCCGAGAGGACAGGGGGCCTACTGAGAGGACAGGGGGCCTACTGAGAGGACAGGGGGCCTACTGAGAGGACAGGGGGCCTACTGAGAGGACAGGGGGCCTACTGAGAGGACAGGGGGCCCTGCTGAGAGGACAGGGGGCCTACTGAGAGGACAGGGGGCCCTGCCGAGAGGACAGGGGGCCCTGCTGAGAGGACAGGGGGCCCTGCTGAGAGGACAGGGGGCCCTGCTGAGAGGACAGGGGGCCCTGCTGAGAGGACAGGGGGCCCTGCTGAGAGGACAGGGGGCCCTGCTGAGAGGGCAGGGGGCCCTGCTGAGAGGACAGGGGGCCCTGCTGAGAGGGCAGGGGGCCCTGCTGAGAGGACAGGGGGCCTACTGAGAGGACAGGGGGCCTACTGAGAGGACAGGGGGCCTACTGAGAGGACAGGGGGCCTCCTGAGGCTCGTCCACCCACCACCCTGGCTAGAGAGCCCCCTGGGTCACCCCTCTAGAATGAACCAATCCCTGCTGGTTCATGCTTGCCTTCGTGACTCGGTGGTCCACGCAGAGGCACCCACCTCCCCCCGGAGCTCTAGTCGAGGCTCTTCAGGGCTCGAAACACGGCTGATGGCAGCTGCAGTGCAAGGAGGGTCTTTGGCTAAATGCTGAACCCTATTGCATTGAGAGGTCACCCATGATCGCACCACCTATATCGTGACATCTGTGAACCAGGATCACAAGGCACTTTCCATCCCACCCAGGGTCGCACCACCTCTATTGTGACACATCCCTTGTCTGGGAGCAAAAGGCACTTTCCATCCAACCTGTCACCACAAGTCCCCAAACCAAGACTTCCAGTACCCGGCACCACTGCAGATTGTTCCACATCTGGCCTGCCTCTGGGGCCTGAGCCTCAGTGGTGAGAGTCGAGACCCAGAAATGTAAGACCTCCTGCACCACAGGCATGGCCACTGCTCATGGTCAAAGTACCGCAATGAACTGTACCCCCCAGGACTCACCAGCACAGTTCCCTTGACCTCTCTTCCAGGCGCTCACCAGGTCTCCTGCCTTGTGAAAGCCTTGGTCGCCGGTGGTCCCGTCCCTCTGAGGAGGAGGATGATGCTGCAGTCAGATTATCCTGAACCCCGGCCAAGGATCTCAAGGTGGGGATGGCACCAGTTGTGCTCTGGAACGCTTTAGTGAAGTCCTGCACCCCAGGGATTGGTACTTCCTTCAGGTCCGTCACTGACCGGAGTATCTCTCCATGCCACTGGAATCAAGCGGTCCTGGCTGATGAGGGGTGAAACCCCAAAACGGGTCCTAGGATGCTTGTTTCTGGTCCAGGGAGGACCTGGCTTGGCAGTTAAGGCTGGACTGCTCCCATTGGGCACAGGGGCAGACTGATTTGCATATGGCTGGGTTAAAACTGGAATGGCATGGTGAGCAAAAGAACAATGGATTTAGGCCCAGATCCCTGTACTGGGGTGAATGTAGGACATTGTTCTGCATTCTGTCCATCAACTGTTCTTTTTGTTAACCTGAGTGTGGGTAGAGACTCTACTGTTCATACTGGGTGGGGGGTTGGGGAGAATAAATTCAATGCAGTATAACGATGGACTGGTTTCAGCGCATGCTGGTGCTCAGACCCCACGCGTCGCCTTGTAGTCAAAGATTCAGAGCAGCCCTCACAAGGAATTGATGGTTGAAAGGCGGCAGCAGTCAGCAATTCTCTTTGGACTAAAATTAAATTGCATGGCCGGAGTGCTTCTTGTACGTTATTTCCAACATCAGCTTCTTTATGGATTTAATTTAATATTTTGTGTGTAAAGTCGGCCACCTGCAGGGAGATATGTTTTGCAGGCAAAGGCACATCACGGATAGTTTTATTTTAATTGAATATTTGTATTGCAAGCACTTGGTGCCCATGCCTCGGTGGAACAGGGTCAAGACTGATTTACATATAGCTGGGTCTGAACTGAGGTGGCGAAGTGAGCACTCCGTTCACCATCTCCTTGTGTTTGCTTTGTTCGCCCTGAGTTGGCAGGGTATGCCCAGATGTGGGCCCCTTGCTCACTTTGCAACTGGATTCAAGCTAGCCTGGCTGATGAGGGGGTGTTACCCCGAAACCAGTCCCAGGATGCTTGTTTCCGGTCCGGAAAGACATGGCTTGGCAGTTCGGGCTGGACTCGTCCCATGAGCGGTACAAAAGGGGGTGTGATGGACGGAGCATCTGAATCAATCAAACACTCACACCCAGTCAAAAGATCTGGGTTTAATCCATCACCGTTCTTTAGCCCACTCTGCCACCCCAGTTCAGACATGGCTATATGCAAATCAGTCTGACCCTGTGCCTCTGGGGTGGCAGAGTGGGCTAAAGAACGGTGATGGATTAAACCCAGATCTTTTGACTGGGTGTGAGTGTTTGATTGGTTCAGATGTTCCGTCCATCATCACCCCCTTTTGTACCGCTTTTGGCCGCCATAAGTGTGGCAGGGTATGCTCAGATGTGAGTCCCTTGCTCACTTTGCCACTGGATTCAAGCAAGCCGGGCTGAAGACGGCTGTAATGCCAGAAAACGGTCCTCGGAGGCTTGTTTCCGGTCCAGGGAAGACATGGCTTGGCAGTTCGGGCTGGACTGTTCCCATGAGGCACAGGGTCAGACTGATTTGCATATAGCCATGTCTGAACTGGGGTGGCAGAGTGGGCTAAAGAACGGTGATGGATTAAACCCAGATCTTTTGACTAGGTGTGAGTGTTTGATTAGTTCAGATGCTCCGTCCACCCCCTTTTGTACCACTTTTGGCCGCCATAAGTGTGGCAGGGTATGCTCAGACTTGAGTCCTTGCTCACTTTGCCACTGGATTCAAGCAAGCCGGGCTGAAGACAGCTGTAATGCCAGAAACCGGTCCTCGGAACCTTGTTTCCGGTCCAGGGAAGACATGGCTTGGCAGTTCGGGCTGGACTGTTCCCATGAGGCACAGGGTCAGACTGATTTGCATATAGCCATGTCTGAACTGGGGTGGCAGAGTGGGCTAAAGAACGGTGATGGATTAAACCCAGATCTTTTGACTGGGTGTGAGTGTTTGATTGGTTCAGATGCTCCGTCCATCACCACCCCCTTTTGTACCGCTATTGGCCGCCATAAGTGTGGCAGGGTATGCTCGGACGAGAGTCCCTTGCTCACTTTGCCACTGGATTCAAGCAAGCCGGGCTGAAGACGGCTGTAATGCCAGAAACCGGTCCTCGGAAGCTTGTTTCCGGTCCAGGGAAGACATGGCTTGGCAGTTCGGGCTGGACTGTTCCCATGAGGCACAGGGTCAGACTGATTTGCATATAGCCATGTCTGAACTGGGGTGGCAGAGTGGGCTAAAGAACGGTGATGGATTAAACCCAGATCTTTTGACTGGGTGTGAGTGTTTGTTTGGTTCAGATGCTCCGTCCATCACCACCCCCTTTTGGACTCTTCCCATGAGGCATAGGGTCAAGACTGATTAGCATATGGCCATGTCTGAACTGGGGTGGTGGAGTGAGCTAAAGAATGATGATGGATTCAACCCAGATCTGTGACTGGGGGTGAGTGTCTGAAAAGTTTCAGCGCTCCGTCCATCATCGGAAGTGGCATAGGATTTTCCTATTTATTTTTTGTTGTATATGCTGTCAAAAAAAGGAAAAATAAATAGTTACCATAGGATTTCCTGGCTTTGCCAATACTTGTTCATTTCTGAGGGTGCCACTTCAGCCTTGATAGTTGATACAGCGACGATAAGAGCGCAAACCTTCATTGATGGACTGGTTGACATAAGTCTAGTTAGGACTAGTTAGTGAGTAGGGGCCCGATTCACAGAACTGACTTAAGACAAAATCCTAAACTTACTACCATTTTGGTATTCACAGACGGTACTAACTCATTTTGGTATTCACGTAAGTTAGGAGTCCTAACTTTAGGGCTCCTAAATGCCTTCTGTGAATACCAAAAGTCCTAAAGTTAGGATTTTTTTCAGTTTAGGAGTAGTAAAGTTAGGACTCCTAACTTCTGTGAATACCGAAAGTAGTAAGTGCCTTCTGTGAATACCAAAATGGCAGTAAATTCAGGATTTCGTCTTGTCAGTTCTGTGAATCGGGCCCTAAGACTTTATCCGATACTTCTTTAAAGAAACAACCATGTTTCTAAGCAGCCCAGGGGTGGTGACCCCTGTATCCTTCGTCACAGTGCGCGCTCTGCAGGACAGGCCGCGGGACAGCGGCACACACCGGGCCTCTAAGCGCTTCATACAGAGTTCAACACAACAGGGGGTCACTGTAGAATGTATGCAGGCGGCATGAACATAACTCAAGGTTTCTTCAAAGTGATGCAAAGCGAAGCTGATGCAGCGGCGGAGCCCACGTGACCTGCGCGGAGGGGCGAATCATATACGGTCAATGTCACCTCCGATGAAAGGAGGAGCGGGGATAAAAACCGGGTAAATAAACACGAGCCTGGTGATAAAGACGAGACTCATATCCTACCTTCGCCTCGGTGCGTGCCGGCAGCAGAAGGAAGGATGCACTTGAAGCACGTCATGGACACACAAAGCGGGAATGGGGGGGGGCCCTGCGGACACAAGGCCAGGGCCAGCGGGTGCCCGGGCCTGCTTGGTGATACGCCCACAAATTGGGCATGGGAATGGTATGGTTCACTGCAATGGTTGGCTCGTCTGAATTTGTAAAAAAGATATGGCAAACAAATACTTTATCTTCGACAAATCAGGGATTAAATCTAGGTGCAAAAGACACATCGAATATAAAAATATGTTTTATTTTATGATTATAATTGTTGTCATTTAGTTTTCTTTTCATTTATATCTGTATAAATAAGTGCATAACATTTACATTTTGTACATATTCGCATTCATTATATGTGTATACAATTTGGATCAAATCCATGAAACACTTTCTACATAAATAGAAACAACAAACGATAAATCGATGATGGCAAGTGGCCGAATAAAGACGACGCGTGTTTCGGCACTGCTGCCTTCATCAGGACACCGTCTATTTGCATAAATACAAAGTAAGAAAACAAATGATGTAACACATATCATTTTATACCAGCTGATGGACTGATGGATATGGGCATTTGAATTTGACATGGCTCTAAGCGTGTGGATCGATGGAACTTGGTGGTTCAGGAGTGGCCTGGTGGTGGGGAGGGCGAAGGGCGGTTGGCCCTGGTCGCCCTTGTGGTGGTAACAAGGCCACATACATTGCCTTACATTGATAAGGGGAGTTCTCCTGCATACTCCCTAGGACAGCACTGAGGGGGAAATACGGTAAGCTCACCCCAGAGAGAATGGAGACACCCGCTGGGGGCAAGGGTGCCAGTTTATACTCTAGGGCATGCGGCATCCGCCCGTGGTTATTCCCTACGAGCCCCGATGGACAGCCTGGTGGTGGAGGGGTGGGCCCCTCAGTTGGCGGACAAGGAACAAATGGCAGGGGCTAACCTCTCAATGACGCAGGTGGGTTGCGCCTTGCGTGGCTCTCAGTTGGGGACCCGAGCCAGAAGGCCCCTTGGTGGAGCGATAAAAATGTTCTTTGTCCATAAATTATGTTCTGTCATTATGATCAACAAAAATTAAAATATCGATCAGTGATCAAAGCTGATAAAATCTATGTTGTATGAAATTTGAATCTTATTGAGGATATACTGTCATGTTTATCTGTGATGGTTCAGAATAAACATGGCCTCTTTTATCCACAGCTCTGGTCCTCAAGTCTTGATTTGTAGGTTCTGATGGGGGCGGGCTGGGAACAACCTGGGGGTTCCGGGTCCTATGGAAACAAACCTATTTATGGCAGCGGCCAGCGTCGGATTGGTAACGCGGGCATTCGGGCAATGCCCGAGGGGCCGGTGTCCGAGTTCTGCTGTGGGCCGCTTTTTTGAGCAGTCTGGGGGGGCCATTTGGGCGCTGTCTCTATTGTTCGATCAGCCAGCGGCCCAGTGGGTGTCGGAGTTGCCTTTTTAGAGGCAGATGGGCGCTCATTACCTCCGTTTAGCAACAGGCAGAGGTGTCACTCCCTTTGTCTCGCTGGCCGGCCCATTAATGTGTGCACATACTGAGCGGGGCAGGGGGCCTGAGTAGAAGTGGCCTCACTTGTTTCACCATTGTAAACTAACGCGTGCATTTTTTTACCACCCCCAAAAGTTTTTTTTATAAGATTACACCAAAGCAGTGATTTGACTGAGGAGTGATTATGCAAATGTGGGCTGATTTTTTTTTTTGCGTGCCTGGGCCGATTTTCAATCCCAATCCAACCCTGGCAGCGGCCCCCGGTGTGGTGCACGTGTGTGTTCGTGTGTGTTCTGTAGATGAGATCTACATGAGCGTGGGAGGGGGTGACCCCCACCTGAAGTCACGACGGTTAATTCACGAACGTCTGTACTCGTATGGATTAACCCCCCCCTCTTCCCCGCGGCGCTCGTGGCCAGGGTGGGCGGTGTGGCTCGAATCAAAAACCTTCACTGGAGCATGAAGCCTGCTCTGTGTTCACTCTACTGGAAGAAGCCTGTGTAGGAGTCAACTTGTGACCTGATAGTAAAGACCCCATGGGGGCTGTGAAGTAGAGCATGGCACACTGCCATCAGCCCAATGCCCGCCCCCTCCGCCTCCATCAGCAACAACAGGTTGCCTGAGGCATGAGGGAGGATGAACAAACTCAGGAAAGCTTGAAGGGGTCTGTGTGAGCGCTACCACAATCTGTGTTGTCATGCTAGCTTTAGAGGTCTGTGGCAGCGCTACCACAATCTGTGTTGTCATGCTAGCTTTAGAGGTCTGTGTGAGCACTACCACAATCTGTGTTGTCGTGATCGCTTTAGAGGTCTGTGTGAGCGCTACCACAATCTGTGTTGTCGTGCTAGTTTTAGAGGTCTGTGTGAGCGCTACCACAATCCGTGTTGTCATGCTAGCTTTAGGGGTCTGTGTGAGTGCTACCACAATCCGTGTTGTCGTGCTAGCTTTAGAGGTCTGTGTGAGCACTACCACAATCTGTGTTGTCGTGCTAGCTGTAGAGGTCTGTGTGGGCGATACCACAATCTGTGTTGTCGTGCTAGCTTTAGGGGTCTGTGTGAGCGCTACCACCATATGTGTTGTTGTGCTAGCTTTAGAGGTCTGTGTGAGCACTACCACAATCCGTGTTGTCGTGCTAGCTTTAGAGGTCTGTATGAGCACTACCACAATCTGTGTTGTCGTGCTAGCTGTAGAGGTCTGTGTGGGCGATACCACAATCTGTGTTGTCGTGCTAGCTGTAGGGGTCTGTGTGAGCGCTACCACCATATGTGTTGTTGTGCTAGCTTTAGAGGTCTGTGTGAGCGCTACCACAATCTGTGTAGTCGTGCTAGCTTTAGAGGTCTGTGTGAGCGCTACCACAATCTGTGTTGTCGTGCTAGCTTTAGGGGTCTGTGTGAGTGCTACCACAATCCGTGTTGTCATGCTAGCTTTAGAGGTCTGTGTGAGCACTACCACAATCTGTGTTGTCGTGCTAGCTTTAGAGGTCTGTGTGAGCGCTACCACAATCTGTGTTGTTGTGGTAGCTTTAAGGGTCTGTGTGAGCACTACCACAATCTGTGTTGTCGTGCTAGCTTTAAGGGTCTGTGTGAGCGCTACCACAATCTGTGTTGTCGTGCTAGCTTTAAGGGTCTGTGTGAGCGCTACCACAATATGTGTTGTCGTGCTAGCTTTAGGGGTCTGTGTGAGCGCTGCCACAATCTGTGTTGTTGTGCTAGCTTTAGGGGTCTGTAAGAGAGCTACTACAATCTGTGTTGTCGTGCTAGCTTTAGGGGTCTGTGTGAGCGATACCACAATCTGTGTTGTTGTGCTAGCTTTAGGGGTCTGTAAGAGAGCTACTACAATCTGTGTTGTCGTGCTAGCTTTAGAGGTCTGTGTGAGCGCTACCACAATATGTGATGGTGTGCTAGCTTTAGGGGTCTGTAAGAGAGCTACTACAATCTGTGTTGTCGTGCTAGCTTTAGAGGTCCTTGTGAGCGCCACCACAATCTGTATTGTTGTGCTAGCTTTAGAAATGTGTGAGCGCTACTACAATCTGTCTTGTGGTGCTAGCTTTAGAGCTCTATGTGAGCGCAACCACAATCTGTGTTGTTGTGCTAGCTTTAGGGGTCTGTGTGAGCGCTACCACAATCTGCGTCGTCGTGCTAGCTTTAGCAGTCTGTGTGAGCGCTCGCACAATCTGTGTTGTTGTGCTAGCTTTAGGGGGTTGCGGGAGTGCTACCACAATCTGTGTAGTTGTGGTCGCTTTAGTAGTCTGTGTGAGCACTACCACAGTGTGTGGTTGTGCTAGCTTTAGGGGTCTGTGTGAGCGCTACCACAATCCGTGTTGTCGTGCTAGCTTTAGAGGTCTGTGTGAGCGCTACCACAATATGTGTTGTCGTGCTAGCTTTAAGGGTATGTGTGAGCGCTACCACAACCTGTGTTGTGCTAGCTTTAGGGGTCTGTGTGAGCGCTACCACAATCTTTGTTGTTGTGCTAGCTTTAGAGATCTGTGTGAGCGCTACCACAATCTGTGTTGTTGTGCAAGCTTTAGAGGTCTGTGTGAGCGCTTCCACAATGTGTGTTGTGCTAGCTTTAGAGGTCTGTGTGAGCCCTGCCACAATCAGTGTTGTTGTGCTAGCTTTAGAGGTCTGTGTGAGCGCTACCACAATCTTTGTTGTTGTGCTAGCTTTAGGGGTCTGTGTGAGCGCTACCACCATATGTGTTGTCGTGCTAGCTTTAGGGGTCTGTGTGAGTGCTACCACAATCCGTGTTGTTGTGCTAGCTTTAGGGGTCTGTGTGAGCGCTACCACCATATGTGTTGTTGTGCTAGCTTTAGGGGTCTGTGTGAGCGCTACCACAATCTGTGTTGTTGTGCTAGCTTTAGGGGGTTGCGGGAGTGCTACCACAATCTGTGTTGTTGTGCTAGCTTTAGAGGTCTGTGTGAGCGCTACCACCATATGTGTTGTTGTGCTAGCTTTAGGGGTCTGTGTGAGCGCTACCACCATATGTGTTGTTGTGCTAGCTTTAGGGGTCTGTGTGAGCGCTACCACCATATGTGTTGTTGTGCTAGCTTTAGAGGTCTGTGTGAGCGCTACCACAATCTGTGTTGTTGTGCTAGCTTTAGAGGTCTGTGTGAGCGCTACCACAATCTGTGTTGTCGTGCTAGCTTTAGGGGTCTGTGTGAGTGCTACCACAATCCGTGTTGTCATGCTAGCTTTAGAGGTCTGTGTGAGCACTACCACAATCTGTGTTGTCGTGCTAGCTTTAGAGGTCTGTGTGAGCGCTACCACAATCTGTGTTGTTGTGGTAGCTTTAAGGGTCTGTGTGAGCACTACCACAATCTGTGTTGTCGTGCTAGCTTTAAGGGTCTGTGTGAGCGCTACCACAATCTGTGTTGTTGTGCTAGCTTTAAGGGTCTGTAAGAGAGCTACCACAATATGTGTTGTCGTGCTAGCTTTAGGGGTCTGTGTGAGCGCTGCCACAATCTGTGTTGTCATGCTAGCTTTAGAGGTCTGTGCGAGCGCTACCACAATCTGTGTTGTCGTGCTAGCTTTAAGGGTCTGTGTGAGCGCTACCACAATATGTGTTGTTGTGCTAGCTTTAGGGGTCTGTGTGAGCGCTGCCACAATCTGTGTTGTTGTGCTAGCTTTAGGGGTCTGTAAGAGAGCTACTACAATCTGTGTTGTCGTGCTAGCTTTAGGGGTCTGTGTGAGCGATACCACAATCTGTGTTGTTGTGCTAGCTTTAGGGGTCTGTAAGAGAGCTACTACAATCTGTGTTGTCGTGCTAGCTTTAGAGGTCTGTGTGAGCGCTACCACAATATGTGATGGTGTGCTAGCTTAGAGGTCCTTGTGAGCGCCACCACAATCTGTATTGTTGTGCTAGCTTTAGAAATCTGTGTGAGCGCTACTACAATCTGTCTTGTGGTGCTAGCTTTAGAGCTCTATGTGAGCGCAACCACAATCTGTGTTGTTGTGCTAGCTTTAGGGGTCTGTGTGAGCGCTACCACAATCTGCGTCGTCGTGCTAGCTTTAGCAGTCTGTGTGAGCGCTCGCACAATCTGTGTTGTTGTGCTAGCTTTAGGGGGTTGCGGGAGTGCTACCACAATCTGTGTAGTTGTGGTCGCTTTAGTAGTCTGTGTGAGCACTACCACAGTGTGTGGTTGTGCTAGCTTTAGGGGTCTGTGTGAGCGCTACCACAATCCGTGTTGTCGTGCTAGCTTTAGAGGTCTGTGTGAGCGCTACCACAATCTGTGTGGTCGTGCTAGCTTTAGAGGTCTATGTGAGCGCTACCACAATGTGTGTTGTCGTGCTAGCTTTAAAGGTCTGTGGGAGCGCTACCACAATCTGTGTTGTCGTGCTAGCTTTAAAGGGTCTGTGTGAGCGCTAGCACAATCTGTGTTGTCGTGCTAGCTTTAGAGGTCTGTGTTAGCGCTACCACAATCTGTGTTGTCGTGCTAGCTTTAGAGGTCTGTGGCATCGCTACCACAATCTGGGTTGTCGTGCTAGCTTTAGGGGTCTGTGTGAGCGCTACCACAATCTGTGTTGTCGTGCTAGCTTTAGAGGTCTGTGGGGGTTCTACCACAATCTGTGTTCTTGTGCTAGCTTTAGAGGTCTGTGTGAGCGCTACCACAATCTGTGTAGTCGTGCTAGCTTTAGAGGTCTGTGTGAGCGCTACCACAATCTGTGTGGTCATGCTAGCTTTAGAGGTATTTGTGTGAGCGCTACCACAATCTGGGTTGTCGTGCTAGCTTTAGGGGTCTGTGTGAGCGCTACCACAATCTGTGTTGTCGTGCTAGCTTTAGAGATGTGTGTGAGCACTTCTACAATCTGTGTTTTCGTGCTAGCTTTAAGGGGTATGTGTGAGCGCTAGCACAATCTGTGTAGTCATGCTAGCTTTAAAAGCGTCTGTTTGAGCGCTAGCACAATCTGTGTTGTCGTGCTAGCTTTATGGATCTGTGTGAGCGCTACCACAATGTGTATTGTCGTGATAGCTTTAGGGGTCTGTGTGAGCGCTACCACAATCTGTGTGGTCATGCTAGCTTTAGAGGTCTGTGTGAGCGCTACCACAATCTGTGTGGTCGTGCTAGTTTTAGGGGTCTGTGTAAGCGCTACCACAATCTGTGTTGCTGTGCTAGCTTTAGAGGTCTGTGTGAGCACTACCACAATCTGTGTGTTCGTGCTAGCTTTAAAGGTCTGTGTTAGCGCTACCACAATCTGTGTGGTCATGCTAGCTTTATGGATCTGTGTGAGCGCTACCACAATGTGTATTGTCGTGCTAGCTTTAGGGGTCTGTGTGAGCGTTACCACAATCTGTGTGGTCATGCTAGCTTTAGAGGTCTGTGTGAGCACTACCACAATCTGTGTGTTCGTGCTAGCTTTAAAGGTCTGTGTGAGCGCTACCGCAATCTGTGTTGTCGTGCTAGCTTTAAAAGGGCCTGTGTGAGCGCTAGCACAATCTGTGTTGTCGTGCTAGCTTTAGAGGTCTGTGTGAGCGCTACCACAATCTGTGTTGTCGTGCTAGCTTTGGAGGTATTTGTGTGAGCGCTACCACAATCTGTGTGGTCGTGCTAGCTTTAAAGGTCTGTGTGAGCGCTACCACAATCTGTGTTGTCGTGCTTGCTTTAGAGGTCTGTGTGAGCGCTACCACAATCTGTGTTGTCGTGCTAGCTTTAAAGGTCTGTGTGAGCGCTACCACAATCTGTGTAATCGTGCTAGCTTTAAAGGTCTGTGTGAGCGCTACCACAATCTGTGTTGTCGTGCTTGTTTTAAAGGTCTGTGTGAGCGCTACCACAATCTGTGTTGTCGTGCTAGCTTTAGAGGTCTGTGGCAGCGCTACCACAATCTGTGTTGTCGTGCTTGCTTTAGAGGTCTGTGTGAGCGCTACCACAATCTGTGTGGTCGTGCTAGCTTCAGGGGTCTGTGTGAGCGCTACCACAATCTGTGTGGTCGTGCTAGCTTCAGGGGTCTGTGTGAGCGCTACCACAATCTGTGTTGTTGTGCTAGCTTTAGTGGTCTGTGTGAGCGCTACCACAATCTGTGTGGTCGTGCTAGCTTTAGAGGTCTGTGTGAGCGCTACCACAATCTGTGTTGTTGTGCTAGCTTTAGGGGTCTGTGTGAGCGCTACCACAATCTGTGTAGTCGTGCTAGCTTTAGAGGTCTGTGGGGGCGCTACCACAATCTGTGTTCTTGTGCTAGCTTTAGAGGTCTGTGTGAGCGCTACCACAATCTGTGTAGTCGTGCTAGCTTTAGAGGTCTGTGGGGCGCTACCACAATCTGTGTGGTCGTGCTAGCTTTAGAGGTCTGTGTGAGCGCTACCACAATCTGTGTTGTTGTGCTAGCTTTAGGGGTCTGTGTGAGCGCTACCACAATCTGTGTTGTTGTGCTAGCTTTAGGGGTCTGTGTGAGCGCTACCACAATCTGTGTGGTCGTGCTAGCTTTAGAGGTCTGTGTGAGCGCTACCACAATCTGTGTTGTTGTGCTAGCTTTTGGGGTCTGTGTGAGCGCTACCACAATCTGTGTAGTCGTGCTAGCTTTAGAGGTCTGTGGGGGCGCTACCACAATCTGTGTTCTTGTGCTAGCTTTAGAGGTCTGTGGGGGCGCTACCACAATCTGTGTAGTCGTGCTAGCTTTAGAGGTCTGTGTGAGCGCTACCACAATCTGTGTGGTCATGCTAGCTTTAGAGGTCTGTGGGGGCGCTACCACAATCTGTGTTCTTGTGCTAGCTTTAGAGGTCTGTGGGGGCGCTACCACAATCTGTGTAGTCGTGCTAGCTTTAGAGGTCTGTGTGAGCGCTACCACAATCTGTGTGGTCATGCTAGCTTTAGAGGTCTGTGTGAGCGCTACCACAATCTGTGTAGTCGTGCTAGCTTTAGGTGTCTGTGTGAGCGCTACCACAATCTGTGTGGTCGTGCTAGCTGTAGAGGTCTGTGTGGGCGATACCACAATCTGTGTTGTCGTGCTTGCTTTAGAGGTCTGTGTGAGCGCTACCACAATCTGTGTGGTCGTGCTAGCTGTAGAGGTCTGTGTGGGCGATACCACAATCTGTGTTGTTGTGCTAGGGGTCTGTGTGAGCGCTACCACAATCTGTGTTGTTGTGCTAGCTTTAGGGGTCTGTGTGAGAGCTACCACAATCTGTGTGGTCGTGCTAGCTTTAGAGGTCTGTGTGAGCGCTACCACAATCTGTGTTGTTGTGCTAGCTTTTGGGGTCTGTGTGAGCGCTACCACAATCTGTGTAGTCGTGCTAGCTTTAGAGGTCTGTGGGGGCGCTACCACAATCTGTGTTCTTGTGCTAGCTTTAGAGGTCTGTGTGAGCGCTACCACAATCTGTGTAGTCGTGCTAGCTTTAGAGGTCTGTGTGAGCGCTACCACAATCTGTGTGGTCATGCTAGCTTTAGAGGTCTGTGGGGGCGCTACCACAATCTGTGTTCTTGTGCTAGCTTTAGAGGTCTGTGTGAGCGCTACCACAATCTGTGTGGTCGTGCTAGCTGTAGAGGTCTGTGTGGGCGATACCACAATCTGTGTTGTCGTGCTTGCTTTAGAGGTCTGTGTGAGCGCTACCACAATCTGTGTTGTCGTGCTTGCTTTAGAGGTCTGTGTGAGCGCTACCACAATCTGTGTGGTCGTGCTAGCTTCAGGGGTCTGTGTGAGCGCTACCACAATCTGTGTGGTCGTGCTAGCTTCAGGGGTCTGTGTGAGCGCTACCACAATCTGTGTTGTTGTGCTAGCTTTAGGGGTCTGTGTGAGCGCTACCACAATCTGTGTGGTCGTGCTAGCTTTAGAGGTCTGTGTGAGCGCTACCACAATCTGTGTTGTTGTGCTAGCTTTAGGGGTCTGTGTGAGCGCTACCACAATCTGTGTAGTCGTGCTAGCTTTAGAGGTCTGTGGGGGCGCTACCACAATCTGTGTTCTTGTGCTAGCTTTAGAGGTCTGTGTGAGCGCTACCACAATCTGTGTAGCCGTGCTAGCTTTAGAGGTCTGTGTGAGCGCTACCACAATCTGTGTGGTCATGCTAGCTTTAGAGGTCTGTGTGAGCGCTACCACAATCTGTGTTGTTGTGCTAGCTTTAGGGGTCTGTGTGAGCGCTACCACAATCTGTGTGGTCGTGCTAGCTGTAGAGGTCTATGTGGGCGATACCACAATCTGTGTTGTTGTGCTAGCTTTAGGGGTCTGTGTGAGCGCTACCACAATCTGTGTGGTCGTGCTAGCTGTAGAGGTCTGTGTGGGCGCTACCACAATCTGTGTAGTCGTACTAGCTTTAGAGGTCTGTGTGAGCGCTACCACAATCTGTGTGGTCGTGCTAGCTTTAGAGATCTGTGTGAGCGCTACCACAATCTGTGTGGTCGTGCTAGTTTTAGGGGTCTGTGTAAGCGGTACCACAATCTGTGTTGCTGTGCTAGCTTTAGAGGTCTGTGTGAGCGCTACCGCAATCTGTGTTGTCGTGCTAGCTTTAAAAGGGCCTGTGTGAGCGCTAGCACAATCTGTGTTGTCGTGCTAGCTTTAGAGGTCTGTGTGAGCGCTACCACAATCTGTGTTGTCGTGCTAGCTTTAGAGGTATTTGTGTGAGCGCTACCACAATCTGTGTGGTCGTGCTAGCTTTAAAGGTCTGTGTGAGCGCTACCACAATCTGTGTTGTCGTGCTTGCTTTAGAGGTCTGTGTGAGCGCTACCACAATCTGTGTTGTCGTGCTAGCTTTAAAAGGGCCTGTGTGAGCGCTAGCACAATCTGTGTTGTCGTGCTAGCTTTAGAGGTCTGTGTGAGCGCTACCACAATCTGTGTTTTCGTGCTAGCTTTAGAGGTATTTGTGTGAGCGCTACCACAATCTGTGTGGTCGTGCTAGCTTTAAAGGTCTGTGTGAGCGCTACCACAATCTGTGTTGTCGTGCTTGCTTTAGAGGTCTGTGTGAGCGCTACCACAATCTGTGTTGTCGTGCTAGCTTTAAAGGTCTGTGTGAGCGCTACCACAATCTGTGTAATCGTGCTAACTTTAAAGCTCTGTGTGAGCGCTACCACAATCTGTGTAATCGTGCTAGCTTTAAAGGTCTGTGTGAGCGCTACCACAATCTGTGTTGTTGTGCTAGCTTTAGAGGTCTGTGTGAGCGCTACCACAATCTGTGTTGTCGTGCTAGCTTTAGAGGTCTGTGGCAGCGCTACCACAATCTGTGTTGTCGTGCTTGCTTTAGAGGTCTGTGTGAGCGCTACCACAATCTGTGTTGTCGTGCTTGTTTTAGAGGTCTGTGTGAGCGCTACCACAATCTGTGTGGTCGTGCTAGCTTCAGGGGTCTGTGTGAGCTCTACCACAATCTGTGTGGTCGTGCTAGCTTCAGGGGTCTGTGTGAGCGCTACCACAATCTGTGTTGTTGTGCTAGCTTTAGGGGTCTGTGTGAGCGCTACCACAATCTGTGTGGTCGTGCTAGCTTTAGAGGTCTGTGTGAGCGCTACCACAATCTGTGTTGTTGTGCTAGCTTTAGGGGTCTGTGTGAGTGCTACCACAATCTGTGTAGTCGTGCTAGCTTTAGAGGTCTGTGGGGGCGCTACCACAATCTGTGTTCTTGTGCTAGCTTTAGAGGTCTGTGTGAGCGCTACCACAATCTGTGTAGTCGTGCTAGCTTTAGAGGTCTGTGGGGCGCTACCACAATCTGTGTGGTCGTGCTAGCTTTAGAGGTCTGTGTGAGCGCTACCACAATCTGTGTTGTTGTGCTAGCTTTAGGGGTCTGTGTGAGCGCTACCACAATCTGTGTTGTTGTGCTAGCTTTAGGGGTCTGTGTGAGCGCTACCACAATCTGTGTAGTCGTGCTAGCTTTAGAGGTCTGTGGGGGCGCTACCACAATCTGTGTTCTTGTGCTAGCTTTAGAGGTCTGTGTGAGCGCTACCACAATCTGTGTAGTCGTGCTAGCTTTAGAGGTCTGTGTGAGCGCTACCACAATCTGTGTGGTCATGCTAGCTTTAGAGGTCTGTGGGGGCGCTACCACAATCTGTGTTCTTGTGCTAGCTTTAGAGGTCTGTGTGAGCGCTACCACAATCTGTGTAGTCGTGCTAGCTTTAGGTGTCTGTGTGAGCGCTACCACAATCTGTGTGGTCGTGCTAGCTGTAGAGGTCTGTGTGGGCGATACCACAATCTGTGTTGTCGTGCTTGCTTTAGAGGTCTGTGTGAGCGCTACCACAATCTGTGTTGTCGTGCTTGCTTTAGAGGTCTGTGTGAGCGCTACCACAATCTGTGTGGTCGTGCTAGCTTCAGGGGTCTGTGTGAGCGCTACCACAATCTGTGTGGTCCTGCTAGCTTCAGGGGTCTGTGTGAGCGCTACCACAATCTGTGTTGTTGTGCTAGCTTTAGGGGTCTGTGTGAGCGCTACCACAAGCTGTGTAGTCGTGCTAGCTTTAGAGGTCTGTGGGGGCGCTACCACAATCTGTGTTCTTGTGCTAGCTTTAGAGGTCTGTGTGAGCGCTACCACAATCTGTGTAGTCGTGCTAGCTTTAGAGGTCTGTGTGAGCGCTACCACAATCTGTGTGGTCATGCTAGCTTTAGAGGTCTGTGTGAGCGCTACCACAATCTGTGTGGTCGTGCTAGCTTTAGAGATCTGTGTGAGCGCTACCACAATCTGTGTTGTTGTGCTAGCTTTAGAGGGCTGTGTGAGCGCTACCACAATTTGAGTGGTCGTGCTAGCTTTAGGGGTCTGTGGGAGAGCTCCCACAATGTGTTGTCGTGTTAGCTTTAGAGGTGTGTGTGAGCGCTACCACCATCTCTGTGGTCTAGCTAGCTTTAGAGGTCTGTGTGAGCGCTACCACTATCTGTGTAGTCATGCTAGCTTTATGGATCTGTGTGAGCGCTACCACAATCTGTGTTGCTGTGCTAGCTTTAGAGGTCTGTGTGAGCGCTACCACAATCTGTGTGGTCATGCTAGCTTTATGGATCTGTGTGAGCGCTACCACAATGTGTATTGTCGTGCTAGCTGTAGAGGTCTGTGTGAGCGCTACCACAATCTGTGTGGTCGTGCTAGCTTTAGAGGTCTATGTGAGCGCTACCACAATGTGTGTTGTCATGCTAGCTTTAGAGGTCTGTGTGAGCGCTTCTACAATCTGTGTTTTCGTGCTAGCTTTAAGGGGTATGTGTGAGCGCTAGCACAATCTGTGTAGTCGTGCTAGCTTTAAAAGGGTCTGTGTGAGCGCTAGCACAATCTGTGTTGTCGTGCTAGCTTTAGAGGTCTGTGTGAGCGCTACCACAATCTGTGTTGTCGTGCTAGCTTTAGAGGTATTTGTGTGAGCGCTACCACAATCTGTGTGGTCGTGCTAGCTTTAAAGGTCTGTGTGAGCGCTACCACAATCTGTGTTGTCGTGCTAGTTTAGAGGTCTGTGGCAGCGCTACCACAATCTGTGTTGTCGTGCTAGCTTTAGAGGTCTGTGTGAGCGCTACCACAATCTGTGT
Source organism: Lissotriton helveticus (assembly GCF_964261635.1). Classification (NCBI taxonomy): domain Eukaryota; kingdom Metazoa; phylum Chordata; class Amphibia; order Caudata; family Salamandridae; genus Lissotriton; species Lissotriton helveticus. The sequence goes on from NC_136072.1 coordinate 19,898,103, forward strand.
GGTCATGCTAGCTTTATGGATCTGTGTGAGCGCTACCACAATCTGTGTTGCTGTGCTAGCTTGTGTGAGCGCTACCACAATCTGTGTTGTCGTGCTAGTTTAGAGGTCTGTGGCAGCGCTACCACAATCTGTGTAGTCGTGCTAGCTTTAGAGGTCTGTGTGAGCGCTACCACAATCTGTGTGGCCGTGCTAGCTTTAGAGGTCTGTGTGAACGCTACCACAATCTGTGTGGTCGTGCTAGCTTTAGAGGTCTGTGGGGGCGCTACCACAATCTGTGTTCTTGTGCTAGCTTTAGAGGTCTGTGTGAGCGCTACCACAATCTGTGTAGTCGTGCTAGCTTTAGAGGTCTGTGTGAGCGCTACCACAATCTGTGTGGTCATGCTAGCTTTAGAGGTATTTGTGTGAGCGCTACCACAATCTGTGTGGTCGTGCTAGCTTTAGAGGTCTGTGTGAGCGCTACCACAATCTGTGTAGTCGTGCTAGCTTTAGAGGTCTGTGGCAGCGCTACCACAATCTGTGTGGTCGTGCTAGCTTTAGAGGTCTGTGTGAGCGCTACCACAATCTGTGTGGTCGTGCTAGCTTTAGAGGTCTATGTGAGCGCTACCACAATGTGTGTTGTCGTGCTAGCTTTAAAGGTCTGTGTGAGCGCTCCCACAATCTGTGTGGTCGTGCTAGCTTTAAGGGGTCTGTGTGAGCGCTAGCACAATCTGTGTGGCCGTGCTAGCTTTAGAGGTCTGTGTGAACGCTACCACAATCTGTGTGGTCGTGCTAGCTTTAGAGGTCTGTGGGGGCGCTACCACAATCTGTGTTCTTGTGCTAGCTTTAGAGGTCTGTGTGAGCGCTACCACAATCTGTGTAGTCGTGCTAGCTTTAGAGGTCTGTGTGAGCGCTACCACAATGTGTGTTGTCGTGCTAGCTTTAGAGGTATTTGTGTGAGCGCTACCACAATCTGTGTTGTCGTGCTAGCTTTAAAGGTCTGTGTGAGCGCTACCACAATCAGTGTTGTCGTGCTAGCTTTAAAGGTCTGTGTGAGCGCTACCACAATCTGTGTAATCGTGCTAGCTTTAAAGGTCTGTGTGAGCGCTACCACAATCTGTGTTGTCGTGCTAGTTTAGAGGTCTGTGTGAGCGCTACCACAATCTGTGTGGTCGTGCTAGCTTTAGAGGTCTATGTGAGCGCTACCACAATGTGTGTTGTCGTGCTAGTTTTAAAGGTCTGTGTGAGCGCTACCACAATCTGTGTTGTCGTGCTAGCTTTAAATTGTCTGTGTGAGCGCTAGCACAATCTGTGTTGTCGTGCTAGCTTTAGAGGTCTGTGTTAGCGCTACCACAATCTGTGTTGTCGTGCTAGCTTTTGAGGTCTGTGGCATCGCTACCACAATCTGGGTTGTCGTGCTAGCTTTAGGGGTCTGTGTGAGCGCTACCACAATCTGTGTTGTCGTGCTAGCTTTAGAGGTCCGTGGGGGTTCTACCACAATCTGTGTTCTTGTGCTAGCTTTAGAGGTCTGTGTGAGCGCTACCACAATCTGTGTAGTCGTGCTAGCTTTAGAGGTCTGTGTGAGCGCTACCACAATCTGTGTGGTCATGCTAGCTTTAGAGGTATTTGTGTGAGCGCTACCACAATCTGGGTTGTCGTGCTAGCTTTAGGGGTCTGTGTGAGCGCTACCACAATCTGTGTTGTCGTGCTAGCTTTAGAGGTGTGTGTGAGCGCTTCTACAATCTGTGTTTTCGTGCTAGCTTTAAGGGGTATGTGTGAGCGCTAGCACAATCTGTGTAGTCGTGCTAGCTTTAAAAGCGTCTGTGTGAGCGCTAGCACAATCTGTGTTGTCATGCTAGCTTTATGGATCTGTGTGAGCGCTACCACAATGTGTATTGTCGTGCTAGCTTTAGGGGTCTGTGTGAGCGCTACCACAATCTGTGTGGTCATGCTAGCTTTAGAGGTCTGTGTGAGCGCTACCACAATCTGTGTGGTCGTGCTAGTTTTAGGGGTCTGTGTAAGCGCTACTACAATCTGTGTTGCTGTGCTAGCTTTAGAGGTCTGTGTGAGCACTACCACAATCTGTGTGTTCGTGCTAGCTTTAAAGGTCTGTGTGAGCGCTACCACAATCTGTGTGGTCATGCTAGCTTTATGGATCTGTGTGAGCGCTACCACAATGTGTATTGTCGTGCTAGCTTTATGGATCTGTGTGAGCGCTACCACAATCTGTGTTGCTGTGCTAGCTTTAAAGGTCTGTGTGAGCGCTACCACAATCTGTGTGTTCGTGCTAGCTTTAAAAGGGCCTGTGTGAGCGCTAGCACAATCTGTGTTGTTGTGCTAGCTTTAGAGGTCTGTGTGAGCGCTACCACAATCTGTGTTGTCGTGCTAGCTTTAGAGGTATTTGTGTGAGCGCTACCACAATCTGTGTGGTCGTGCTAGCTTTAAAGGTCTGTGTGAGCGCTACCACAATCTGTGTTGTCGTGCTTGCTTTAGAGGTCTGTGTGAGCGCTACCACAATCTGTGTTGTCGTGCTAGCTTTAAAGGTCTGTGTGAGCGCTACCACAATCTGTGTAATCGTGCTAGCTTTAAAGGTCTGTGTGAGCGCTACCACAATCTGTGTTGTCGTGCTAGCTTTAAAGGTCTGTGTGAGCGCTACCACAATCTGTGTAATCGTGCTAGCTTTAAAGGTCTGTGTGAGCGCTACCACAATCTGTGTTGTCGTGCTACCTTTAGAGGTCGGTGTGAGCGCTACCACAATCTGTGTTGCTGTGCTAGCTTTAGAGGTCTGTGTGAGCGCTACCACAATCTGTGTTGTCGTGCTAGCTTTAGGGATCGGTGTGAGCGCTACCACAATGTGTATTGTCGTGCTAGCTTTAGGGGTCTGTGTGAGCGCTGCCACAATCTGGGTTGTTGTGCTAGCTTTAGAGGTCTGTGTGAGCGCTACCACAATCTGTGTTGTTGTGCTAGCTTCAGGGGTCTGTGTGAGCGCTACCACAATCTGTGTTGTTGTGCTAGCTTTAGGGGTCTGTGTGAGCGCTACCACAATCTGTGTTGTTGTGCTAGCTTTCGAGGTCTGTGTGAGCGCTACCACAATCTGTGTTGCTGTGCTAGCTTTAGAGGTCTGTATGAGCGCTACCACAATCTGTGTTATCATGCTAGCTTTAAGGGGTCTGTGTGAGCGCTACCACAATCTGTGTGGTCGTGCTAGCTTCAGGGGTCTGGGTGAGCGCTACCACAATCCATGTTGTTGTGCTAGCTTTAGAGGTCTGTGTGAGCGCTACCACAATCCATGTTGTCGTGCTAGCTTTAGGGGTCTGTGTGAGCGCTACCACAATCTGTGTTGTTGTGCTAGCTTTAGGGGTCTGTGTTAGCGCTACCACAATCTGTGTTGTTGTGCTAGCTTTAGGGGTCTGTGTTAGCGCTACCACAATCTGTGTTGTTGTGCTAGCTTCAGGGGTCTGTGTGAGCGCTACCACAATCTGTGTTATCATGCTAGCTTTAAGGGGTCTGTGTGAGCGCTACCACAATCTGTGTGGTCGTGCTAGCTTCAGGGGTCTGGGTGAGCGCTACCACAATCCATGTTGTTGTGCTAGCTTTAGAGGTCTGTGTGAGCGCTACCACAATCCATGTTGTTGTGCTAGCTTTAGAGGTCTGTGTGAGCGCTACCACAATCCATGTTGTTGTGCTAGCTTTAGAGGTCTGTGTGAGCGCTACCACAATCCATGTTGTTGTGCTAGCTTTAGAGGTCTGTGGGGCGCTACCACAATCTGTGTGGTCGTGCTAGCTTTAGAGGTCTGTGTGAGCGCTACCACAATCCATGTTGTTGTGCTAGCTTTAGAGGTCTGTGTGAGCGCTACCACAATCTGTGTTGTTGTGCTAGCTTTAGGGGTCTGGGTGAGCGCTACCACAATCTGTGTTGTTGTGCTAGCTTTAGAGTTCTGTGTGAGCGCTACCACAATCCATGTTGTTGTGCTAGCTTTAGAGGTCTGTGTGAGCGCTACCACAATCCATGTTGTGCAAGCTTTAGAGGTCTGTGGCAGCGCTACCACAATCTGTGTTGCTGTGCTAGCTTTAGGGGTCTGTGTGAGCGCTACCACAATCTGTGTTGTTGTGCTAGCTTTAAGGGTCTGTAAGAGAGCTACCACAATATGTGTTGTCGTGCTAGCTTTAGGGGTCTGTGTGAGTGCTACCACAATCCGTGTTGTCGTGCTAGCTTTAGAGGTCTGTGTGAGCACTACCACAATCTGTGTTGTTGTGCTAGCTTTCGAGGTCTGTGTGAGCGCTACCACAATCTGTGTTGCTGTGCTAGCTTTAGGGGTCTGTGTGAGCGCTACCACAATCTGGGTTGTCGTGCTAGCTTTAGAGGTCTGTGTGAGCACTACCACAATCTGTGTTGTTGTGCTAGCTTTCGAGGTCTGTGTGAGCGCTACCACAATCTGTGTTGCTGTGCTAGCTTTAGGGGTCTGTGTGAGCGCTACCACAATCTGGGTTGTCGTGCTAGCTTTAGAGGTCTGTGGCAGCGCTACCACAATCTGTGTTGCTGTGCTAGCTTTAGGGGTCTGTGTGAGCGCTACCACAATCTGTGTTGTTGTGCTAGCTTTAAGGGTCTGTAAGAGAGCTACCACAATATGTGTTGTCGTGCTAGCTTTAGGGGTCTGTGTGAGTGCTACCACAATCCGTGTTGTCGTGCTAGCTTTAGAGGTCTGTGTGAGCACTACCACAATCTGTGTTGTTGTGCTAGCTTTCGAGGTCTGTGTGAGCGCTACCACAATCTGTGTTGCTGTGCTAGCTTTAGGGGTCTGTGTGAGCGCTACCACAATCTGTGTTGCTGTGCTAGCTTTAGGGGTCTGTGTGAGCGCTACCACAATCTGTGTTGCTGTGCTAGCTTTAGGGGTCTGTGTGAGCGCTACCACAATCTGTGTTGCTGTGCTAGCTTTAGGGGTCTGTGTGAGCGCTACCACAATCTGTGTTGCTGTGCTAGCTTTAGGGGTCTGTGTGAGCGCTACCACAATCTGTGTTGCTGTGCTAGCTTTAGGGGTCTGTGGGGGCGCTACCACAATCTGTGTGGTCGTGCTAGCTTTAGGGGTCTGTGTGAGCGCTACCACAATCCGTGTTGTCGTGATCGCTTTAGGGGTCTGTGTGAGCGCTACCACAATCTGTGTTGTTGTGCTAGCTTTAGGGGTCTGTGTGAGTGCTACCACAATCCGTGTTGTCGTGCTAGCTTTAGAGGTCTGTGTGAGCACTACCACAATCTGTGTTGTTGTGCTAGCTTTCGAGGTCTGTGTGAGCGCTACCACAATCTGTGTTGCTGTGCTAGCTTTAGGGGTCTGTGTGAGCGCTACCACAATCTGTGTTGCTGTGCTAGCTTTAGGGGTCTGTGTGAGCGCTACCACAATCTGTGTTGCTGTGCTAGCTTTAGGGGTCTGTGGGGGCGCTACCACAATCTGTGTGGTCGTGCTAGCTTTAGGGGTCTGTGTGAGCGCTACCACAATCCGTGTTGTCGTGATCGCTTTAGGGGTCTGTGTGAGCGCTACCACAATCTGTGTTGCTGTGCTAGCTTTAGAGGTCTGTATGAGCGCTACTACAATCTGCATCGTAGTGCTAGCTCTAAAGCTAGAATGACAACATACATTGTGGTAGCGCTCACACAAACCCCTAAAGCTAGCACAATATGTGATGTGTCGAGCTTCAACGGGAGCGGAGAATCAGGTTATCCGGAAAGCACCGAGTGAAAATGGAACTGTTTAAATGAATGGGCAACACCCCATTCAAAAACCGGTCAGTAACTTACTGTTAAAGTAAGCCAGAAAGCTAAACGAAAGATGCAAGAACTACATCTACCAGAATGCTTTGGGACTCTAGTCACTCTACTGAAGACAGCCTTCCTGAAGGCAAATGCCTTAGGGAAGTTCTGTGCTGCTTTGTTTGAGCGCTGCCACACTGCGTGTTACATTAAGGGCTGTCTGCCCACGGACCGTTTAAAAAACATATACACACATATATATATACAAACATATATAGTTATATACACACATATATATATATAGATTCAGCGTAACTCGTACATTAACAAATACCTTGCCTAGCGTAACCTCAACTGGGCAAATTTATTGCTCCAACTGTAGCTAACTTGGGCCCACGTGTCAACGCCTAGCAGTGATCAGAAATGATAATAGTACATTTTAGAATCTCACATTCCCCGCCTCCTTCGCCCCCAAACAGAATGCTTTTGGAACTGGAAGCTTAGATCTAAATGTTTTTATTCTAAATAGCCATTTCAAGCTATAGAGCCTAGTCCTGCTACAGACATCCATTGAATGCATCCAGCAAAATGATAGAGTGCTTGAATGAATGTGAGCTTCTGAAAGTCACACGGCAGCATTCCAATCCATCGTTTTTCATGCACTGTTCCACTGAAGGCACAAACCAGCAGTATGCAAATCAGCACTGGTCCTGCTACAATAGGAAGAGTCCACCTGGTCCCCTCCTGATGGGGATACAAGCACCCCCAAACCAGACGCCGCTTGGTAGGACCCAACCAGTGCAGGGCAGCTTGAGACCTTTTCACAGTGAGCACAGGACTGACATCTCAACCTCCCCAAAGCACCAGGGGGTGTAATGCAACAAACAACAAAATGATGGAAGAAATGCTTCAATCAATCAATCTCAGCTATCGGCGCTTAGCTGGAAGCTGAACAAAGGCGAGGAGGACCAGACAGGTGAAAGTGAGCCCCAGAGTAGGAATAGAAGTGCTGCCTCCAAGAAAGTGGGGCAAGAGGCTGACCCCCAAACCCTGGAGGTCAGGAAATGACCTTTTCCTGCAGTGCCTGGGCCACATGTGTCTGGCAAGGGTGGATCATGGCCGGCCTGAAATACCACTCGCGGAAGAAGCTGAAAACCATCCAGAAGGAGATGAAAACCGACGCCAAGAAGAACACTTCTAAAAGCCACTATTTAATGCCGGGAGACCCCGACAGAGTGGCTCTTCTTGCTGGAAAGAAGTTTGCGGCAAGCCAGGGAGCAAGGTGTGTGTTGTGTTACAATAAGTTCTTTTATGACAATGAATGCACACATTGGGTCAGTATAGAAGGAACTTTGAGGCAGACTGGATGCGGCTACCTAGTAAGCCTGGGCAGAGTTTGTGGAGTTGCGCTATGCAGAACTCCGCGAAGTGGCAAAAAAACTCAACCGCGCTGTGCAGAGTTCCGCAAGAGACGGAGTCCCAGAGAAAAATGCTGTTCGCGGTTTTGCACAGTGCTGGATGCTTGTCCGCACTGTGCAATCATCTCGAACGGCACCTTGCACAGCTCAAGCAGTCCCTTCTTTCCCTTTTCTCGAGTAGATTTTTACTCGAGCAGCAGCTTTCTCAACGCAAACAAGCAGTTTCTCATAGTGAGCATACATGACCACTCGCAATGAGAAACCTGACCACCCAGTGTTGAAAAATCTCACTGGGATGTTTATTTTCCACGCTCGCGAGCGCCAACTTGATGTTGATGATCGCGAACAAGGAAAAATATCGCCGGGAGGTTGATTTTCCTCAATCATCGTCGCCAACTTGACGCTGACGATAGCAAGCGAGGAAAAAAACTCCGGAGTGCGGGGAAACTCCGCAAACTCCGCGAGCGGGGCATAGTTCCCCACCCAGGGTTACTACCTAGTGAAATGCCCAATCCCAAGAGAAGGTACAATGGAGAAGGGACTTGAAGATGCGAGAATCAAGGAAACATCCACAACGCAGAACAGACGAACGAGAAAGCAACAGAGCAGTCTCTGGAGATAAAATGGCGAACACATGGTTACACATGAACACCTTACATTTCTGGTCTCTCAGTTCAAACCTAGAAAAATATATATTATTACACATTATTCTCAAAATGTAATGAAACAGAAAGTGCAACAAAATATTTTTGTTAACACCCAGGAAAAGAGGGGGAAGGTCCTACCTCAACATGCAGGTGTAGTTCCCAGTGTCGTTCAGCGTAGCAGGCTTGAACCAGAGCATCTCTTTCTCTTTAGTGATGCGGTTGTCGGGCAGGCGGAAGTTGATTGGCTCCTCCAGATCCCGGTCCTGCCTGGTCCAGTACCACATGAGCGTCAGCCCCGCCGAGTGGGCGGTGCTGTAGTTGTGCTTCAGGAAGTCCTGGAAGAGTGGGCACTTGACTAGCGCGGGCTCCCCATCATACACCTGCTTCAGCTTCATGTGGACCAGACCCCAGTCATCGCAGCGCTCTGGAAACACAACAAATGAGGCGACACATTAGGGCTCGTTCTACAGAACAGTGGAGGAAGTCAGTCAATGCATTGATTACTGAGAACAACCCAGCTTATTCCAATGCCCAAGGCCTGTTCAGCATCACCAGACCTCTGCAGCTGCTCAGCCAGTTTTTTTCTCCATTTAGCTCGCCAGATGTGCAGGTACAATTACATTACCTTTTGTCTGCCTGCGCCTAATGAACCTTTGGCCAACTGTGATCACATGCTTTGTACGCGACCCGCTGTTCAGGCCTCGACAGCTGTTGTTTCCGTGGTTGTGCACTCTACATATAAAGACTATTTAATCTTAAAGAAGGCAGGCTGCTCCCCAGAGGACATAGGGAGAAGGAGATGCATAATTTGATTTAAATACAGTTTTGTAATTACATAAACGTCCATATTTAAGCCTCAGAGCGGGAATGTGCAGGAGACGCTGACTGCTTACCACTGATCCAGCAGACATGGTCCGAGTGCTGCCCTGTGTTGCCATGGAGGCAACACAACGCGCCGCCTATGATAGACATCAAGAACGTTTTAGGATACACCCGGCGTCCTTGTGTTACTGACAATACAGTTGTTTAACATGGACAGGGTTATCTTTTCATACGTAAGATGCCCACACAAGAAACACCATGAGGCCATTCCAAGAACTTTAATGTTATTATATATATGTTCAGTGTGTATTATTCAACAGCCAAATGACAGGCACGTCAGTACAAGAGACATTCACTCCTCATATGTTGAGCAAAAAACAAAGTGAAAGAGAGTAGCCACCACCAGTGACAAAGTAGGCTTTTGTCAGAACCCCATTGAGGGCTTTTACTTGTGATGTCCCGGGGCTCAACCTACTATGGACTCTGAGCAACTGGGCTAAGTACCCCTTCAGACTAGGCTGTGGAGTCAGAGTGAATAGCAGTCGGGCCTATAATGCCTTATCTGGGTAGAGTATACAGGGGACCTCACCTGGTCCAAGAGAGGGAAGCTAAGGCTTGGGGGTCTGAAGAAGTACCAGAGGTCCTCACGTCTTTTTGGGGTGCAGTAAATGAGGAAAAGAGGGTACAGCAATTAAGATTTGGGGTCGGAGCATGCATCACCTGGCCCTCACATGTCCTATCAGGGTAAGTCCCCATAGGGTATTCTGGACTCAGTATTTCTCGGCCGGGTCAGTTCTCTTCTGGATGAACTGATCTGCGCAGGGAGGTCCAAGTACTTCAGTTACCTTCACATTTTTTCATCGAGTCAGACTTGGACAAGGTTTTGGGTTCTAGGTATGCAATTTCATTTCTTCAACTCGTGGGTGCAGAATTAAAAATGTTTCTAGATGTTGATTCTTGGTTCCAGAGTCAATCCCTAATAACCCTTGCTTGTTATGTAGAAAAAAGGCGTTTGGCCTGTCGATGGCTTGATGGTCGGAGTAGGCGCAACACAGTCATCTTTGCTCCCCTCGTCCCCCCACCACCCAATCTTTGGCTGCCACCCCATCTTTGGCTGCCACCCCTTCTCCTGGACAGACAGGGCAAGAGAGATCATTAATAAATATGCAGGGCAGCTTAATCTTTCATAATATGCCCCAATTGAAGGACTTATGCCCCAGGACTATTGTCCTGCACCTTGGCCACTGAGGGCTTTTCGGGGGCACACAGCGTCACGAAGAGAGAGGTTCATTCGGACACCATCCACTGCTCCGCACAAAGGACTCACCCCCTTAAGCCCCATAACATTTTTTAAAAAACAGAGGGACCCCAAGAAAATAAGCCACGCCCACAGGCAACACCCAATGCTATAGGGCAGCTTGCACTGATGCCCCTCCTACCCCAGAGATCGTAGACACATTTCAGGTGCCCATGAACAGCCGCTGCCAGCTGCAGGCCAGCATGAAATACCGTTCAATAAATGATGGGACGCCAGGTAATTGCAGCCCTGTCAATAAACAGAGTTAAATGAAGGCTGCTCGCTCCCTGGCACAGTTCAGAAGTTAGAAGCGGCCGATCAGCGCAGCACCACGCAGGGCTTCATTAGGCAATCAATAATTGTCCGCGTGGGAGTCCATTGTGTGCGGAGAGTAAATGACTTGCAGGCCCCGATGACGTTCAGGGCACAGCCCAACCCATGCCCCCCTAAAGAGGACTTCCTCTCAACCCGCAGCAGAGCTCAGTGTTGAGCAACAGGCAACCCACGACAACCAGCTACTCGCTGCCTCCCAATCCAGCTCCCACAGCAACAAGGCGGTCCTGATCGCAGCCACCTACGACGCCCGAACCCTCCTTGACGGAGGAGAAACAGCAGCTCTGATCCTCCTCGACCTCTCTGCAGCCTTCGACACCGTATCCCACCCGACGCCCGAACCCTCCTTGACGGAGGAGAAACAGCAGCTCTGATCCTCCTCAATCTCTCTGCAGCCTTCGACACCGTATCTCACCACACACTCATCGAAAGACTCCACCACATTGGTATCCAAGGGGATGCTCTCCGTTGGATCGCTTCCTTCCTCACCAGTAGGAAGCAGAGGGTCCACCATCCACCTTTTATCTACGAACCCAAGGATATCATTTGCCGTGTCCCCCAGGGCTCATCCCTCAGCCCTCCACTCTTTAACACATACATGACCCTACTAGTCAACATCGTCGTATCTAACGTCTCAACATAATATCCTACACAGTTGACACCCAACCTATCCTTTCCCTCACCGATGACCCTACCATTACCAGGACCAACTTCCGCAGATGCATGACAAGCGTCACTGACTGGGCCCCGCTCTCATATCCCTGACATTTTTTTTCTTTCCTTTTTTCCCTTTTTCCTTCTCTCCTTTTTCTTTCCCTTTCTTCCTTTTTTTCACTATTACTCTCCTCTCATCCGTTGTGTATGTATGTTGTGGGGTCTTACACTTGTGTTGCTCTTGTGACTGAATATATTTTTTTGTTTCGTTTTGACCGGAGCGGACAAACAGTGCTGAGCACTTTGCATTTTCCCCACCAGGCTTGCTTTACGCAGCCTGGTGAGGAGCATGCAACGCCTCTCAGTCCCTGTCTGGGCGCCAATCCATGGCGCTCAGACCAATCACAACACTGCATTGCAGCGTTATCATTGGCTATGGGGAGCCTGGGGGCCCCGAGTGCGGGTGCTTCCTGCTGCCGGCGGAGACGGAAAGAAGGACGGAGGACGGAGACAGGGGCCGGCCGGTCCAGGTAAGTGTTCCCTCCCCCCTCCTCATTTTCTACCCCGCCCGCCTCAATGCAGCCCTGCCCAGCCAGCCACAATGCTGACCCACCAGCTGCCCCAAATGCAGCACAATCCAGCCAGTGGCAATGCAACTCAGCCCAGCCAACCCCAATGCAGCCCTCCCCTCCCCAATGCAGACCGCAGTAAAACGCTGGTGGGTTCCGGCACTTACTCTTACAAATTAAGCAGGGGGTAAGTCCATCCCAACAGAGCAGAAAGTGTCACGTGCTACCCACCCCCTCAGTGTCATGATAAGCTGGTGACGTGCAGCCCTAAAAGATGGGGCAGGTTTGCTCGATACGGTTTTTTCAGCTCAGCAATCTACCATCCACGCCTGGCTTATTGAAAGTGCCAGGTGGAAAATCACCAGAGCACAGCAGGCCGCCACCCTGCCCACCTGCACTCTCTTCTCTGTGTCCCCCCAGTGGATGGGTTTATGAGAAAATGCATAATTAAACCAAGTAGAGAACGTTAATTACATCTGACATAAATAAGAGATTGGATGTCAGTTTAAAATAGCCTCCATGTCTCCTCTCGGAAATGTGAAGTGACAAGACAAGTGCACCATGGGAAGGCGGGCTGCAATAGGAGGAGGCCAATGAATAATGAATATACAATGAGATAGCTCAGGCGGTCCCGCGGAAGCAGCAGACGGGAACTATATTCGACGGTCCACAGCGGCGTGAAATCGGGTTACAAAAAACACATGACCGCCTTCAATCTATTTAAATAAAAAAAATTCAGAAGATGCATAATTAAAGCCGCGAAAACTGAGAAATCAGAACTCAGGAAAACTGCAGTAACTTGCTCCTACATAAATATACGACACAGAAAGCAAGACAAGTGCTTCTTTTTCTTTATATGCCCATAGCCTCAGAAGAACAAGCACTGGCAAGGCCAACTGGTGTGACTTCTGTGCAGTGCATGCACATAGGCGCGCACACAGTTTCTCAACGTACAACATACATACATACAAGCACTCGTGCACACGTACAGGTGTGTGTGTAGGGGGCGCAATGTGTGATAGATTATGTGTCATTTAGTGCCCCGCCTCGAGGCACTACTTGCACTGCTCCCCAGGCAGATTACCGAGCTCTGCACCTCAGAGAAAACACTATTGGCCAGATGTAGGTAAAATCAAATTTGCGAGTCCTTAATAGCGAATTTTACCGATTCGCTTTAAGGACTCGCAAAATTAAATGTAGGTAGGAATCGCTAAAATATTAGCGATTCCTTAATAAGGAATCGCAAATTGAGATTTGTTAATAAGGAATACCTACCCCATTCATTCCTAAGGGCCAAGAGGCCCATAGGAATGAATGGGAGGTATTCACTATTTGCGATTCGCTATTAAAGAATTACAAATAGCGGGAGCTATTTCAAGGGTAAAAACACAGGGAATGCTAACGGTCTGAGGAGAAAACTACACATAAATTATACACTCATAAGTAGTGTAGAAAAGTAGTTAGTGTAAGGAGAGAGGAATAGAAGAATAATACCCATCGGCCCACCCATTGGCGGAATCTCATCACCTGGGTTTTGTTGAAAACTGGTATCTGCTAGGTACCTCTCTGAACATACATAGAGGAATACTAGTGTCAGATCCACCAGTGAGAGAGAGCCAAAAGGGTATGTTGGTGGGTTGAAGGGAAAAGAAAAGTTGCAGTGCTCAAAGCAAGGTGTGAGAAAGTGAAAATTGAAATTTGAAATTGAAGAAACAGAACCTACCAGTAGTAATTTACTATATGGTAGTCTCACATCATGATGTAGAAGAATCTCTCCTAAAACCAAAAACAATTATGGAAAAGCAATGGACATATAGTATCAATACATCAGTACAGGTATGTATATGTACAATCAATATCAGATTAAGTGTAAGGACTTACAGTCGAAGTTGGTGGTAATTAGCGATTCCTTAAGGCTAAAGTGCACTTTCTTTTGTGCTACTTACATTGCATTTAAGGAATCGCAATTTGCGATTCCTTAAATGCAAGAGCAAAATATGGAATTGCAATTTTGAGATTCCGTATTTTGCTGGTAGGTTTAAACTCACCAACATTGCTCACAGCCAAATAGCGATAGTAAATGCTGAAATTCTGCGAATTTCAGAGTTAGCGCTCGTTATTTGGCTACCTACATCTGGCCCTATGTGATGTGTAGTTTAAGTGCCAAAGAAGTGCGGGGAGGCGGGGGGGATTAGGGGGCAGTGGGTTACATCGGGCAGGACCACCATGAAAACACCCAGGTACCTCGTGGGCTCAGTGGCATCCTTAGTCCGCAGGGGCTTTCGGCGAGGAGCATTTTCAATTTTAAGGACATCTGGTAAACGACGAACTACTAGTCCCAGAATGCAAAGCGGAGTTAGCGAAACCCTGAAACTGCTAAAGGTGCTGCACACAGTTTGGCCACTTGCACAGGAATGTTTTACCATGTAAAATGTCTAACATTTCTAATCTTTGTTTTGCTTAAAGTTCCCTACTTTTTTCAGCGCCACGAATTCTGCAGACAAAACATGTGCCTCAAATTCATACATTTGCATCTAATTAACTCCGCTGAAACAATGTCATTATTAGTTCTGAGGAGCAATAAAATAAAAGTATCAAGCGCTCCTGCAGTCCTCCTTTTATAATATGAAACTGTCCATCATTTCTCGAGGCTCGCGAGAATTGTAATTAGTTTGGGTTGTTCTTTAAGTTCATGTCGTGCGCTCAAGAAACTACTAAGGAAAAGTCTGGGCGGCCTTAAAGTTTCCTTACAATAAACTCAGGAGCAGCCAAAGCACCGGTCAGGCAAGGACTTCAAGTGCCCTGTAGACAAGATTTTTTATTTATTAATTTTTATTTATTTAATGCGATTTTCTATAGCGCGAACATTACCCGAAGGTGTCAGAGCGCTTTACATAAGAACCAGTTACGATACATAAGGATTTAGGATTACATGAGTTACAAAAAGATACAAACGGAAAAAATTGCAAATGTACAAGTTGTAAAGTCATTCAAGGAAGAGATACAAATGGATAAACTCTAAGAGTCACATAGGAATCGTAGAGAGTATGGCCTGGATTTCGTTAGAGTTAAGTAATGACACGGCAGATGCTGTTTGGAGAACACAGGGATGGAGTGAGGCTCCGGTCCTGAAGCAGGATGCGGGCAGCTCAGCCAATCACAAGGCAGCAACATCCGTGCTCAAGGTCCACAAAACTTGTCACAAGGACGCCCCATCGCTCCAGGAGCTCAGGAAAGGACTCGAGACCAGGCTGCTTGAATGAACAATCACCTCGAAGCACTGCTCTCAGTGCCTTGAAACCCTCACGAGTGATTTGCTGCGCTCTATAAATCCCTGATTGATTGATTGACAAGCCACACTTGATGTATGCTAATGAAGAGTGACAGCCCTCCGGGACACCTCCAAGTGCTTCCTGAGTGAAGAGGTCACGCGATGAAGTTCAGAGCAGTGCGCTCAGTTCTATTGCTACAGTGAAGCGCTTCGCCTTGGCAGCGGATTCCAGAGTCTGGGCGCTTGATAGGCAGAGCATTGACTATACACTGAGCAGTATCAGGTTCTAGCGATGGTTTCCAAGCTTTGACAAAAGTGTGTCACTTATTCCCCTGGTTCAGCAGGCTTCTACATCTCTTTCCGTACTCCTGTCTAGCGCCTTGGGTCATTCCATCTCCTTCTCTCACCTGGCCCCCGAACCTCCGGAATCTTGTACCTGACCATTAGCTGCGCCACCTCGGAGATTTCGCTCCAGAGCCTTCTGAAAACCCACCTTTTTAGAGAGATCTAATTTGGTTTGCCTACGACCTCTTTCAGCTTTCCCAAGTTGCGTCCAGTCAGTACCTAGCGCCAAGACGCTCTTTTGGAGCACCTGTTTCCGCTTTGTAAAACTATTAACTCATTAAATCTACATTTAGTTATCAGTTTCTTCAAACTTCTTGATCTTCTGAGGAAATCTAATCGTGGACGGTTGGTCAAGGTAGGAGAGGCACGGATGAGTGACCGTTGAAGTCCAGCTGTTTTGTACTTGGTAGAAGAAGAGCCCGCCAATGAGCATGAGTAAATGCCACAGAGACAGACAGACACATAAATACAAGAGGGAAGGAAAGCAACTAAGCATCCTTACCAACCTTCATCCAACGGGGAGGGGGGGGGGGGTGTAACCACACAAACTAGAAAATTCGTTTTAGCTTGTGCTAGGGTAGATTTATTCACTAATGCGAATCCTAAATCCTTTAAACCTACTCCAGAAAACCCCCGTCCAACTCTTTACTAATGGGTTTTTATAAGGATTTTAAAAACTTGAAGGAAAACAGCCAAAGGTGCCTTAAAGCTGGCCACCTCTTTAAATACAGATTGTGTGCATTTCTGAGCCCAAGGCAATGTGGAGAATTTAAAGAGGGTTTTGTTAGATCAATAGTGGTTGGCAGATCCATGTAGTTGGCGGCAGCGGTGGGATTTTAGGATCAAAGGAATGTTTGGGTTTAATGAAGCTTGCTCTGCAGCCACCACACATCGGCCCTTCGAGGGCATCCCACATGCCACTCAACTGCTCATCAAGGGCTTGGAGAGACATGACCACATCACTCTACCCCCCCCCCACCATTAAACTCCAGTATCTCTCCTTGCCGACCCCGCCGCCTTCAAAGCCAACCGCATCCTCTTCACAGCCATCACAGGCAGAGCCGGTCACCATCGCCAGGGGCTCTCGACTCACCCGCAGCCAGGACACCATCAGATGGAAGACCAAGAAAAGACAATGCACGGGCCGTCTCTATACACGCACCTATAGTCTGGAACCATATCCTGTATCCATCAGGACCCCTGCAGCCTTCTTCAATTTAGGAAAGAGCTGAAGACATTTCTTTACATAGCACATCATGACGCAGTAGATCTGGGGTTTCCAACCTTTTTATTTATCTTTTTTTTCATTTTGAAAGTTTTATAGAGCGTGAACAAGATCCTAGCGGATATCAGAGCGCTATACAGTCAGTAAAGTTCCTTATACATCAAATAAATGCAAATCAAAGCACATATACATAACATCTTGTAAAAGCAAATTAGTAAGGTGCAACACAAAAGCTATCTTGCTGTGTATGACAGGGGGAAGATATAATGTCTAGGTTGCTTGGATGGTCCCTTATCAAAATAAGGTTAGGAGCGCGGGTGCGATTGGTCTCGAGATTTCTATAGACCATACTCAGGTGAATTTGGCCACGAGAATCGATTGTACTTCCTTTTTGGTAACAAATTCTATGGATGTTCAACTGAAATCATCCCAAGCTATTACCATTAAGAGTGCTGAACACAGACAAGATTGCGTTAGTGGCCACCCTATGCAAGATTATTAGCCATGATCGCCTCCGTGCAGGGCTGCCAGCAGCACAGTAAACAAGCATTGGCCACCTGGAATGCCTCGACAAGGGAACTACAGAACACGCAGTGCTACAAGATAATATTAGTTATAAGCCTCCCAATGCTGAATGATCTCACTCAAATTTCAGCTTTAATTATATTTTGGATATTATGGGTTCTGAAAATCCACATATTTTCGTCTCAAATATACACTTTTGAATGTTGGTATACGTATAGTAATTCAAAAGCTTCTAATTTAGTAGGCTGGGCTGCACACTGTAGAGTTAGCAGTAGCTCAGAGCCACTCGTCGGTGAAGCGTGCTGCAGGGAGTCCACTCGCTCCTGGGTCCCGCCTCCTCCGCCTAGGTTCACTCCTCTGTTTCCGGTCTGTACAGAGCTCTGCGGTCTTTCAGCTGAGCTGGTGGTGATGCACAGATGGTGCTTCCAGCCTCCTCCGGGGTGAGGCACCCTATGCTGGCCGCAGAGGGACAGGCCTGCAGCATCTCTCACCAAGGGGCGCCTTTTGCCCCGGGTCTGCGCTTTAACATGTGTGTCTTAAGGGGTAGCTCTGCTGTAGAAGGTGCAAAGCCAGTCAGATTTCAGAGATGGTTTTACTGTCTGAGGTGCTCACCATTGACAACTCCGCAGCATGAGAGACATGGCAGTGGTACCCACGATGCACGTGAAATAAATCTGGATAACAATGCCTATGCAGTTCTAGGGTGCACATATGATCATCCGTTCACTTTTAGGGATAGGTCTGCTGTCTCGCATGCAGCTGCAGCATCCCTTCAGCCTGAAGGGCACTCGGCTATTTGAAGTTGGTAGTGTCTGTGCAACCAGAGCAGTGGTGTGGCTTCCAGGCACTTTACTTCTCTGGTGCTGGGGCTAGTGTTGCTCTAGAATGCACACCTGTAACATCAGCATCACCCAAGGAACAGGCAGCTCTACTCTACATTTGCATCAGGTGATGAGCGATCGCAATCACAAGGAGATGATGGATGGATCGCCTAAACTTTTCAGACACTCGCCCCAGTCACAGATCCGGGTTGAATCCATCCTCGTTCTTTAGGTCACTTTGCCAACTCAATTCAGACCCCGCTATATGCAAATCAGTCTTGACCCTGTGCCTCATGGGAACTGCCAACCCAGGTCTTCCCTGGGCCGGAAACAAGCATCCTGGGACCGGTTTCGGGGTAACACCTCCTCATCAGCCAGGCTATCTTGAATCCAGTGGCCAAGTGAACAAGGGACCCACGTCTGGGCATACCCTGCCACACTTAGGGCGAACAAAGCAAACAGAAGGAGATGATGGACGGAGCGCTGAAACATTGCAGACACTCACCCCCAGTCACAGATCTGTATTGAATTCATCATCGTTCTTTAGTTCACTCAGCCACCTCAGTTCAGACACAACTATATGCAAATCAGTCTGACCCCGTGCCTCATGGGAACATTCCAGCCTGAACGGCCAAGCCAGATCTTCCCTGGACCGGAAACAAGCATCCTGGGATCGATTTTGGGGTAACACCCCTTATCAGCCTCATTGTGGCTCTTTTCTCTTCCGTAATGATAGTTCTTTCGGATTTAGCGGGTGTTCCTTTCCTTCAGAGTTTTAGCGCTTTGACACCATGGCATAATGCACGTTTATAAGTCTCCCTTCCATTTCCAATAAGAACTTCCTCTGAAACAACTTCCAATTTCATTATTAGTAAGGAATGACATTTCAGGGTAAAGAAGCCATGTAATGAATACACTTACCCAGATTCCCTTTTTCCAGCCAGGGCTGCAACATGTTGCCTCACAGCCCTCTGCCAACCCCACTCACCTGCTGACATTGAACAATAGTTAACATAAAAGGTCCCCCAGGGAGCAGGGAACCTCTCTTCCCATTGGTCAGGCTTGTGGGACTAATTTATTCTCATTCAGTACAGGTGACATAGACAAGCCAGGGTGCCCACCAATGGATGCAATACTTGGTTTAGAAATGCCTCTAGGAACTGCCCATGTTTATTTAGCATCTCACTACATCTCCACCAATCGGGTCGAAGAATGTGTGCGTGCCCTGCAGCACGTCATTGTAGGGCGACGCCCGCTCTGCCAGCAGCAGAGGGTGAACTGCAGCCCTGGTCTCTGCCCCCACTGCCTATGCATTCACCCCAAGAGCAGACAGAGGTCCCATCTGCGAGAAAAAGACGCCTCGCAGAAGAAACAGCAACAACAACATGCAAATGAGCAGTCATGATTAACAGCCCATGAGGCCTGCAGTCAGCGAGGCGGTTCTGAACCACAAGGTTAACAGACAGAGTTTGCATTGCCTAATGCTGCCCATGAGCCGGTGGGCAGAAATACATAATCACTTCACGGGGGACCCCAGTGGACGGAGGGCAGGAATGATGGGGTGAGTGATCGGAGATCTGGAGTCAGTCACACACTCACTCACAGACCCATACAGCCACTCGCAAACCCGCTCACACACCTACACAGCCACTCGCAAACCCACACACACACCTACACAGCCACTCGCAAACCCGCACACACACACCTACGCAGCCACTCGCAAACCCGCACACACACACCTACGCAGCCACTCGCAAACCTGCACACACCTACACAGCCACTCGCAAACCCGCACACACACCTATGCAGCCACTCGCAAACCCGCTCACACACCTACGCAGCCACTCGCAAACCCGCACACACACACACACACACACACCTACACAGCCACTCACAAACCCACTCACACACCTACACAGCCACTCGCAAACCCACACACACACCTACACAGCCCCTCACAAACCCACTCACACACCTACACAGCCACTCACAAACCCACTCACACGCCTACACAGCCACTCGCAAACCCACACACACACCTACACAGCCCCTCACAAACCCACTCACACACCTACACAGCCACTCACAAACCCGCTCACACACCTGCACAGCCACTCGCAAACCCACACACACACCTACACAGCCACTCGCAAACCCGCACACACACACCTACGCAGCCACTCGCAAACCTGCACACACACCTACGCAGCCACTCGCAAACCCACACACACACCTACACAGCCACACAAACCCGCACACACACCTACGCAGCCACTCGCAAACCTGCACACACACCTACGCAGCCACACACAAACCCGCACACACACCTACGCAGCCACTCGCAAACCCGCACACACACACACACACACACACCTACACAGCCACTCACAAACCCACTCACACACCTACACAGCCACTCGCAAACCCACTCACACACCTACACAGCCCCTCACAAACCCACTCACACACCTACACAGCCACTCACAAACCCACTCACACGCCTATGCAGCCCCTCGCAAACCCGCTCACACACCTACACAGCCACTCACAAACCCACTCACACACCTACACAGCCACTCACACACCTACACAGCCACTCACAAACCCACTCACACACCTACACAGCCACTCACAAACCCACTCACACACGTACACAGCCACTCACAAACCCACTCACACGCCTATGCAGCCCCTCGCAAACCCGCTCACACACCTACACAGCCACTCACAAACCCACTCACACACCTACACAGCCACTCACACACCTACACAGCCACTCACAAACCCACTCACACACCTACACAGCCACTCACACACCTACACAGCTACTCGCAAACCCACTCACACACCTACACAGCCCCTCACAAACCCACTCACACACCTACACAGCCACTCACAAACCCACTCACACACCTACACAGCCACTCGCAAACCCACTCACACACCTACACAGCCCCTCACAAACCCACTCACACACCTACACAGCCACTCACAAACCCACTCACACGCCTATGCAGCCCCTCGCAAACCCGCTCACACACCTACACAGCCACTCACAAACCCACTCACACACCTACACAGCCACTCACACACCTACACAGCCACTCACAAACCCACTCACACACCTACACAGCCACTCACACACCTACACAGCCACTCACAAACCACTTGCACACCTACACAGCCACTCACAAACCCACTCACACACGTACACAGCCACTCACAAACCCACTCACACGCCTATGCAGCCCCTCGCAAACCCGCTCACACACCTACACAGCCACTCACAAACCCACTCACACACCTACACAGCCACTCACACACCTACACAGCCACTCACAAACCCACTCACACACCTACACAGCCACTCACACACCTACACAGCCACTCACAAACCACTTGCACACCTACACAGCCACTCACAAACCCACTCACACGCCTATGCAGCCCCTCGCAAACCCGCTCACACACCTACACAGCCACTCACAAACCCACATACACAGCTACTCACACACCTACACAGCCACTCACAAACCACTTGCACACCTACACAGCCACTCACAAACCCATTCACACACGTACACAGACAGCCACTCACACACCTGCACAGCCACTCACAAACCTCGTGCAAACCTACACAGCCACTCACAAACCACTCACAAGCCTGCACAGCCACTCACAAACCCGCTCACACTCCTACACAGCCACTCACAAACTGGCTCACACACCTATGCAGCCCCTCGCAAACCCGCTCCCCCACCTACACAGCCACTCACAAACCCGCACACACACCTATGCAGCCACTCGCAAACCCGCTCACACACCTACGCAGCCACTCGCAAACCCGCACACACACACACACACACACACACACCTACACAGCCACTCACAAACCCACTCACACACCTACACAGCCACTCGCAAACCCACTCACACACCTACACAGCCCCTCACAAACCCACTCACACACCTACACAGCCACTCACAAACCCACTCACACGCCTATGCAGCCCCTCGCAAACCCGCTCACACACCTACACAGCCACTCACACACCTACACAGCCACTCACAAACCCACTCACACACCTACACAGCCACTCACACACCTACACAGCCACTCACAAACCACTTGCACACCTACACAGCCACTCACAAACCCACTCACACGCCTATGCAGCCCCTCGCAAACCCGCTCACACACCTACACAGCCACTCACAAACCCACATACACAGCTACTCACACACCTACACAGCCACTCACAAACCACTTGCACACCTACACAGCCACTCACAAACCCATTCACACACGTACACAGACAGCCACTCACACACCTGCACAGCCACTCACAAACCTCGTGCAAACCTACACAGCCACTCACAAACCACTCACAAGCCTGCACAGCCACTCACAAACCCGCTCACACTCCTACACAGCCACTCACAAACTGGCTCACACACCTATGCAGCCCCTCGCAAACCCGCTCCCTCACCTACACAGCCACTCACAAACCACTTGCACACCTACACAGCCACTCACAAACCCATTCACACACGTACACAGACAGCCACTCACACACCTGCACAGCCACTCACAAACCTCGTGCAAACCTACACAGCCACTCACAAACCACTCACAAGCCTGCACAGCCACTCACAAACCCGCTCACACTCCTACACAGCCACTCACAAACTGGCTCACACACCTATGCAGCCCCTCGCAAACCCGCTCCCTCACCTACACAGCCACTCACAAACCCGCTCACACACCTACACAGCCACTCACAAACCACTTGCACATCTACAGTGTCACTCACAAACCCGCTCACACACCTATGCAGCCACTCACAAACCCATTCACACACGTATTTTATTTTATGTATTTATTTAAGAAATGTATAGAGCGCTCGGCTACCCCCAAGGGGGTGTCCCGGCGCTAACGACTGAAATTCAGAAGAAACAACCCAGGAAAAAACAGAGCAATTAAGAGGGGAACAGCCAAGTCTTGAGTTTGCGGCGGAAAACAGATTCAGTAGGAGCAAATCTCAAATCCAATGGAAGTTTATTCCAGAGTCTGGCCGTCAAAACTCCGAATGCTCTTCCGCCCATCCTGGAGAGACGGAAGCGTGGAACAACCAGCAGACGAAGGCTGTTAGATCGAAGAGATCTGATCGAATGAGAGAGGACAATTCGCTTTTTCAAATAGTCAGGACCAGAGTTATTCAAGGCTCGGAAAGCAAGTGTTAAAATCTTGAATTGGATGCGACAAGTGACAGGGAGCCAATGGAGTTTTTTACAGTAAGATGCTACTGATTGACGATAGGGGATGTTGCCGATGAGTCTGGCCGCGGCGTTCTGCACAATCTGCAGGCGCTCAATCTGGTAGATAGGGGCACCAGCGTAGAGACTGTTCGCGTAGTCCAGGTGAGAGATGATTAACGCCTGGACCACAGTTCTACGAGCATTTAAAGGGAGGTAAGGAAAGATCTTTCTTATCATGCCCAGTTTCGCGAAACAAGCGGCGGTGGTTTTATTAATGTGGGGGATACAGGAGAGCGTGTTATCAAACTGAAAACCAAGGTTGCGGACCGTGGAGGCAGGAATAGGCGGGGGGTCAAGCACAGTCGGCCACCAGAGGTTCGGGGAAATAGTCGTTCTCTGATTAAAGAACAATACCTCCGTCTTGTCTGTATTAAGTCTAAGATGATTGGTGGTCATCCAAGTACATATGTTATTCAGACATTGGCGGAAGTTGGTAAACCCTGGGTCAGAGTGATCCTTAAATGAGAATACAAGCTGTGTATCATCAGCGTAAGAGATCACCCTGACACCCCAGGATTCCACCACGTTAGCCAGAGGAGCCAGATAAACATTAAACAACAGTGGGCTCAGGGCCGAGCCCTGAGGGACACCACACAGAAGAGGCTGAGCCACTGATGTGAAAGGTCTGAGGAAAACCCTCTGAGAGCGGTCTTTCAGAAACGAGGCAAGCCATGCCAGCACCATGCCCCCAATTCCCGCATGACTAAGACGAGCCAGTAGTATTTCACGTACACAACCACTCACACACCTGAACAGCCACTTACAAACCCACTGGCACACCTACACAGCCACTCACACACCTCTTGCACACCTACACAGCCACTCACAAACCACTCACAAGCCTGCACAGCCACTCACAAACCCGCTCACACTCCTACACAGCCACTCACAAACTGGCTCACACACCTACACAGCCACTCACAAACCCGCTCACACACCTACACAGCCACTCACAAACCACTTGCACATCTACAGTGTCACTCACAAACCCGCTCACACACCTATGCAGCCACTCACAAACCCATTCACACACGTACACAACCACTCACACACCTGAACAGCCACTTACAAACCCACTGGCACACCTACACAGCCACTCACACACCTCTTGCACACCTACACAGCCACTCACAAACCACTCACACACCTACACAGCCACTCACAAACCCACTCACACACCTACACAGCCACTCACAAACCCACTCACACACCTATGCAGCCCCTCGCAAACCCGCTCACACACCTACACAGCCACTCACAAACCACTTGCACATCTACACAGCCACTCACAAACCCGCTCACACACCTATGCAGCCACTCACAAACCCACCTACACACCTACACAGCCACTCACAAACCCGTTCAGACACGTACACAGCCACTCACAAACCCACTCACACACCTACACAGCCACTCACAAACCACTCACACACCTACACAGCCACTCACAAACCCACCTACACAGCCACTCACAAACCCACCTACACAGCCACTCACACACCTAAACAGCCCATTACAAACCCACTCGCACACCTGCACAGCCACTCACACACCTAAACAGCCACTCACAAACCCACTCACACACCTACACAGCCACTCACACCCACTCACACACGTACACAGCCACTCACACACCTGAACAGCCACTCACAAACCCACTCACACACCTACGCAGCCAGTCACAAACCCATTCACACATGTACACAGCCACTCACACACCTGAACAGCCACTTACAAACCCACTCGCACACCTACACAGCCACTCACAACCCTGTGCAGCAATCAGTCTCAGAAAGAACCTTAACCAAGGATTTGACCCTCTTTGTCCTACAGAAAAAGAAGCTCTCGGCCACACATGCAAGGGGTGTGTGGGGGAATGCGGATATCTCGAAGAGTTTCTCATTCAATTATAAGACAGGAGCTCTTTATACAAGAATCGCTAAAGGCCTTTTCAGGAGCAGGCCCACCACATCCGAAAGTTCCACTTGGGGTGTCATCCCCACATCCGCTGGGTCCCCCTGAAGTTGTATTCAGTTTTGAGGTATACGAGTGCGACACGAGTTTGGAGGTCTTACCTCTAAAACAACAACAGAATGACGTGTTATTAGAAGTGAGAGGTGAACGACAGTCAGGTGGTTAGCCAGCAAGCATTGGTAAAACCAATAGGTCCCGCGTGGTCTGCATTGTTTTAGACAATAAATGAATCTTTGGAGATCAGATCAATTCCAGAGTTTGCTCTGTATTCGTCATTTTGATAATCATCAGGAAGATAGGTCTTTTCATCCCAAGGGGTCTTCAGAAAAGTGAAGTAACAGCACAGTCTTATCCATATTGGACTACGGCGATGATCTTTTCCTGAGTATCCAATACAGATTCCTCCCGAAACTACGGATGCTGCAGAATGTGTCGGCACGGCTGCTCTAGGGAATTCCCAAATACCAACCCGCCTCTCGGGCCTTAGTTAAGCTCCACTGGCTTCCCATGGACAAAAGAATCAAATTCAAGGCCCCGTATGCGGCCTTTAAGGTATTACATAGGGTTGGTCTGGATCATTTGAGGAATAGGTTCACTGGGCTTTCACCTCCCAGAAAGCGGAGATCTTCCACTGCCAGTGTTTGGTGATTCTCAGGATCAAGGGAGCCTCTTGGAGAGGCAGAAGATATAGTTCGGGAACTGCCAAATCGTGGAACTCTCTCCCCATGTACCCGAAGAACTGTCCGAAGCTCTGGTCCTTTAGAAAATCTCTTAAACTTGGCTTTTCAGCAATTAGATTATGGACAGACGCAACGCCAAGACGCCTTAGGGCATCCGAGCGCTCGACAATACCACCACCAAACCACCCAGCGGAACTGGCTTTGCCAATCTTGTTTTCTTTGTTATAATTCATTATAAATTTACAGTTCCAAAAAGGCAAACAGCTTTGGAAGCAGGATCCGAAACAACCCTAAATTAAGGCAAATCCAACTACGGTCGCCTGACTGCACGGGTATGGCTGCATGGGCACACACATTGGCACGCCATCATACAATGATTCCCAGGTGGTTCCCCTCAGCCTTTCATCCTTCCAAGTTTTATTAAATGAGTACTACTGAGCTGGATAACAAACATTTGTTATTCAGCAGCAAGATGCCCCAAGTGATGAACAAGCACTTATAAATGTTATGTTAAAAAGTTGACACCAAGTGCAGAGTAGCTTTAAAGATGAAAACAAAAATTAAAAGACACACAAAAGTCATATTTCAGCTTACTAAAATGATTCTCCATGCGATCCCACCAAGTTATGAAATATGAAGGGTAGTCCAAAAAAGAAAAAACAAAATGCACAAATGCAAGAAGGGTTTCTACTCAAAGACTTTCTTTGTTTTAGAATTCAGTGCCATTGTACTATTAACAAGAATTTCAAATCTACATAGGTGCAAAGACTTTAAGCACTTCTAGAGGTCTTTTAAAATCACAAATTCTTTCTTAGCTGTCCCCTTGGTCACATTACTTTTTTTATTTTTTATTAAATTTTTATTGCAAAAACAAAAACAAACAAAAAATGTACATAATATTTTCCCAGTGAATCTGCATGTCGCATATGACAAAATAGCAACCATAGTCCACTAAATCCCAGAGTAAAGTTCACCATACTCCTGGTATAGAATAATCCACATCAAATCAAAACAACAAACAAATCGAGAAAATTAATTAACCTCTTCGATGCGGCGGCTTTTCCTGCTGTGTGCGGCATTTTTAAAATTACCGCGGTACATGACGAGCTCAGCTCGTCATCAGCGTACGGCAGGTTACGCTCACGACGAGCTGAGCTTGTCATCAGCATCGAAGGGGTTAAAATAAAACCAAAATAATCACATCATTGACACAGTACAGTCCTGGGTTGTGCAGTCGTGACTGGGCAGCACATCAATGATCTCTCCATACCGTCCGCCCCCCTGATCTCTCTTCTAGACGTAACATCAATCACTTTTATTGAGCAAATAGATTCGCAGCGGTTCCCAAATGTACAGTATACCAAATCTTTTATCCACATGTCGATTTTCGGCCGGTTGGTCACATTACCTTATAAATCACAGGTGGGCTCTGACCCGAACAACACGTGGTTTGGTAAAGATGGCCGCCGCTGTGTGACTCACATCCTCATCAATAAAATTAACAATATACCTTGCTAATAAATAAAGTATTGCGACACTTCTTTGAAAAATGTTGTAAAACGACTCAATAGATGTACCCTGGCACACTGCAGTGCCACTGCCAGCCATAGCAAATAAGAAAACACATGACATTTCAGAACAAGAATTGACATTTTTTAGGAAATTTAATAGTAATGCCCAAAAACTGAATTTTTTAAAATTAAGCATCTTGTGAGTAAGCTCTACCAAGGATTTCCCACCCTGAGGATGTGACGCAGGCATGTCCCTCTTCTACACCTGTGCAGGTCTGTCCTGCCCCCACATACCTCACTGACCCACCTACCCTAGAGCGGGTAAAAACATTTTGTCTACTTCGATACAGTTTCTTCCACACCCAAAACACCAAGGCTTTAACTGCAACACAACCAGATCCCAACAAGATCCAACCAGGAGAAATTCTACCATTGACTCTCGCCCCCAGTTCAATAATTTATTAACGGACCCTTTCAGCAGGCCCGGACTGGCCGTTGTGGGCACCGGGCAATCCCCCGGTCGGCCACAAGGGTGGGGGCCGTTTTTGTTGCAGAGCCGTTTTTGCAGCATAGCTGCAAAATCGGCCCTGTAACAAAATCGGCTGAAAAGCGGCCCTGGAAAAGGGCTCGCCCCCCTCCCGCCCGGGAGGGCCGGCCGAGCACCGGCCGAGCACTTTGCCAGGGACGGTTTTGGTTCCCAGTCCAGCCCTGCCTTTCAGTCTAACACTGTTGATCCAGACCAGACCTCTTCCTGCACCCGGGACAGTGAGGGCCCGATTCTGATGCGGGTTGGAAAGCTTCCTGACCGAATCGGTTTGTAAATGGTTTCCGACCCACTCGAATCGGGAGAGAACGACCGACCGAGTATGATGCATCCGGATGCTTCCCGATACGATTTGCCTGGACTCCCATTGACTTCAATGGGAGCATATGTACCTAACCGCATCATATTTGGGCCCTGGGTCGGGAAGACATATTCCCGATCCGATTTGGAAGGAGCAAATGCCATTAGGAGGCCTTCCTAACCGCATCGGAATCCGGCCCTGGGTGGGAATGCTTTCCTAACCGCATCAGAATCAGGCCCTGAGTTGTGAAGGCTTCAGACACCGACAACACCATAAGTCACATTATCTGCGGGGCACAGCAACTTGGTGATTCATGAAACTACATGACGCGATCGATCGGCCCAGATGTAAATAAAAAGGTGCAAATTCCATACAGTAAGAAGTTGATTAAATAAAAAAAAAAAAGCCCCCGCTCATTTGTTGCAGAAACTGCTGAGGTTTCCTTGCAGAAGCGTTGGTGGATCTTTTTCCAATAACCAATAGATAATGAATTTAAAATCTGTGACTAAGACATATTGCTGTAGATGCTGGAGGTGACCAAGATGAATTAAAAAAGCAAAAACACAGGTTCTGATGGAAAACAGCCTTGGGGTCACTGCATGCCACGTCACGAGGACGGCTAGTAAAAGCATGGACGCCATCGCAAACGGCGCAACCTGCAAAGAAAATTGACCTCAATTACGGTAGACGGGCATCTGGCCTCCTGAGGATTCATTACACCGCTTATTTTTCAATTTATTTGATAAATGCGTCTGAGCAATTGAAAGCAATCGCTCATGTGCATGTACTACACGCTGTCCGGTAATGCATAAATAAAAGAAAGTTGTGACATATTCACTGTCCAAGCAAAGATCACAGTAAATTTTCCGCCCAGCAGCCAGGACTGCTCCTGCTGAGGTGCTCATGAGCCCAGGACAGCACCGCAGGGGGCTGAGCCCTCTGATGACGGAAGAAAGGCTAAATCCATCCATGTGAAGTGGAAACCACAGGGCGGCAATCACATGAACCTGCTGTTCATATGTGGCATGCTGAACAGCATCCTAATGAGAGAACACCAGTACAGCACAAAAATACCAGTACAGCACAAAAATACCAGTACAACACAAAAACACAAGATGCCAGTACAACACAAAAACACAAAAATACTAGTACAACACAAAAACACAAAATGCCAGTACAACACAAAAACACAAGATGCCAGTACAACACAAAAACACAAAAATACTAGTACAACACAAAAACACAAAATGCCAGTACAACACAAAAACACAAGATGCCAGTACAACACAAAAACACAAAAATACTAGTACACCACAAAAACACAAGATGCCAGTACAACACAAAAACATAAAAGGCCAGTACAACACAAAAACATAAAAGGCCAGTACAACACAAAACACAAAAATACCAATACAACACATAAACATAAGATGCCAGTACAACACAAAAACACAAAAATACTAGTACAACACAAAAACACAAGATGCCAGTACAACACAAAAACACAAGATGCCAGTACAACACAAAAACACAAAAATACTAGTACAACACAAAAACACAAGATGCCAGTACAACACAAAAACATAAAAGGCCAGTACAACACAAAAACACAAAAATACCAATACAACACATAAACATAAGATGCCAGTACAACACAAAAACACAAAAATACTAGTACAACACAAAAACACAAGATGCAAGTACAACACAAAAACACAAGATGCCAGTACAACACAAAAACACAAAAATACTAGTACAACACAAAAACACAAGATGCCAGTACAACACAAAAACATAAAAATACTAGTACAACACAAAACACAAGATGCAAGTACAACACAAAAACACAAGATGCCAGTACAACACAAAAACACAAAAATACTAGTACAACACAAAAACACAAGATGCCAGTACAACACAAAAACATAAAAGGCCAGTACAACACAAAAACATAAAAGGCCAGTACAACACAAAACACAAAAATACCAATACAACACATAAACATAAGATGCCAGTACAACACAAAAACACAAAAATACTAGTACAACACAAAAACACAAGATGCCAGTACAACACAAAAACACAAGATGCCAGTACAACACAAAAACACAAAAATACTAGTACAACACAAAAACACAAGATGCCAGTACAACACAAAAACATAAAAGGCCAGTACAACACAAAACACAAAAATACCAATACAACACATAAACATAAGATGCCAGTACAACACAAAAACACAAAAATACTAGTACAACACAAAAACACAAGATGCAAGTACAACACAAAAACACAAGATGCCAGTACAACACAAAAACACAAAAATACTAGTACAACACAAAAACACAAGATGCCAGTACAACACAAAAACATAAAAATACTAGTACAACACAAAACACAAGATGCAAGTACAACACAAAAACACAAGATGCCAGTACAACACAAAAACACAAAAATACTAGTACAACACAAAAACACAAGATGCCAGTACAACACAAACATAAAAGGCCAGTACAACACAAAATACAAAAATACCAATACAACACATAAACATAAGATGCCAGTACAACACAAAAACACAAAAATACTAGTACAACACAAAAACACAAGATGCAAGTACAACACAAAAACACCAGTACAACACAAAAATAACAGTACAACACAAAAACACAAGATGCCAGTACAACACAAAAACACAAAAATACCAGTACAACACACAAACACAAAAATACCAGTACAACACAAAAACACAAAAATACCAGTACAAAACAAAACACCAGTACAACACAAAACATGCCAGTAAAACAAAAATACACAAAAATACCAGTACAACACAAAAACACAAAAAGGCCAGAGTACAACACAAAAATGACAGTACAACACAAAAACACAAAAATACCAGTACAACACAAAATGCCAGTACAGCACAAAGTTTGGGTCATTGGCGAACTGGCAGTGGTAGATCTGACTTATTTTGTCATGTGGAGTTTTTAAAAATTTATTTTTAAGTGAATTCTACATAAATTGTGGACTTTGGCATAGCCATCCTTGGCCATTAGCTTCTTTGGATCAAGAAACATTAGCAATTGGCTTGAAAATTGTCAATCACATCTGTGATCAGCCCACTTGAGTATTTTAGTACTGCTGACTTTCTACTGGCTGTTTGGGTGTATCCTTCCAACTCCACTAGGATGCATGAGGACCTATTTTAGATTTGGAAAGTACAGCCACTTATCACGTGGACATATTTAATACACACTGTTCCTCTCCCTTGCTGCTGGGCGCTGCTTCTTACGGTATGCCTCACAGCCAGCATTTACTCATGCTCAGTGGCTCCTTACCCAGTAACCGCTGGCAATGCTTGCGGGTGGGGGTCGATAATAAAAAATAAAAAGCTACCTTTTTGCCGTCTTGGGTCCCGCGTCTTTACTGCTCCTGCTCTCCTGCCTCCGACAGGAACAGGAAGCAGGCAGCAGGCAGCCAGGCTCTCTCCTCTAAGCCAATCACAATGCTCCAGTGGAGCGTTGTGATTGGTCGGGACGCCGCCCAGCCAGGGGCTGTAGGGGATGGCATGTTCTCCATGCAGGCTGCAATGCTGCATGGAGAAGGGAAGAATGCGCATGACTGGTCCGGGCGACCCGAGAGGGCCAACCAAACAGTCTTTGGGCACTCAAGAGTGGGCAAAGCACTCCTGCCCATAAAGTAGGGCAGCTCCACCCGCCCGCAATGCGCAAAGAAACAAAATGGTAATAACTAAAAGTTATTCCCATTTTATGTTTTGGCTTTCTCGCACTGCGAGAAAGCAGTGGGGCGACGCTCCTCCGCCCTAGTGGAGAAGCCACCCCTGTACCTGTTGCCGGGGTAGAGGAGCTGCTTCACACTAAGTATACCCCACAGCTCGTCTGACCAGGCGCTGAGACTTGGCTCACGGGGCGAGAACGAGGACCCAGCTCAGGTCACTACTTAAGCACTGCCCACCTAGCGGCTCTGCTTTGGCCCCCACCCAGGGGCTACTCTCCCCTGTCTCGAGGACACAGCTCACACAGTGAGTGTGCTTGGAATCTCCTCTCCCCTGCTGATGGGGGTGCATGTACCACAGTGAACACAGACAACAGCTCCTCTCCCCTGCTGCCAGGGCCCTGTTGGTGTCACGCACATGCGTGGGCACCTCCAGCTACACATGGACATTGCAAAAGCCAATATACAAGACTTGTAAATCACAATGAGAGCCAGATCTCTTGGCTTTGCTTATGCTTGTTAACAGTGTGGGAAGGTGGGATGGCACTTACATCTGGCGTGGAAGTGACCACCACAACACGTCACCTGTTGTACAACAAAGGCAGGGGTTCAGCAGGAGATGTTCAGGTCTAAAGTCACCCCCCTCCCAGGCACTAAAGCCACCAGTGGAGTTTTGAAGATGCAAGATAAAAATGTTTATTCTTAAAACATGTTTGTTCTCCAAAGCAGGAGTCAAACATGTCGCTAACTCAAGTTAACTAGAGGTGTTGGGTTAAGATTCAAAGTCCCGAACTACTAAAGAGGGTTGGGCAAATTGTATACTTGCAAATGGCATTTACAAAGGTAGAACTTCTGATATTTTGGTAGAATTTCCACAGCTGTAATTTTAGGGTTAAGGGCCAGTGTGTGGGCATTCCTGGTGAGATGTACTTGCAAAAGTAGTTGAACATACAAACTAAAACTGTAGTTATCAGCATTAGTCTCCCAACTAGTAAACAATTCCAAATTTACTCTGGTTAAAGACAGAGGTCGGAGTAAGCACACTTCCAAGGTGGGGTCGGGGAAATTCTGCGTGTGTAGATTTCACATAGGTGAGAATTCCAGGTCACCTGTGACGGACATGGATTTTCATTTGTAAACTGGGCGTACACCTCTGATCCTGGATAATGAATATTTGTACTGATTAAGTCTGGGTGGTGAACTCCGCTCGCAGAGTTTTCTGCACTCCGCGTGGAGCTCGCGGAGTTCTGAGAAACTCCACTCCGCATAGCAGAGGTTTTCCCCTCGCTCACGTTCATCAACGTCAAGTCGGCAAGCACAAACGAGGAAAATCCTCCTCCCCGCGAGATTTATCCTCGTTCGCGATTGTCAATATCAAGTTGGTGAGCGCGAGCATGGAAAATCAACCTCCGGGCGAGATTTCTCAACGCGGGCGGTCACACTTCTCATTGAGAGTGGTCACGTATGCTCACGACCGCTCGCGTTTAGAAACCGTCCGTTCACATTGAGAAAGCTGCCACTTAAATAAAAATCTACTAGAGAGGCAGAAAGGAAGCAGCGCCCGCTTGCGCTGTGCATGGTGCCGTCCGCAATGATTGCACAGTGCGGACAAGCACCTGGCACTGAAAATCACAGTAAACTGCATTTATCATAAGAAAATCCACCGCTTGTAGAGCTCTGCGTAGCAGATTTTTTTTTTTGCACATCGCGGAGTTCCGATACGCGGACCTTAGCTAACTCTGCCCAGGCTTATGCCCCCTTAAAGCATCAGGGGTGTAGGGTTTATGGTGCTGGCTTTGACGCGGGACTAGCCTGGTCCCTGTCCCAGCACAAAACTATAAACCCAGATTGGACAGATTCCTGCAAATAGTCCCAAGTCCTTCCTGCTGTAGCAGGTAAGAGGCAGCCCAGGTGAGGCTGGGGGTGGGGCTTTTCCCTACAAAAAGATCAGATGAAAGAAATGTCTACCTACCACGTGGCCAATGCAGAGAGCAGTGATTAATTTGTATGAAAAAAAAAAATGCCAGGGCTCTTGTCAGGAATACGCTGCAGCCTGCACCACCCATTACTCCTACCATGCGGCTAGTGATAGTAACACCACAACTACTAACCAGCACACTCCTACAAGTGTGACAATTCAAACTGTTCCAGGCCATCAAAACGAAGAATGGCTTGGGCGGCAGGTAATAGTCATTTTTAATGTACATTGAATTAATGCTTGATTAATTTTGTGGCCGTCTCTAAATTAAGAAAAATATAGGAGATACAAGGTCAGAATGTGTGCTGTACTGAATCTTTGGACTGGACGGAGTCATGGAACACCCAGAAATTACATGTGGCTGAAAAACTCCCATCAGACCACCATTATGGCGGAGTATCGTCGCGTGGGATACGAATGGTGAATCCAAAACTCACCCAACCCATCAGGTGATGGTGTGAAGATGGATTACAAGGTGACCCTCTAGCCACAATGTATTTCAATATGGTGGTGATGGTGTGCAATGTGAATGAAAAGTGTAAAATAAAATTAACTACTGTAACAGAAAATATGTTTAATAGGCACTGTTACAGTGTTAAGACTAAAATAACGCCACATAGTGTGAAAATATGACTATGTGAAGGCGTAGTGCAGAGTGGTCAACATGTTTCAGCTTGGCGGGTAAACTATATCCAGCTTTCTTCAGGACCGTGATCTAATAACAACTGCAAATGTCAGTGAAAAACAATCTTGTTGTGAATAGTGAAGCAAACAAATATCAAATCAGAATAGTCCTACCAGGAACTTGGGTCCCCAATGTTGTCTGGTGGAAAAATGGGTAGATTATCCTTTCCCAGCTTTATGTGGGAAGTCGCCTCACCTCACCCGGCACCCGCTCGGGAAAAATGAGGCCCCGCACTTTCCGTCGGTACCTCTCGCCTGCTTCCAAGTGGGAGTAGATCCATCTTCACACCATCACCTGATGGGTTGGGTGAGATTTGGATTCACCATTCGTATCCCACGTGACGATACTCCGCCATAATGGTGGTCTGATGGGAGTTGTTCAGCCACATGTAATTTCTGGGTGTTCCATGACTCCGTCCAGTCCAAAGATTCAGAACAGCACACATTCTGACCTTGTATCTCCTATATTTTTCTTGGTATTAGTTGGGTTATGAGATATCTAGGTCATTAAACCAACCCATAGACCCCCCACTACCTTTTCTTTTTTCTCGTCTCTAAATTAGCCAGACAGCGCCACCTTGCGGCAGACTGTCAGCAGCGCAGGTGTTAACAATTAGTGCCAGTGCCGAGCACCAGAAACCACCGACTCAAATTAAGCACTGTAAAGAAGTTAAAACCAACTCAAATTAAGCACTGTAAAGAAGTTATAACCGACTCCAATTAAGCACTGAAAAGAAGTTAAAACCGACTCCAATTAAGCACTGAAAAGAAGTTAAAACCTGTGACTTTAAGAGCGAAGAGACTAGTGGTCGGCTGTTTCCACACAGGCTTCTGAAGAACATGCACGTCAAGGTGGGGTCCCTGCCTTGAGGGTAAAGCGCCAGGTCACTGCTCTAGAACCTTCGAGCGTCTATGCTACTAATGAAATATTTTGGTTCTCAATCACATCAGCCTATAAGACCAGTTATAAAACATGCTTTATGTAGGATATTAACAATTTAAATAAAGGGAGGATTGGAGATCTTTGCTGATTGGATCAGCCTGGCTCTTGAATCAACAGCGACAGCCCGAGACCCCGCCCTGCCTTTGCCCCTCCCTGCTGACATAGTCCAGCGCCTCATCACAAGGTGAAGGCGCGGTCACTTATATTGTGGAAAAGTAAATTTTGCCATGTTATATGTGCCTACGTGTTCCTCATATTATGCTATATGTGCATGATCGATATGCATGTATCCCCCTATGTTCGATTAAAGATGCAATTACAGTTGTGTCCATCTCTAGTATGCCAGTTTCCAGTTCTCGTGAAAGCAACGAGTATTAGGCCCATGTTGCCACGTTTCACAGTGTGCACGTTAATTCATTGAATTGTCCCCGTTTCTAGGCCTCAAAAGGGCCCGGACACCAGATTCAAGCTCCTGTCTCCTGAACCCTCTCCGAGGAGCGATACAGCCCCCACCTGCATCCCTGACCCTTCACTTACTTCCTGCCTCACAGTGCCCGGCCCGGCCTGGCTCTGCCTGCCTGTCTGCCAAGAGTATGTTATGCTTTTAGTTATCAGTCCAGTCCTCCTTCTCTGCATTCCTAAGCTACTGAATCGCATCAATAGTTTCAGCCATGGTCTAGTCTTTCTGTCTCCATGTAAGAGAAATACTGTATTAATATTCATAGAATATTCCTAGCACACGCAATACATGTAGAATAATGCATGCACCAGCCTTAGTGTCAAGTAGCCTTTACCCTGATAACTTTTGGATTCTATCAACATGTACTCCTAACACCAGATACCAGATATGATATAGGTACATGTCGTCTTGACTCCGCAGACTGTAGTCTCCTCTTCTAGCACAGAAGTCATAGCCCCCAGTTCTCCCTGGTAACACGTCATTGCCCGTTTGCGCGCACCACTAGGTTAAAGGTCCCAGCTGCTCAGGTAGCCCCCTCCATGTTTCCGCCCCATTCATGACACTTCTGTTACGTTTACATCACATGTCTATGTATACGCCCTGTACACGCCTTCTTATTACATCATTTTGTCCTTATCTTTCGCGACTGCTACGAGAAACGCCTACTGCTACGCCTACTGTATTGAATGTAATGTATTTGTTTAAGTATATATACTGTACACTGTTACTGAAAGTTACCCCTTATTCCTTTCCCATTTCCCCGGCAGCTGCCATCCATCCTAATTCCGTACAGGCTATCCCGTTCCTGTTCCTTCCCTTATGTCTTATTAAAGCCTGTAAGACTCAAGATAGCTCAATAAATAAGAGGCAGGATTCGAGGTATCTGTTATTTATATATCTTGTCAAAA
This sequence comes from Lissotriton helveticus, assembly GCF_964261635.1. Classification (NCBI taxonomy): domain Eukaryota; kingdom Metazoa; phylum Chordata; class Amphibia; order Caudata; family Salamandridae; genus Lissotriton; species Lissotriton helveticus. Next base: position 19,934,789 of record NC_136072.1, read on the forward strand.
ATAGTACCGGTAATTAATTATTTATTTACCACATAATGGCGCCTGAATAGGAACTTGCCCTTTCCCCACGCGCCGGCGAAGCCACGCAGGCCCCCTGACCCTCTGCAGCCGTGACGGAACCATACCGTGCACGTGCAGATATTTCTGCTTCAAGTATCCCTCAGGCCCACGGAGGAGACGGAGGTTGCGGTCCAGCATCCAGACGAGGCGGTGAGGAACGCGGCGAGTCCCGACCAGAGCCCAAGCCGAGAGTCCAAGGTCCGAGGTATCCGGAGGCCCACCTGTAACTGAAGTCCGAAGTTTCGTAGTCCGTCGTCGTAGCAGTCCCGTCCAGTCCGAGGCCTTCCCTTCTTGCTGCCCGGTGAGTACCGTTGCTGGGGTAGTATCTAGACAGGGTCAATTAATTTGTCTCTGGTCCGTGGGTTTGGGTACACAGATCCAACACGAAGTGTTCACCTAGGTGGATGCGGGTCCTGACGTGTCTCTTTATGGGACCGGTATGTTTCGTACTGTTTCAGCAGTGCATCTAGTAATTCTAGTAAGTTCCGTTCGAGAAATTCATGTGTTCTGTTCTCAGTATACCAGGTAATATTCTGTCCGAACTGTTATTCTAAATGTTATTTAATGTGTTTTTCAATGTCGTGGTATGAGTGATTTGTTTTCCCAGTCATTATTGTGTTTATCGTGTATTGTATTGTGTTCAGATTCAAGTATAGAATGCCTCTATTTTCCAAGTTACGTCAGTTAAAGACCAGAAAAGGGCTGCTTGAAGAAGCAGTCCCTGTCCCTCCTAGGGACAGTCCAGGACATTTTATGTATCACAAGCATGGCCTAGATGCCATAATATATCTAGACTTATGGTCTGATTATACCAGACATCTCGAAGAGAAATATAGATGGCCTGTATCAGGCACATGGGATGCCGAGTGCATCATGCGAGTAGAAGAAGCATTATGGAAAAGGAAAGCCAGACCGTCCCAGAAAGATGCCATCGAGTTATGGCGCAAAGAATCTCATAAAAGAACCGAAAAAGAAATCAGAAAAACAGAATTAAGTAAAGAATCCGCAGAAAGAGCCCAAGAAAAAGAATTAATCGAAATAGGTGAACGAGTTAAAGCAGAACAGTCAGACAGACAGAGGAATGCCCTTATTAAGGGTATGTACCCTCTTCTTGCCGAGGGCTTGCCGAAGGCAACCCCGGAGGCATCCAGTAATTTTCCGCCATCACTAGTTCCGACTAAGCTACGTCATAAACCGACTGCAGCTGATATCTTTCTCTCGTCCTATTTGGACGATACAGTCCCAGAATATGCAAATTCTGTTCCGCCTGTTCCTGTTAATAATGTAATTCCTGTTCCTCCAGCCACTGGTCCCGTGGGTCCAGTTAATGTTACAGCATCTGTTACAGCACCCCCGGCCCAGTCCACAGTACATGTACCCGTTCTACCAGTCACTCTACCAGCACGTACAGTGCACACCGACGACTCTAGTTTAGGAGCCGCGGGGGGAGGTTCTCCTCGTACCCCGCCTCAACATAGACGTATGACGCTACATGAACTAGCGTTACAGCGTACCCCAAAAGTAAATACATACGTAGATATCAAACGAGCACTTACCGAATGTCGCTATGATCCAGTTCCAGGCGATGGCCACATGGTCATATATTCATTACGTTTAAGACGGGTGACCGACTATTTGGACACCCTGCCAAATATGAGAGAACATCTAGACAGAATATATCGTTTTATCCGTACAGGAGTGAATCCAGAAAGTGTTCACGAAGCCATGGCTCAAAGAAAAGTCGAGACTCAGCTCATGCTTCTAAAGTTTCTAATTAACTGTTTAATAAGGGAACAAGATTGTCCGGAAAAAGATCTAGAAGAAATGAAAGTCCTGACCAGGTGGAGTGACAATATAGCCGAGGGAAAACACAAGACACAGAACTGTATAGAGAGTATGTACAAGAAAATACGAAAAGAAATTGTAAGTATACACGAGAAAGAGAGAGTAAGTAGAGCAACCGAGAAAGAGAATGACTCTTCCAGTGAAGAGGTAGACAGCGAGAATCCTTCCAGAATAGCGTATGTAGGTAGAACTAGACTTTCCGATCGACCTTCACGCCTAGATCACAAGAAAGTTTTCCCTCCTCCAGCACAAGAACAATGTTCTCTAGAACAAGTATTCCAGGTTATAGATAAAATCCTGAAATCACGAATAGGCTATAGTGAGCTTAGTACCATGCACGAACAAGAACTAGCCCGATCAGCGGTCCGATGGACTATTGATTCTACCACTTTTCCAGACGAAATAGTGGCACAAATGTTTCTGAAACTGCCCCCAGCCGAGCAGCGACTGATGGGTATGTATATGATCCAGCACCTCATCACGCTGTATGAGGATCAGCATTCCGATCCAGGTCCGTTACATGATGTATTAAACGAGTTACTACAGTACAGATGGAAAGGTCTAGGTACCGATTTAATTAGTATCATTCTAGAACAGCGCCACAAATACCGAACGTTTCTGAACCCACATTTTGTTCACGTCTCACCCCCAGAAAGTAAATCATTTTACATAGACAGACAGAATCCGTTACGAGAAGTACACCCAGTTAGAGGAACGGGTGGTGAACTAGAACGAGTATTTGTTTACACCCCTATCACAAAGATGGAACTCTTAGAGATGAAGAAGTTAATTCCCTGTCATGATAAAGATCCAGCAGGGTTCCACCGTGAATTAAAAGACATGCTCCGTATGGGAGAATACACGTATCCAGATATCATTAAAATGTTAAAGGTCCTGTTGCCTGCGGGCATATATGAAAAACTCAAGGAAAAAGAATGGGAGGTGGGAGAGAAAAAGATAGATTGGACAGCTCTAGAAGCTGAAGATAATACACGAGTACCAGGTACCGGTCTTGGGGATAAAGCTAAGGAATTGCCCGAGTTATTGATACAAGTTTTGCCAAGATTACTAGCCACGAAAAAGGAAGACTGGGATGCCATCTCAGCCTGTAAACAGAAACAAGACGAAGATACTAGTGATTTTTATTCTAGATTTGAGAAATGTTTTATTATTAATAGTGGTTTGAAAACAAGTAGTGAATCATACCCTCATCTTTTTGTTACTAAACTAGTCGAGAACTCAAGTCCACAAGTTAAAAATCGAGTTTTGAAAGTCGAAAGTACCTGGCAAGCTAATACTCCGTCACAAATGTTACAAATGCTCCAGTATCACCAGAACAGAATCAGGGAAGAGCAAGAACATGAAAGGAGACGAATGAAAGACACGAAAATGAAAGTATTAGTTGCACAATCTGTTCCCCAAGACAGTCAGAAGAGGGGTCCGAATCAAGCCAGTCATCCTACAGTTCCTGTTAAAGGGACCTGCAATTATTGTAAACAGCCAGGTCATTTTATAAACGAGTGTGCAGTTCTGAAACGCAACATAGCTACTGGTAAGACTAAAGAAAGACCACGTCCGCCTAGACAAGAACAAGTTTCACAGACTTCTCAGTCACCACAGAATGCACAACAGACAGTTACAGTACCGCAGCCTATAGCTGCAACACAGCACGTTACACAGCAGATGTACCAGTATGCACAGTCAGAGTATCCAGATTATCAGCCATATTCATGAAACAGCCTAGAGAGGGAGGTAGGCTTGCCTCTCATCGAGATACCTGTAGATCAAGAGGGTCCCTATGTACACAGCCAAGTATTAGGGAAAGACAGAAAGTTTCTGATTGATACAGGGGCAAGTAGGACTACCATCAGTCATGACGAGGTTCCAGGGGCTCCGCTCTCAGGCTCTAGAAATGTTTCCCTTGGATTTTCAGGAAAACCGATTGTTAATGAAATATCGAAACCAGTTACTCTAGAAGTTGGTCCATTGTCCCGAACTACAGATTTGTTACTTACAAAGTCTTGTCCAGAAAATTTGTTAGGCATTAAAACATTGAAAGAATTAGGTGCAGTAATTTGTTGTTCCCCAGAGGGGGTTCGTTTGTTTTTGAGAGACTTCAAAGGTCATTATGTATTACAAGATTTTGATCCAAGGTTATTGAATGTACCACAGCATTTATGGGCGCAAGGTCCAACTGATGTAGGTTGTATGCATATCACACCCCATCGTGTGACTCTGAAGCAAGGTGTAGTTTTGCCACGAATCAGACAGTACAAATTGCCACCTGAGGCTGTAGCAGCCTTATCCAAAATTGTTGACGAGCTTATTGCTCAAGGAGTGGTTGTAGAAACTGACTCCAATGTATGTAATTCTCCTATCATTCCAGTCCTGAAACGTACTGATCCACATGCACCTCCAGTATATCGATTAGTGATTGATCTCCGAGAGCTTAATAAATGTATTATTCCTCAGTACCCAGTAGTCCCAGATATTTCTTCTCTATTGACAGCCATTGATTCTGAAGCCACGTTCTTCACAGTTATCGATCTCAAGAACGCATTTTTCAGTGTTCCCATTCATCCAGACAGCCAGTTCCTTTTTGGATTCTGTTTAAATGGAAGGAGCTATAAATTTACACGAGCTCCTCAAGGTTTCACAGAAAGTCCTAGCATTTACAGTCAAGCACTTAAAAGACAACTAGACAATATTCACATGCCAACTGACACTGCCCTGCTCCAGTATGTCGATGATCTACTGATCACAGCCCGTTCTGAACGTGATTGCGAACATGCGTCACTTAAAGTTCTGTATTTTCTGGCCGAGATGGGGCACAAGGTGTCCCCTTCCAAATTACAATTCTGTGTCCAGCAAGTGGTCTACTTGGGACACTTACTGTCCAAGAGGGGTAGACAGTTGACACCTGACCGTATCCAGTTAATAGCGAGTCTTCCCCAGCCCAAGACCCAGAAGGAGGTACGAGCTTTTATCGGCCTCACTTCTTACTGCAGACAATGGATTCCTCAGTACGCATTTCTAGCCAAGCCACTGATACAGTTAACGACACAGGAGGCAGCCGTATCGACTGTCCTCCCTTGGACCCAGGAACATACACTTGTTTTTAATGAGTTAAAGAAAGCCTTATGCCAAGCACCTGTTCTAGCAACACCAAACTACAGTAAGCCTTTTACACTTTTTGTTACAGAACGTGATGGTACTGCATTATCCGTTCTCACACAAGATCAAGCAGGACAATACAAGCCCTGTGCTTATTTTTCTAGCACATTTAGATCCAGTGGCCCAGGCTCTGCCTGCGTGCCTCAAGTCAGTTGCAGCCACAGCTCTAGCTATCAGACAAAGTGATTCCATAGTGTTAGGACACTCCCTGACAGTACAAGTTCCACACTCCGTGGAAGTTCTTTTAAACCGAACCCAGACTCAGCACTTGACAGTTGCACGTTTAACAGGTTATGAACTGACACTGTTCCAGCCACACATAGAAATCAGGCGCTGCAACATTCTAAATCCAGCTACACTGTTACCTTCAGTTACTTCAAATCCTGCCACACATGACTGTGTGGAAGTTGTTAACACCATGACAAAGCCAAGACAAGATCTGACAGATATTGCATTACCTGATCCCGACCTGACACTTTATGTGGATGGTTCATGTATGAGAACAAGTACAGGAGAACTAGTAGCCGCGTATGCAGTGACTACTGAAACTGAAGTTATAGAAACACATCGTATTGACACCCTGTCTGCTCAAGCAGCAGAGCTAGTCGCTCTGACCCAAGCCTGCATACGTGCCAAGAACCTGAAAGTAAACATATATACAGATTCACGTTATGCATTCGGAGTCGTACACGACTTTGGAGTGCTCTGGCAAGAGAGAGGTTTCATGACTTCTCATGGAACCAAGATTCAGCATGGTCTCCTCATTCAAGCTCTGTTAGACGCAATACATTTACCGACAGCTATCGCTATCATGAAGTGCAAAGCACATAAGAAAGTCACTGACGTCATTTCCCAAGGTAACGATCTAGCAGATCGAACAGCCAAGCTCACAGCTCAGACTCCAGACATTCCAGTTAACACGACACTGACACTTACTCCAGATCAGACTACTTGTATGACAGTTAAGGACCCTACACAAGATGTCATAGACATACACTCACATGCTACTTCCGAAGAAATATAGAAATGGTCAGAACAAGGAGGGGTCCAGACAGATCAAGGATGGTTGACGAAGGGAAAAGCCACATGGTTTCTCCCCGACTCTATGGTTCAAGTCATTATCAATACCGCACATAGTCCAGCACATCTAGGAGAAAAAGCTATGTTAGACAGTATTCAGAACCTTTGGTTCAACAAGCATTTACGAGCTGCAGCCAAGCAGAAAGTCCGTACCTGTATGATATGTTGTCAGTTCAATCCAGGTAAAAGTGTCCCGGTGGAACAAGGTGGTTTCCATCCTCCTGACCACCCTTTTGAAGTCCTCCAGATGGATTATATTCAGATGGAGCGATGTCGAGGTTTCAAGTATGTCCTCGTAGTTGTATGCGCTTTGTCCAGGTGGACAGAAGCATATCCAGTCCCAGATTACACAGCCGCGACCACTGCCAGGCAGTTGGTTCGTGAGTTCTTTCCCCGCTATGGTTTACCTAGGGTCGTGTATTCAGATAACGGCCAGCCATTCTCATCCGAGCTTATGAAACAAGTTTCCCTTCTGTTAGGGTACCAGTGGAAGTTCCATTGTGTACGCCATCCTGAAGCAGCCGGTCTCGTAGAGAGACATAACCAGACTCTGAAAATCCGAATTGCTAAAGTATGTAGAGAAAAAGGTGTAGACTGGCTAGTAGCCCTGCCAGTTGCTCTATTCTATATGCGAATGGTTGCACATTCCAGATCAGGTCTGTCCCCGTACGAGGTCGTATTTGGCCGTCCTCCAAATATGTGGGGTACACCTAGACCCCGAAAGATTACTGATGTTTCCAGTAATATGCTGACAGATTACCTAGCTTCCTTGATGTCTGCCCTACACTCTTGTCGTTCACAGGTTGCCGCCGCATTTCCAGACAACACTGAGGTGAAACCGCATGAAATCGTTCCAGGTGATATGGTGTTGGTGCGCAACTTCGATCGTTCAAGTTCACTGGAGCCCCGTTGGAAGGAGCCCCGCCTCGTCCTCCTCACCACCCGGACTGCAGTGAAGGTCGAGAATCGCAAAGGCTGGCTCCATTCCAGCCATGTGAAGAAGTTTCACGGACTTAAACCAAAGACATTCATTAAAGACTGCCCTATTCTTAAGGACTGCCCAGATACAGACTCTGAATCAAAAATTCCCCTGTTAGAGAAAACTCCGCAGCAGGAGTATAAACAGAAACTCCGGTCTAGTAAAATAAGTCAGCCAGTTTAATTGTCTAAGTCCCTCTCGGGTGAAACGGTTAGACAGGTTCCTGACATGTATGAGATAGACCCACACAGTGAGAGAGTTAGTCAAAACTCTAAAAAATGTATCATCGTTCTATTTTTCTTGTTATTTTTGAGTCTTATGGTTACCTGCACAAGTTATGCTTTACATTTATGTTTTCCAATTTCACATGTACATATGTTTTCTAATGCTACAATAGAGCACACATTTAGTGACCTGCCTCCTCACGAGTTATCCTATCGTCTTGCTATGCGTAATAACACATTCATCCGAATGTTACACTATTCACACCAGACCAGCAATGCCACTAATTGTTGGGTGTGTGGTCGACTCCCCCCTTTCCAGACACCGAAGGGAGTTCTACCACTATTTCCTTATCCGTTTTCACATAATGGTTCATGTGGAGCATGGTCCACGTTAACGTCATCGTCCAATGATATGTCCCTTCTGAATCGAACATGTTTCCCAGACAAGCAAGGTCTTTCCCATAGAACAGGGTTAGATCTAGAAAATGAAGTGTATGATTTAGGTAATTATTCCTCGAATTTCATGGTCCTGAATGTTCAGTCCGATACTACTCCAGATTTGCCTGCTATTTCAGTACTACCAGTCAAAGGCGAATTATGTGTCAGAAAGAATGGTTCCGCACATGTAGGACATAGTGATTGTACTATTATTGTCGAGTATAGTGACAGTGGGAAATCTATTTTCAAAGCCTCACGTCATTCTTATTTTGTTTGTGGTCGGACCGCATATGTTCATCTGCCCCTCGATTGGGATGGAACATGTTACATTGCCTTCCTACTGCCACCAGTTTTTCTAGCCCCATCCGATTATCACAGAAATACACATCTAGTACACATTAGACATAAAAGGGAGATCGAGTCCCCGATTGTCGATCAAACTGAAACTACTCTAGAACAATATCAAGACTTCAATAAAGGTTTCTTCTTCTTTATAGGCCCTGTTCAGAATAGTAAGCTAATACGTAGGTTAACCAGAACCCTTGAAGCAGTAGTGAATGAAACTACTTCTGCTCTAGGTAACTTAACTGAAGAACAATCTGCTATGCGTTTTGTCGTGCTCCAAAATCGTCTCGTTCTTGACGTCATACTGGCCGATAGAGGAGGAGCATGTAGAGTCATCGGATCTAGTTGCTGCATTTTCATTCCTAATAACGCGCCGTCTGTTTATTCAGCCATAACCAGACTTCATAAAATTGCCCATCAGTTACACCAGAATCCAGGCACCTGGACATGGTCCGGTTGGTTCTGGAGTATTATTTCCGCCTGGGGATGGAAAGTATTGTCATTCCTAGGTATTGCAGTAATGATCATTTTCAGTTACTGCCTCTGTTTACAATGTGGCCCTGCGATTTGCGGCATGTGCGCTACCTCTTGCATTCCCAGTCCTAAATCCCGTTCCAAGACCATTCGAGACGAGCAAATGATGCTATATGAAATGATAGATGGTATCATGAATATTGATGTTTCCTGATGGAAACGTAGGGCACAAGGAGGGAATGTGGAAAAGTAAATTTTGCCATGTTATATGTGCCTACGTGTTCCTCATATTATGCTATATGTGCATGATCGATATGCATGTATCCCCCTATGTTCGATTAAAGATGCAATTACAGTTGTGTCCATCTCTAGTATGCCAGTTTCCAGTTCTCGTGAAAGCAACGAGTATTAGGCCCATGTTGCCACGTTTCACAGTGTGCACGTTAATTCATTGAATTGTCCCCGTTTCTAGGCCTCAAAAGGGCCCGGACACCAGATTCAAGCTCCTGTCTCCTGAACCCTCTCCGAGGAGCGATACAGCCCCCACCTGCATCCCTGACCCTTCACTTACTTCCTGCCTCACAGTGCCCGGCCCGGCCTGGCTCTGCCTGCCTGTCTGCCAAGAGTATGTTATGCTTTTAGTTATCAGTCCAGTCCTCCTTCTCTGCATTCCTAAGCTACTGAATCGCATCAATAGTTTCAGCCATGGTCTAGTCTTTCTGTCTCCATGTAAGAGAAATACTGTATTAATATTCATAGAATATTCCTAGCACACGCAATACATGTAGAATAATGCATGCACCAGCCTTAGTGTCAAGTAGCCTTTACCCTGATAACTTTTGGATTCTATCAACATGTACTCCAAACACCAGATACCAGATATGATATAGGTACATGTCGTCTTGACTCCGCAGACTGTAGTCTCCTCTTCTAGCGCAGAAGTCATAGCCCCCAGTTCTCCCTGGTAACACGTCATTGCCCGTTTGCGCGCACCACTAGGTTAAAGGTCCCAGCTGCTCAGGTAGCCCCCTCCATGTTTCCGCCCCATTCATGACACTTCTGTTACGTTTACATCACATGTCTATGTATACGCCCTGTACACGCCTTCTTATTACATCATTTTGTCCTTATCTTTCGCGACTGCTACGAGAAACGCCTACTGCTACGCCTACTGTATTGAATGTAATGTATTTGTTTAAGTATATATACTGTACACTGTTACTGAAAGTTACCCCTTATTCCTTTCCCATTTCCCCGGCAGCTGCCATCCATCCTAATTCCGTACAGGCTATCCCGTTCCTGTTCCTTCCCTTATGTCTTATTAAAGCCTGTAAGACTCAAGATACCTCGAATCCTGCCTCTTATTTATTGAGCTATCTGTTATTTATATATCTTGTCAAAAATAGTACCGGTAATTAATTATTTATTTACCACAATATGTCAGGACTACAATGGAGCGAGGTGGGCCTGGGGTATGATCACTTGGAAACCGCTTTATGCAATTGGTACATGAGTGAAAGTGCGCATAATTAAGATGCATAAAGGAAAATGACAATTGAACATTAAATATAAAATCAGGACAAAGGATCGCGCGATGTGGCTTGGTTTTGTCCTCAAGTATTATAATAACATCTACTCATGGCTGCTAAATACTACTACACCCTACATCCCAAAACCTTGCACACTATGGCTTAAAGCTACTAGACTCTACTACCAGAGACTCTAGGCACTCTACCCCCTACCTGCTGTAAGATCCTCCTACTTAGATACTACGGACAGTACACACTCGTCACTAGCTGCTCCACACTTTGATAGAGGCTCCAGTGGTCAGCACTACACTTGACAGTATATACTACAAGGCACTACAGAGTAGTAGGTGCAACACTTAGCTAAACACTACACACTCCTCAACACCAAAGCAACAACCATCTTTCAACCGCTGAAAAGAAAGTTCTTTTAAACACAACACGCCATTACAGCCTTGTGATTTACCTGGCTAATAATGTGGTCTAGAAAACAATCTTCGAACCTCAACTTCCACTGAATGCCAAAGGCACTTGGATTCATCCTGGACACCAACCCCACCCTCTGGAACACAACGCTAAAAATGTTTTTTAAAAAGGCAGACTGGTGCCAGCTCTCTTCTAAAGACTAAGGCAGTTTCTTCCAGAAAGTAACTTCAGGACTGCTGTTCAAGCCTGCTACACTTCCACCCGGGTGGTGGTGGTAATGCCCTGCTCGGTGGAAGATGATGGTAACGCCCTGCTCGGTGGCCTCCCACACCAAACAATGGCACCCCAAGTGTATCCCTCACGCCTCTGCGTGTCCTACTGGTGTAGTGTAGTTCCTATATTCCCAATAGGCTCCGCGGATTGGAATAACATATACTATAGATTAGACGTAGGACTTAGGTCGACTAGGTCTCGAACGAAATATATTAGACTTAATTGTGAGTGCCAGCTAGCTCAGAGGTTACTAGAAACTTTCTCGAATAAACAAGAAGGGATTCGTTTCGGACAACCCCTTAAAACATGACAACTTTGTTTCCCAAGAATAAGAAACTTATCTCTAGACTCACGGAAATAATAGATAGTTATTTTACTAAGTCATTTGTGCATGCTTCGTTTCACCAGAGGTGCAGAGAAATAGAGAGACAGGCATTTTCAATAAAAGGTATTAATTTAACAGTCTATCTCAAGCAGGAGAAATGACCTGCTACAATCGTAATACTGGTTGCAAAGTACAATGCGTACAGTACGAAGAGTATTATAAAATAACACTGTAAAAGCATGATATGGTTTCTAAGCCATAAAATACATAGAATACATACATTAATAAATAAAGAATAAAAAGTACTCAACTGGTGCTTCTAAAATACGCCTACCCCGGTGTACCTAACCTAGGTCTAGTACAAGGGAAGAAGTAAGTGAGGAGTAGCTTAGTTTCAGTATTCCTTGCCAAGAATCTATCTAAGAATTCTCTAAGGGTCTAATCAGCTCCGTACCTTGGTTTAGAATGAAGGAGGTCTTGTATCGCTCTCTCAGGACTCGATTTCCCAGCAACCTGTAAGGGTAGCCTGGAAACACTGGAGCTTGATTCCTCAGCAGGAGAAAAGACAGCGTCTTTCTCAGTGCGTCTGCTGGAGGGTGGCTTCCTTCGGCACTTACTGTGGAGAGATGCGTCGGGCAAGTAGATAGTCGAACTGCTCCAAACCACTGTGTGCTTGCCTGGGCAAGTGTGGGCATGTTTATACTTTAACCCCTTGGTTGCTGGGGCTATTCCCCTGCTGTGCAGGGGGGCGGGGGCGCGCACAGCGCCCCCATGCTTATGATGAGTTCAGCTCATCATGAGCCACGGTGCTCCGGTGCTCATGACGAGCTGAGATCGTTACGACCACGCCCGTTTAATGGAATGCTCAGCACAGCAGGGGAATTAGCCCAGCGTGCGAGCGTTCCACGGGCCATGACAAGCTCAGCTCGTCATGAGCACCGGAGCACCGTGGCTCATGACGAGCTGAGCTCGTCATGGGCATGGGAGGGGTTAAAGGTGCAGAGATTGACGTAAGGTTGGACATAATAACGTCATCAAAGACTCAGTTCTTTGAAAACTCCATGAGTTCTTGGATAAATCAATATTCAAGCAAGAGAAAGTCCCTGACTGCTGAAGGCGGGTTTTTCCAAGAAATCGTTGTGGATTTTCGGAACTAGTGGAAGTAGTCATGCCGTATTTGGACTGCATAGGCTAAGTCTAAATATGGTTATGATTTCTATGCCTATATAAGGTTCGAGTGATTTATACCTATATATGGGCATGAATCGGGAAAATTACACTAGGGTTCTAAAACGCTACACAACAATGGCACCCCGTTACATCCCCTGCCAGCCAAAGCCATCTGCAAAACCAGTTGCATCATTTACAAAGCAAAGACACACAAATGGGGAAGACCTGGGCTGGCAGTTCGTTCTAGACTGTTCTTATTGGGCGCAGGGTCAAGACTGATTTGCATATGACTAGGTTCAAACTGGAATGGTGTGGGAAGAAAAAAACCGAAGGATTTAGGCCCATATCTCTGTTCTGGGGTGAATGTTTGACATTGTTCTGCATTCTGTCCATCAATAGTTCTTTTTGCATTTGTCATCCCGAGTGGGACGGGTATGCTCAGACATGAGACCTGTGCTCTCCATGCCACAGGAATCAAGCTATCCCAGCTGATTAGGGCTGAAAGCCCGAAACCGGTCCCAGGATGCTTGTTTCCAGTCCAGGGAGGACCTGGCCTGGCAGTTCGGGCTGGACTGTTCCCATTGGGTGCAGGGTCAAGACTGATTTGCATATGGCTGGGTTCAAACTGGAATGGCATGGTGAGCAAAGAAAGGATGGATTTAGGCCCAGATCTCTGTACATTGTTCTACATTCTGTCCATCAATTGTTCTTTTAGCATTTTGCTGCAGGCGAGCAGCTTTGCGAGTGTGTGCCCAGCCCGGTGGGCATCGCCCCGCAGCCAGGCTCCGGGCTCCTTATTTCTTTGCTCACCATGCCATTCCAGTTTGAACCCAGCCATATGCAAATCAGTCTTGACCCTGCACCCAATGGGAACAGTCCAGCCCGAACTGCCAGGCCAGGTCCTCCCTGGACTGGAAACAAGCATCCTGGGACCGGTTTCGGGCTTTCAGCCCTAATCAGCTGGGATAGCTTGATTCCTGTGGCATGGAGAGCACAGGTCTCATGTCTGAGCATACCCGTCCCACTCGGGATGACAAATGCAAAAAGAACTATTGATGGACAGAATGCAGAACAATGTCAAACATTCACCCCAGAACAGAGATATGGGCCTAAATCCTTCGGTTTTTTTCTTCCCACACCATTCCAGTTTGAACCTAGTCATATGCAAATCAGTCTTGACCCTGCGCCCAATAAGAACAGTCTAGAACGAACTGCCAGCCCAGGTCTTCCCCATTTGTGTGTCTTTGCTTTGTAAATGATGCAACTGGTTTTGCAGATGGCTTTGGCTGGCAGGGGATGTAACGGGGTGCCATTGTTGTGTAGCGTTTTAGAACCCTAGTGTAATTTTCCCGATTCATGCCCATATATAGGTATAAATCACTCGAACCTTATATAGGCATAGAAATCATAACCATATTTAGACTTAGCCTATGCAGTCCAAATACGGCATGACTACTTCCACTAGTTCCGAAAATCCACAACGATTTCTTGGAAAAACCCGCCTTCAGCAGTCAGGGACTTTCTCTTGCTTGAATATTGATTTATCCAAGAACTCATGGAGTTTTCAAAGAACTGAGTCTTTGATGACGTTATTATGTCCAACCTTACGTCAATCTCTGCACCTTTAACCCCTCCCATGCCCATGACTAGCTCAGCTCGTCATGAGCCACGGTGCTCCGGTGCTCATGACGAGCTGAGCTTGTCATGGCCCGTGGAACGCTCGCACGCTGGGCTAATTCCCCTGTTGTGCTGAGCATTCCATTAAACGGGTGTGGTCGTAACGATCTCAGCTCGTCATGAGCACCGGAGCACCGTGGCTCATGATGAGCTGAACTCATCATAAGCATGGGGGCGCTGTGCGCGCCCCCGCCCCCCTGCACAGCAGGGGAATAGCCCCAGCAACCAAGGGGTTAAAGTATAAACATGCCCACACTTGCCCAGGCAAGCACACAGTGGTTTGGAGCAGTTCGACTATCTACTTGCCCGACGCATCTCTCCACAGTAAGTGCCGAAGGAAGCCACCCTCCAGCAGACGCACTGAGAAAGACGCTGTCTTTTCTCCTGCTGAGGAATCAAGCTCCAGTGTTTCCAGGCTACCCTTACAGGTTGCTGGGAAATCGAGTCCTGAGAGAGCGATACAAGACCTCCTTCATTCTAAACCAAGGTACGGAGCTGATTAGACCCTTAGAGAATTCTTAGATAGATTCTTGGCAAGGAATACTGAAACTAAGCTACTCCTCACTTACTTCTTCCCTTGTACTAGACCTAGGTTAGGTACACCGGGGTAGGCGTATTTTAGAAGCACCAGTTGAGTACTTTTTATTCTTTATTTATTAATGTATGTATTCTATGTATTTTATGGCTTAGAAACCATATCATGCTTTTACAGTGTTATTTTATAATACTCTTCGTACTGTACGCATTGTACTTTGCAACCAGTATTACGATTGTAGCAGGTCATTTCTCCTGCTTGAGATAGACTGTTAAATTAATACCTTTTATTGAAAATGCCTGTCTCTCTATTTCTCTGCACCTCTGGTGAAACGAAGCATGCACAAATGACTTAGTAAAATAACTATCTATTATTTCCGTGAGTCTAGAGATAAGTTTCTTATTCTTGGGAAACAAAGTTGTCATGTTTTAAGGGGTTGTCCGAAACGAATCCCTTCTTGTTTATTCGAGAAAGTTTCTAGTAACCTCTGAGCTAGCTGGCACTCACAATTAAGTCTAATATATTTCGTTCGAGACCTAGTCGACCTAAGTCCTACGTCTAATCTATAGTATATGTTATTCCAATCCGCGGAGCCTATTGGGAATATAGGAACTACACTACACCAGTAGGACACGCAGAGGCGTGAGGGATACACTTGGGGTGCCATTGTTTGGTGTGGGAGGCCACCGAGCAGGGCGTTACCATCATCTTCCACCGAGCAGGGCATTACCACCACCACCCGGGTGGAAGTGTAGCAGGCTTGAGCAGCAGTCCTGAAGTTACTTTCTGGAAGAAACTGCCTTAGTCTTTAGAAGAGAGCTGGCACCAGTCTGCCTTTTTAAAAAACATTTTTAGCGTTGTGTTCCAGAGGGTGGGGTTGGTGTCCAGGATGAATCCAAGTGCCTTTGGCATTCAGTGGAAGTTGAGGTTCGAAGATTGTTTTCTAGACCACATTATTAGCCAGGTAAATCACAAGGCTGTAATGGCGTGTTGTGTTTAAAAGAACTTTCTTTTCAGCGGTTGAAAGATGGTTGTTGCTTTGGTGTTGAGGAGTGTGTAGTGTTTAGCTAAGTGTTGCACCTACTACTCTGTAGTGCCTTGTAGTATATACTGTCAAGTGTAGTGCTGACCACTGGAGCCTCTATCAAAGTGTGGAGCAGCTAGTGACGAGTGTGTACTGTCCGTAGTATCTAAGTAGGAGGATCTTACAGCAGGTAGGGGGTAGAGTGCCTAGAGTCTCTGGTAGTAGAGTCTAGTAGCTTTAAGCCATAGTGTGCAAGGTTTTGGGATGTAGGGTGTAGTAGTATTTAGCAGCCATGAGTAGATGTTATTATAATACTTGAGGACAAAACCAAGCCACATCGCGCGATCCTTTGTCCTGATTTTATATTTAATGTTCAATTGTCATTTTCCTTTATGCATCTTAATTATGCGCACTTTCACTCATGTACCAATTGCATAAAGCGGTTTCCAAGTGATCATACCCCAGGCCCACCTCGCTCCATTGTAGTCCTGACATATTGTGGTAAATAAATAATTAATTACCGGTACTATTTTTGACAAGATATATAAATAACAGATAGCTCAATAAATAAGAGGCAGGATTCGAGGTATCTTGAGTCTTACAGGCTTTAATAAGACATAAGGGAAGGAACAGGAACGGGATAGCCTGTACGGAATTAGGATGGATGGCAGCTGCCGGGGAAATGGGAAAGGAATAAGGGGTAACTTTCAGTAACAGTGTACAGTATATATACTTAAACAAATACATTACATTCAATACAGTAGGCGTAGCAGTAGGCGTTTCTCGTAGCAGTCGCGAAAGATAAGGACAAAATGATGTAATAAGAAGGCGTGTACAGGGCGTATACATAGACATGTGATGTAAACGTAACAGAAGTGTCATGAATGGGGCGGAAACATGGAGGGGGCTACCTGAGCAGCTGGGACCTTTAACCTAGTGGTGCGCGCAAACGGGCAATGACGTGTTACCAGGGAGAACTGGGGGCTATGACTTCTGCGCTAGAAGAGGAGACTACAGTCTGCGGAGTCAAGACGACATGTACCTATATCATATCTGGTATCTGGTGTTTGGAGTACATGTTGATAGAATCCAAAAGTTATCAGGGTAAAGGCTACTTGACACTAAGGCTGGTGCATGCATTATTCTACATGTATTGCGTGTGCTAGGAATATTCTATGAATATTAATACAGTATTTCTCTTACATGGAGACAGAAAGACTAGACCATGGCTGAAACTATTGATGCGATTCAGTAGCTTAGGAATGCAGAGAAGGAGGACTGGACTGATAACTAAAAGCATAACATACTCTTGGCAGACAGGCAGGCAGAGCCAGGCCGGGCCGGGCACTGTGAGGCAGGAAGTAAGTGAAGGGTCAGGGATGCAGGTGGGGGCTGTATCGCTCCTCGGAGAGGGTTCAGGAGACAGGAGCTTGAATCTGGTGTCCGGGCCCTTTTGAGGCCTAGAAACGGGGACAATTCAATGAATTAACGTGCACACTGTGAAACGTGGCAACATGGGCCTAATACTCGTTGCTTTCACGAGAACTGGAAACTGGCATACTAGAGATGGACACAACTGTAATTGCATCTTTAATCGAACATAGGGGGATACATGCATATCGATCATGCACATATAGCATAATATGAGGGTTGGCTTCCTTCGGCACTTGCTGTGGCGAGATGCGTCGGGCAAGTAGATAGTCGAACTGCTCCAAACCACTGTGTGCTTGCCTGGGCAAGTGTGGGCATGTTTATACTTTAACCCCTTGGTTGCTGGGGCTATTCCCCTGCTGTGCAGGGGGGCAGGGGCGCGCACAGCGCCCCCATGCTCATGATGAGCTCAGCTCGTCATGAGCCACGGTGCTCCGGTGCTCATGACGAGCTGAGCTCGTTACGACCACGCCCGTTTAATGGAATGCTCAGCACAGCAGGGGAATTAGCCCAGCGTGCGAGCGTTCCACGGGCCATGACAAGCTCAGCTCGTCATGAGCACCGGAGCACCGTGGCTCATGACGAGCTGAGCTCGTCATGGGCATGGGAGGGGTTAAAGGTGCAGAGATTGACGTAAGGTTGGACATAATAACGTCATCAAAGACTCAGTTCTTTGAAAACTCCATGAGTTCTTGGATAAATCAATATTCAAGCAAGGGGAAGTCCCTGACTGCTGAAGGCGGGTTTTTCCAAGAAATCATTGTGGATTTTCGGAACTAGTGGAAGTAGTCATGCCTTATTTGGACTGCATAGGCTAAGTCTAAATATGGTTATGATTTCTATGCCTATATAAGGTTCGAGTGATTTATACCTATATATGGGCATGAATCGGGAAAATTACACTAGGGTCCTAAAACGCTACACAACAATGGCACCCCGTTACATCCCCTGCAGCCAAAGCCATCTGCAAAACCAGTTGCATCATTTACAAAGCAAAGACACACAAATGGGGAAGACCTGGGCTGGCAGTTAGTTCTAGACTGTTCTTATTGGGCACAGGGTCAAGACTGATTTGCATATGACTAGGTTCAAACTGGAATGGTGTGGGAAGAAAAAAACCGAAGGATTTAGGCCCATATCTCTGTTCTGGGGTGAATGTTTGACATTGTTCTGCATTCTGTCCATCAATAGTTCTTTTTGCCTTTGTCACCCCGAGTGGGACGGGTATGCTCAGACATGAGACCTGTGCTCTCCATGCCACAGTAATGAAGCTATCCCAGCTGATTAGGGCTGAAAGCCCGAAACCGGTCCCAGGATGCTTGTTTCCAGTCCAGGAAGGACCTGGCCTGGCAGTTCGGGCTGGACTGTTCCCATTGGGTGCAGGGTCAAGACTGATTTGAATATGACTGGGTTCAAACTGGAATGGCATGGGGAGCAAAGAAAGGATGGATTTAGGCCCAGGTCTCTGTACATTGTTCTACATTCTGTCCATCAATTGTTCTTTTAGCATTTGTCACCCCGAGTCGGATGCCGACAACGTTAACATTCGCAGCACAGGCCCCAGCAGTGTAACTTGTGCTCCGTGCGGGGCGGCCCCAGGCTGAAGCGCATGCATGTCACATCCGCGCCACTCTCCCAAGCTAAATAAAAAACAAATAATTCAGTTAGAGACAGGAAAGCACCGTGAATTATGGGGTGCCATATTTCAGCCGTGCATGAAGTACGACGCGAGCAGGAAAATCAATAAGTCGCTTATGTTCTTTTCGGAAGCGCCGGGGAGAAGACAAATGTTATGGAAGAGGCTGAGTGTTGGCAGCGCAGGGAGGAGCCCGGAGCCTGGCTGCGGGGCGATGCCCACCGCGCTGGGCACACACGGGCAAAGCTGCTCGCCTGCAGGCCCGTCTGCCGACAGGGGACTGCTGAAAACGAGCGAAATATCCCCGAACCGCACGCTGTTCAAGAACATGAACGTGGCAATCTGTAGTGGTGTGTTTTCTCTCTTTCTCTGTCTTTCTCTCTCTCTCTCGCTCTCCTGTGCCAACTGATGCTTCAGAGTTAACCATGGAAAGGAAATGATGCTGATCAATCAATCAGGAGTTTTAAAGCGCACTACTCATCCATGAGGGTCTCAATGCGCTGAAGGAGGGGGTGGGGGGGCAGCTCCGTAGGTCATTCGAAGAGCCAGATCTTGAGGTCCTTTCTGAATTGGTAGTGTTGTGTAACCACGTGTCACCCGTGCACCCAAGGACCGCTGTAACCACGCGTCACCCTTGTACCCAAGGACTGCTGTAACTGTCTCACCCTCGCACCGAAGGACCGCTGTAACCGTGCGTCACCTTCGCACCCAAGGACCACTATAACCTTGCGTCACCCTCGCACCCAAGGACTGCTGTAACCGTGCGTCACCCTCGCACCCAAGGACTGCTCTACCCGTGCGTCACCCTTGCACCCAAGGACCACTGTAACTGTGCGTCACGCTTGCACCCAAGGACCGGTGTAACCGTGCGTCACCCTCGCACACAAGGACCGCTGTAACCGTGCGTCACCCTCGCACACAAGGACCGCTGTAACCGTGCGTCACCCTCGCACACAAGGACCGCTGTAACTGTGCGTCACGCTTGCACCCAAGGACCGGTGTAACCGTGCGTCACCCTCGCACCCAAGGACCGATGTAACCGGGCGTCACCCTCGCACCCAAGGACCGCTGTAACTGTGCGTCACGCTTGCACCCAAGGACTGGTGTAACCGTGCGTCACCCTCGCACCCAAGGACCGATGTAACCGGGCGTCACCCTCGCACCCAAGGACCGCTGTAACCGCGTGTCACCCTCGCACCCAAGGACCGATGTAACCATGCGTCACCCTCGCACCCAAGGACCGATGTAACCGGGCGTCACCCTCGCACCCAAGGACCGCTGTAACCGGGCGTCACCCTCGCACCCAGGGACCGCTGTAACCGTGCGTCACCCTCGCACCCAAGGACCACTGGAACAGTGCGTCACCCTCGCACCCAAGGACTGCTGTAACCGTGCTTCACCCTCGCACCCAAGGACTGCTCTACCCGTGCGTCACCCTTGCACCCAAGGACCACTGTAACTGTGCGTCACGCTTGCACCCAAGGACCGGTGTAACCGTGCGTCACCCTCGCACACAAGGACCGCTGTAACCGTGCGTCACCCTCGCACACAAGGACCGCTGTAACCGTGCGTCACCCTCGCACACAAGGACCGCTGTAACTGTGCGTCACGCTTGCACCCAAGGACCGGTGTAACCGTGCGTCACCCTCGCACCCAAGGACCGATGTAACCGGGCGTCACCCTCGCACCCAAGGACCGCTATAACTGTGCGTCACGCTTGCACCCAAGGACCGGTGTAACCGTGCGTCACCCTCGCACCCAAGGACCGATGTAACCGGGCGTCACCCTCGCACCCAAGGACCGATGTAACCGGGCGTCACCCTCGCACCCAAGGACCGCTGTAACCGCGTGTCACCCTCGCACCCAAGGACCGATGTAACCATGCGTCACCCTCGCACCCAAGGACCGATGTAACCGGGCGTCACCCTCGCACCCAAGGACCGCTGTAACCGGGCGTCACCCTCGCACCCAGGGACCGCTGTAACCGTGCGTCACCCTCGCACCCAAGGACCACTGGAACAGTGCGTCACCCTCGCACCCAAGGACTGCTGTAACCGTGCGTCACCCTCGCACCCAAGGACTGCTCTACCCGTGCGTCACCCTTGCACCCAAGGACCACTGTAACTGTGCGTCACGCTTGCACCCAAGGACCGGTGTAACCGTGCGTCACCCTCGCACACAAGGACCGCTGTAACCGTGCGTCACCCTCGCACACAAGGACCGCTGTAACCGTGCGTCACCCTCGAACACAAGGACCGCTGTAACTGTGCGTCACGCTTGCACCCAAGGACCGGTGTAACCGTGCGTCACCCTCGCACCCAAGGACCGATGTAACCGGGCGTCACCCTCGCACCCAAGGACCGCTGTAACTGTGCGTCACGCTTGCACCCAAGGACCGGTGTAACCGTGCGTCACCCTCGCACCCAAGGACCGATGTAACCGGGCGTCACCCTCGCACCCAAGGACCGCTGTAACCGCGCGTCACCCTCGCACCCAAGGACCGATGTAACCATGCGTCACCCTCGCACCCAAGGACCGATGTAACCATGCGTCACCCTCGCACCCAAGGACCGATGTAACCATGCGTCACCCTCGCACCCAAGGACCGCTGTAACCGCGTGTCACCCTCGCACCCAAGGACCGATGTAACCATGCGTCACCCTCGCACCCAAGGACCGATGTAACCGGGCGTCACCCTCGCACCCAAGGACCGCTGTAACCGGGCGTCACCCTCGCACCCAGGGACCGCTGTAACCGTGCGTCACCCTCGCACCCAAGGACCACTGGAACAGTGCGTCACCCTCGCACCCAAGGACCCTGCGACACACACTTAAGCTCCAACAGAAAATCAAAGCGATGCTCCACCCTTTATGGAAATAAACCGCTTTTAGAAGCAGGTGTCCAGTGCTGGAATGGTTCCTTGGTTCGGCAGCCATTATTCAGCCAGATCTGGGATCCCTCTGGTCCCAGTGAAATGTGCTGAATTGGTCCCGGTGTAATCTGCCAGCACTGGGACACACTTCAGCACACCAGCACGTTGTCTGCAGCTGCAAGCAGGCGATGAGGGGAGAGGTATTTACTTTCTCCTCCAGCTTGAGCGCAAAACAAAGGGAGACATTAAAGGGCCACCAGCCCTAAATTTGCTTTGAGAATAATCCTGGCTGGGAGCTACATGTAGCAAGACACCTAAATGCCAGTCCAAAGGAGAAACAAAGACCCAGCATGTTATTACTTCAGAAGTACTGAAGAGTACCTACGATTTGGAGGCCGGCTTTTGACTTTGTCCGACCTCTGTATGTAAGAGTCATGCATGCACTGGAAGAATGTCAGCGGCATCAGTAAGGAGGAGTATTTACACCAATAACAATAAACTTGCAAATGTGTTTAAATTAACTTTATAGTGCTACTCATACCACTGTAGGATGTCCAAGCACTTTTCTTCGCAAGCACACATTCTACATTGAGATTAACTCCTTCCCTGCGGCCGCGATTTCGCGGCAGTGCAACGGTTCCGCAAAATGGGCGGGGCGGCGTCGGCCGTTGGAGGTTCGCAGCACCAGCGAGGTAGTGCTCGCAACGGCCAACGGCCGACAGCAGCAGGGAAGGGGTTAAATCATAAAAGTGTGTAGTGTGAATCAATGTACATGATGGTACATGGGGAGACCGATTCAAGGAAAACCAAAGGATGGACAGAGTGTTGAACATTGCAAGCACTCACCCCCAGTCAACTGATCTGGGTTTAATCCATCATCATTCTTTAGCTCACTCAGCCACCCCAGTTCAGACATGGCCATATGCTCTGAACTGGGGTGGCGGAGTGAGCTAAAGAAAAGTGATGGATTAAACCCAGATCAGTTGACTGGGGGTGAGTGCTTGCAATGTTCAACAC
The DNA here is from genome assembly GCF_964261635.1 of Lissotriton helveticus. Lineage (NCBI taxonomy): Eukaryota > Metazoa > Chordata > Amphibia > Caudata > Salamandridae > Lissotriton > Lissotriton helveticus. The sequence continues at coordinate 19,957,320 of NC_136072.1, forward strand.
TCCGTACATCATCCCCTTTGGTTTTGCTTTGTTCTCCCTAAGTTGGCTGGGTATGCCCAGACGTGGGTCCCTTGCTCACTTTGACACTGGATTCAAGAAAGCCGGGTTGAAGACGGCTGAAATGCCAGAAACCGGTCCTCGGAAGCTTGTTTCCGGTCCAGGGAAGGTATGGCTTGGCAGTTCGGGCTGGACTGTGCCCATGAGGCACAGGGTCAGACTGATTTGCATATGGCCATGTCTGAACTGGGGTGGTGGAGTGAGCTAAAGAATGGTGATGGATTAAACCCAGATCAGTTGACTGGGGGTGAGTGCGTGCAATGTTCAATACTCCATCATCCCCTTTAGTTTTGCTTTGAGACAGATTCAAAACCATCAAGATGGTGTCACCGCTGGTGAACATCCTATCGAGCATTTTACCCACCAGTCTTTCCTCAGAGTACATTTGCAATATTGAAAAGGCTATCTCACTCTTCCTCTGGGATATTAAAAAAAACATGCATTACCCTCAAGAAATTGAGAATGGCCAGGAAGGCTGGTGGCTGCATGTTCCGGGACTGGGCTTCTTACCAAACAGCTTTCTTGGCCTCCCAGGGCGCTCGGTGGTTTGAACCCAATCCTCTACTTAAACCCATCTGGCTCGACCACGAGTCCTCTATATGTCACCCCGTTCCACTCATCCACACGGAATGGCACAGTACCCCTATTCCCAGTCATGCACAATCTTTAGAGATACTGTGGCCGCCAAACTCTCCATCGATTCAGGATTGAAAACCAGCATCCCTAACTCAACTTCGGCATCCTTATGGTATAATAAGAAATGTGTGAGCCTACCTTGGACCAGGGGTCCGCGTCGGGCGGGACAAGGTCAGACGCGGACACCTGGTCCAAGGTAGGTTCACAAATACTTCAACAAACTGATACCGTCGCTAACCCAGACGAGATTTTTTGCAGCCGGCTGCATGTATTGGATCCCAGTAAAACCGTTCCGGTTAAAGTTGAAGGACACTAATACATGCTGGGCCTGCGACGAGGAACATATGTTCTTTTCCGGCACTCATCTATAACCCTACTGGCGAGAGGTGTCCTCACAACTTCAGAAAATCTTTTGAACACCTATTCCACTATCCCTCCCAATCATGCTCCTAGGACCACAGATGACAGACCCTCCAATTGACCTTTCTGCCTTGGGCCTTTCACTCCTGGACCTTTTGTTCACCATCGCTATTAAGGTTATACTACTTGATTGGAAATCCAACCATATATCCTATCATCCCTGGTGGGCCTGGCCAACCCTTCTACGAAGCACGCACATGAAACAATGCCATACAAGAGGTTGCCCAGCCCCCTCTCTGGGTATATGGAATACGCTTGACCTTTTTATTCGAGAGACACCCTCTGAAAGGGGAATTCTTCAACCACCTACTGACCATTAATCTTATTCTTACTACCATACTTAAACCCATCCCCAATACTTCCCGTACACAGTATCACATGACTCCCCCTCTCTTCCCTGCCCTCCTACCCCCCCTTTTTTTGTTACCACATCAGGACCCACGTGAAAGGTCTACACCTGGTAGTTACACTTGTTGCACCTCATCCAGGTCTATTTCCTGGCCATGACTCAGCACCAAATGTCTGTTACACCTGGAGTACTGGACTCACGCCTGTTATTTCCTGTACTTAATGTCAACAATTGTATGTTATCACATTTACGTACACATCATGCAACTGTCGGGTGTCAAGTTTTCTTCTCCCTGCTCATTTCCTATATATTTATTTTCATTATTAAAAAAACAGTTTCTTGGGGGGGAATACAAGCAGCATAATCACTACTCAGCAGAGACCACAACTCTTTCCTGAAGCCACAAGGTTAGGGGTACATTTACTTGGGGGCAGTTATGAGAGTTGAATCAAAAGGGGTACACCTTTCCTCTATTTCTAGGCAAGCTGGAACATCTAGCTGCATACATGCCCTGGAACAGGACACAAAATAACATCTTCTACAAACATATCTATACTATCGACTGCCCCTGGTAGCATCAAACCACAGCATGTACGAAGACGAAAAACAATTCCCCAACTCCAGACATTCGTACCCAAAGAAGCACCCCTTGACAGCTTTCACAATGGCCACAACAAGTAACAGTCGCAAAAGTCCTACTGTGCGCACACACACATGATCTGTGTATATATATATATATATATATATATATATATATATATATATATATATATATATATATACACAGATCATGTGATCAAGACCCGAGTGGGGGTCGAAACGCATAATGGCGGACTTGCTGGGCTCTAATAAAGCACTTTGATTGGCACCAAGAACCTTGGGTCCGCTTATCATTTTGTCTACGAAAAGACAACTGTTGGCGGCGAAGCTTATTTTATATATATATATATATATATATATATATATATATATATATATATATATATATTCCTCTGCTCCAAAACACCAGCCGGTAGCACACGTGAGCGGGTGCACACAGAACGGGGGTGTGCCCGTTGTTATGTCCAAGCTCCTTAACATCCAAGGGTTTTAACCCATAAAGAAAGTAGCACTCTCAGGGGTTAGTTCCACCAGTAGTTTATTTCAGGAACAGTACAGCAACGACGCGTTTCGCCGTAGGGCTTCTTCAAATTGTGCAAGGAGCCGCGGCGCCTGTCTGCCTATAAGGACGTCATACATTTTATCAAAAGCAAGGAAGGACTATAGTACATATTTACAAACGGCCGCCATCTTAACATGTAGTTACGCATATAGCAACATTACAGGTTTTCAATACCTTGACAGTTGGCCCAGTTATAAACGATATATATATATGTACACGGATAAATGCATCCAAAATTCATGAAACCCTGAATGGGCTACGATAGTCCTAACTTCCAAATGCTGCAATTACTCCCAAAATGGGATGGTCTTAGGCAGAATCTTTGTATCAAAAACCATTATATCTTGCCCTGTATGGGCCGGATCAAATCACAAATTTAAAAACATTATCTTAAAAAGATTCAAAATATTCATCTATACATTACTATAATATCATAAAAACATAAAAAATGGATGTATCAAAAGGCAATTAGAAAATACAGGTACAACAAACAAATCATATCTGATCTCGGAAGTATCTGGTCCCTATGCATCAGCCTAAATGTACTGCTAGCTCTTCATGCATGTTAAGACCTTTGGGATTTTTGCTCTGCATGTCTATAATATACCTGGATTCCAGACGTCTAAGTTTTAATAGTCTGTCTCCCCCTCTGATGTTGGCAGGCACACTGTCAAGGCAAACATAGGACAACAGGTCCCTATTGCTGCTATGCTTCCTTTCAAAATGCCTCGCTACGGGGTAAGATTCATCCTTCTTGGCGATAGCACGCATATGCTCCAAAATGCGCAGCTTGACAGCATTGGTCGTGCTGCCTATGTAATTTAAGCCGCACGGACAAGTAAGACAATAAATTGCATAAGGCGTGGAACATGTTAGAAATTTAATAATCCGTTTAGGATTCGCCAAACCAGGTATTTTATAGGTAAGTGTCCGCTTGCTGAATTTACAAGCCTTACAGCGGCCACATGGGTAAAAACCATTAAGAGCAGGTAGTTTAGGGGTTTCTCCAGGTTGAAGGAAATGACTTGAGACCAGATGGTCCCTCAGGGATCTCGCCTTCCTGAAGGTAACTAAGGGGTTAGTGGGTAGATCAGCTTTACTGATGTTATCAGACAAAAGAATATTCCAATTCTTCTTGAAGATTTTCTTAATAAGCCCTGCATTTTGAGAGAAAGTGGTGATTAAACGAAACGTCCCATTCTTTGTTTTCGCATTCACCTTAGGTTTCAACAGCTCAGATCTTTTCATTCTCTTAACTCTCTCATAGGCTCGTGTGAGTACAACATCATTATACCCCCTTATTTTAAATCTAGTCAGGCTAGCATCCGCCGCCTTCTCAAAGTCTTCATCCTTAGAGTTATTCCTTCTTAGCCTTAATAGTTCCCCATAAGGAATGCTGTCAATTAATTGACGGGGATGACCACTAGCAGCACAGAGCGTAGAATTCCCCGCAGTTTCTTTTCTGTACAATTTAGTCTGCATTTTCCCATCTTTATCAATGTAAACTGTGAGATCTAAATAGTTTACTGAAGTGCTGCTGATCTGACCAGAAAACCTTAGATTTACATTATTGTTATTTAGAACATCAACATATGCACCGGCTAATTCTATGGTGGAATCTAGGATGATAAACAAATCGTCTATATAACGATGCCATCCTACGATTCGATTATTCCATTCTTGATTAGCACTGCTCCAGGCCACCTGCTCCTCCCACCACCCTACGAAAAGGTTCGCAAAGCTAGGAGCGGAGCAGGCGCCCATCGCTACTCCAGACACTTGCCTATACATCTGTTTTCCAAATAAGAATATATTGTTGTTGAGGCTGAATGTCATGAATTCCAGTAACATCTTGTTGTGTTCATGAACCCGTGCAGGTCGTTTGTCAAAACAAGCATTGGAAATGCAATAGGTCTCGCATTAGGAAAGTTTGAGCTATTGGTATTGTAAATGACACTTTTTTTATTTATGTGTTGGTTTTGAAAGTAGCAAAATTAATAGCTTTGTCAGTTACAATGTCAATAGTTTTAACTTTTGCAAATGTGACACCTATAGCATTTGTAATGCAATGTGTGTTGTATTTACGTGACTTAGATGTCTTGATATTACAAATAACAATGGCTTTTCATTTTGTAAATAATTCATACTTAAATAAAAGTTATCGTAATTTATAATGGCAATAGCTTAAACGTTTGTAAATAACTTTTGTGAAGATTATGTTCAGTGTATTTTATTGTGACGAAAATCCAAGAACATTGCATTTGCACCTACACACACACAGAGCCACACAGATATAGATGTGGTGGTGGTGGATATGGTGGTGGTGGATGTGGTGGTGATGGTGGTGGATGTGGGGTGGATGTGGGGTGGATGTGGGGTGGATGTGGGGTGGATGTGGGGTGGATGTGGGGTGGATGTGGTGGAGGTAGTGGATGTGGTGGTGATGTGGTGGATGTGGTGGTGGTGGATGTGGTGGTTGTGGATGTGGTGAAAGTGGTGGTGGAAGTGATGGTGGTGGGTGTGATGGATGTGGTGGTGGTGGATGCGGTGGTGGATGAGGTGGTGGATGTGCTGGTGGATGTGGTGGTGGTGGATGCGGTGGTGGATGCGGTGGTGGTGGATGTGGTGGTGGATGTGGTGGTGGATGTGGTGGTGGATGTGGTGGTGGATGTGGTGGTGGATGTGGTGGTGGATTTCATGGTGGATGTGGAGGTGATGGTGGATGTGGTGGTGGATGTGGTGGTGGATGTGGTGGTGGATGTGGTGGTGGTGGTGGTGGTGGTGGGTGTGATGGTGGATGTGATGGTGGATGTGGTGGTGATGGTGGATGTAGTGGTGGTGGAAGTAATGGTGGTGGGTGTGGTGGATGTAGTGGTGGTGGATGCGGTGGTGGATGAGGTGGTGGTGGATGTGGTGGTGGATGTGGTGGTGGATGTGGTGGTGGATGTGGTGGTGGTGGATGCGGTGGTGGTGGTGGATGTGGTGGTGGTGGATGCGGTGGAAGTGGTGGATGTGGTGGTGGATGTGGTGGATGTGATGGTGGATGTGGTGGTGATGGTGTATGTGGTGGTGGATGCGGTGGTGAATGCGGTGGTGAATGCGGTGGTGAATGCGGTGGTGGTGGTTGTACTGGATGTGGTGGTGGATGTAGTGGTGGTGGGTGTGGTGGTGGTGGTGCATGCGGTGGTGGTAGATGTGGTGGATGTGGTGGTGGATGTGGTGGATGTGGTGGTGGATGTGGCAGTGGATGTCATGGTGGAGGTGGAGGTGATGGTGGATGTGATGGTGAATGTGGTGGTGGTGGGGGTGGTGGATGTGATGGTGGATGTGGTGGATGTGGTGGTGGTGGATGTGGTGGTTGTGGATGTGGTGGATGTGGTGGTTGTGGATGTGGTGAAAGTGGTGGTGGATGTGGTGGTGGAAGTCAGGGTGGTGGGTGTGGTGGATGTGGCGGTGGTGGATGAGGTGGTGGATGAGGTGGTGGAGTGGGGCTACTTATTTATCCTCCTCAAGATAGGTGGGCCAAAGGTGTTATATGTGCCAATTGAGGTAGCTCAATATTCGTGATTCCCTTCATGAGTTCCCAAACTTGGCCCCAACAAAACCCACAGGGATATTGCACCTCCTTTAAAAAGACCCCTATTGGATTAGTCAAACTTTGCTAAATACACTGCAGTGTAAGTTAGAGCACTGAAACAATTCCTGAGAATTGCCAGGAGCTACCGAATACCAGGGGGGTCCAGATAAAACGAAAGGTTTGAGATATTAATTGAACAAATTTTGACTATTTCGTACTGCCAGGGGCAACCTGCAGTAAAATCTGCCAGAAACGAGGTATCCACCCAGTTATTCCCCAAAATGTTCAGACATTTTCGAAATATTGTGGCAATAGTTGCCTGTACGGTTAATACCCAGCTGCATATTTATCTATACATTTGTAGATTTTTTTTTTTAACATCATTGCCTTTTAAGTGTGGACTAATGAATGAGGAACAACATTGAATAACAATCGCATCATATTTTGCGTATTTCCGTTTGGTTCCCACCAGCCCTATGCTCTTAATACCCGGCCACAATGTAAAGAGGAAATCCCCCATCTCTGATTCCGTATTACCGCAGCGCACTTTGGAAAAGTAACGAAGAGCTGCCGTGAAGGTGCCACTCACGCTTACTCTTCATTCACGTCTCAGCGACGCTGTTAATGGGGCCGAAAGAAAGCAGTACGCATCTTACACCTGACGCATTATTGTTGGGGCGAGATACACACATGCCAACATGTAGTGTTGCTGTGTAGAGAGGAGGGACTTTGCTCACGTTCTTGCTCTCTTTATGGCACATGCCTGGGTAAGCTCTGTAATGAAACGCCAGTGGCACGTGCCTTATTGGTGATTTTATTTAATATATTTATTATAGCATTTTGCTGCTCACATGTTTACTTAACATTGCAGCAAACGCAGTGACGTGACTGTTAAATAATGTAAATACCTAGGCGCATGTGCAGTTTGAACAAATCACTGTGCTAATTAAAGGTGACGTTGACAGCTGCTAAAAATACCAAATCAAGAAAAGAAAAAAAATACCATCCGGTGGAGCCTAATGAAGTGACGACTGCCCAGCTTTATCCATATTCAACAATAACACAAAAAGAGTTTAGGTTTAACACACGCACCACAGTGCAGATGCTTCCGGACTAGGGTGCACAACTACAGAGATTAGATAAACATGACACGATAGACCACTGAAGTATGCTCGTTTTCGCTAACACTGCTAACAGACGGAGGGCATTGCTGTGGGGAGGGGGGAGGAGAAATGCGACATGGCGGGCAGGGGAGGGGGCGGAGTGGGGAGAGGGTGTTAAGCAGCAGGGGCCTTTGAAGTGAGCACTTCAAAGGTGTGGGAGGATGCGGCTGAGGGAACAGACGGCGATTTGGTGATGTGCACGCGCATTTTAGGTCAATGCGCAAGCGCATTGACCTAAAAGCCACGGGCACAGCACCAAATCGCCAAGTTGGGTAAAGTCTGTTTAAAGTCTGTTTAAGCCCCTATAGAGCTTCGCCAGCTATGCGCATGCGCACAGCAGGCGAGCCCTAAATACTGGCCATAGCCATCAAACCATCACCATGTGCAATGCACGTGTACAAACTGGTGATGTCAAGGACCATCATGCAATAAGTGGTTTTCCACTTCACTTCATTAATACAATTCAGAAAATGCTTAGTGTCTCTTAAATAAGACTTCAAGGACATGACCAAAGGAGAAAGAAAGGAGTCCACATAAATAGAAAGATTCTCTGTTACACTCCCATTGGAAGCTACAATGGGACGGCCCGGTGGATTAAACATATCTTTGTGAACCTTTGGGAGGTAATAAAATGTAGGGATCACAGGACTAAGACAACGCAAAAATAAATGTTCATCAGTACTGAGCATATTCAAATGATACCATTTTAATATCATGTCATGGTATACACTAACACTCTGATTATACACTTTCTCGTTCACAGTCATATAGGTGTTAGTGTCTCCCAATAGACGTAAAGCCTCCGTTTCATATTGGGTAGTGGTGAGCAGGACAATATTTCCCCCCTTATCAGAAGGCTTACATACTATGCCTGCATCTTCGCTCAGAGTTTTTAAAGCCACCTGTTGATGTTTGGTAAAGTTTCCTCTTACTGGCAGGAATTTTTTCGTGTTTTAGTCTCACAAGATCCCTCAACACAGCTTCAGAGAAGGTGTCTATAGCATCAGCTGCCATCATCGGCATAAAGGTAGAAGCTGGTTTGAAGCCACTAGCTCCACCCTTTTGTTGTACGTCACATATTTCCAACATCTGGGTATTGGTTACATCACCATCCCCCCCTATGTTGATTTCCTGATGTAGACCTTCCATAGTTCTCAAACCTCCCAAGTCACTACATCTCAATTCTGTAGGCTTAGTATTTGTAGTCAGCATAGTTTGTTCACAATGTGGTTTTAACTTGAAAAATTTATGTAGTTTAAGTTTTCGTGTGAACTTGAAAACATCGATCCTGGTCTGCGCAAATTCAAAGTTTCTGCGTGGGCAGTAGGATAACCCCAATTTTAATATGGATTCTTCTTCTTTATTCAACACTTTGTTCGTCAAGTTGATAATGGTCAAATTATCCGAATCCACTCTCAATTCTTCTTCTTGTAAAAGGGTTTCTTGCTGCGTGTGACAGGTGGGGATCCTATTGGGTTTCTTCCCACCACCCTCCCGCCGCGTTTTCCTCTTGCCACTTGGTTGTCCGGAGGCTTTCCCCGGCCTCCCTCCAATTGTTGTTTGCGCATAACTTTGTACTCTACATGAAAAGGAGAAACGTCATCATTACCATCTTCGCTTGCCACTTCTTCAGCAGTGGCGTCTGATTCCGATGTCGCGGATTCAGCAATTACTGGTCCAATGACCTTTGTTCTCAATTGTCTCCTGGTGTGATCATACTTTTTAGCGAAGGTCAGGACTCTTCCTGTTTGATAATCATTTTCATCCCTTTCAAATTTTTCTTCTTTGCGCTGTTTAATTTTTTGTTCATATTTTTTTAGGCGTTTTTTCATCTGTTCACGTTTTTCTTCCAAATTTACTTGGTCTTCCTCCTTCGTTAAATCATTCTCGAGATCTTTGATCTGTACCAATGCCTTTTCTCTGTCACTCCAAGCAAAGCGTACTAATATTACTAAGCTCCCTTTGCATGATGCTGCTGTATGTTCAGCCCATGCATCAAGCAACTGTGGATCAGGGATCTCGTACGCTGGAATAGTGTATATCCTCAGGCCTCTGGGGACACGGTCCACATCAATATAATTCTGTAGAGATGTAGCTTCCCAACATTTCCTGACTTCACGTTCGTATAAACGTTCCAGTGCAATCAGTTTGGTGTTCAATGTTGTATTTGCCCCACTACCTTGACCTGTGCCTGTTTTTTGTGCCCCATCCACTTTTTTCTTGTTTTTAAACATGCCACGTTCGGCTTCACGCCTCTCAGCCTCGTCAAACATGATAACGGTAGCGCAGCCGCAACTACCACGATGTAAATGCTGTTTCTCCCCCCTTCGCTCTGAGTAAATGCCAGAATTCAAAGTCTATGTTATATAGTCTTTGTAGCGCTCACCGCGCCTTACCCGAATATGTCAGGATACCGTTCAAACTCTGCATCCAATCCGGGTTACGGCAAAGCGGGAACTCCTCCAAAAGGCAACTCGGTGCAACCGATGAATAAATTCCTCTGCTCCAAAACACCAGCCGGTAGCACACGTGAGCGGGTGCACACAGAACGGGGGGGTGCCCGTTGTTATGTCCAAGCTCCTAAACATCCAAGGGTTTTAACCCATAAAGAAAGTAGCACTCTCAGGGGTTAGTTCCACCAGTAGTTTATTTCAGGAACAGTACAGCAACGACGCGTTTCGCCGTAGGGCTTCTTCAAATTGTGCAAGGAGCCGCGGCGCCTGTCTGCCTATAAGGACGTCATACATTTTATCAAAAGCAAGGAAGGACTATAGTACATATTTACAAACGGCCGCCATCTTAACATGTAGTTACGCATATAGCAACATTACAGGTTTTCAATACCTTGACACTTGGCCCAGTTATAAACGATATATATATATGTACACGGATAAATTCATGAAACCCTGAATGGGCTACGATAGTCCGAACTTCCAAATGCTGCAATTACTCCCAAAATGGTATATATAGTTAGGATTTTTTCTCTATGGGATTTTTGAAAATTCTAATGTCGAATAACTTTGGCGTTTGAGGACGGAATTGGCTGAAATTTTCAGGAAAATGGTCTCTCGGTAGGATCGAGAGACAAGAGGAGGCCAAAACAAAGGGGTAAATGACCATAAGGGGGCATAGCAGATCCTCCCTGACCCCCTGGGTTTGATGTGGAGGCTTTAAAAGGGCCCCGCGGGGGAAAAGAAAAAAAATAAAACGTTTTTTTGCGTGGGGAGCGCCCGGTACGCGCACTGGGAAGCGGTCCGGGGAGCGTATTATAAGGAAAAAAGAATGATATACTTTTTAAATATTGTATGTTTATTGATTGTTTGTTTTGTTGTTTTTTTTTATTTAAGTAGCAATATGTAGGTACCAATGCAGAGTCAAAAAATTAATATACACCGTCTCCTTTGCATATATCTTGCTTGTTGTTTCAGAAGTTATTGTGGAATATGGAATTCATACCATAGTGTGTCAGGAAAGCAGAAACAATATGGAGGCAGGAGATGATAAAGAGATGTTAAATACACATTGGAGATAATATAAAGTTGCACAGTATACTATAAGTCTGAATTTACATTATAATCAATTTGGTACTAGTTTATGAATTAGATATAAAAATGATTAAAGACTCGAACAATTTTTGATTATTAAATATAAATTTATTTTTCCGATTCTTTTTCAAAATTTAATAGAACGTCTAACATTTGACTGTCCGAAATGTCTTCTTTTTGACTGAACATAACTTCCAACATTTGACCGTCCTCATATTGAAGTAAGAAATCCACAGATTCTACACATTGTAGAAGTTCATGGTCCCGTGATTCATCCATGAATTCCAAGTCAATGGGTTCAATGATTTCCTCATTGTTCATCTCTAGGACAATTTCAAAGGAAACGTTCTGTTCTCCTTCGATTTTTGTGCTGGAATTTGCATAAAAAATAAATATATCAGTAGAGATAGGGCACTGTTGGGTTTAAGTTCAGACAGGTACTTTTCAGGCGTGAAGTAGAACTATTAAAAAGTGCCTGTGAAAACGCCCAAGTAAATTCATAATTATACCACAGAAACCTAAATCAATCCATAATTATAATAAACAAGCCTTTCTCAATGTCTAACTCTTACAGAGGGATAGTATATAACTATCTGAAAATGTTTTCAACTTTATAAAATAACATCTTACCTTTTAAAAACAAGTTTAAGTTGTCAGTGAAAATGCTCTTGCAATGTATTTCAGGAAGTAGTAGTCAAAATGGCTGTGTTTCTCTCGCTTTCTTTATATATATTCAGGTACATAACTGAGCGCAAAATCCGCTACGCTCGCTGATTTTGCGAATTTTCGGTAAATCCGCGATCAGCGAACTCTCAATCCGCGAGCGGCGGATTCCGAGGCCAAAAGTTCAAGCCTTCCTGGCCTGTTGTTGTAACTAATTTACGATGGCGCCGGCAAGCTGCCAGCGCCATCGTAAAATAGTTACTAAATTAGCTTCAACAGGAAGCACTAATAGATAAAATCAAGCAGGCGCTCGTGCATTTGCTTTATTTTATCTATTCGAGCTTCCTGTTGAAGCTAATTTAGTAACTATTTTAGGATGGCGCTGGCAGCTTGCCGGCGCCATCGTAAATTAGTTACAAAAGGCACAAAACGGTGGCGTCTTCTTGAATAAATATGAAGGGCAGAGTTCATTCTGGCACGACGGTCCTGGCACAAAAATTAAACCTCAACCGCAACCACTTTCAGATATCGATTAAGCATGTGCCCTAGTTGAAGCTTAAATTCAGTGACTCATTCATTGGCCCAAAAACAATCGTGAGCGTTGTCAAGGCTAGGCAGATGTGCCCTCTTCCCTAATATACCATCGCAAATCAGCTGTGATGCTGGACAGAGGCCTTTGCATCCTTGACTTTCACGAGCGCAATCCTCGTGCTGTTCCTGTGGTCAGGAGCTTCTGTATCTTCATCTGTTGCTCTGATCGGTCTCTGACCTTTGCTTTAATGCACACAAGAGGCATGTGCACTCGCATGGAAGCCCTGTCCGTTTGGCCCCGCCCACACACTCGCGGTGTGCACCGTCTTCCCGCCATTTACCCACTATGATGGACAGCTCACTCAAGGGACCCCTGCGCCCTTCGGCGCGATTGCATAGTAACACACACCTGGTCGCTGTAGACAACTCTCTGGCACTTTAGGCAGCTGTAGTGTAGTAAAAGCACCATACATCTACCCAACGAGGTAGCACTTACTGATTATCTAGTAGAAAGTACTCCAGTTGAGTAGAGGTATGGCACAAAACGGTGGCGTCTTCTTGAATAAATATGAAGGGCAGGGTTCAATCTGGCACGATGATCCTGGCATGGAAGCCCCACCCCAAATCCGCCGATCCGCAAAATCCGCGGATTTTGCGGATCCACGATCCGTGAAAACGCAAATCCGCGAATCGTGGATCCGCAAAATCCGCCCATGCTTAACATAACCAATCAAATGTCAGGTAAAAAAAGTAGAAAATGAAAGTAACATTTTAATTGGTTGTCAATTCCAACACTTCAGATGTGTTTTGTGAAGTAATTTACCTCAGGGTATTTAGAGAGGTCTACAGGCTAAATGGCTAAATGGAATTCCAACCAAATTTGTGAAAATGGTATGGATTGGGATGTAGTATGAGCTAATCTATATTTGGTGAAAGTGTCTCCAGTGGTTTTTCTGTATATTACTTTCCCACCTTTTTTGAGCGAGCGCTTCCCGGTGCGCGCCCCGGTACGCGAACCGGCAGCGTTACGGGAGTCCTCCATTTTGTGTTTCGGTAGATTTGAGATACAAGATGGAGGGCAAATAATGATGAGAATGGTTAGAAGGGGGCACGGTAGACGTATCCTGACCCCCTAGGTTTTCTGAGGGTGGCTGAGGAGGCCCATATGTGCGGAAAAAAAAAAATAATCACATTTTTGCATGGTTAGCGTCCGGTGCGCGTACCGGGTAGTGCTCCGGTGAGCGTACTTTGGTGAAAATTAGTGAAAAAAGTTAGATTAAATAATAATTGTGAGTGATCAGATGTAGGGTAGCTCTGAAAAGAGCTTTTGGGTCCTGTGGCTGATTTAGGTAACTACAAGTAGGTACCAATACATAGTCTTAAATTCAGGATGAAAATTCTGTTCCCCTCATCTGAGAAGTGAACTCCATCTCCTCTGTAGATATCTTGCATGTAGTAACGCAAGTTATTGTTGTAGAAGGAGCCCATTCCATGGTCTCTCATGTAAGCTGAAACAGACTTATTTACATGCTTCCTCGATTTCTCAATTTGTGGACAAAATTGGTTGGACCACCTCCATTTCCGTCTTTGGCATATATTTCAATATACCAAGGCAGTTTGTGGAAAAAGTGCCATCAATTGGTCAAAGGTGTCTTTTAAAAGCATTTCCAGACCTACCCCAGTCAAAGTGCCCAAGTCATTTCCTCCACAGTGCACAATTAACAGGTCAGGTTTTGGCAAATGCAAAAAGGTTTTCACCAATGGTATCAATTGGTGACATCTTAATCCTCTGTGGCCAATCCAGTTGATTTCCACATTTTGTAAATTGAGGTTGTGTAAATTTCTGTTATCAGCATACCTTTGAGCCCAGTGGATATAACTATGTCCAACAATCCAGACAGAAAACATGGTGAGAGGAGGTTCTGCTGCAGTCAGATGAAGTGTGGTAATGAAATGGCAGTTGGAACAGTAGGAGTATGTAATGAAAAAAACTGGAGTTTCTGTGGTAATTAATCAGTAGCAGTGATTGGTGGATTTTGATTGCTGAAAACAGAAAGTTAGGGTGCATGGATGAGTTCTTTGAAAGATGTAATTTGAATGGTCAAGAAAAAATCGTTTTATGAAAGATTGCACTGGATACGCAGGTGTACTGAGAGTTCAGAGTTCAATTGAAACATTGTTGTGTGAACTTGCAAACATGAGAGGTCTTTCAGGAGGTGGTTGCTATGGAAAAAAGGCAGAAAGGGCAGAAGGGGGAAGGGTGTTGATTTGAAAAAAGTGAGGGAAGAGTTTTGATTGGGTGACATGAGAGATATGTGTGATGAATTACAGCATTTCTGTGCCATTGTTGGTTGCAGCCTCTGGAGTGCATACCCTTTGCTCTGCTAAAGAAAAATTGGTGTGTGTCTGAGACTGTTTTGAAACTCAAAAAGTATTTGCTAAGGTGAGAAAAGATTCATTTAATTTAGATAGAGAATAGTATGCTTTAGGGAGAAAATTATGAAGAAAGTTGTGTATTTAAAATGTTGCTTTGTTTCATAGGTTGCTTGGGGCATATTTACAAGGCCTTTGAGTCCCTTTGATATTATTTTTCCCATTTTAATTTAAGACATTTCCCCGTGGTGCAAGGTCCTTGTAAATACGCCCCCATGTGTGCTTGGCAAATTTAGATTTTCTTTCTTTGAGTTACATAGCCATGTTAAAAGTGATGCAAAAATGGTTTAAGGGCCTTCAAAATATGCTTTCATGTGTGTTAGGGCATTTTAAGTCACTTCCCCATGAATGTAGTTGAATAACTGCTTTACTTGATGTGTTTAAAAACGTTTATTTAAGTCATTTAAGTTTCTTGATATGTACTGCTAGAGTTTCATAGGCTGCTTGGGGCTTTTTTACAAGGCCTTTGAGTCCCTTTGATGTTATTTTCCCCATTTTA
Source organism: Lissotriton helveticus (assembly GCF_964261635.1). NCBI lineage: Eukaryota > Metazoa > Chordata > Amphibia > Caudata > Salamandridae > Lissotriton > Lissotriton helveticus. Next base: position 19,972,355 of record NC_136072.1, read on the forward strand.
ATTAGTCATTTCCCCGTGGTGCAAGGTCTTTGTAAATACGCCCCCATGTGTGCTTGGCAAATTTAGATTTTGTTTCTTTGAGTTACATAGCCATGTTAAAAGTGATGGAAAAATGGTGCAAGGGCCTTCAAAATACGCTTTCATGTGTGTTAGGGCATTTTAAGTCACTTCCCCTTGAATGTAGTTGAATAACTGCTTTACTTGATGTGTTTAAAAACGTTTATTGAAGTCATTTAAGTTTCTTGATATGTACTGCTAGAGTTTCATAGGCTGCTTGGGGCATATTTACAAGGCCTTTGAGTCCCTTTGATGTTATTTTCCCCATTTTAATTTAAGTCATTTCCCCGTGGTGCAAGGTCCTTGTAAATACGTCCCCATGTGTGCTTGGCAAATTTAGATTTTGTTTCTTTGAGTTACATAGCCATGTTAAAAGTGATGGAAAAATGGTGCAAGGGCCTTCAAAATACGCTTTCATGTGTGTTAGGGCATTTTAAGTCACTTCCCCTTGAATGTAGTTGAATAACTGCTTTACTTGATGTGTTTAAAAACGTTTATTGAAGTCATTCAAGTTTCTTGATATGTACTGCTAGAGGCATATTTACAAGGCCTTTGAGTCCCTTTGATGTTATTTTCCCCATTTTAATTTAAGTCATTTCCCCGTGGTGTAAGGTCCTTGTAAATACGCCCCATGTGTGCTTGGCTAATTTAAGTACTGATGGGATGTGCTTCTACATAGGACCTGTGTTGTGTTTTCAAATTATGACCAGAAAATCGTTTTGTTTTTTTAAAACGCTTTTCACATTTATGAGAAGGTCATATTGATGTCTGCTTCTTTAAATAAATATTGAACTGAGAAATATTAAACTGAGGCTTCTGTAAGTGTCAAAGGAGGTGAGTAAAGGTGAGTAAAGGAGGTGAGTAAAGGTGAGTAAAGGAGGTGAGTAAAGGTGAGTAAAGGAGTAAAGGAGGTAAAGGAGGTGAGTAATGTACATTGCTCTGTTGGATACAGTCCTCATCCTCTGCGTACTCTTGGATATGCTAGACTAAATCTGCTCAATGAGATAACTAAGCTGAGGAAACACAGGTTATGTGATTCTGAAATGAGGAAAATATATTCCATATTTTTCAATTACATCACCTGTGTTTCCTAACATTATGAATCACATTGTGCAGTTGAGGTTTAGGCCTGTCCAGGGACACAGAAGAGGTCTGGCCTTTGTTCAAGAGTGAAGTGGACATGACTCACTTCATTGGTAGGCCTGCACATGTATTATCTCCTCCGTACTCTTCAACAAGCCTAAATTTCATCTGCAACCCTGAGTAGGCCTCACCTCAAACAAACCTCTGGATAGGCCACACCTTATCGTCATCCTGAATCAATCATTTTAAATGTTAGGGGCAGATTTATGATGGCCGTGCGCCTCTTTTGTGCCGCTGTTGCGTCACTTTTGTGATGCAGCAGTGATGCAAAAGATGCACCATGTTGCAAGACAGGCCTCACTTCATCTCCAAGAAAGCTCCGGGTAAGACAACAAAATCATTCCTAAGAAACATTTGTAGAAAAAAAAGTAGTACTACAGAACATGTTTTAGTCCAGAAAAAGAGAGCCAATTTAAACGGAAAGGAAAGGCCAATCAAAAATGTTACTGCTAGAGCAGGAGATAACTCTGTGCATGGTAGTAGAAGGAAAAATCAGTTTAGGGACATTCGAGAACAAATGTTCCGCAACAGGATAATTGGCAATTTGTTAAAAAATATTAAGAAAAGTCAACAGAAAGTGGTTTTTTATAAGAGAAAAAAAAGTTGAGAAAATTATTGATCAGGCATTTGAAATTAAGCGAAAGGTATTTATTTTGATAATCAATAGAATTAGGAAGCTAAACAAGGCAATTTATGATTTCAAAAGAAATAGTAGATGGAAGAGAACAGTTAATCGTAGTAATTTTTGTGAAGTTTTTTCAGGAGAATGGATGCATAGTTCAAGTTGTGAGGCATTTTTTAATGAGGAGAGTTATTTCCAGGATAATGATTTGGTGCATGCAGTTGACACCAGTGGTCGAGCTTATGAGGTGAAAGATGGTTGTCCAGTTGAAAAAGAAAAACTTGTGACAACAGAGGCAGAAGAGGTGTTAGGTAATGAGGTTTTAGGAAGACGTCCTAAGGGACCAGTGTATACCTGGAAGTGTAGTAGTATTTGCAGTGTGCGACAGGATTCCATCAATTTGCTTTGTGATTTTGTACGGACATTTAATAAGAAAACTTTAAAACAGAAAATGAAGTTGTTGCAAGAATTAGATCCTTGCAGAGTGAGAGAAGTGACAGGTTTGCATGGTCATTCACTGGCTTGTCTTTCCAGGAGAGTATGCCAGAGTGTTTTTCATCATTTCAGGATGCTAGCAGTGCATCATAATAAAGTGAGGAAATTAGTTAGAATGTTGTATTATGCTAAGAGTCCAGCAATTACGCTTAAACAATTATGCGCTGCTCTTTTGCATGGTTCTGAAATAGATGTGAAAAATATTTGTGAAGAAATTGAGTTTTGTTACTTTGCAAGTAAAGAGGAGAATGTTGAAATTGACCCAGAAGAAGAAGGTAATGTGGAAGATAGTGTACAGGTTTCCAGTACAGATAATTTTCAGGAAGAAATTGCCACGTTTCAGGTGAAATCAAGTGAGAGGCCTAATTTTACTTGTGTGTGTTGTCGACGCACTTATTATAAGAATCAGACTAAGTTAGTGGATTTATATGCGAAAAGTGAAAGTGAAAATAATAGTGAATGGAAGGATTTTGCAACATACTTGATGGTAGAAAATTGTTTTGATTTGGGAACGGATCAACGTGTGTGTACTTATTGTTGTAACAAATTAAATCAAAACTGGATGCCTGCTAGAGCGGTTCATAATAATCTGGAATTGGTTGAGATTCCTTCTGAATTGAAGGATTTAAATACTTATGAATCTAGTTTGATTCAAAGTATCCATCCCTTTCAGGCTATTGTACGAATGGAGCCAAAGACAGGGAAATTGCCTCCATCAGATTTACAGAGAGGATTAAAGGGAAGAGTTGTTTATTTGCCTCTAGATTTGAAGAAAAACATTAATACAATTGGAGTAGAGAAAGTGGAAGAGGAACCTCTGGTTATCTTAGTTAATGGGGTTCCGACAAAGAGTAAAAAATCTGGCAAGATTTAGTGGATGTTAGGAAAGTCAAAAAGGCAACATTGTATTTGAAGAAAAACAATAAGTACTACAAGAATGTATATGTTGCAGAAGAGGAAGTAAGTGAAGAAGAGGATAGCGATTTGTGTGCTGGTCAAATTGAGAAAGTAGAAGCCTCTAAAAATGAAGAAATATATGAACATTATAGTGTTCATCCTTTGCATTCCAAGGAAGTCATGGGGAATGCTATTGAGTTGTTTCAAATGAAACAAGCCAAAGGAAGTCCCATTAGTGTTTGGGAGGAAAGTTTGGAAGCTCGGTGTTTCCCACAGCTATTTCCAACAGGTCAAGGAGGAAGATATGATGAGCGACCTGATCAAATTCCTGCTTCTGAATACCGGACTTTACGATTGTATGCAGAAGATCCTAGGTTTCGTCAATGCATTCCCTATTTGTTTCATCTACTGTTTGAAAGCGATCTGTCTGGACTGTCATATGCAGTGAACCACATCTTGAAAAGTGGTGTACAGATGCAAAATATCTCAGCAAGTGACTTTATGGATAAAGTCAATGTGCAAGACAGTATTTTGGATTCTCACCTGATTAATCTCATGGCGTGTCAGCGTGGTACTAATGAGTACTGGTACCGTCGTCATGGTGATTTAAAATGTATGCTGAGGAACTTAGGAACTCCCACATGGTTCCTCACTCTCAGCTGTGCCGAGTATGGCTGGGAAGACTTACTTGAATTTCTACGAGAGGCAAATGGAAACATTGAAAATATCGAATTCAAGACACCCGGAGAACTGTGCTCCTTGGATCCAGTGAATGTATGCAGGTACTTCAATCATAGATTTGAAGCTATGATGTCTTTCATCATGAACAAGAAAAATCCACCTCTTGGAGAGGTGTTGGATTTCTTCTGGAGAAAGGAGTACCAAGCAAGAGGTGCTCCTCATATACATATGCTGCTGTGGATCAAAGATGCACCCAATTTTGGAACAGATCCGGATGACTTAGTGGTGAGTTTCATAGAACAGTATTCTACATGTGCTGTTCCAAAGGCAAAGGAAGACAAAAGCCTAAGAGAACAAGTTTTACGCTTCCAAAGCCATCGTTGTGGAAAGTACTGTCGTCGTAAATTTAGAAACAAGGACAAGTTCTACACAAAATGTCGTTTCGCCTTTCCACGACCGGTGATTTCTAAAGGAAGAGTGAACAGTTTGATGTCTTCATTGCGACATAATGTGATGAAGAAATCACCCAAAAATACTTACAATTTGAAAAGGAACGAAGAGTCCAAGTACATCAACGACTACAACCCAGTGATTTTGTCCATGTGGAATGCTAACATGGATATACAGTTTGTGGCTGATAACTGTATGGCTGTGGCTCGGTATGTGACATCTTACATCACAAAAAAAGAAAAGACAGAATTGAAGGATATGTGGGAGGACATTTCCCATGAAAAGAGCCTCAGCAAGAAGTTATACAGTTTCAGTCTGAAGATGTTGTCACATCGAGAAATCGGAGCTTACGAATGTTCTGACCGGTTGTCTTCAGCAAGTCTCTATGCCAAATCCAGGAGTATCATTTGGGCGAGTCTTGGTCTTGCTGCAACGCGTAATCGAGTTCTGAAACCTGTACGGGAAATTGAGTATTTGGCGGAAAAGGAGCCAAACAGTACAGATATTTTGAAGACCAACATGTTGGATACATATTATCCAAATAGAAGCAGTCGCCTGGAGAATGTTTGTATGAGGTTCTACAAAATTACATATTCAAGAGGAACATCAAAGAAGATATTGATAAAGGAGTGTATGCTTTAATTGGAAGTGAGGGATGTCTGGTCAAGCAAAGAAAATGCCACTTCGTAAACCATCGAAAATTGAGTGGCGAATCTCCTGAAAGAAAAGAGTTTTTCTATTTAGCACTTTTGCAACTTTTCAAGCCTTGGCGTGCAGAAGAGGAACTGCTTGGAGATTTCCTCTGTTACGAAGACTCGTTCAATGCCGCTAAGGAGACCATAGAATGTCCTGTTTTTCCCAAATATCTAGAAATGTTGAAAGCGGAAATCGAGCAGGAAGCAACGATTGCAGCCGAGATTGCTAGAGACAGTTCTCAGGACAGTCAGAGTTCTGTTTCATTGAGTCAGGATCCACTAGGAGGACCAGTTATCGAAAATGAAGCTGCCACTGCCATGATTGAAGTGGAAAGAGCCATGGCACATGCTCAGGAGGATGCGGTTAACTTAGAAGACTTGGAAAGACAACTCAACGTTGAGCAGAGGAAAATATATGACGAAGTTACCAACCAAATAGATCATGGATTAAGTCATGAGAAGAAAGAGTGCTCATGTACGTCGTTGAAGCCTGTCCGACTGTACGTGAGTGGAGAAGCGGGAACATGGAAAAAGTTTCCTCATTAAAGCAATTTCATGTTATTTGCAGAAAAGGACTGAGTCATCGCTGTCTTGTGTAGTCACCGCTCCAACTGGACTGGCAGCACATAACATTAAAGGTATTACTTTGCATCGTCTACTGATGCTGCCAGTGGAGCATGATAACAAATTACAATACCACAAGTTATCTGGAGATGCTTGTTGTGAAGTTTCAAGAGTCTTGAGGAAAATGAAACTTCTTATCATTGACGAAGTAAGCATGGTTTCCAATGTCATGCTTGCCTTTGTGCATTTGAGAATGCAAGAAGTTCTCAAAACAGAGTATGATGTGTTATTTGGTGGCAAACACATCATTGTTTTCGGTGATCTTCTGCAGCTGACACCAGTGAAAGGACAACCTGTGTTCAAAATGCTCACGCATGAAGATACCAGGAAGTGCCTAGGGAGCATTGGCAACGTCAATATATGGTTAAACTTCAATTATGCTGAACTGCGTGAAAATATGCGTCAAGCGAAGGATGAAGATTATAAGAATATTCTACAAGATGTTAGAATCGGAAAAGTGACCGAGCATGGGAAAGAAGCTTTACATGCACGATTACTGTCAAATTTGTATCCAGAGGAAGACGTTGTGCCTGAGAATATTTTTCAGAAAATTACTGAGAAGAAATCTGGAATATGTTTGATGCCAACTCTTGCAGAATGTGCCATCTTCAACAACAAAATGTTGCACTTAGAAAACCAAGAGATTGTGAAACTGGAAGCTATTGACAGAGTAGAGCATATAGGAGCAACAATTATTTTGTCTGAGAATTTGAAATCAAAATTGGATTCATTAGAGAAGACTATATCTAAAACTGCTGGTTTTGAAAAGACTCTGAATGTGTGCTTAAATTGCCGTATAATTTTAAGAAGGAATTTACATGTTGAAAGAGGTCTGGTAAATGGATCAATGGGTAATGTTGTTGATTTTGAGAAATACAGAAATAGAGATGGAATTGAATTTTTTAAAATTAAATTTGATGGCATTGAGGAAGTACAGCTAATTGATCGTTGCTCTGCTAGGTTTTTGCTTGAAAAAGACTTATATGTTCGCCGTAAGCAGTTTCCTGTTTGCTTGGCATATGCGGTGACAATCCATAAATCGCAAGGTTTAAGTGTAGACAGTGCATTGGTGAATATTGGCAGTTCTGTGTTCAAGGAGGGTATGGCATATGTGGCATTGTCACGAGTCAGAACTTTATCGGGATTGCACTTGATTGAGTGTGATGTCACAAACATTTGTGCGGATCTAGATTGTGTTAAGGAATACAATAGGTTAAGAAGAGAGTATGCGCCACATTTGCCTCAATATCCTTTGTTTGAGAAACGTGTGGTAGGCCGGAAACGAAGAAATGTGACCAATAGTAGAGAGGTTGTAGCAAAAAGACGAAAAGTCGATGAACCCGAAATTATAAGCAGAAAGAAAAAGGATTTTGTTGAAGATGTTGTTGGTTTTCAATTTGAAAACAGTTCTGGTGTCAACTGCTATGCTAATGTAGTGGTTAATGTTTTGTTTTCTCTAGAAAATTTAAAAGAAGAGATTGTGGTCAATTCGGATCAAAGATTTTGCAGTTTGTTGAATTCTGTGTTAGAGAAATGTAGCACTGATAGAACAAAAATAGAAAGTGTGTCTGAAATTCGAAATCTGTTAGACAAATGTTCAGGTCAAACGCAATTCTCTCAAAATATTCAGCAAGATTGTCAGGAGTTTTTAATGTATATGCTTGATGTATTGCAAGATGAAGGTGTAGATGTAGATCACCTGTTTGGTCTTTCTTATCAATGGCAGCATGACTGCGAGAACTGTAGGGTATCAAGTACTACTAGTGTAGACTCAGAAAAATGTATATATTTAACTTTGCCAGACAGTAAATCAGTGTCATTTAATAAGCTAGTAAAAGCAGCCGATCACAACATGGAGTATAGCCAATGTAAGTCTGAAATGTTGTCCACATTATTTATACGAACATATGGCCAGTATGTCATTTTAATGTTCCAACGATGTAGGCCTGATGGAACAAAATTGACAACTTTAATTAAAAATTTTGTGGCTTCGCAGTTGTCAATATCAGGAAGGACTTTTGTAACTGCAGCAATTATATATCATGACGGTCCTTCAACAACATCAGGACATTACACAGCTTATTTGAAGTCTAGAAACGGCTGGTCATTCTGCAATGATTCTGTTTTAACTTTCAAAAAAAAATTGCCTTTTGACCTTAAAAATTCTTACCTGGTGTTTTTACAACCAAAATTTTAGGGAAAGAATCTCGGGATTTACTCTGAGGAATTTCAAGAGGTTCTAATGGCTCCTACACTATTTGGCCTTGAGGATAAGTGTAGTACAGAGTCAAAAGTAATTTTTCAGTTTTAAGTAGTTCCTGAAAAAAAAAAGAAGGTTTTCTTACAGAAAGTGGTGGGCACGGATTAGTTAAAGGACAACAGAGTATTTCCCAAAGCAAACGGTGTTCTTACCATAACACTTGACGTCATGGAAAAATAACTCCACTTTGAATGAGTTCAGAAAAACTGTTTCTTTTAATAAGCTAATTCAAGCAGCCAATCAAAACATGGAGGAGAGGTAATGTAAGTCTGCAATGCTGTCGACATATTTTGAACAAACTTTTGGTTATAATGTAATTTAAAAATTCCAACTATATAAACCTGATTAAAATAAGTTTTCAACTTTAATTTCAAATGTTGTGGCTACACAGTCGTTGATTTTAGAAAAAAAATTCTAACTGCAGCTATTATATGACATGATGGTCCTTTGACAACATCCACTTATTACACATCTTATTAAAAATATTCTTACTTTCTGTTTTCAGAAGAAAGAATTTAGGGTAGGTAACTGGCCTGTAATGATTCTAGGAGTTGATATAATTTTATGTACTGTTTTAAATTGCTTTGTGATTAAAAGTGATGTAGAGAATTAAATAATTGTAGTAGTCATAGAGGTAGTGTAAGTCTGCTTCATAGTAAGCAGTATCAGTGTCATAGGAAATGTGGAACATGAGTGAGCAAGAAGGGTGAGATATTACTAGTACAGGATTGTGAAAGTGATCTTGAACGTTTTCTTTCTGAAAGTTGCGGAAAAAGAAAATGACAGGATTTGCTTAGAAGAAATCCAAGAGTTATAAATGGCTCTTACACGATTTGGCCTTGTGGGAAAGTGCGGTAGAGAGCGAGAAGTCATTTATTGTATGTAACATATTTGTCAAAACGATGGAGCTTTTCTTTCAGAAAGTGGCGGGCTGAAAATAACAGCACAACAGAGTGTAAGCTGTTCATAGGATATCCTTCGACGTCATGGAAAGTAAGTTAATTTTAAGGAGTTCTGATTTTTGATTGGTTATGTTATATGGGTTTTTTAAACACCATCATTTTGATTGTGTTTTTTTTCCCCGCTGTTATATGATGAATACCTTCAAGTCACTGTTTTTAGTGAAATTTAATATATTCTGAGAACAGCAAAAATAAACCATTTAACATGTATAATTAATTCTGTATGTTTTGTATTTATGATATACATTTAGAACTGCGTAGGAGGCATGGAGAAGCTGAGGCTTCTGTAAGTGTCAAAGTTGTTGCATACAGTGCTCACCTTCTGCGTAGTCTTTCATATGATCGACTACATCTGCACAATGAGATACCTAAGCAAAGGAAACACAGGTGATATGATTGTGGAATGAGCAAAAACAATTGCACGTTTTTCAATTACATTACCTGTGTTTCCTAACATTACGCATCACATTGTGTAGATGAGGTTTAGGCCTGTTCCAGGAGACAGAGGAGGTCTGACGTTTGTTCAAGAGTGCAGTGGACATGACTCACTTTGTTGGTAGGCCTGCACATGTATTATCTCCTCTGTACTCTTCAACAAGCCTAAATTTCATCTGCAACCCTGAGTAGGACTCACCTGAAACAAATCTGTGGATAGGCCACACCTTATCAGCATCTAGAAACAATCATTTAAAATGTTAAGGGCAGATTTATGATGGCCGTGCGCCTCTTTTGCGCCGCTGTTCCGTCACTTTTGTGACGCAGCAGCAGTGCAAAAGATGCACCATATTGCAAGATAGGCCTCACTTCATCTCCAACAAGATACCGTCAGTTTAAAATATATATAATTAGGACTGTGTAGGGGGCATGGAGAAGCTGAGGCTTCAGTAAGTGTCAAAGTTGTTGCATGCAGTGCTGAACTTCTGCGTACTCTTTCATATGCTGGACTACATCTGCACAATGAGATACCTAAGCAAAGGAAACACAAGTGATGTGATTGTGAAATGAGCAAAAGAAATTGCACGTTTTTCAATTACATCACCTGTGTTTCCTAACATTACGAATCACATTGTGCAGATCAGGTTTAGGCCTGTCCAGTGATGCAAAAGATGCACCATGTTGCAAGATAGGCCTCACTTCATCTGCAATAAGATACTGTTAGTTTAAAATGTATATATTTAGGACTGTGTAGGGGGCATGGAGAAGCAGAGGCTTCTGTAAGTGTCAAAGTTGTTGAAAAACTGTTTGTCCTTCAATCTTTTACCTTGTCTTTTCTAATTTTTAAATACATGTTTTAATATTTTTCAAATTTTTGTTCTTTCTTTCACAGATTGAAAGTATAAAAATAACAAGTGACTAAGTTAACGACAATTATAAGGTAAGTGTTTTGTACTCTTTTCGTTACATTTCTATCACATTTAACTTCTATTAGTTCCACTGCTTCATTTCTTTAACCCTCAGTTTCCTGCCTTTGCTACTTCCCTCATTCCTTTCTCTATTACTTACTTACTCTACTCCTTCCACTCTTTTTCTCAGTCCCACTGTTCTCATAGAGACGGAGTGAGTGAACAGGAGTGAGGAACTATTACTCTCACTGTCTCTGACTGATCACTCTTTCACTACTTGTTCATTATGCTTTCTCCCTGTAGTTCAAGCACACTAAGGGGCATATTATCAACACAGGCAATAAAATTATCGCTGCTTTTATCGGCAGAAAACTGTTATTTACATTTCTTTGCTGTTTCAATCATTTCTTTTCTGTTACTTCTTCTTTTCTGCGTTCTGTTTTTTTTTCTCTGTTATTCCACATGTTTTAATCTTATTTTGAACATTCACTCACATTCTCTAAGAAACTCTTGTTTATTATTCTTCTACTCTCCTTTTTTCTTTCACTTCCTTATCTATTTTGTTTTTCACAATTATACCCTCTTCCATCTTTTCTTCGGTAAATAGATCTATTAAACAGTATCTCTGTGTTACTCCCTATAGCTGTCTTTCTTTTAACATTACTCTCTGTTTCCTTCACTTATACTTACTCTTCTTTTTTTTTTTTTTTTTTGGTTAGCTTCCGGTTCGCGTACCGGCGAGCGAACCGGGAAGCGAACCAAAAGAAATAGAGGTTGCCAGAGTGCTAAACATTCTAGCAATTTTTTTTATAAAGGGGAGGTAGTTCTGTAAAGAACTTTTGTTTATTATTTTTGTTGTTTGATATTTTTTTATTATTTTTCTGAATTTGTTTTTACTTTTTTTGTATTTTTTGAACGGTTTTATATTTTTTTGTTTTTTTTTGGGGGGGGAAACGAAAACGATTCATTGTAAAGGGCTAAACAGGAGCAACAAAAAAAAAAGATAATTTATTCTCTGGGGCGTTTTGGACAATCATGATTATCAATTGCTAAGTTGATTAAATTGATGCTACTTTCTCTGTAGCAAATCAACTGACCGCAATGCACGCACACTTGTTTGATTGTCCCGAACCTCATCTGTATATTTGGGACCATGTCCCTTGCCTCTGGTCCCGTCACTTCCTCTACATTTGATCTTCGGGCCACAGGAGGGGGGTTGTCCTGCATGTCACGTAGCTGCGCAGCACTATAGTTGATAGGGTGCCACCTCTCCATATGGCGATGCATCGTATAATTGCCATAACTGTATTTTTTATTTGTCCCTCTGGACAGATCTTTCTTGCAGATAAGGCAAGTTACATACCGGGCATTCACTTTTTTTTGGCCCCGGGGATATTTAAAAAATTGCCAAATAAAACTCTTTGACACGGGACGTCCTAGGCTCTTCTTCCAAAAACTGCCTCCTCTCTTGCTCCTCTTCCTCTTCTTCCTCTTCTTCCTCTTCTTCCTCCTCTTGATTGAGGATTATCTGAGGAGGTGGTCCTCTCTTGCTAGGAGGTGGTGGTGGTGGTGGGGGTGCACCAGCTGAAGCTACAACACTTGCCATTGCTAAGTGATGAAAAAAGGTCTTCCTCTCACAAAGATGAAAGTCAGAGTGAGAAAACAAGGAGGGGTTTTCATCATTTGGGAAAAAAAATAGTTCTGAACCAATAAAAAGTGTTATTTTTAGGTCACATGACCTAGCCTTACATCATTAGGAAACCAAAAGTGAAATGAACCAATGAAAAGTGTTATTAACAAGTCACATGAACTGTTATGCTTACGTTACGCGCTCCGCGTCCCGGATCGCTTCCGGGAAGCTGCGCTTCGCGCCTCGCTTTGCTTCGCGTACCGGAGCACTTCCGGGTGCGCTAACGCGACGCGTCATATGACGCATTACGCGACAACGCGATACGTCGCGGTTACACGACGCGTCACCATGTTGTTTTCTAACGCGGCAGTTGCGCAAACGGAACGTTTACCGGTTCGCGGACCGGGTCGCAGCAGCAAATTGAGCTAACGGGAAGCTACCCGGTTCGCGGACCGGGAGCGAAACAAAAAATACATATTAAAAAAACAAAAAATACATAAAAAATTGTATTAAAAACATATAAAATATATTTTTCGATTTAAAGAAGAATACATTTTAAAGCTTTTGATATTTACTATTAAAAAACCATTGAAATTCACTGAAAAAACCATAGGTTATAGACCATATATAGTTAGGAATTAGCATTTACAAAACCTTGAAAATTCACTGAAAAAACCATAGGTTATAGACCATATATAGTTAGGAATTAGCATTTACAAAACCTTATTTTACTCACACAAAACCATTGTCATCAGTGATGTCACTGACCATGTCATGAATGATGTAATATGTGACATCATCAGCAGTGGATTGCGGGTGCGCGATATATAGTTAGTGCAACTAACTATATATGGAATTTCAATGGTTTTGTGTGAGTAAAATAAGGTTTTGTAAATGCTAATTCCTAACTATATATGGTCAATAACCTATGTTTTTTTCAGTGAATATATATATATATATATATATATATATATATATATATATATATATATATATATATATATATATATATATATATACATACATATATACACATACACACACACACATATACATACACATATATACATACATACATACACACGGAAAGAGCGACTGGTGGTGCGAGCAAATGTCCTGACACAGAATGGATAATCTCTGCCTTTGGGTGCAATCGTCGCTTCAGACTTGTGCGCCCAAACACCGCTGTAAAGTCAAATACAGCACTAAATATATATTTATGGCATCAGTTAATTAAAACAGTATACAATATTGTGATTAAAACAAAGCTATCCACAGTTAAAATGATGCATGACAACTTTGGAAAAACAAAAAAGATGAATGCATGCAGACTTTAATAAAAGGGCCCTCGCTAATGCAATTATAAATATTGAGTTTGCAGAACACTATTATTTCTCCCCCTGACAAACAGGTCCTTTCACAGCCTGCTCTCAATTGCAGAATTGTAAAGCACCATTAGTCACGGCAGGCACAAGCTTCTACAAGTACCTTTATGTTGGAAATGTTGGCCAACATAACCCTCCCAAAAAAATATCCAATAAATGGAAGCTTTAAGAGCCGAAGCTAAGTGTATCTTCTATGTAATACATTGCAACATCTGCCCCCCCCCTCCCCCCACACCTCAGAGGACATCACTTTTTGCAATAACGGAGGCTCACCAGTCTAGGGGGAGCCATGCCCCTGGACTGGGGCATGGTCCCCGCAACCTTTGGGAAGGGTCAGGTGTGGGAGGAGTTGGCTGGGGCGTGACCCCAGGTCTCTTTTCTGCTCGCCACCAGGGGCACAAAATGACCCCGTGGCCAGGCTGCATTGGGTTGCTCTCATTCGCCAGAGCCGTGATGCCAATCCTTGTATTGAAATGAGGTAGTGTCAACATTTGATGTGAAGTCAAATGTTCTTGATCAGCCCCACAACCACCACCCAAAGCACCAGAAGTGCCCTCCCGTTATGAGTGAGGACGCCGCTCTAGTGGCATCAGGGATCCAATCACAGGAGCCGGATGTCTTGGTACAGTTTACTGGAGTCCCACTAGTCCGGTAGCCACCGGCTAGCTGTAAGAGGATAGTGGCTGGCAAGAGTGCCAGTACACTCGGGTACCCCCAGACAGAACAAAATAAAAGGTGGTGGGTCTGTACGATCGGACACCCTTCGCCAGTTACAGGCTGCATCTGGAAGTTCCACACAGGCTCCCACGGCACAGGGGAGGGTTCTGGGCAAAGCGATCTCACCTCCAACGACTGGCATCAAGCTTCCCTGTTTACCTCCGTCTCAGTTGACGTGCTGCAAGCTTCCCCGTTCCCTCTGTCTCCGTTGACGTGCTGCAAGCTTCCTTGCGCAGCTGTCTGTAATTTCCTCGATCAGAGCGCCAGCTCGACAAGCCTCACAGAAACAGCTGGAACTCTGGGCCATGCTGCTGCTTCTTGTCAAACTGGCAAACTCCTTTACAGCATAATCCATCCATCACAGAGAAAACTTCCTCAAGTTAACCCCCATCGATGGGTGTGCAGAGATGCGGTGAGCAAGCCTCTTATCTTGCCGTCACACCGCGGGCCGTGAATGACTTCCTCCGATGCACCCCTTGTAGGGTATCCTCTTTAGAATAGTAGATGAGTCTTGAACCATAACTGACTTCCAAGGCCAGACTTTTACCACCTCTGATTGACAGGCTGATCCAATCAAAGGTCTGCTACTTTTACACCCTGGGTGCCCCTCCAATCACAAGGCATATATATGGAATGTTCACTGCTTGACCAAAGCATGCAAATGATGACCTAATGTGTTCCCTCATACCGTCTCCGGCTATTTCCCAGAGAGGAAATATAATTATCTCCAGGCCAGGGGGGGCCTAACCATCTCCCAACAGAAAGGGTCCCTCTAAGCAGGGTTAGGGCAGCTAAACACAGATCAGAGTGAGTGTCTATCCCCAGCCCGTCAGGTCTGTCCAAGGAATGGAGAGGGGCACGGGGACGCTGGGATGTCCAGCAGAACAGCTCACAACACACCCACCGGCTCAACTCCCCATCCTTCCCCAGTGCACCTACTGGTTCTCCAACGCACGTCAGGTAAACGAAGGCAACAGGACCACAGGCATGGGAGTGCACAGACTCGATCAGGAGGGTGCTAGGAATCCTCCCGTCTTAGAATACCGGGATGCCGGACCATAGATTTATAGCTGCCACCACTGGCATTCTACCACAGCCTGGGTAGAGAGCGCAGTATCGACTCGCTGTGAAATAGGGGTGCACTATGCATGCCTCCCCTTTACCTCAGAGCCAACTCTTGGGTCCCAATCATGTAAACAGGGAGACCCTCAGTGGACATGTATGATTGTCATGCTCACAGAGGTAGGGATCTAGACACCATACTGTAACTTTGAAGTGATTTGCCTGGAGATTAGCAGAAGGCAGGGAAAGCGCTCTCTCCAGAGACATGCAGAAGACTTTCATTCCTAATCGCAGGCCCCTGAAAGGGGCGTGGCCTATAGGATTAAGTGAGTGAATTAAACACACCCACTAAAATTAAGCGCCACTATACCCACATATGTGCACAGAATCACATGTGCAAATGGCAGACGTGACTATTGCTTTTTGCCTTTTGCACAGAGGCCAAGGATTGGATGGCCACATGTTCTGAACAACTGTTTGCCCCCGACAGGCGCTGCCTCCCACAACTCAATTGTGCTCAGTCATAAACACCGAAATACGATTGAATTCAAATTATGTACTAGTTGAAAGTAAAATGCAGCCTGGAAAAAAAGTAATACTAAATCCTGAAAAAAAAGTCATTACTGATATGGAATGCAAGATTAACTGAAGCTTGTGAATTATAAGCAGCGAATGATGGGTCTCCAACCTTCTCTGTACTGAGAGCTATTTATGTCCAATGAAACGCATTGACAGTTACTAATATTAGTGCGGTATCATTTCAATTTTTTTAATATGTATAATAATTCAACCAAGCAAAAAAAAAATCGAATTTATTATGTAAAGGTAAATGTAAATGTGTTTGTATTTATATAGCGCACTTCTACCCAGAGATCTCGTAGCGCTGTATTCATACCGCTGTGGAACCCATCCTGGCTTTCCTGTGAAATGTCCACTCCTGGGCACCCCCAAGGTGAAGCCAGGCATCCTTAGCGTTGTGGGGGCCGTTGTGGAGATTAAGCAAGCTATTGCCCAGAGTCACAGAGTGGGACCCATGATTAGACTAGGCACCGAGGCGAGAATTATCAGGTCCGGCCAGATTGAGTCCGAGAGCCACCGAGGCGGGAATTGACCTCTGCATCAGGGTCTGCCGCTCTAACCATTGAGCCACGCTTCTCCATTATGCTGGGCTGCACACAGCTGAGATACTCAGAGGTTGCTCGCGAGCTACTGGTTGGAGTCCTACTTTGATATCTGAACAATCGGTGTAAAAAAAGTGAATCTATCATGTTTTTTGCATGCAGAGTTAAGGACATGAATACAGGTCCGGAAAGGGACCCGTTACAGCCTTCATTTAAAATGTCTACAGGATCAGAGACCCGGTCAGTTGGGGTATCTCATAAGACAACTAGGGCGCACTTCAAAAAGGCCTCCCTTGTCACGGATAAATACTGACCGACACTTGCGCAGGGCCCCTCTTCGGACTCCCCTCCTTCCGGACAGGCAGGCTCCAATCACAGTGGTCCTCTTTTGACATTACAGGGTCACAGCCTGCTTGACAGATCTGCTGGGTTTACATACAACATTTGGAGTGCGCTTCAAAGGATGAAGGCAGGACGCCAAAACATTCCTGGTGTATTCCTCGTTCGACTGCTGAAAACTCTGCTTTGTTCTATTAGACTGTCTCAGTGGTTGCTGAGGGTACAGGGACTGTCTAACCCTGAATTTTGGTGTTAGGACACCAAGATAACTATCAACTACCAGAGGACCTGTTGCTACGCTCGCCGCTTCGGCACACATGGCTTACCTTGGCCAGACGAAATACCTTTATTACTTCTTGTCAACATCTCATCTCTGACCCAGCAGCGCTTCTCAAACAGGAAAGGATTTTCCTTTGATATTTTACCAACATCTAGATGCCAAATCATGCAGTATCCGTGAATGTGAAAACTAAATATTTTATCCAGCCCTGAAGAAGTCCGGTGACGGACGAAACGCGTTGGCTATCAGCGTATATCTTAAAGAAAATGAAAAACTGAATAAAAGAAAGAAAATTGAAAATTTGAAGTCTCTTGTTTGTATATTCAATGGGAAAACAACTATGACTATGTTATATGTAATTTGACAAAGATTGAGACATCACCTATCACAAACTGTGTATTTATTCACGAAGGGTGCTGTCCATCTTTTCAAAGTCTTGAATCAAGGAAGTGGGGTTCCCTCATCTTCCTTGGGTCTGTATAGGGATTACATTCCTGGTTCTAGCACCTTCGTTTTTTGGACTTAGTCACGGTACTTAAACAGTGGTGCAAACGTCTTTGCCTTAATCCCTAAATAAAAAATTCTCTTCTTTAAGATAACTATAGTACTCTTCCCAGATATACCTCCAGCCCTCGGAGACCACGATTAGATTGGCCAAAAACCTGGCTATCTTGAAAATGCTTAAAGTGGGGAGGTTATACCCGGGAACCATTTCCTCATTGGTTAGGGTGTCCCTAGGCGTCATTACAACCCACTAGCCTGTGCCCATCATAACTGTTGTATCTCCAGACACCCACTTCAGAGCACATTCCGGATCAGAGGAAGGTCAGAAGAGGATTGAACCTACAGCCCGAGAAGAGGCTAGAGGTCTGGAACCACCCCTACCCTTGTACACCAGACAAATAAGGTTTCTCCAAGGGTCATAAGGCTGACCTGTTAAAGCTAGTGGGATAAAATAAGGTATAAGAGGCCTTTTCTTGGGTCATATTCTACTGCTGCTGTTGAGTTTCATTGGCACTCTGTGCTTCTTGGTGGCATTTGTAACTGAAACGTTAAAAAACTCATATCTCTGGTCGTTCTTATTGGGTTTTTGTTGTTTTGGTGTCATTTTGTTTATTAAATATTACTCTTGGTCTGAAGGGTTTTCAGATTTTTATTGTTTTGCATTTTAACTTTAGTACTGTTTTAAGGTTGTATGTCAGAGGCACCCATGGCTGAAGCACGCGCGTCTCTACAACGCCATCCTAACCACAAATGCGTCCAAACCATGCATACCTTTACCACGCAATTTTGCGTTAAAGGGATGCTTGGTAAAGGGTTATCTGTGATAAAGATTACCTGAACACTAGACCGCTATCTGCCTTAATCACGCGTATGCATAGTTACACTTGAGGGGAAACAGAACACGTGGCTTAGCCCGAGTTGTAAAGGCCGTTTCCCCCGTTTTAATCCAGCATTAATACTTTACATATGCCCTCTAACTTAACCCGGCCTGCTCTTTGCAACAGCTACCAGGGGGTTGAGCTCCAGTTTATTTAGTGACTTTAGTTGTTCACCCTGAGAAGGGTTAGGATTATTACTTAAGGTGGGTACTTCACCCCCCCCCCAAACTAGTACCCCAATCTCTTCCTTAACTAATGTAAAAAGTAATGAAACTATATAAGAAGCGATGCTGTGCAGGAAAGGTCCAATACTTCTTGCCCAAACAATCCAATGAACAAAGAAGGGAAAAGGGCATATTCAGGCTGCGCCGCATAACTCCGCGCCGCATAACTCCGCGCCGCATAACTCCGCGCCGCATAACTCCGCGCCGCATAACTCCGCGCCGCAACGCATAACTCCGCGCCGCATTCACTGCAGTGTGCTTTATTCAAAATTTGTAATGAGTGGTAACGGAACGACGGGTCCAGAGTTCCTCGCCTACAGATAACTTGAAGGTACCGAAAGTACTTTGGAAAAGAAAAGAAAGCTACACAATAACACAATGGACTAAGAGCCAAACCGCACGGCTAGACTGCAGCGGATTGAGGCGGCTGCAGCGCTACACGCGGAGATACGTCCGCTCATCATTTCCCAACAATCCACCGCTCTGTTACTACACAGAGTACCCCGGAGACAGCTGCTTTTTAACCACAAAGCACCATAATGCGAAGTAAATTGCTACGACTGTAGCAAAGCATCTGAAGAGCCCATTGACCTATCTACATCCTTAACCTCTTCCATGCTCATGACGAGCTGAGCTCGTCATGAGCCACGGCGCTCCGGTGCTCATGACGTACTCAGCTCGTCATGAGCCGTGGAACGCTCGGGTGCGGGGAGAATTCCCCTGCTGTGCTGAGCATTCCACGGGAGCCGGTGCACCTGTGACGAGCTCAGCTCGTCATGAGCACAGGAGCGCCGTGCCTCATGATGAGCTCAGCTCGTCATGAGCATGGGGGCGCTGTGCGTACCCCACTCCCCCCCAGCACAGCGGGGGAATAACCCCCGCAGCGAAGGGGCTAAGAGCCGGCCTTCCTCACTGCGAGAACCGGGCTGGGTCCTCACGCGAGTTCTTTCTTTCACTTTCCGCTGACGCGCTTCACGTTCACAAAGGCTGCGCCTTTTCACATCCGGATGTCCCTACATTGTTAGCCCTGAGGAGACCCAACATTCACAGAAGGGCCGAAACGCCGTCGACAAGCACACAGAACGGCCCATTACCCAGCTAGTATCACTGTATACCTAGGCTGTTGAAAAAGTGTATTTGAATTGTCGCTTCTTACAACTTATGGAAACCCTTTACAAAATGATTCACTGTGTGCAGTCACTTTTTGGTTCCAATTTTCACTTGGAGACACTTTGCACAACGTTTTGCACTTTTGACTTAAAGAAGTGTATATACTATTCGCTGTGTTTTTTATAAAAAACTATATTGAGCAAACTGTGTAGAAAGTTCATTTTGCCCTCTGACCTTTACATACTTATTGCGATTGTCGAGAAGTGTGGCTCAATGGTTAGAGTGGCAGACCCTGATGCAGAGGTCTAGCCCGGGACCAGGGTTCAATTTCCCGCCTCGGCGGGTCTTGGGCTCAAAATTCCACGGACCTGATAATTCTCGCCTCGGTGCCTATTCCAATCATGGAGTCCCACTCTGCAACTCTGGGCAGTAGCTTGCTTAATCTCCACAACGGCCCCCACAACGCTAAGGATGCCTGGCCTCCACCCTGGGGGTGCCCAGGAGTGGACACCTCACAGGGAAAGCCAGGATGGGTTCCACAGCGGTATTCGTACAAGCGCCTTGAGACCCTTGCGGGCGAGTAGTGCGCTATACAAGTATCAATTTACATTTACATTGTGCATACTCATTGCTTAAATCATTTTCCTATTATCCACTGGAACGAACCACTGTTTTCCCATTTATAACTAGTACCCTGGTTCCGTTGCGAGTAGGGTTCCCCTGTCTTTTGCTGCCACAATGGATTCGCGCCCGTAGCCTGCAGATGGCCCAGTATTATCACACGCGCCCACGCACGCGCATCTCATTAACGCGTGCGTGGAGGAGTGCGAGCGAACATTATGCGAGGTCTCTTTTGTTCATTTTATTCAGCTCCATCCGGCAGCACCTGCCAGGCGTGGCCTCGCGGCAGTAATAAAATAATCCAGTAATAACATTTATGTGATAATCGGGAAAAGAGGCCTGTTTGCATGTTTCTCGGGGAGGCAGCAATCTTCACAGATTGTCAAGTCACCATCTGTCCCTTCCTGTCAGTCTGTCGTGTGGGGTGGGAGCCTCAGATGGCGGCCCTGCTGCTCACTTGCGGAAGTGGGCGGGGCTTGTGTCATCACCTTGCACCACTGCCAGCCTCAGAGACACAGGAAGTGCAGGAGGCATTGCTGGCTTCACGTGCACCAAACGAGAGCAAAGTCCAGGCACCGAAGAAATACATTGAAAACAAAAACCCTCCGCCGTGCACAAAGTGTTGTGAGTAATGGCGATAATGCAGCTCAGAAGGGCAGTAGTGCTGGCGGTATTAAGGACTGTGGTCACAGTACAGCTGGTGATGACTAACCCTGGGCAAAGCACTACGCTACGCTCGCGTAGTTTGCGGAGTTTGTGCAACTCCGCACTACGCGAACTGCACGTAGCACAGTGCAAACATGCGTAGCGTAGACGTCATTTTTTGCTTGCTCGCGGTCCTCAACGTCAAGTTGGCGACCGCGAGCAAGCAAAATGACATCCTCGCGAGACTTTTTCCTCGTTCGCGATCAGCAACATCAAGTTGCCGATCGCGAGCATGGAAAATAAACCTCCTGGCGAGATTCTCAAAGCGGGGAGGTCAGGTTTCTCATTGAGAGTGGTCGGGCATGCTCGTGACCGCTCGCGATGGGAAAACTACCAGTCCGCGTTGAGAAAGCTGCAGCTCGAGTAAAGATCTACACGAGCGGCAGAAAACTACAGCTCGCACTGTGCAAGATGCCGATTTCAATGATTGCACAGTGCCGGATGGATGCTTGTCCGCACTGTGCAATCACTGAAAACGGCATCTTGCACAGTGCGAACATGCTACTACGCAGTTCGCGTAGTGCGACGCATAGCTTGCAAAGTGCACGTTGCGTAGCTACGTGTAGCGCCACTACGCCCACCCTAAGTGATGACACAACCTGGGCGGTAATGTTGGTGCAGGTGGTAATGGCGGTAGCAAAGGGGCGAGGATGCATTTCAGTGTAGTTTGCAGATATAAAATAGTGCCACGTGCGTTGCAACTCAAGTGTTCAGCCTCCTCGGAAGGCGGAGTAATACATCAAACGGCCAATAAATGGCATGAGGGGAGAGGCCATGGGCCTTCTGGGTGTACCAAGGATATTTGTGTAACAAGGTCAACCAGAGACAAAGTTGAGGTTGCTCCGGAGTGGGTTCGGCTTGGGATGGGAAGGGGTCCGGTTTGGGAGCTCCCGGCAGGCCCTGCGAGCACCTTTCGGGGTACAGCAGACTAGGGGTCCGTGTGTGCACGGCGTGTACTGTTTGAGGACCCCAACGAACATTAGGGTTGTGAAATGTGAAATTACAGCAGGCCCAGGGAGGACCCGCCTCAAGATAAGGCCCTGTATTTTCACCACACGTGCCTCCTTTAAGGGACAGTCCTAAAACGTCAGACACAGGTGGGTTCCCCTCTGGGAGATGCAATGAGACAGAAACGGACTCACCTGAGGCGTTCACCTGCCAGCCGCCACCGACCCACAGCGCGATCAGGAGACAGGCCCACCGCATCCTGGAAGGAAACAAGAGGGGGCGTTAATGATGAATGTCAGGACCCCCAAACCTGCAGCAGCCGCCCCCCTCTCTTGTAATCCCCTGCACCGACAGCCTGTAACATCCCCTTGCGCACCGTCTCCTGGCCTGCGCCTGTCCATGACTCAAGCTGTAAGTTTATAGCTCCTCGACACATCACCAAAGCTCAGCAGCGCTACTTGGGACGTGTGACGGCGCAGGTGTAAGGGGTGGGAATCTGTCAGAGGGAGGATGAGTGCTTGGGCCCCTTTCAGTAGCAAGAGTAGTTATAAAGCGCCCAAACAATGGGTGTCAAAGCACTGGGACAGACTGGCCTACAATAGTGGAAGGGATGAGAAGGGTTGTAGTCTTTTAAACCTGGCAGCTCCTTGGTAAAATGTAAAGCTGTGGGGAGGGGGGGGGCATGTCTCCACAGGATCTGAAACAACCACAGATGGATAGAAAGGTTCCCGCCGGCCCTCGGGGTGGAGAGATAATGGAATATCCGAGATAAAGTGCCCCTCGTGACGTCACCAGGCAGCAGGACTGAGCCGCGCCAGCTCTCGCTCGGTTGCACAGACCATTTCTAGCTGCCGTGGAAAGGGACAGGGTGGGCGGGGGGTGGTGGTGGATGGGGGGGGGGGGGTCTGGTAGTGGATGGGGGGGGGGGGGGGAGTAAATTATGTGCACAACTCAACAATAAGCGAAAGGCACCGACAGGGCCAGTCATGTATATATTCCTTGGAAGGCCTTTGGACACAGCAGTTGTTATCCAACACGCCTTGAAAAACCGAAAACATTTAGCCACACCTGCAGGCCTACTGACTTGAATAATCCACACGACCCATGAAATGGTCTCAAATTGTGTGATCCCAGGCAAATATTTGATTTCACCAAGACACCTCTTCCTTCATCTCCACATAAACGAGCACCTCCACATATCTGAGCTCAGCGCGTCTGCAGCACAAGAAACTCTCGTGTTTGATTCAATTTGCTAAACTTTTGCTCGGAGTGTATTAAAAATCTAGCCCACACGTGACCCCTGACCTGCTCCTAGTCCGCCAATAGCATAGTCATCATGACGGGGCAGGAAACTTTCTCAGTTCAAATTTAAAAACTCACTTTTTATAAATATATTACTAGAGTATCGCGTGGTAGCGCGCGGTCATTCACAGACAGCATGTGTTCAAATGAAATGCAGTTTAACTGATAAAACTATATAGTTACAAACTCTGTGAAAATCTAATTTCCGTAAATATTTATCATTTGCACATCACCAAGTATTCAGGGTTGTTTTTATCATTAAAACCTTTGTTTCCACCTCACTTCACAATTTAAACAAGTGCTTTCATATCTGAAATATGTGCGCTGTTCATTTGCAAGCTGAACTGGGGTGGCAGAGTGGGCTAAAGAACGGTGATGGATTAAACCCAGATCTGTTGACTGGGTGTGAGTGTTTGATTGGTTCAGATGCTCCGTCCATCACCACGCCCTTTTGTACCGCTTTTGGCCGCCATAAGTTGGCAGGGTATGCTCAGACGTGAGTCCCTTGCTCACTTTGCCACTGGATTCAAGCAAGCCGGGCTGAAGACGGCTGGAATTGCAGAAACCGGTCCTCTGTAGCTTGTTTCTGGTCCAGGGAAGACATGGCTTGGCAGTTCGGGCTGGACTGTTCCCATGAGGCACAGGGTCAGACTGATTTGCATATAGCCATGTCTGAACTGGGGTGGCAGAGTGGGCTAAAGAACGGTGATGGATTAAACCCAGATCTGGTGACTGGGTGTGAGTGTTTGATTGGTTCAGATGCTCCGTCCATCACCACCCCCTTTTGTACCGCATTTACAAGCTGTGTTCATGTTGCGCAGCCAGCACAGTCCCTCAGACAGGCTGCTTTTCTTTCTCTGAAATCAAAGTTAGAGCATTTTGCAAAGTAAACACCAATCTCCAGGATAAAATAAAGGCAGTCATTTGTCTGATGATCGAGCCTGACATTTGACCTCGGTCTCTGAAACCACAGCCAATGTGATGAGCTAAAAACAAGATTTAAAGGCATCGAGATTGGTCGTTCGCCTTCTGAATGAACAGAACCCCTGTTGCTAGCTCCTCAGACAGGGCCCTAAAAATAGCTCCACCCCGTAAAATCTATACTCCAGGCCTGAACACCAGTCACATCAATCCAGGGTTACACCCACCCACCCACCCACCCATCTCTCCATCCACCCACCCATCTCTCCATCCACCCACCCACCCATCTCTCCATCCACCCATCCTTTCCTCCCTCACTTCCTACATCCATCCATCCATCCATCCACCCTGCATTCTATCCAATCCCCACCCATCCATCCATCCATACCCACCCACCCACCCTGCCTCCCATCCACCCACTGACCCATCCATCCACCTTGCCTTCCATCCATCCATCCATCCATCCATCCACCCACCCACCCACCCACCCATCCTTCCATCCATCCATCCATCCACCCATCCATCCATCCATCCACCCACCCACCCACCCATCCACCGACCCATCCAACCACCTTGCCTTCCATTCTCATCCATCCATCTTGCCATCCTACCTACCTACCTACCTACCTACCCCACCCAGGCGCCCAGCCAGTTCATCTATTGTCCGGACCCCAATCAGTCAATCAGTCCGTCCGTCCACCCACCGCCGAGCACCGTTTGCTACCTCTTGTATTTTGTTTGCTCACGATTGTCATTTTTGCCTCATGTAATCTAACGTCTGCTTTTGTAATATGTTCACTTGTAATGTTTCTCCTCATGTCATGTATCAGTTCTGTTCCTATTGTGAAGCGCTCCGACACCTTCGGAGAAAGTCCGCGCTATATAAAAACGCATAAATAAATAAATAAATGTCGGCAGTGCCATCGCCCCCCCCGCCCCCTCCCCATGCATTGGGTGCCAGCTTCATGCACGGGGGCTGCGGGTGTCACTGTGCCCCGCACACGGGAGCACGAGCCGTGTCTTGGCTCAGACTGTATTTCAAAGCTGCGCCCCCGGCAGGCGTTTTAATGACCGCGGGTCGCCTGGTTTTATTGGGGCGACCAGCAGCGGTGCACGCAGCAACCCCTGGAAAAAACAAAAATAATGTGGATTCCTAGAACTCGCCCCAAATCCCCCCTTCCGCCCCGCATTGAAATGGCTTCAGGCGACGTCAAAGAGAGCGCTGGAGGCGCTTCCTGGAACCCGCGGGGCCTCTCGGCGCTCTTTGTTCCGCGCAGCCTCGGTGACAGCGGAGCCCGTGGAATGAGCCGAGCTCAGCGCTGCGGGGGTCTCAAGGACTCGGGGGGGGGGGGGGGGGGCTCCAGGGACCCGGCAGAGACGCAGCTCATTATATGCCACTCAGGCTCCCTCACAGCTGGCCTTTCTCAGCTTCCCTTTCCGAGTCTCACAGGCGGCCGCAGGCGCATTAACCAGCTCCGCTATCCTACCAGGAACTCACGTCTAACCTAGGACAGGGCCAGCGTTACATACAGGGCGCAGCGGGCCAGTGTGCACCGTGGTGCCAGTGTGCACGGGGGCAGCCAGGGTCGGTGCCCCTCATCACAGTCAGTGCTCGGATCCCAGCGCAGCCACAGACTCGTGCGTGCCCTGGGCCATTAGTGAAATGCAGCATCACTGTGCAAGCAACAACCGGGCATGCATTTTACAAGGTGGCAGACTCACCCCCAAAAGCCCTGTGGAGGCTCCTGGGGTGCGTGGGACCCTTTATACCCACTTTCAAGAGGGCACCAGATGGAGTTAAAGAGACAGGAAGTGCTGGGTGGTGGAAGACAGGAAGTGCAGGGTGGTGGAAGACAGGAAGTGCAGGGTGGTGGAAGACGGGAAGTGCAGGGTGGTGGAAGACAGGAAGTGCAGGGTGGTGGAAGACAGGAAGTGCAGGGTGGTGGAAGACAGGAAGTGCAGGGTGGTGGAAGACAGGAAGTGCAGGGTGGTGGAAGAAAGAGGCGTGGGGTGGCATCCAGGCGGTGGAGCCTGGGCATTCAGTGATCCTGGCATCCTCGGCCTCAAAGCCCGGGCCTTCAGAAGCATCAGACCGGACCCCCACCCAGGGGGAGGTGTGCACCAGGCCCCAGGGAGCTCACCCACCCTGGAGTGATGCTGGTGCGTCCGTGGGCACATCTAACCCCTGGGCGGGCACAGCTCCTAGAAGTCCCGGGACAGAGGGAGGTGGTGAGGGCTGCCACCAGCAGAAGCCACGAGGGAAGGGACACGAGTTTACCCCACAGCTTCCATGCTCAGATTTGGGGTCTTATTATAACAAATTGTTCTATATGGTATTTGCACCCCACATCTGCAGATTCTAAGGACTGGTATAAGATGACGTCACTACCACCAGTATACAGCCCTCACTGCACCCATCCGCAGGCGGAAGTCTGTCTGTCTGCGTAACGAGATTACAATGCATGACCCCACATCACCAAGCTTCAACTCACTGAGCCATCCTCCCGGCATGCTGTAGTTCACCCAGTTCAGTTTTACTCGGTGCATTCTGGGAGCAGTAGTCCTGTTTAGGACATTATGAATGCAACAATGCAAGTTACAGATTGAAGTTCACGCTTGGAGGAGCACAAATGACCCAACAGGCCAGTCCCTCAATGGATGCCACAAGGCCAGCCTTTGAGATTACAGAATTTATTATCAGAAATCTGGAAAGACACACGAGTCTGAGTGACAATCCCGGAGCAGGGGTGAAACGAGGCACACCAACTTCCAAAAATATTTGCTGACCATTTTTTGTTTTAGCAGATTATATATCGCTTAATTTGTGCTTGGAAATACATGCTCTGCATACTGTGACCAACTGTTCCTAATGCTCGCTAGCTTTTGTAGCGGGTTGATGTAGGTGTAAAATTCCGAGGCGCTAAGGATAAACGATTCCAAATGTATGCAAATATTACCTTTCTAATACAAGCAGTTGCGCCATTTCGGCCAAACTTAAATTACAGAGGCTGGCGCCCGGCGGATAAAGTGATGCCAACTGTGATTATGAGACACTTCAGGGTGCCTGGACCACCCACAGGAAAGTGCCCAGACATCCCGTGACGTCACTGATGACGCGGTGTATGACCCTAAAGAGACTCTGGCGTCACTGATGACGGTGTGTATGACCCTAAAGGAGGACTCTGGAGGTCATCAGTTACGTAGACAGGGCCGGCTCTAGGGCGGTGCGACCGGTGCCACCGCACCGGGCGCTGACTAAGGGTGGGAGAGCCGTGCTTGCTAGTATATTATGGTTTTAAAACCACCTGCTGCACTCTTTGCCTCCAGCAATTTTCAGGCAACAATAAAAATGTCTAGATAACTCTGACCATTAATGTTCTTCGTGGAAAGATAGCGCAGAGGGTTAATAGCCCTGGTGCAAAGAACAGCAGAGGATTAATGTGCCTGCTGCAAAGAACGTGCACCACGCACAGCACACAGTGCATATCATTAAATAGGTCAGTGGGTTACTGCTTTTGTCAGAGATCAATTTGGCAATTGCAGTTTAGAAATTAAAATACTAATGTAGAACTGTGAGCTATTAACTCTGAAAGAGCTGCATGCGAACTGCAAAGTATACATTAGAAGGCTATGATTTTCTTTCCGGTCTTTCATTATCCTAATGTTGCAAAAAGAGTCAATTTCAGTAGAAATCAATCATTATTATTAAAGAGAACCCTGAATCGTGGTATTACGTTTTAAATTGAGTGTTTCTGCTTCTCCAGACCGAGCACTCTTGAACTATCCTGCCTACCAGCATGGATGACATGAGACTCCTACACCTTGTAGTGCTCTGTCTTACGTAACATTTCCTATACACTGATTTACACACCTGTGATTGTCTTTGCGCAATGTGCGGCTGATGTAAAGTGCTCGGACACCCTACACTGGTATGAATGGCGCTATAAGACTAATTGAATGCATCTGAGAGAGTGGTTATAGAGACTTGAGGGGCACTGTTAAAGGGTGGTAGTGAAGGAATCTGGGGGTGGGGTGGCGCTACATTGTCGCACCAGGTGCCACCAGCGCTAAAGCCGGCTCTGTACGTAGAGGGCGCCACCGACTCCCACTCTATTGAGACACTTTACATTAACAAGCGCTATGAAGCCCAGACACTCCTCAGTTCTCTGCGCATTTTGCAGCCCTCCTGGGAGTTTGATATTTAATTCTCAACAGTGGCACAGACGTGTAATAACAGTATTCAGAGTATACACCTACTCGATTCTGATGGGCTGGTGGGGCCTTGGCAGGCCGACAGCTATTCACGAACAGTTCCTTCTCTGCAGGTTCCACACACAAAGAGCTTCAACAGAATGACACTCATTAGAATGACTCCAAACCGGACGGAAATCTAGTGCAGTGGGCACAAACGGTTTGGTGCATTTCATTAAGTGTCATTTCATTACGTGTCATTTCATTACGTGTCATTTCATTACGTGTCATTTCATTACGTGTCATTTCATTACGTGTCATTTCATTATTTCATTACGTGTCATTTCATTACGTGTCATTTCATTAAGTGTCATTTCATTAAGTGTCCAGACACTGCATAATGAAACCCCTTGCAGTATTCTGCCTTGGTCGAAGAGGGTGCGGATGTCGTCTGTAACAGAGCGGAGCGCTCTCTTGGTGCTTCGGTTGCTTCTGAAGCCTGATTGGGCGAGGTCCAGGATGTTGTTCATTTCAATTACTTCCGAGTGGGGCGTTGATAGCTTTCTCAATGACTGGCTAGGAGGGGAGCAAGGGGAACAAGTCTGCCGTTCTTGAGGTACGTCGGATCTGCAGAGGGGTTCTCCAGCAGGGGGTTTATCTCTGCGTGCTTCCGGACTTCCGGGAAGGATGAGGATTCAATGGAGCAGTTGATGGTACAGCAGAGTTCGGGTGCGATGGAGGTGCTGGCTTTGTTGAAGATATGGTAAGGGCAGGTGTCCGAGGGGCCTCCTGAGTGGATGCTATGAGTGATGCGCACAGGACCGCCCTGTATTCTGCAGTAACGTCACTCTGTGGTCACCAGGCCGCCTCTGACACACCACCGCGGGTTATGTGCACGGCAGTGCAAGGATGCGTGAAGAGCACGCCCCCCGCCAAGGGAGATGGACGCAAAGCAGCGCTGCGCTTGAGCACTCACTTGCTGTGCTCATCAAAACAGTCATGGGAAGAAGAAAGATGCGCGCTTAATACACTAACGCGGCAGTCCATGCATCAATCCGAGCCCCCAGTGTCACTGGGGGGGCGTGGGTAATGTATGCGTGGACCTCTGGCCTACAATGATGGGCCCCCTCCAGAGGACAGGGTCCCTCCCCCCAGGCTTCCCGCGCCCTCCTCCTGGGGGCGCTGCGAGGCCTCTGGGGGTCCCTCCCGCTCCGAGGCACCCACGGTGGCCGCCTGGCTGGTCCCGGTGATTTATCGAGGTGATTTACGCGCCAGGTTTGAGCAGCTCAAGTGGCGGATTAACCTCCATTACAGGGCTAATGTGGGGGACAAGCGCCGCGGCGAGCATTAAGCGCCATTAGGCGCCCGCCTGTCGATATTCCATATGAAATATCAAGGCCAGATTTATGGGGCTGCGCCTGTCGGAGGTCACGCGCCTCGCGGGCCATTACTCCTCGTTTATCCGTTCGCTGCAGTGTTCGGGGGGGGGCTTGGCGCAGTGTTTACGCTTTGCGACCCTCTGCAATGCAGCCACTTACCAGCACACACCGCGGAGTTGTATCCCCCACAGTGCATTTAATGACTCTGGAATATAATGACCACTTCAACAGGCAGAAGTGTCAACTTGTCCTAAAGGTTACACAGCAGTCAGGGCTCGAGTCGGGGTACCACACAGGTTTAACGCGTCCCCCCACTCATTTTACCGGGGGGGACGCCGTCCCCCCTGCCAAACATCTGGAATTCACTGTTTGGCCTCTCTGGGACGAGAAGCTCGGCACCTTTCGTGACGTCGCTTCCTGTTGTGACGTCACTTCCTGTGACTGCGTCCACCCACTTGTTTTTTTACAAAATTGTGCCCTGACAGAAGTACATGGTTATTGGCACTTAAGGTAAGCGCTTAGAAGAGGGTGGTTCATCGGTGCTTTCTCCTGGTGTCAAGGTAGGGTCATCCCCTTGGACGTTCTATCACACGGCCCCACGGCCCCTGTGGAAAGCTTCTTACACCCAGCTTGTCTCCTAGTGGTCTGTCCATGAAGGACTCTGAGCCCCCCCACGCTCCCCCCAACATTACAAAACGTGAAGTTTTACAGGAGTCACAAGAAGAAAAAAATACCAGTTTTCCGAATCTGCTAAACATCTCTTCTGACGGCTGACGTCACTGTTGTTCAAGTCCTAAAATCTGTATTGTACGGGAAACAGTTTACATCGCATGCCATTACAACGCGATCGTTACAATGACTTGCCGTAGGGGGCAGAAGGTGTTCGATTTAAAAACACCTTCCCTACTGTTGTACAGACTGGAATTGGAATAGTAAATTATACTATTCCAACATCCAGCGCCCCCTACAGCAAGTCGTTGTAATGACTTGCGTTGTAATGGTTTATGATGTAACAACATGGTTGCTGTAACTACTGCGTTGTAATGGCATGCGATGTATCGCATGAGTTGTAACGTGGCCTATTCGTTCTGTACTCCTGCCTTCTGCACCACCCGCTGGTGCCCCCTGCACCGCGGCGATGCCCTTCGAGTGTCTGAATGTATACCGTGCACAAACTCCCAGCAATAGAGCTTATCCGAAAAAAGCGCTTCAACTCCTCGTCAGGGGTCGTAAGCGCTCTAAAAAAAAAAAATATGTACAGTTCATAAACCGGCTCTTTGACTGGCTCTCCCACTCTCCAGTCAGCAGCCATAACACACCATGGGTCCTCTGGACGCGGCCACACCCGTTGCTCTGGCCGCTGCCCCCCTCTTCTGCAAGGTAGCAGGGGCGGCCTTCTCTTGACCAGGTCACCAACTATGTAAAATGTGAAGTTTGAAGAGCGCACAATTAGGGAACGGCCTCACGGACCCAGGCCATGCCCCCATACCGGGCTACACCGGGCACCCGGCCTCAGGCCTGGCTACACCGGGCACCCGGCCTCAGGCCTGGCTACACCGGGCACCCGGCCTCAGGCCTGGCTACACAAGGCACCCGGCCTCAGGCCTGGCTACACAAGGCACCCGGCCTCAGGCCTGGGTACACCAGGCACCCGGCCTCAGGCCTGGGTACACCAGGCACCCGGCCTCAGGCCTGGGTACACCAGGCTCCCGGCCTCAGGCCTGGGTACACCAGGCACCCGGCCTCAGGCCTGGGTACACCAGGCACCCGGCCTCAGGCCTGGGTACACCAGGCTCCCGGCCTCAGGCCTGGGTACACCAGGCTCCCGGCCTCAGGCCTGGGTACACCGGGCTCCCGGCCTCAGGCCTGGGTACACCGGGCACCCGGCCTCAGGCCTGGGTACACCGGGCACCCGGCCTCAGGCCTGGGTACACCGGGCACCCGGCCTCAGGCCTGGGTACACCGGGCACCCGGCCTCAGGCCTGGGTACACCGGGCACCCGGCCTCAGGCCTGGGTACACCGGGCACCCGGCCTCAGGCCTGGGTACACCAGGCACCCGGCCTCAGGCCTGGGTACACCAGGCACCCGGCCTCAGGCCTGGGTACACCAGGCACCCGGCCTCAGGCCTGGGTACACCAGGCACCCGGCCTCAGGCCTGGGTACACCAGGCACCCGGCCTCAGGCCTGGGTACACCGGGCACCCGGCCTCAGGCCTGGGTACACCGGGCACCCGGCCTCAGGCCTGGGTACACCGGGCACCCGGCCTCAGGCCTGGGT
The DNA here is from genome assembly GCF_964261635.1 of Lissotriton helveticus. NCBI lineage: Eukaryota > Metazoa > Chordata > Amphibia > Caudata > Salamandridae > Lissotriton > Lissotriton helveticus. Next base: position 20,004,179 of record NC_136072.1, read on the forward strand.
AAACCGGGCACCCGGCCTCAGGCCTGGGTACACCGGGCACCCGGCCTCAGGCCTGGGTACACCGGGCACCCGGCCTCAGGCCTGGGCACACCGGGCAGCCGCCCTCAGGCCTGGGCACACCGGGCAGCCGCCCTCAGGCCTGGGCACACCGGGCAGCCGCCCTCAGGCCTGGGCACACCGGGCACCCGCCCTCAAGCCTGGGCACACCGGGCACCCGCCCTCAGGCCTGGGCACACCGGGCACCCGCCCTCAGGCCTGGGCACACCGGGCACCCGCCCTCAAGCCTGGGCACACCGGGCACCCGCCCTCAGGCCTGGGCACACCGGGCACCCGCCCTCAGGCCTGGGCACACCGGGCACCCGGCCTCAGGCCTGGGCACACCGGGCACCCGGCCTCAGGCCTGGGCACACCGGGCACCCGGCCTCAGGCCTGGGCACACCGGGCACCCGGCCTCAGGCCTGGGCACACCAGGCACCCGGCCTCAGGCCTGGGTACACCAGGCACCCGGCCTCAGGCCTGGGTACACCAGGCACCCGGCCTCAGGCCTGGGTACACCAGGCACCCGGCCTCAGGCCTGGGTACACCAGGCACCCGGCCTCAGGCCTGGGTACACCAGGCACCCGGCCTCAGGCCTGGGTAAACCAGGCACCCGGCCTCAGGCCTGGGTACACCGGGCACCCGGCCTCAGGCCTGGGCACTCCGGGCACCCGCCCTCAGGCCTGGACAGATTGTGCACCTGCCGTGAGACCCTGGTTTACTGGCACCTGCAGGCTGTCAGCGACCACCGACACCAGGGTAACCGAGAATAAAACAGAGCAATCAAGGAGCATTCAATGGTAGAAGAGTCAGACAAAGAGGAAACCAAAGACAGACAATGCACGAATAACGAGCCGAAACCACCTCATTAAAGTCTTTGTGATGGTGAAGAGGACGGTGCGATGGACCAATGACGCCGCTGCTGAGAATCCTCTTCAGGACCCGATAAAGTGAGGTGGAGGCGGGAACCATGGGAGGTGAGCTCTGCACCGGTGACCCATCTCTAGATATGCACAAGCTAACCCAAGAGAACCAGGCAAACCCAACCTTTCACAGGCAAAAAAAGAAAGTGAAGACCCCTCAATGGTTGCTGAAGGCTCCGGGGTCCTATCAGCGGCCAAATGATCTGTTCATATCAAACAATAAATGGGAAATCTACATAAAGACCCAATATAAATCAACTCTCAATGGCTTATATGAATTTTCAACTGTCCTTGCGTACTCTGCCATCACCAAGGAGGAGAAACCTAAATTAAGAAGAAGCTCCCGCCAGTGGCGTAGCGAGGTCAGGTGGTACGTGCGGAAATTGCTCGTCACCCCCAGCTTGACAAAGTGGCAAATATATGTGTTTAACCCTTTCCATGCGTCGGACGGCCCCTGGCCGTCCAGCGTCACGGTGGGCGTCGGACGACCTCTGGCCGGCCGAATCGCACACGTGTGGAATTTGCCCGCATCGCGGGGGAATTCCACGCACGTCCAAGGGGTTAAAACACAGTGATGACACCAGGGGGCGGCCTGCACTCACCGCACCCCCTTCCTACGCCACTGGCTCCCGCCTTTTTGAAGCCGCGGACTCAAATGGAAAACCCATAGACCTAATCAAACGAGATGGAACTTTCTAGAGTTCATTACTGGAACATCTGTTCTTCAACGCCACCATGACCGGGCAAGTCCCCACTTCATGGAAAGGTGCAATGGCTCATCCCATCTATAAAGGGGTCCCAAAAAAAGATTCTGCCAGGTATGGGTTAACAGCACCCTTAGATTTTGAATGGAAACTACTTGCCAAGATCTTACTAAACAATCTGGCAAATCGTGCTATGAAACAACATTGAATGCCATTAACACAAACCAGATTCCGCCCGGCCTGCTCAACTGTCAACAACATTGTAGCTTTAAGTCTTCTGGTAAAAACATGTTTTAAAAAATAATTAAAAAAAAAAAAACATTGTATGACTGCTTTGTGGATTATTCCACTGCTTTCGACAAAGTGAATCGGCAAAGACTACGGGTAAAGCTGAAGTGGAGAATTGACCCTTCCTTACTGCATTTCCTTATCAATTTACCAACCGATACATGGCTGCAGATCAGGTTATCCACCAACAATGTTTTGAGGCCCAAATTCCGCACCGTGGGTGGGCTTAAAGAAGACTGTATCTTTGCGCCCTGATTATTCTCTCTGTATATCACTGATCTGATGGAATCCCTCGATTCAGACCTTGGTATTCCACCCAAGCTGGGAGGCCCAAGAAGATCACATCTGGCCTCCGCCCACGGCCTGGTGACACCGTCGCAAACTCCAAAAGGCCTCCAGTACCTACCAATTTGTTTGAATCTGGTCTACTGACTAATTGACAACCTGTCAAAAGTCAAAATTATCTTAGGAAAGAAAATGAAGTCCACATTGTGGGTCTTCGGAGATGTCTCGATCGAAACGGTCAATCAATGCGATTATCTAGGAACTACATTCGACAGTAAATGATCATGGACTAACCCCCAATCCACCAGAAAGATCAAGCCAGCTACGATCACAAAATCTATTGGAAGATTTTCCAACCTGTGCAGCAGCAGAGCAATCAAACCCTCCCTGAAATCGCTAAATATGAAACATATACCATACATACTGGATACACCACCTGCGGTAAATATCAAGGCGATAGCCACTCTGGATAAAACATATGCAGTTTCTACGTAATCTTCTGCATCTCTGCACAGCAACTCCACAGTCATCAGGCTGATACTGAATTTAAAATATTTGACGTCAATGCCCTACAGAAGCAGTTTGAATGATTTGCGACTGTGCAAGGCGGATCCGCTAACCTTAAAATCTTTAATCCATCAGGAACTAAAAAGATCATTTAAGGTAATGGAACTGGATGTTATATCCTCAGATAAGGCTCTAGGAATTACAATTTACCCAACCTAGAGCCACTGGAAAAGTTAAACCGACCTCCCAACAAACTCTACTCTGAGGAACTTTAACTGAGACAGAGGGATATGGACTTGGCCAATTCACAAAATAGACGTGGACTTAGTATCCGATGCCCGCGCCTCACAGAGCCAAGAATATTTAGGGTCTGCCTGGCCATGTTAAGATGAGATCCCTAAGATCTAGACTGGTTTTCATCCCGATCTAAGATTTTGAGGGTAAATGGAACCCTACGCTTAAAGGAAAAACAAACTACCCGTCGACTCTGCGGACAGTCAATCGAAACCCAACTACATATTATACGCATCTGCCCCAAACTTTTGTATTTAAGAAAAATGTACTTTATCAAAGCAAAAATAAGATTGACTGTTGAGGCGGTTAGATATCCTTTTAATGCCAGGGATAATGGTGCAATTATACGGTCAATTACATTTTTAGACGAAATTTACAAGCGTTAGTCTCTTGAGATAGCAACGGCGTCCATCATCGATCTTAACTTACACAGGTCCAGACTTAAACCATCACCTGATATTTGCACAAATTGTTATATTTGTTATTTATGGTCAACCTTGATTGGCTGTATTAATCTCCTAATCTCCTAATCCCTCAAAACCCTCAATCCCGGGACCTCAAAGGTTGGAGTAGAAATAAAAAGAGATATGAGCGCATTTCTTCAGTGGTAGCGCCCATGTAACATCTGGAAGGAGACCCTCGGGGTGGTCTGGCCAGGCCTCGAGGCTTTTAGGGCCTCTCATACATAGTACACCTCTGCACCGACTTTAAAACCTCATACATCAGGGACCCCGACCACGAGACCCCTCGCACCTGAAGTGACCCCCTTGGCACATAAACCAGACGCCTTCCAAACACTCCCCGAATATTAGGGTGTTTTCCAAACACACTGGACCCCAGAAAAGCCTCACAGACGCAGACCTGCAGACTCATGGGACGCCATACACATCCAAAGCAGAGATCAGTGTGCGCATCCCTGAATGAGCGACAACTGACCCCCAGGGCGCCCATCCATCACCAACCCACTCTTTGGGAAGCCTCGGACCCGCTCACATCCAGGGTGGTGCAATCTCTTGTGTGTTTTGCTGTTCACCCCATGTGGGAAGGGTATGCCCAGACATGGGTCCCGTGCTCACTGTGCCAACGGAGTCAAGCTAGCCTGGCTGATGAGGGGTGGTACCCAGAAACCGGTCCTAGGATGCTTGTTTCCGGTCCAGGGAAGGCATTGCTTGGCAGTTCGGGCTGGACTGTTCCCATGAGGCACAGTGTCAGACTGATTTGCATATGGCCATGTCTGAACTGGGGTGGCAGAGTGGGCGAAATAACAATGGATTAAACCCAGATCTGTGACTGGGGGTGAATATTTGCCTTTGTGCAACATTCCGTCCATCATCTTGTGTGTTTTGATGCACTCTCAGACGGACACCACCGCGCATGTGCAGCTCTCCAGAGATGCTGCTACAATAAAAATGTCCTGGGCTCCTCGCAGGTGGTAGGTCCATGACTTGATAAGCCCGTACGCACGTTAAAGGTACCTTATGTGTTTTATAGAGAGCCCGGTGCGCTCGAACTAAGACCCCGTCACCAATGTTTAGTAAACGGGGCTTATTTGAATCTATCAGCTTCTAGAGGATGAAAGTCGAGGCGTGCCCTTTCCATTGACACATTCAGACTCGGCCCTCAACACGGACGAGTCTAAAGCCCCCCCCACCCCCTCTTACATTCCACGGGGCGTCATTCTGCACGTGCCACTGAAGGCCGTGCCAGCCGGCTCTGCGCACATCTGTGCGGTGCCAGCCACCAGCGCGCGCGCCCGGAGGGTACAGCGGGGGTCACGGCGGTGCCAGCGCACGCATCCTGCGGGCATCCACGCGCTTCAGTGATGGCATTAGAGGGTCAGAGAGGCGCCCGAGGCCACGGAGGATTCCCCTAAGCCGATAGTTTGGCTAATATTGTTAAGGGAATTACGGTTTCGTTAAAAATAGCTCTAAAGATGTGGCGTAAGGGCCAAAGCTACAGACTTTGGAGCTGGGGAACCAGGTTCGAATCTCGGCGTCAGATCAGCGTCCTGTGATCCTGGGCAAATCACTTAAAGTCCCAGTGCAGACCGAAAAAGAATCTGTCCTTGTGGTGGTGGTGGTGGTGTATATAATGGAGCAAAATGTAGAAATTAAACATTCTGTAAATGTTAATTTGAAAGCGGAAGCTAACAGTGTTGTTGGTATCCTCAGATCAATTGATGAGAGCAGTGCGCGCGCATCAAACAGAATGCATCATGGACTACGGGTGGCCCCCGCTGAACTTAGAAACGCTACAACGTTCCCATTAAAATTGGGATTTTTAAAAATATCTTTTTGTAAATTAAATACAATATTTCATCACTGGTGTATTTGTTTGAGGAATGCAGGTTTCTGTATTTGTGTATATTGCTTTGTAGTTGAATTCATCAAAATGTATTAGAGTGGGGGTCCTCGGCATTCCAATAATGAGCATGTGGGGGTCCCCGGATTCCAGTAATGATTCAGTGGGGGTCCCCGGATTCCAGTAATGATTCAGTGGGGGTCCCCAGATTCCAGTAATGATTCAGTGGGGGTCCCCGGATTCCAGTAATGATTCAGTGGGGGGTCCACGGATTCCAGTAATGATTTAGTGGGGAGTCCCCGGATTCCAGTAATGATTCAGTGGGGGTCCACGGATTCCAGTAATGATTCAGTGGGGGTCCACGGATTCCAGTAATGATTCAGTGGGGGTCCCCAGATTCCAGTAATGATTCAGTGGGGGTCCCCGGATTCCAGTAATGATTCAGTGGGGGTCCACGGATTCCAGTAATGATTCAGTGGGGGTCCCCAGATTCCAGTAATGATTCAGTGGGGGTCCACGGATTCCAGTAATAATTCAGTGGGGGTCCACGGATTCCAGTAATGATTCAGTGGGGGTCCCCAGATTCCAGTAATGATTCAGTGGGGGTCCACGGATTCCAGTAATAATTCAGTGGGGGTCCACGGATTCCAGTAATGATTCAGTGGGGGTCCCCAGATTCCAGTAATGATTCAGTCGGGGTCCCCAGATTCCAGTAATGATTCAGTCGGGGTCCACGGATTCTAGTAATGATTTAGTGGGGGTCCCCGGATTCCAGTAATGATTCAGTGGGGGTCCACGGATTCCAGTAATGATTCAGTGGGGGTCCCCAGATTCCAGTAATGATTCAGTGGGGGTCCCCGGATTCCAGTAATGATTCAGTGGGGGGTCCACGGATTCCAGTAATGATTCAGTGGGGGTCCACGGATTCCAGTAATAATTCAGTGGGGGTCCACGGATTCCAGTAATGATTCAGTGGGGGTCCCCAGATTCCAGTAATGATTCAGTGGGGGTCCCCGGATTCCAGTAATGATTCAGTGGGGGTCCCCGGATTCCAGTAATGATTCAGTGGGGGTCCCCAGATTCCAGTAATGATTCAGTGGGGGTCCCCGGATTCCAGTAATGATTCAGTGGGGGTCCCCGGATTCCAGTAATGATTCAGTGGGGGGTCCACGGATTCCAGTAATGATTTAGTGGGGAGTCCCCGGATTCCAGTAATGATTCAGTGGGGGTCCACGGATTCCAGTAATGATTCAGTGGGGGTCCCCAGATTCCAGTAATGATTCAGTGGGGGTCCCCGGATTCCAGTAATGATTCAGTGGGGGGTCCTCGGATTCCAGTAATGATTTAGTGGGGAGTCCCCGGATTCCAGTAATGATTCAGTGGGGGTCCACGGATTCCAGTAATGATTCAGTGGGGGTCCCCAGATTCCAGTAATGATTCAGTGGGGGTCCACGGATTCCAGTAATGATTCAGTGGGGGTCCCCAGATTCCAGTAATGATTCAGTGGGGGTCCCCAGATTCCAGTAATGATTCAGTGGGGGTCCCCGGATTCCAGTAATGATTCAGTGGGGGGTCCACGGATTCCAGTAATGATTCAGTGGGGGTCCACGGATTCCAGTAATGATTCAGTGGGGGTCCACGGATTCCAGTAATGATTCAGTGGGGGTCCACGGATTCCAGTAATGATTCAGTGGGGGTCCACGGATTCCAGTAATGATTCAGTGGGGGTCCACGGATTCCAGTAATGATTCAGTGGGGGTCCCCAGATTCCAGTAATGATTCAGTGGGGGGTCCCCGGCTTCCAGTAATGATTTAATGGAGGTCCACGGATTCCAGTAATGATTCAGTGGGGGTCCACGGATTCCAGTAATGATTCAGTGGGGGTCCCCCGATTCCAGTAATGATTCAGTGGGGGTCCCCAGATTCCAGTAATGATTCAGTGGGGGGTCCCCGGCTTCCAGTAATGATTTAATGGAGGTCCACGGATTCCAGTAATGATTCAGTGGGGTCCCCAGATTCCAGTAATGATTCAGTGGGGGTCCCCAGATTCCAGTAATGATTTAATGGAGGTCCACGGATTCCAGTAATGATTCAGTGGGGTCCCCGGATTCCAGTAATGATTCAGTGGGGGTCCACGGATTCCAGCAATGATTTAGTGGGGGTCCCCAGATTCCAATAATGAGCATGTGGGGGTCCACGGATTCCAGTAATGATTCAGTGGGGGTCCCCAGATTCCAGTAATGATTCAGTGGGGGTCCACGGATTCCAGTAATGATTCAGTGGGGGTCCACGGATTCCAGCAATGATTTAGTGGGGGTCCCCAGATTCCAATAATGAGCATGTGGGGGTCCACGGATTCCAGTAATGATTCAGTGGGGGTCCCCAGATTCCAGTAATGATTCAGTGGGGGTCCACGGATTCCAGTAATGATTTAGTGGGGGTCCCCGGATTCCAGTAATGATTCAGTGGGGGTCCACGGATTCCAGTAATGATTCAGTGGGGGTCCACGGATTCCAGTAATGATTCAGTGGGGGTCCACGGATTCCAGTAATGATTCAGTGGGGGTCCCCAGATTCCAGTAATGATTTAGTGGGGGTCCACGGATTCCAGTAATGATTCAGTGGGGGTCCCCAGATTCCAATAATGAGCATGTGGGGGTCCCCGGATTCCAGTAATGATTCAGTGGGGGTCCACGGATTCCAGTAATGATTCAGTGGGGGTCCACGGATTCCAGTAATGATTCAGTGGGGGTCCACGGATTCCAGTAATGATTCAGTGGGGGTCCCCAGATTCCAGTAATGATTCAGTGGGGGTCCCCAGATTCCAGTAATGATTCAGTGGGGGTCCTCGGATTCCAGTAATGATTTAGTGGGGGTCCCCGGATTCCAGTAATGATTCAGTGGGGATCCTCGGATTCCAGTAATGATTTAGTGGGGAGTCCCCGGATTCCAGTAATGATTCAGTGGGGGTCCACGGATTCCAGTAATGATTCAGTGGGGAGTCCCCGGATTCCAGTAATGATTCAGTGGGGGTCCACGGATTCCAGTAATGATTCAGTGGGGATCCTCGGATTCCAGTAATGATTTAGTGGGGGTCCCCGGATTCTAGTAATGATTCAGTGGGGGTCCCCGGATTCCAGTAATGATTTAGTGGGGGTCCACGGATTCCAGAAATGATTTAGTGGGGAGTCCCCGGATTCCAGTAATGATTCAGTGGGGGTCCACGGATTCCAGTAATGATTCAGTGGGGGTCCCCAGATTCCAGTAATGATTCAGTGGGGATCCTCGGATTCCAGAAATGATTTAGTGGGGAGTCCCCGGATTCCAGTAATGATTCAGTGGGGGTCCACGGATTCCAGTAATGATTTAGTGGGGAGTCCCCGGATTCCAGTAATGATTCAGTGGGGGTCCACGGATTCCAGTAATGATTCAGTGGGGATCCTCGGATTCCAGTAATGATTTAGTGGGGGTCCCCGGATTCCAGTAATGATTCAGTGGGGGTCCCCGGATTCCAGTAATGATTTAGTGGGGGTCCCCGGATTCTAGTAATGATTTAGTGGGGGTCCCCGGATTCCAGAAATGATTTAGTGGGGAGTCCCCGGATTCCAGTAATGATTCAGTGGGGGTCCTCGGATTCCAGTAATGATTCAGTGGGGGTCCTCGGATTCCAGTAATGATTCAGTCGGGGTCCCCGGATTCCAGTAATGATTTAATGGGGGTCCACGGATTCCAGTAATGATTCAGTGGGGGTCCCCGGATTCCAATAATGAGCATGTGGGGGTCCTCGGATTCCAGTAATGATTCAGTGGGGGTCCCCAGATTCCAGTAATGATTTAGTGGGGGTCCACGGATTCCAGTAATGATTCAGTGGGGGTCCACGGATTCCAGTAATGATTCAGTGGGGGTCCCCAGATTCCAATAATGAGCATGTGGGGGTCCCCGGATTCCAGTAATGAGCATGTGGGGAGTCCACGGATTCCAGTAATGATTCAGTGGGGGTCCACGGATTCCAGTAATGATTCAGTGGGGGTCCACGGATTCCAGTAATGATTCAGTGGGGGTCCACGGATTCCAGTAATGATTCAGTGGGGGTCCACGGATTCCAGTAATGATTCAGTGGGGGTCCACGGATTCCAGTAATGATTCAGTGGGGGTCCACGGATTCCAGTAATGATTCAGTGGGGGTCCCCAGATTCCAGTAATGATTCAGTGGGGGTCCTCGGATTCCAGTAATGATTTAGTGGGGGTCCCCGGATTCCAGCAATGATTTAGTGGGGGTCCCCGGATTCCAGCAATGATTTAGTGGGGGTCCCCAGATTCCAGTAATGATTCAGTGGGGGTCCCCAGATTCCAGTAATGATTCAGTGGGGGTCCTCGGATTCCAGTAATGATTTAGTGGGGGTCCCCGGATTCCAGCAATGATTTAGTGGGGGTCCCCGGATTCCAGCAATGATTTAGTGGGGGTCCCCGGATTCCAGCAATGATTTAGTGGGGGGTCCCCGGATTCCAGTAATGATTTAGTGGGGGGTCCCCGGATTCCAGTAATGATTTAGTGGGGGGTCCCCGGATTCCAGTAATGATTTAGTGGGGGTCCACAGATTCCAGTAATGATTTAGTGGGGGTCCACGGATTCCAGTAATGATTCAGTTGGGGTCCACGGATTCCAGTAATGATTCAGTCGGGGTCCACGGATTCCAGTAATGATTCAGTCGGGGTCCACGGATTCCTGTAATGATTCAGTGGGGGTCCACGGATTCTAGTAATGATTTAGTGGGCGTACCCGGATTCCAGTAATGATTCAGTGGGGGTCCACGGATTCTAGTAATGATTTAGTGGGCGTACCCGGATTCCAGTAATGATTTAGTGGGCGTACCCGGATTCCAGTAATGATTTAGTGGGGAGTCCCCAGATTCCAGTAATGATTTAGTGGGGAGTCCCCAGATTCCAGTAATGATTTAGTGGGGAGTCCCCGGATTCTAGTAATGATTTAGTGGGGTCCCCGGATTCCAGTAATGATTTAGTGGGGGTCCCCGGATTCTAGTAATGATTTAGTGGGATCCCCGGATTCCAGTAATGATTTAGTGGGGGTCCCCGGATTCCAGTAATGATTTAGTGGGGGTCCCCGGATTCCAGTAATGATTTAGTGGGTGTCCCCGGATTCCAGTATTGATTTAGTGGGTGTCCCCGGATTCCAGTAATGATTTAATGGGGGTCTCCGGATTCCAGTAATGATTTAGTGTGGGGTCCCCGGATTCCAGTAATGATTTAGTGGGGGTCCCCGGATTCCAGTAATGATTTAATGGAGGTCCCCGGATTCCAGTAATGATTCAGTGGGGGTCCACGGATTCCAGTAATGATTCAGTGGGGGTCCCCCGATTCCAGTAATGATTTAGTGTAGGGTCCCCGGATTCTAGTAATGATTTAGTGGGGGTCCCCGGATTCCAGTAATGATTTAATGGGGGTCCACGGATTCCAGTAATGATTCAGTGGGGGTCCACGGATTCCAGTAATGATTCAGTGGGGGTCCACGGATTCCAGTAATGATTTAGTGGGGTTCCCCGGATTCCAGTAATGATTTAATGGGCGTCCCCGGATTCCAGTAATGATTCAGTGGGGGTCCACGGATTCCAGTAATGATTCAGTGGGGGTCCACGGATTCCAGTAATGATTCAGTCGGGGTCCACGGATTCTAGTAATGATTTAGTGGGGGTCCACGGATTCCAGTAATGATTCAGTGGGGGTCCATGGATTCCAGTAATGATTTAGTGGGGGTCCACGGATTCCAGTAATGATTCAGTGGGGGTCTACGGATTCCAGTAATGATTCAGTGGGGGTCCACGGATTCCAGTAATGATTCAGTGGGGGTCCACGGATTCCAGTAATGATTCAGTGGGTGTCCCCAGATTCCAGTAATGATTCAGTGGGGGTCCCCAGATTCCAGTAATGATTCAGTGGGGGTCCACGGATTCCAGTAATGATTCAGTGGGGGTCCACGGATTCCAGTAATGATTCAGTGGGGGTCCACGGATTCCAGTAATGATTTATTGGGCGTCCCCAGATTCTAGTAATGATTTAGTGGGGGTCCCCTGACTCCAGTAATGATTTAGTGGGCGTCCCTGGATTCCAGTAATGATTTAGTGGGGAGTCCCCGGATTCCAGTAATGATTTAGTGGGAGTCCCCGGATTCCAGTAATGATTTAGTGGGGAGAAATTTAGTGGGGACGCCCCGGATTCCAGTAATGATTTAGTGGAGAGTCCCCGGATTCCAGTAATGATTTAGTGGGGAGTCCCCGGATTCCAGAAATGATTTAGTGGGTTCCCCGGATTCCAGTAAAGATTTAGTGGGGGTCCACGGATTCCAGTAATGATTAATGGGGGTCCCTGGATGCTGGTAATGATTAAGAGGGGGTCCACAGCAATCAAAAGGAGGACACCGACTGGTCTACACTACGGGTAATCGCTCTAGTTAGTACTTGAACCAACCATATATATCGCCCACCGTGCCTCTCTATGCAGCAGCCCACCTCATGTCAGTCAGTACTGACCCCGCACCTCATGGGAACAGTCCATCACAATGGGCTGGAAGTGCTTTTTGGATGGCATCTTCTGAAGTGCCACCAGAAGCACTTAAACCTTTGAGATGTCCATACCACACAGAGCTGAATCCCAATCTTCTTCGCTGCCATTGGGTGCGTAAAGGGCGCTTCCTTATTTACTGAAGAGCAGCGTATGTGCCCTCTTGGTGAAATATTCTGCCATGCTGAATAACAGGAGTTACAGCGACTGATAACGCGAAGAGCGCCAGGACGTGCAACAGCTGCATAAGAAGTTGTAGAATAATTTGCTGATAGTTTTCCGAGATGTGCCCTTTCCCCTTTACGGAGCAGCACTTCTTGGCCACCTTTTTGAGAAAAAATATATATTATTTAGGGCACTAAGTGGTTACCTACCATCTGACAATGCAGGACAGGGTAGACTGCTTCATTCATATGTGTTCTTTTCATAGCCACTGACCAACTGTTGTAGCTTTCAACAGGATGCAAGTGATGCAAAATGGAGTAAATTAAAAGGAACAATGTATTGATTAAGAAAGAAAATGAGTCAGTGTTTGGTACTCAGTAAAAACTTGAATTTGACTCTTTGGGCCTATAAGATGCCACGGTCAATGCTGCAGGAATTCACAACCCAGCACCAAAGACAATGCAGAAGTGGGGCCATGGCACCCTGAAAGAGAAGAGGGGTCTTCTGGCATGCCAACAAGGCCTGAGGAGTATGATAGTAACTAAACAGCAGCCTCCTACCGTGCCAGCGTCACCAGGCGCAAATCGCAACCAGGTGTATCCGAGAGACCGGGTGGTTCTGGGATACAGTCGCAGGCGGCAGCCATCTTTGAACAGAACGGGCCCTGCCTCTACATCTCCAAGACCGCGGCTCTTCCTGGAGGCGAAGAAAATCCAGTCAGCTGTGCTGCTGGCAGTGTCCCTGGACCATCCCCTCCCTGACGCCATCACAAGGCTCTCTTGGTCAACAACTGACTCAAATCACTGCAGTAACTTTCAAAAAGTGACTTCCCTGATTCCTGACCCGTATGTCTTCACAGTAGTGTCCTAGTCCTGTGTGAAACAAAAACGGTCTCAGACTATTCCTTTTTCTAAAACCGATTCAATAGGTTAACTATTCAGAGTTCATCTAATTTGGTGGGCACATATGATTAATTTCCCACCGTACAATCAATGTCCGTATTTCACAATAAGTAAGGCAAGAAGAAGAATAGCAACAGTACTAAATCAAGAGGTATGGGGCAATTTTAATTCATTGCATTTGTGGCTGTCTCATTTGGAAGGCATTTTATAGTTGCCCAAGAAGAATGTGCAAAAGGATAGAAATATGAGGTGATAAATAGAAAAGTTGAGAAGAAGAACATAGAATAATACAATATTTACAATATTTTACAGAATAATAAATACAATATGTGGATTTAAACAAAAATAAATTCCTCAAGGTCCTGGTGTATATTGCAAAAACTTAAGCACAGTTCATCATTACTGGAGACACTGCTTCCAAACAAGTATTTGCACTAAAATGTGTCTGCCACCATCCAGGACAAACTTGAGCGTCGACGTTTCGACTCGTCTTGGGGCCATTGAGGTAATTTTAGACCGTGGCCATGCGAGTCTTCATCAGGACTGTAAACTAGGGCAACCAAGGGAGCAGCACCTGCCCCAGAGGTGGTTGGATGAACCTCTATGGATATGACTCTTATTCTGCTGGTAAATTAATTACCTGTGAGTGAAAGGCCGAACTGTGGTTATGGGTCCTCCAATTATAGGACTTGAATTCAAAATTACGATTAACCCAGTAAAAAGGGAATTGATGCCTGCATAATGGGTTTCAATCTTGTGAAGTTCAAAGATGTGGGGCTTCCAATTCAGTAGATGTAATGCGCACCCACTTTGTGTCACGCTACACGAGACACCCTCGTAAATCACCTTCCGTCTCCCACGAGTTCAACGTGTGCTGTGATCGGCGTCCATTCGCTCGATACTGCACCGTCATCAATAGCGATTTACATCTACTGAATTACTACTGGGTTAATCGTAATTTTGAATTCAAGTCCTATAATTGGAGGACCCATAACCACAGTTCGGCCTTTCACTCACAGGTAATTAATTTACCAGCAGAATAAGAGTCATATCCATAGAGGTTCATCCAACCACCTCTGGGGCAGGTGCTGCTCTCTTGGTTGCCCTAGTTTACAGTCCTGATGAAGACTCGCATGGCCACGGTCTAAAATTACCTCAATGGCCCCAAGAAGAGTCGAAACGTCGACGCTCTAGTTTGTCCTGGATGGTGGCAGACACATTTTAGTGCAAATACTTGTTTGGAAGCAGTGTCTCCAGTAATGATGAACTGTGCTTAAGTTTTTGCAATATACACCAGGACCTTGAGGAATTTATTTTTGTTTGAATCCACATATTGTATTTATAATTCTGTAAAATATTGTAAATATTGTATTATTCTATGTTCTTCTTCTCAACTTTTCTATTTATCACCTCATATTTCTATCCTTTTGCACATTCTTCTTGGGCAACTATAAAATGCCTTCCAAATGAGACAGCCACAAATGCAATGAATTAAAATTGCCCCATACCTCTTGATTTAGTACTGTTGCTATTCTTCTTCTTGCCTTACTTATTGTGAAATACGGACATTGATTGTACGGTGGGAAATTAATCATATGTGCCCACCAAATTAGATGAACTCTGAATAGTTAACCTATTGAATCGGTTTTAGAAAAAGGAATAGTCTGAGACCATTGTTTTTGTACAACGATTACTACCCAGGTCTGCCGACTTTAGGGTTTACCCCATTTTCTTGACGGCTAGTCCTGTGTGAGGCAGCTCCCCATCTGTATCGCTGCGACACCATCTTCACACAGCTCCCTGGAAAGGGCTGTGCAGACTCCAAAGGGATCTGGGACATGTAGACAGACCTACACCAGCCTTGACCAGACCACATCTCCTCACCACCAAACATAAAACAGCATCTGTAAAACTCAAGAGAACCCCTAGAGAGGTTTCTTGGTGCCTGATATGGTTTCCAAAATTCATGGACCTCATTCTATAGATCTTTGGATGGTGAAGTGGATCTGCGAAGATGTCAACCTGTAACCATGGCGACAAACAAGCCTGCGATGGATGCATGAGTCCTCTGAGCCATCAGACCCACTGCACGTCGTCAGGTTTAAGCAAAGTAAGGTGCACTGACCCTTCCCGGCCATTGGAATAATGCGGACCATGAGCAAGCGGACGGCTCAGCAGGGATCCTTAACCTATTTCATATTTACGGCCAAGGATAAGCAACGTGGATGAGATCACTCCACATACAGGGACCACCACGCTCACATCTCCTCAGACTGGACGAAATAACTGATCCCCAATACACAGACAATTCATAAAGGGGGTGGTGATGGACAGAGTATCTGAATTAAGCAGAACACTCCTACCCAGTCAAAAGATCAGGGCTTGATCCATCACCGTTTTTTAGCTCACTGCACCATCCCAGCTCAGAACCTGGCTACATGCAAATTAGTCTGACCCTGGCCCAGTGCATCATGGGAACAGGGCAGACCAAACTACCAAGCCAATTCTTTACTGGAAAGGAAACAAGCTTCCGGGGACCGGTTTCTGGCATTACAGCCGTCTTCGGCCCGGCTTGCTTGAATCCTGATGGTGCAATGAGCAAGGGACTCACATCTGAGTATACCCTTCCACACTTGTGGTGGCCAAAACGATTCATAAAGGGGGTGGTGATGGACAGACAGGCTTCCGAGCCAGAATGGGCACTTTAACAAACATATCTGCCGTTACACTCTTGGCTAATCAATCAATATCCAATTCAAAAGTTCTGTACGCGTGTTTCGTGGACCTCAAGGCGGTCTTTGATAAGGTCCCTAAACAAGCCTTGTGGGCAAAAATGGAATCCTGGGGTACACCCACAAACCTTTTGAATGCTATAATTAATCTCTATTCAAAAACATGGGTCCAAATAAAAATGGGAGACGGTCGAACTTTAACAAATAAAATTACCACCACCAATGGCTTAATACAGGGGTGCGTTCTAGCCCCCTGTTTATTTAATATATATACAGCCGATTTAGATTATAACATACGTTCGACACTAGGTGATCCTCCAAAACTGGGGTATGTGAGAACAGCAAGTTTGCAATATGCAGATGACATTGTGCTGCTCTCCCAAACGCCTCGTGGCCTCCAACGTCTGATAAATAAACTAGTAGAATACACAGACCTAAATCAACTACATATAAACTTTAAAAAAAACAAAGGTGATGTGTTTCTCAAGCCCGCATAAAAAAAACACCAAAATTCACCTGGACGATCAACAGTAACCGCTTGGACCGCGAGGGGACATATAAGTATCTGGGATTAAGTTTGGATCGACACCTTAATTACAAGCAACACCAAGAACAGCGTAAAACAAAAGCTAAACAGCTATTATTTGCATTCAAAACCTTGCAAAAAAGAAACTCAGTGACTGTTCAACCACCCACTTGTTAAAGGTTGTGGCATCAAATTTTTTACCTTCAATTACATATGGTTCCGAACTCTTAAACACAAAAGACGCAACTTCTTTGAACATCGCCCAAACCAGTCTCTTCCAAAAAAAATTTAACATTCCGCGCCACATTTCTCAAGCCCGGATCAGACTTGAATTTGGGTTAAAAAACCAGACCATGTCAAGACAAGGAGCACTGGTTAAATATTACTGGAGAATGCGGGCAGCAACGGATGACTCTCTGGCACATTATTGTTGGCTGGAGGTCGAAAAGCAATCCAAATCGAGTATTTCAGTTTGTTCATTCTTAAAGAAATTAGAGGAAGCATGGCACACAATTCCATCTTATCCGGAGTTAAAAAAATTAGTCAACAAAACAGTTAATCAAATGTCTCAAGAACAGGATAAAGCTGCATTGACTACGAAAACCAACGCGTGGATCGTGCTGCCTACATATAACATTTTAAAGCTCCAATCATACCTTTTAGAACACTTTTCAAACCGAATAAAACAGCAACTGATCTTACTGAGACTGGGAGTGTACCCAACCAAAGATCTAACTCCAAAATGGAAACGCACCTGGCCCTCAGCGGACTGCCGCCTCTGCGGGCAAGGAGACGAATCAGTGCTCCACTTACTTTGTATTTGGCCGGCATTATCATCCAAATGGAAAGAACTGTTGCGGCCATTAATGAAAAAAGAGCAGATAAGGACTTGTAGATCCGCAGTAATAAAATGTTTAGGAGGGTCAACTGTGCAACTGGCATGTAAAGCATTAAAGTTTTTAAGTCTAGCTGCAAACGTACTAGAAAAGAGAGATACAGAACTTAAACTGGCTAAGCAATTACCCCGAAGCCAGCATAAGAATTCGATATCTCCTAGCCAGAATGGCTCCTATAAAACTAAAGGTACCAATTGCACGGTTTCTTTTTGTTTTATTAATAAAAATATATATAAGGAAAAGGACATTGGACGGGCGTTCCGAGAGAGCACTGAAGAGGTCTGCTCACAGGCAAGTAGCGAACTACATATCCCACAACAACTTGCACTTAATTGACAACGTAGCGCCCAGCAGGGAGCAATCAATAACGGGTGTTACAAAAACTGATGGGCGTGTAGAGAAAATGTTTGCTGCCTTAACCTGCGAAGCTTGTACCTCATCTCTGACGAAGGTCACAGAAGTGACCGAAATGCATCGGATTAAAACTTTTGAGAACGTGCTGATTGCAAATTAAAACATTGTACAATCGGATGGAGTGGCGACTCATTCCCCTCTCGAGTGGAGGGGTTGCTGTAATATATATATATATATATATATATATATATACACATACATATACATATACATATACATACATATACACACACACTTTACATTTTAAATGAAAAGTTTATCAACTCATTTGTATTTCACTCATGAATGTTATGCCATATGTGTTTGTGTTTTAGCGGTACTGTCGCTCCTTTTATGATTTAAACCAAATCAAATAAAGTAATTTACTACAGGATAGTTACTTCACTGGATTGTTCATCCCAAGATACTGTGCTTAAAGCTCATGGTCCAGAGTGTCCATAGATTCGAGGGAGGCATGTCGGAGCGACCTTTGTAATATCACATCACATCTGATTGTCACTGAGACGTCATGAAGCCGTTGTATCGTGTAGCTTTTTGGGAGCTGGACTAGCCCTCTGATTGGCCAGTAGTACATGGCGGATATCATCCGCCATTCCCTGCCTGTTCAGTTGGTCATGAATGGTTTATGGGATGGTATGTCACGAGGCGATGGACAAAACCCACAGCAGATCAGTCTTATGCGAGTGTGAGGGTGTCAAGCAGTATAATGAAGTATTACGCAGCCTGTATGCACTAAATCAGATTGCCAGACCACTGAGTATAATGTGTTAGTGTCGGCCTGGAGGGTTGTATACTGCATTTTAGTGTAATTGAATGTATATGGTGCATACTACCCCCTTAAGTGTTGAAGACATTTACGCTGGGCGGAAAACGGAACCCATGCTCAGTCGTTTGTTTTTTCCAATTGTTTATTAGTCTTGTGCTCTTAACCCTTTGGGCGCGGCCGCGATTCTGCGCCTGTGCGGCACATTCCGATCGCGGGTGTGGTCATGACGGCCCCCAGCCGTCATCAGCACACGAGCACTGTGATGCATGACGGCCGGGGGCCGTCATCAGCATGGAAGGGGTTAAAGAAATCATTCCATGCTCCGGTTCTATGAGGTAGATTGAATAAATAGGAGTTAGGTGTGAATTTAGTGGGGGGGGAGTGGCGGGAGTATGTTAATTCATGCAAATGTTTCCCGGTATTAATAGATAAACTACATTAGGTATTGTTAGATTGTAGGATAAGGAGTTTTAAAGGCGAGGCTGTGATCTTTGAAATGAGATGAGGGCAATTTGCAGAAATACAATAAAGGGGATTAAGGCAAACACATGTATTAAGAGTGGGCTGTGCTCAGAGGGGGGGGCACAGAGGATGGAAGGTAAGGAAATGTTCATCTGATAGAAAAGGAGAGGGGATAATTGGAAATTTTAAGTGAAAGTCAGTATTCACAGGAAGCTTTTTTGAGATTGCTTGCAATCCGAGGATGCAAAGCCAAAACAATTAAATATTATTTGTTTGCGAAACAGTGCTCTGTTAGGTACTTGTCTCCAACCTTTTCTGTAATAAGAGCAAATTAAGTTCAATTAAAATCACCCTCAGCTACGAATATTGTTAGATGTTCTAGTTACCACCCCATCCTAGGTTGTCTGCAGAGATTACATCACACCCGGCAGGGTTGCCAGCAGTAAAGTAAAAAAAGAATTACCAATTTGGAATTCCTCTACATGGGTAAATCACAACAACCATAGCTGTAATCCTAGTCGCACCCCAAGGTAATACTTTGAGTAATAAGTCTCTTCAATACCACATGATGTATCACTTAGTTAATTGCTTTAAATACATTTTGAACAAACATTTATCACCAAAAATCAGCTTACGAGTTCTGAAAATACACATTTTCATCTCAAATATGCATTTTCTAATTTTGCATTGCATATATTAATTCAACCTATCAAAAGCTTCTACATCAGCTGGCCGGGCAGACCACAGGAGAGCTACTTATAGGTAGCTGGAGAGCAACTGGTAGCTCACAAGCTACTCGTTGGAGACACCACTAGAATCAGTTAAAAGTCGATCCTCTGAAAGGGTACCCCGAGACCACCGCTTTAGAAAGAACTGCTGATTAGCTGAAAGGCTGGACGCGTTAATGTAACGGCTGCACACATATGTAGGAAGTATCGCAAGGTTTGGTCTGTGATCAAAGGCAGCAGTAACCACTTGATCATAGCAACGTGAATGCACAGGCACGATAATGCGAACACTGAAGAGAAGATTCTGCAAATGCTGGAGCTTTGGTCTACTGATGCTCACCCCTAAAACTTGACTCAATTTATTGAGCAAGTGAAGTGGATCCATTTTAGTTGCCCCTGGGTGCGACGGGACATTGCACAAGATGGGGGAATGGATACAGCTTCACCAGACTGTGGAAGTGTATTGTCTGCATTCCTGTGGCTAGTAGGTGACGACCCAGACAACCAAGTGGGTAGGATGTAGACAACATTACTTTTACAAATCCCATTAACCTGGTTAGCAACGGGCCACTCAGAGCTGCCGTCTGGTAGAATGCAGGAGTGAAGGGTGGAATTTTAGTTTGTTGTTCAAGGTGAGGAGGATTTGAGGCCAGGCCTGCCCTCTGGATGGCACAAACAGCTGCTTCAGATGGGTTAACATCAGCCATGTGCAAAGACTAGGGGTGGGCAGAATTTGCATAATCGTGTGACGCAAATCTCCGCGAAACGGTAACAAATCTCAGCAAACACGCAGAAATTCCACGAACATGCGGAATTGCTTGTTCGCGATGCTTTTTACCTGTTGGAAATTGCTGTTTGCATGCTTGGGGGGGGGGGGGGGGGGAACTATCTCGCGAACACTCATTTTGAGAACGTGAAGAAGCGAAAAATTTAGCGAAGTTGCGGAACGCCGAATTTTGAGCAAGTTCGCGTTCTCCGCGAAACGTGAAATGACCCAAATTCTGCGAGCGGAATGGAAATTACCACCCAGGCCTAGCAGAGACCTCACTTTTTTGTGCCCGTATTGGGATTACTCCTGCTTGGAGCCAGCTCCAGTTTCACCTGCTGTCAGAAGCATCACTCTACACAAAGGCAGGGAGTCTGAGAAGGACACTTGAAAAATAGCCAAGCCAAACCAAACCGGTTCTGTAACACGACTATGAATGGAAGTCGCACACATTATAAATATAATCTTAAATTTCACACCCAGTCACTTCTACAGGATAGTGGTCACATAATAGCGGAAAAATCAAGGCCTACGCACAAACGTCAGATGATCATAGAGAAACTACATGTTTCGGCACATAGTAAATTCACTTAATAAGGAACATGGAAGGCAGAAAATCAAAACACCGTGGTAAAAAAAAAAACTTCATCTTGGCAAACACCACATCAAAGTGGAAGCACAGCAGTGAACACAAGTCTGCCATTGGGCACAGCAGGGAGACACAAACTGAACCTAATATTTACAAAGCCCGAAACATCAGTTCAAGCGAGTTCCAAGGAAAGCCGAGCAACCGATACTGATATAAACCACTGAACACCGCACGGGCAGAACCAACTCTCGCATACAAGGCCCTTCACAACACCGGACCAATATACCTGAACAGTACAAGGGATGAACCAACTCAGGGAGCGCAGGGGCATGGACAGTCCCAATCCCCAGGACAATAACTGTCCCTGAGCCCCAGTCCAGCACATACACGAGGACCCCTAGTACAAACGGCTGTACAATCAACCCTTCCTACCGGATCCCTGCTCTCATCCTGCAGATCCACTCAAACACAAGAATCTGGCCAGATCCATTCATCAGTTCACTCGTTCCCGAACCCCTGTAGTGCGCGACGTCCTCAACCGCCCAGTTACTGATCCCACCCCCGCAGCCACGCACACTCCTCTTAGAATACGCCTAGTGCTGGTACAGCCACAGAGCTCTATCAAATCCTTGCTATGCTGCATTGCACCCATGCATAAACCATCATCATCACACTATTGAGATATTAGCAAAGAATTGGAAATATACAATTTTGCTTATCTAGAACCCACAACTGTCCGGCTGTTCGAGGACACGGCACCCACTGAGCTCGGTAAATGTTTGCAATGACCCTTCAAAAATGCCTCTAAAACCTACAAGTCAGTATCCTAGTCTGCTTGGGTTGAAAAATGAGCCAATTGGTGCAATGATTTTTACATATTGCAGGGGTTGGATGGGGAGAGACCGCCCTTCTCCTCAAAGCCTCCCATGGGGTCAGGCTCACTTGCTACACCTGCATAACCCAGTGGCTAGAAAAACACACTCATTTTCCCACCCCACACCCAAAAAGATTTGACACCTTGTAATACAATTCAATCAACCTCTTGTTACAGACACATTGATCCACTAAACTTCTGAGTCTAATTACACCACACACGTGTCTCCATTGTAAAGTGTAAACATCTCTCCAGACCCCCCCCCCCCCCGCAGGCTAAAAAAATGTGCTGATTATGTAACGGGTCAAAGGTCCGGAGACGTTTATGTAGTCATGACTTCCTACCACCGGACCGTGTAACTGCTGTGGTTGTCATGTCCTACCCACAAGCCAGCCATCTTACCAGAAGAGCCTAAAAGCAGCAGAGGTCTGCGGTGCCCTCTATACAACACACTAAACATAAACCTAGCCGTAAAGCAATGCTCCAGCAGGCTGCAGAAAGGATGACACGCAGGGGGCCTGGAAGATAGGCTTAGATACAGCAGCGTTTTTGTGGCATCTTCCTTCATGTTGTAGTGGTGCCTTCCAGAGCAGAGTGTAGTGTATGTGCACAAAGACTATTTCATGACACCTCATAGCTAGTCAGGTGCAATGTTAGGAAAGATCTTTGATTTTACTGAAATTATACATGTAATACACTCACTGATCGGGGCATTCAGGTGGCACTCTTCATCCATTGCTCTCTTGTGAAAAGGAGTCAATTCAAGATGCTGACACACGCCTACAAAGCTCTCCACGACCAAGGACCAGCACTCATCAACCACCACCTGAACTTCCACCAACCCTCCAGCCACCTGTGACCCGCCGCCCTCGTACACACCCCCGCATCATCCAACGCTAAAGTGGGGAACGATTCTTCTCCTGCCTCGCTGCCAAGTCCTGAAACGAACTCCCCCTGCAAACATCGTCCTCTCTACCGGAATTCAGAAAGCGACTCAAGACCTGGCTTTTCGACTCATCCCAGCAAGACTCTAGCTGGATACGCTCGCGGGTGATAAGCCGCGCTCTACAAATCAGAGTTGATCGATTGTGTCATTCACATTTTTCTTGTTATGTTAAGGATTTTGTAAAGTACAGCACATCCCCAAAGGCACCGTGATGCTAAGAGAGGAGTTAGGATGGAAGGGAGCAGAAGGGATAAGCGGGATCCGGAGACCAAGATTTACAGACACAGGTAAACTAAGGCGGCTTATCTTGAGCTCGGATGGACACTCAACAGATTTAAGTGGGAGGGGAAGATTGTTTCAGAGTCTGGCAGGCAAGCAAAAAACAGACGTCCCTCACCCCCTCATCCGAGAGTTCGAAAAGTAAGGATCGAACAGTCGCTAGGCATTGGTGACGAGAATGAGAACGGTGGTAAGGAGTGAGCTTCGGATTCACGTATACGGCACCGCGACGTTCACCACTATGTGGACCGTACAGAGGGCCTTGAATATAGCACACCTCGATGGGAAATCAGTTGAGTGACTGAAGGCGTTGAGCCCTAAATGAGCAGGGCTGCAGAGTTCTGGATGACTTGGAGTCTATAACTGAGTACGTAGTCTGAAATCCCTAGGTAGATAGAATTTCAAAAGTCAAGGCAGGAAATCGTGATGAATACAATTTCTAAGGGTGTATGAGAGGAATAGGACAATCCGATTGAGTGTTTTGAGAAGCGAGTAGCATACTATGGATACTGGATTGATCAGTTTTCTAACAGGTGAACTAATCGTTAATGATAAAGCCCAGATCTTTGGCCGAAGAGACCAGGGCAGGTCGATATCCCAACTCTGTGGCCACCAAGAAGGAAACCAGGATGAGGAGTTGTGGCGAAAGAGAAGAATTTGAGCCAAAGACACTTCTTGTACATAAAAAAAGAACACTGAGGCACTCTAGCCGCCTTCGTGTAGCCCAGAATCCCTTAGTACATACACCGAGAATAGAATGCACACATAAACATGTAGCAAACGCCACACGCCGCCTTCTTACAGCCCAGAATCCCCTAGTACGTTAGAGTGGACATGTAATGAACACCTTCAGAGGCCATCTTGAGGCAATCTCAAATCACACGTTCGATCCAACTATTTACACTACTCCTTTGTTCTCCCTCAAACTTAGCCCGATAAAAACCAGATTTATAGGAAGACGGGGCCCGCATCCATGTAACAAGGCCTTCCCATCACATGTCGGAAATGCACACATCACAGGAGGATTGGGTTGGACCAGGGACCATTACATGTTTCACATACACATATGTACGGTTCTAAACACCACATGAACACCACATTCACACAACAGTCATCACAAAAGCGCCATCGGCAACGTCTGAATGAAGATTCATCCGAAAACTTAAATCGTCTAGGAAGGTTTCTTGTGTCATCAAAGAAAATTTAATTGACGGGATTCAATTTGAAAAACTTTTGCTGAGAACATCAAATGTGGTAAAGTAATTTCCTTCATTTACGTCATTGAACTCCACTTAGGACATTGTATGCACTTTGCAAGAAATACATTAATACTGAAAGAATATTAGTCATTTTTGTAGGAATGAAGGATTTTTCCTTTCAATTTGCTTCCAAATCTCTTTCCTGGAGTGCTGGCGCGGCAGATCTGCCCGTTCTTCATCGAAGACGCGTACAGTTTGTGCCTCGCTGCAGGTCTGTCCAATTTAACATTAGTTAATGAACACTTAATGCTACTCTACATAGATACTTAAGGCTGGAAGATGCTCACTCTTCAAGGCCTACTGGGAGAAGCCGGCTGACAGCCCAACCTAGGGAGCCAATAAATTTGCTCAGATCGCCTGCTCGGATTCCGACAGCGCGTCAATCATGACATGAATTAAGCAGCGATATTGACTGGCTTTAAATATGGAATCAATATTTCCAGCCCAACACTTAATCATGGGCGGGCGAGCTTGGTTTCTGCCAAATCAGGTTCCCGGGGACATTTTAATGCGGAACCTGACAGATCGCCGCAGACGTCAATTCATATCAAAATCTCTATTATTGGAGAAGAAAAAAAGTGTCATCATGTCTCCATGTGATTGACATGCTTACAAAGAAATAGACAGCGGGCAAGGAGGCGTAAAGAGGTCCCAGTGGGGTGGGCCATTATTAAGCCCATCACTCAAAAATACTGCTTCTGCGCACCGACCACCACCACAGAACACAACGCGGAATAACGGCGGACTTCATATCTAAACGTATTGATCAAGGAAAAGAATAGAGATTTATTACTTTAGTGAATCTTCCTGTTGTATACATCAAAATCAATTGAGGTACTTATTGGAAATATTCTGATTTAACAAGTTATAAAGTCTTCAAATTATCGTTTGTTCAGCAACGACAATCAAATCTCAGGGATCCCCAGTTAAAAGTTCCAATTAATAAATACTCATTGAATTTCTTTACAGAGGTTTTGCAAAACGTATTGGATTTGCTGGTCTGTTCTAGTGGTGAGAAGATTCTGGGTGTCGCAAATTTGAGCAGGTATCGGGGAGTTAAAATAAGTCCAATGGTAGTTGGTTAGAGGGGTTGAAAGGAGTCTACTTTCTACAATCTTTGGGGATCTCCTGGGACAAAGTTTTACTATAAATTATGGTGTAAACCCTGGTGGTCTTGGCATGCAGTCCTGCAGGATGACGGACATACGGTATCGAACGACACATCGCGGACTGCCGTCCTCAGCACATTTCTATCTGCATTGACGGGGAAAACCAGGAAGCAAATCAGGTGTCAACGAAGGGCCGCACATTTCTAAGAAGAACAGTGATTTTTGAAGAAGTTAGAGGAGTCCCCGCTACCAGGTCCACAAGAATACCAAGTGACCAGCTGAGTGGACCCACAGCTGGTGCATTTGTCATTCATTTAAGTCAGCTGTGTGCCGCTGGAGAGACTGCAACGGGGAAACGTAGTACTTAAGGATGGCGAGTCCCAGATGACGCCTTTTTATGCGTTAATAGTAAGAAAGTGAATTATTCTCCAAGACAACCTTTCTTGTCGTGGTGCCTTACTCTGAGCTTTGCATGGCTGCCGGGTGGTACGTCCTGCAGGAGAAGAGACCTGTATTTTGAGTTACATGGCTGGTGGTACTACACGTGCACGTCAGAAGCGAGCCAATACCAAGGAGAGTAAAACAGCCAAGAAGTAGGCTGTGTGATGATCCAGAGAAAGAATCCAAACACCAGGTTGTGCATGGTGTGAGGGAATGCCTTGTAGCACAAAGAAGTCACAAGAGGCGCTGAGGTTCTGCAATGGTCGCCAGCCTGAGTGATGCTGTGAGAATGGGGATTGAACAAGACAAGCTTCCGTACGGATACGGAAGACGGCTACTGGTTGAAGGCAAAACAGACTCTCTATTACCCGGGCCAGTAAATTAACAACAATTTCCAGGTATCAGAAAACACAACGCATTGTTTGTGTAGGTTTGAGAGAAGCCTGCGTTCGGCAGAAAACACCCAGGTACACCTGGATATGATGGGTCAAGCAAGCCTTGGACTGGGAATTGAGTTGGCGTGGGTATAAAAGGATGCGGAGGAGTGAGGCTGGGGTTTACTGGTCAAGGCGAGTCCTTCGCCACCATCAACGTTCCCAGAAAATGGCATAATCACTCAAAGTCTTGGGATGGCCGACTGGATGCCTACACGGAGGGTATGGATGGGTGAAGTGTTCATGGATTGATAAAATACGCAACCCAAGGGCTAGGCACACGGGGTAATCTGATCCTTCGAGCCCTGTGACTGGTGATCCGTGTCAAAAGCCAAAGGCTAAAGAGGCTAGGATGTTGCAATGTAGGAAAGCTGTGAAAACCAAAATCTAGTAGGTAGGGATTTGAAGGTGACCCATAGTCACTGCACACTGCATTCCACTGTGACGTATCCCATATATGTCACAGTGGAATGCAGTGAGGTCCATTTTATGAGATCACTAGTAGAGGAGGAGGGACGGAAGAACCCAAAACCAGTAGCAAAGAAAAGAAAAGCACAGATAAAACCAAAAAGGAGGAAGAAATTGTGGAACTTTATTCAATTAAAGGTAACAATCGGGTAATAGCGAACGTAGGATAATAAAACAGAGAAGAAAATTGGATGGTAAAGCGAGGAACCCTTTCAGATCTGAAACGGAGTTCATTCTTGATCGGAGAAGGTTCCCAGTGATCCAATTAGCGTCCAGGAATCCGGAGAAAGGTCAAGTCCGGCTGGAGAATTAATGAGGTGAAATGGCCGGCTTTCAGTCCCAGCTCTCCGAGGAGAAACAGAAGATAGAGGCAGAGCTCGGCATACATGGTATATTATAGGGGGCGGCCAATTACCACGTTGGAAAAGGAAAAGACATTTTGAGGTGCAGTAATGAATTCCAAAGACTGCTGAGTATTGACGGGGGGGTATTGGAAATGTCCGCTGTGTGTGCTTCGGATGTGTTCTGTAAACCCGCAGCTGACCCAGAGCCCCAGCATTGCTAGGGATTTAAAGATGACGCATTTACAGGTACAATGTACCCCCCTCCCCCCCCCACACACACACCAAGAAGACGTCTTCCCAGGAGTAGACGGATGCTCAAAGCCCGAACACATACCTTGGTGTCTTCTCACCTATTTATTTATTTATTTATTTATTCAAAGTTTTATATAGCGCGAACAAGATCTTTACAGATATCGGAGCGCTTCACAGAGACAGGGGTAGGGGCAGCAGGAGTGAACAGAAATAATGGGAGCAGTATAATAGTCACTAACATAATAGGAAAACAGTAGTGTACAGAAAACATACCAATATACAACCAGGTAACAAGTAATATAAGACGGCGCAAAGTCATTGATCCCGCTACAATAGAGTTCAGGTAAACTTTGGATGTAGGGATGGCTTATACCAATTTCTAAGGATAGAGAGAACAAGGGGTGGGGGCATCGGGAGGGTGATTCAACAAACTAAAGTGTATCATATAGTGGTCGGTAGTAGGAGAGTAGCATAATAGTGTCACAATCAAATAAGAATATAGTGCCAAGAGGCAATCAGGAGATCAAAAATACACCTATGGACAGACCCGGACTCCATGGGAAAAAAAAACTTGTTAAGACAGCAACGGTGGCCCCCACTGTTGACTTTCAGAAAAGTCCTACTCAACTGAAGCCATGCAGTAGCCGTCCACCACTCCGGTAGACCTATTTCTTATACTAACCAACAAAGGTGAACTCTGAAGAAGAGAAACAAGCATACCCCACCGGGCAAGCGTCTACAGGTATCACGCAGGAGGTGGCGGCGAGCCCTTCAAGGAATACAGCAAGGCAAGCAACGGTGCAAGGCAGTTTAGAAAGAAGTATTCTACCCAGGGTCACTGGAAATACGCAACTGTGCGGCCACAATTATTTTTGCATAGTTACAGATTTGCCGCATAACCCATTGTCTGTCCCATAATCTACAGATTTGACCACATAAAAAACTTGTTTGTAGCTCAAACAGTTCAAAAGTTACTGAAAATGCAGCGACACGTGTTGCCGTGCAGTGGAAAGCCCTTTGCAAATCTAGACTTGTCACCTTCGTTACTTATTGCTATATTTGGATGTTGAACTCTTACTACTGATGTGCAGCCAATGTTAAGAAAGAGTTACCAAGTTTAAAAATAACAAAATAATGAAGTAATACTATTTCAAAATGCGCTGCACTGTGCCCCATAATTTGCCTTTCCTTGCCAGATAAATTGACCCTCTCTTTGCCGCGTAGTTCTAGTGGCTCAGATTATACCACCTGCAACGACCTCTCTGTAACAGCCAGCTCTAACACTCCACTTTCAGACCGTTAACAAGATCAGAAAAGTCAACTGGCTCAACTCTAGTGGAGCAAATCTGAAACCATTCTCTTCATGGAGAGTGCTATTCAAGTGCCTAATAAACCTCAGACTATATATTAGCTTATCATATATGGTCATACATATTAAAAAATATATTTTTACTGCATGTTTTGTATGCTAGCTACCATCTGGGCTACAAAATTATCCTTTACGACCTCTGGCTCCAGATGTGGTCCGGTGCAACCATCTCAAACCAACAATCCCCGCTTCCAGAGTCACGCGCCCACAGATCCCACTGGCTTCCACGCCCTACAGTCTCCTTTGAGAAATGAGAAACAAAGGAAGAGGATTCCGCGTGGAACTTCACCAAACTGCTGACGTCAGGACCTTTTTCAACTATGGAAGTCATTTGCCATCAAACTTTTAGGCACTGGAGTATTGAAAGTGTCAAAAGTGGTATAAGCTAAACGTATTTTAGGAATGGAATTTGTCTTCTGTTCCACAAAAACTTACTTACAGCTCTGATCCAGGCATCACAGGTGTGCTGAAAAATCTCACCCCAAAATTGTACTGACAGAGTGAGACTTAATGCATCTTCACCAACACAGACCAAGAGTCCCATTGGTGGATGAAGAAGTGGATAAAGAGTCCTGTCGGTGGGTCAAGAGCCCCGTGGGTGGGTCAAGAGCCCCCGTCGGTGGGTCAAGAGCCCCCGTGGGTGGGTCAAGAGCCCCCGTGGGTGGGTCAAGAGCCCCCGTGGGTGGGTCAAGAGCCCCGTGGGTGGGTCAAGAGCCCCGTGGGTGGGTCAAGAGCCCCCGTGGGTGGGTCAAGAGCCCCGTGGGTGGGTCAAGAGCCCCGTGGGTGGGTCAAGAGCCCCGTGGGTGGGTCAAGAGCCCCGTGGGTGGGTCAAGAGCCCCGTGGGTGGGTCAAGAGCCCCGTGGGTGGGTCAAGAGCCCCGTGGGTGGGTCAAGAGCCCCGTGGGTGGGTCAAGAGCCCCGTGGGTGGGTCAAGAGCCCCCGTGGGTGGGTCAAGAGCCCCCGTGGGTGGGTCAAGAGCCTCCGTGGGTGGGTCAAGAGCCCTGTGGGTGGGACAAGAGCGACAAGAGCCCCGTGGGTGGGTCAAGAGCCCCGTGGGTGGGTCAAGAGCCCCGTGGGTGGGTCAAGAGCCCCGTGGGTGGGTCAAGAGCCCCGTGGGTGGGTCAAGAGCCCCCGTGGGTGGGTCAAGAGCCCCCGTGGGTGGGTCAAGAGCCCCCGTGGGTGGGTCAAGAGCCTCCGTGGGTGGGTCAAGAGCCCTGTGGGTGGGACAAGAGCGACAAGAGCCCCGTGGGTGGGTCAAGAGCCCCGTGGGTGGGTCAAGAGCCCCGTGGGTGGGTCAAGAGCCCCGTGGGTGGGTCAAGAGCCCCGTGGGTGGGTCAAGAGCCCCGTGGGTGGGTCAAGAGCCCCGTGGGTGGGTCAAGAGCCCCGTGGGTGGGTCAAGAGCCCCGTGGGTGGGTCAAGAGCCCCCGTGGGTGGGTCAAGAGCCCCCGTGGGTGGGACAAGAGCGACAAGAGCCCCGTGGGTGGGTCAAGAGCCCTGTGGGTGGGACAAGAGCGAAAAGAGCCCCGTGGGTGGGTCAAGAGCCCCGTGGGTGGGTCAAGAGCCCCCGTGGGTGGGTCAAGAGCCCCCGTGGGTGGGTCAAGAGCCCCCGTGGGTGGGTCAAGAGCCCCCGTGGGTGGGTCAAGAGCCCCCGTGGGTGGGTCAAGAGCCCCCGTGGGTGGGTCAAGAGCCCCCGTGGGTGGGTCAAGAGCCCCCGTGGGTGGGTCAAGAGCCCCCGTGGGTGGGTCGAGAGCCCCGTGGGTGGGTCGAGAGCCCCGTGGGTGGGTCGAGAGCCCCGTGGGTGGGTCGAGAGCCCCGTGGGTGGGTCAAGAGCCCCCGTGGGTGGGTCAAGAGCCCTGTGGGTGGGACAAGAGCGACAAGAGCCCCGTGGGTGGGTCAAGAGCCCCGTGGGTGGGTCAAGAGCCCCGTGGGTGGGTCAAGAGCCCCGTGGGTGGGTCAAGAGCCCCGTGGGTGGGTCAAGAGCCCCGTGGGTGGGTCAAGAGCCCCCGTCGGTGGGTCAAGAGCCCCCGTCGGTGGGTCAAGAGCCCCCGTCGGTGGGTCAAGAGCCCCCATCGGTGGGTCAAGAGCCCCGTCGGTGGGTCAAGAGCCCCGTCGGTGGGTCAAGAGCCCCGTCGGCGGGTCAAGAGCCCCATCGGCGGGTCAAGAGCCCCATCGGCGGGTCAAGAGCCCCATCGGCAATTCAAAAGCCCCATCGGCGATTCAAAAGCCCCATCGGTGGATCAAGAGTGCTTCTTATTTGAGACTGGCCAGCTGAAAGCCGGGACTCTTAAGTGGCCAACGAACACAGAGTGTTGACAACCAGCTATTAAAGTAGCAGCCGTGTGGGAAGGAAGGCATGTTATATCAGATGTTATATGGAAATCAAGTGTTAACTCTGAATTTTACTGTTTCCTACACAAAATCATATAGATCCTATTTTTTAAAAGAATTTTTATTGGTAGAACAATAAATTACCAAAGTTAACAGAAAAACATAAGATGGAATAATAGAGTGATAAAATGTAGATCATCAAAAGATAATATAGCAAGAAACAATCTGATACAGAGATCATATTTTTACAAATAGTCTCTCAAACATGGCACTGTAGGGAAGGGGTCACTGTAGTAATGAACGTGGGCCTCTGAGAAGCCTCTGTAGAAGGCAGGCTGTGTTCACAGCTGTCAGTCTGCTCTCCCAGCATCAAGAGCCAATGTCCGTCCAAGTGGAGAAAATGAATTTCCAGTCCCATTTAGAAACAGATGAAATGAAGCCTCATATTCACTGGTTATTTTTTGCTAATGGGCTGAAACCTTTCCCCCATCAGGGCAGCCACAAAGGCCAGTCGCATCACTCAAAGGTCACAGAAAAATTAATTTGATCACATTTTCCAGCTGCAAGCGGAAGAGTCTAAAAAAGGGAATGCTCCAGTGGGTTGTCTAGGAAACCAGAGGGTCCAGAGGAGTTGGCAGCCACTCAAGACGCGGCTCATGGCAGCTGGCGCGCGGTTCATTCTGGGGTTACCATGAACACAAAGGGCCACACAGACCTCATTGTAGCCTCCTTCCAGGCTTTTCTCCATCACACGGCACAAGAACATGGCGGAAGAGCGAAGAAGTCGTTACAAGAGTGGTAAGTAGGCATGGTGGCGGTGTCTTCCCATACAAGCATCCTTTGGATACGGCCATCATTCGATTCAGTTTCGTGAACCTGCAAGGACCCCTGTTAAATCAGTCACCACATCACTCTGCCATCCCTCAAGCCTGGCCTTGCAGCTTCTGAAGAAGTGGAGAAGTGTGGCTCAATGGTTAGAGCCGCAGACCCTGATGCAGAGTTCTGGCCCGGGACCAGGGTTCAATTTCCGACTCGGCAGGTCTTGGGCTCAATTTCCTCGGACCTGATTATTCTCACCTCGGTGCCTATTCTAATCAAGGGTCCCACTCTGTGACTCTGGGCAATAGCTTGCTTAATCTCCACAATGGCCCCAACAGCACTTGGATGCCTGACTGCACCTTGGGGGTGCCCAGGAGTGGACATTTCACAGGGAAAAGCCAGGAAGGGTTCCACAGCGGTATACGGACAGCACCGGGACACCTCCGGTGGAGGTTGTGCGCTTTACAAATGTCGGCATTTCATTTCTGAAGGAGCATTGGTACCACAGATTTATTCTAACTTCCATGGGTGATTTCATCTCCACCTAGAGGTTCTACTGGGACATCCCAGAAGGTGTACAGTTCTTCCAGATGTGTTGGGATGCAATAAGTGGCCATCTACAATACGTCTTCGTACACAAGGTATCTCATAAGCTCAAGCCCCGCCATTTAAAGTTGATTCAATTTCCTGCCACACAAAATTCAAGAAATACAAAAATGTTCCACATGTGTGCGTTTGGTGAACCATTGAGTGCACACTGGTGTTTCTAGAACCCTTGAGCAGCAGCCACAATATTTTGCTAAAGTAAGTCTAGGGGTGGGCGGAATGTGCATTGTCGCGCTACGCAAAGCTACGCGAAACGGTAAAAAAATCTCAGCGAACATGCGGAATTGCTTGTTCCACCCGTTTGCGATGCTTTTTTCCTGTTCGCGAACGCCGTTTGCATGTTCGGGGGGAAGTATCTCGTGAACACACATTTTGAAAGCGCATACAAACAAAAAATTTAGCAAAGTCGCGGATCACCGATTTTTTGGCAATTCCGCGTTCGTTGCGGAACGCAAAATTACCTACATAACGCAAATTGCGCGAGCGGAACGGAAGTTACTGCCCAGGCCTAGTAAAGACACCTCCTGTGAATTCTTATTTTTGTCAGGTTGAGAGTAGCAGAGGGTTATGTATCATAGTGTTTCTGTAGCATTTAGTCTTTCTGACACACGGGTCGAGGTATATCAGAAAAGCTAGGCGCGTGTTCGAGAAAAAAACAGAGTGGACAGAATGCAAACCCCTTGACTTGAGTGAGCAGTGAGCCCTTTAGGCACCGACCGGGCTGGGGGCCAGGGGGCTCAGGAGAGTAAAGTAAGTCCCCTCCATCAGTGGTAGCCCAACACTATACTCTACGCCTTGATGTTCCCGGAGTCCGCTCAGACCTTCTGCACCCACTGAGCAGACGATACTGTTAGTAACTTTGAATTTTGGACTTTATTGGGGTCCTTTAATGAAACTTGGAGGACTTCCTGATGTTCACGCCTTTCCTCAGCGCTCTCCGCCCTCACATACTCCTACCCAATGTCCCTCCAGGGAAGCTTCCGCTGGCGATCAGTTCCAACCTGCACTCCCACAAAGATGGATCTCAGCTCTGCTAGTGGACTGGACCCAGGTGCACCCACCCAAGCTCACATGCACCACGGTGGGACCGGCAACCTTGGACTGCGGGGCTCTTGGGACCTCTTCATCAAAGACTTGATGCTCACGAACGAGAGTCTATTCCAGAATCCATCTTCCCTCTCGGTATCGAGCACCAAAATAAATCAATCGCCTGTGAGCACCATGAACAGGGAACACCAATCTTGGCGACCCCGGTCAATGAGATTGTTGGCCCTCCCACGCTCGGGCTGCAGCAACGGCTACAAATGATTGGACAACCAACAGCACCTACAACAGGCTCGCCTTACCACTGCAACAAGGTCCATTTAACACCAAACCAGGTTGGAACCCCCAAGTCGCCCACCTGGGAACTTGCTGACTACTGCCAGCAGATATACCAGCCCCATGTGCACATCTACTGGGTACCAGATCCAAAGTGTGGACAAACAGCGCACTATAGGGTCCGATCAGTGGCACCTTACGTCCTGCACAATAACCCCAAAGACATTAAGACTTCTCGATTGTAAAATCGATAGGTGTCGCCACCCCCAAAACTGCCATTTAAGAGATTGGAAGGGTTCTGTCCCAGAGTGGCTTTGGGGGCAGTTACTATAACTCAAAGTGGGCACGGATGCACACAGGTAGGCGCACGCAAAACTGCACAGCGCACAATGTACCACCGCGCTGCAAGTCAAGTACAACGTGATGCAGAAATGAAGCGCAGAGCCAACCCCGGGCCAGAGGATTAAGAGAAGATGAACACAGTAAGGGGTGCAGAACTGGGGATCGAAGGCATGTCACTCCTGAGGGACAGAAGGTCTGCTTGCAAAACCTCACTCATCTAGGGTGAAACCAGACTTGAATTAGCAGCATGGCAAAGAACAAAGGAGCAGTCGTGGGGCTAATACTCAAAGCAAAGCCAAGTCAACAAGCAGCTTCCGGCCAGATTCATTTTGAGAGACTCAAGAGCAAGAAGGAACCAGCCAGGGGAAGGCACAGAAGTCCTGGAGGGGAGATCTTAGAAGGCCTGGGCCTAGTTCTGGTGACCCCTAGCAAAGCACAATGCTGAGACCACGAGACAGGGACTTGTCGGGGTTCGGTTTTGTTCTTCACCGGCTGAAGACAAAAAAAGTAACTGGAGGGCCTCAGGAAAAGGCCAGTGTATTGGGAACCTTGCCACATTGTGTCACCAACATGTTGTGGCAAAGCCACACATGGAGGGAAAGTGAACAAAACCAAATCTATTGGGTGTGTGTAAGAGGGGGGGGGCAGGACTCAATTTACAACATTCTTGGACAATCCAGGCTTTAAGAGCACTTAATTGAGAACTGGACATATTTCTAGGCACTCTTAATGTTTGTAGGCAGGAGGCTAGAAGCAGACAGCTTGAGACGTCTTCGCTGCGTCCCGCGACAGTAGGTGGGTGCCGGGCAGTATCCGGGGTGGATACTGTTCACCATTGGTGCTTTAAGGCCTAAAATTGATTATCCAACTAATCTCCTTAGCACATTTGACTCAAGTGATTACTTTTATGTTTCTCGTTGGGCGTTTTACTCTTTGCGACACAGGACGCTGGTGCAACACAAACTTTAATATGTCGCTTCCTGACGGTTTTGGTTATTCTCTATCCAATAAGACAATTTATTAATCTGTCAAGCATAGGGTTAAAGGTCACGTGCATGAGGCACGCCTCTTGTTATGTTCTTGGAAAGATTCCGAGGTCACACTAGTTTAACACAATCTCCTCCCCCACCCATTTCCCCCAAATAATGCACTTTGTGGGTTGATCTGAGCACTGAAGATGCAATAAAGATGTCCTTTGATTCTGACCCATGAAAAGATGAAACATTCTCCAGGTGAGCTGGTGCCAGGAGGAAGTTAGCTGAGCCGGAAGTAGTTCTGAAGTGTTGGGAAAAGCTTGGTAAAGAACCTAGAAGGAATGCGGCTCGACGCGCCCCACAACCCTTCCCTCAAGGTGGAGGGTTGGCACGCCCAGATGTGCAGGAGAAGAACCGCTCCCAAGGGTATAGTGCCAGGAATACCACGAGAGGATTGTGCAACTGCTATTCATGGAAGAGGCAAGGTGTGTTGTAAGCTTGTGAGTCACAGACCTTACAGTAAGTGCACTCCATGCGGAAGTGAAGACGCAGGAATCAACGCGGAGTCTTCGTCATCGAGGTCGAAGGGGGCGTAGATGAGGGAATCCAGGGTGAGCTAAAGATGTTCTTGAGGGAATTATGAACACATGAAATAATCCTAGACTCTTCCTTAAGAAGATGCAGGAGGTGTCCAGTGCGTGCCCAGGAGGACCGGATGCAGAACAAATTTTCAGGCTATTGACAAACATAAGTTGATCATGATCACATACGCGGATTATCTGAAACGTGGCTGGGCCTAGGCTAGGCGCTGCTCGTCCATCAAGGACAGGAAATTAATACGACTTACAATAGATTACTCGAAAAGAAAATGATGAATAAACTTGAGGGCTTTAAGAAAGCAGGGCAGTTAAGTCTCTGCCTTGAGGGGCCTTAAACAGACAGAGATCGCTGCAAATGAACGGTTTAAAGGTTGGTGGTCGTTAAAACCTGCCTGTGAAGATCCTGGAAGGAAGGAGTCAAGCACATCCTGGGGGGCGAGGAGCAGACCCCCTGGGTGCACAGCCTTTTTGATACTTACCTTGTAATGTTTCTCTGGCCACCAACATCCTGTGTATTACTTATGCAGCCGCCCAGTAAAGGTTCCAGCAGGTGAATTACACTCTGCCTGCCAACCTTTATGTCAGTCAACAATTGGCAATCTCTTCCCATGGTGGCCTGAATGTGGCCGACCAGTTCGACTTGGTAAGGTAGCTTGTCCTGGAAGCATACGCAGAAGCCACCGCCCACAGGCACACCCGAACCAATCAGCTGCCACGACACAACAAGGGATGTTGGCCTCAACCAAGGAGTGACGGAGGGGAGGTACAACTGGGGATTGATGGCACAAGGAGTGGTGGGTGGGGCACAGTGCCAACTCACAGGGGATATTAATGACAGAGCCATCCCAAGGGCAGGAGCAGAAACCAAGGGTCGTAGGGCTGTCCCATGTGGACAAGTACAACAGGCAGCCATGATGGAAGGGAGGCGGGACAAGGCGCGGGCAGGGCCCCAGTGTCAGAGGGCATCGGAAAAAGAAGGCCAACACTAAAATGGTTCCAAAACTTCCAAAAGTCGTGGGAAGGCTTCCAGCGAGCACCACGAGTCTAACATGGCCACAATGTTCATCCCAAGGAGGGGAGTCCAGTCAATAACGCTCATTACGCGCCCTCATCTGAGAGGGATGCCGCTGTAGGCCCGGAGCACCTAAGCGCGGAGGACAGTAACATGTGTGGTTGACAGCGTCACTAAGGTTACAAATGCAGTGAATGCACAATCATACTGGCAGAGTCACCTTGTAACGTCTCTCAAAATGTCAGATGTTGGGTGGCAGCGAAGAGCTGTAACAATAGTGATTGACTGGACCTGACCCACTCTCAAAAGTGCAATGAATGCAACAAAGACACCAGCACCGCTCTCAACGCCAACACCTCAACCCGAATACCATACCTGGACTCCGCCAAGATGCTCAACGCACACCTTACACGGACTTACAACTCATGTGACCTCAGGATGTGAACCCTCTTTGTTACACTGATTCACTGCAAGAGGCCTGCAGACAAACCTTGCACGTCTCCACCATACAACAGGATGGCCGGCGCAAGCCCACCGACAGGATGGCCGGCGCCAGCCCACCGACAGGAGGCCGGCGCCAGCCCACCGACAGGAGGCCGGCGCCAGCCCACCGACAGGAGGCCGGCGCCAGCCCACTGACAG
This sequence comes from Lissotriton helveticus, assembly GCF_964261635.1. Classification (NCBI taxonomy): domain Eukaryota; kingdom Metazoa; phylum Chordata; class Amphibia; order Caudata; family Salamandridae; genus Lissotriton; species Lissotriton helveticus. The sequence continues at coordinate 20,041,454 of NC_136072.1, forward strand.
GAGGCCGGCGCAAGCCCACCGACAGGATGGCCGGCGCCAGCCCACCGACAGGATGGCCGGCGCCAGCCCACCGACAGGATGGCCGGCGCCAGCCCACCGACAGGATGGCCGGCGCCAGCCCACCGACAGGATGGCCGGCGCCAGCCCACCGACAGGATGGCCGGCGCCAGCCCACCGACAGGATGGCCGGCGCCAGCCCACCGACAGGAGGCCGGCGCCAGCCCACCCACAGGAGGCCGGCGCCAGCCCACCGACAGGAGGCCGTCGCAAGCCCACTGACAGGAGATTGCCGCAAGCCCACCGACAGGAGACCGTCGCAAGCCCACCGACAGGAGACCGTCGCAAGCCCACCGACAGGAGACCGTCGCAAGCCCACCGACAGTAGACCGTCGCAAGCCCACCGACAGGAGACCGTCGCAAGCCCACCGACAGGAGACCGTCGCAAGCCCACCGACAGGAGACTGTCGCCAGCCCACCAACAGGATGACCGCCGCCAGCCCACCAACAGGATGACCGCCGCCAGCGTCAGAGTGGTGCGAGCAGACGTGGACACCCAAGTCTGGTTTCACTATTTCAATAAAGCAACTTGTTGAGAAATGTGTATGCGAACACCAAGCCCTGGGCAACACAAAGCACAGTCAGTAAAAAAACAGTTAAACAAAATGTTAGGAGCCCGGAGAGTGTCTCCTGGGAGGAGTGTGTCCATCAAGAAGGAAGAAAGCTAGGCCTAAGGTGGGCGGGAGGAAGCAGAGTGTAAGGATCTGTGAAAAAATCACACCTCCGCTGCAGAGGGGGATTGGAATTTTCACCAGAGGATTACTCCAGGGTGGAATCTCCTCTGCTAAGGCGGAGAAGTGTTGCCCCACTGCTTTTAAGTCTGGCTGGGCAGTGAACTCCGCTCACTGAGCTTTCTGCACTCGGCGTTACGCGGAGCCCTGGGAATTCCGAAAAAACTCTACTCCGCATAGCAGAACAGAGTTTTATCCTTCACTTGCGTTACTCAAAGTCAAGTTGTCGAGCGCAAGCAAGGGAAATCCATCTTCCAGCAAGATTTTTCCTTGTTTGAGATAGTCAACATCAAGTTGGCGAGCGTGAGCATGGAAAATCAACCTCCCAGCGAGATTTCTTAACGCGGACGGTCAGATTTCTCACTGCGAGTGGTCACATATGCTCCAGACGGCTCATGTTGAGAAACCACCTTTTGCGTAAAGAAAACTGCTGCTCGAGTAAAAATCTACTCAAGCGGCAGAAAGGAAGCAACGCCCTCTTGCGCTGTGCATGGCGCCGTTCACGAGGATTGCACAGTGAGGACAAGCACTTGACACTGAAAATCACAGTGAACGGCATTTATCTAAAGAAACTCTGCCACTTGCGGAACTTCGCGTAGCGTGGCGGAGGTTTTTTTTTGCACTTCGCAGAGTTCCGCCCAGGCTTACTTTTAAGCAGTGTAAATAAAGGAAACATAAAAGTACAATAGCAAAGTTATTCTCATTTCATGTTTCGTGCTGCTTTGCCAGCGTGCGGGTGGGTGGGGCTGCTCTCCTCTCAGGGCAGGAGCGGTTTGCCCACTCCAAGTGTGCAATGACTGTTTTGGCCCTAGGGCCGGCCAAAACAGTCATGCGCACTTCACATGTTCTGCACCCAGACGGCATTACATCCTGGGTGGAGAACATACCCAGGACCCAGCCCTGTTTGAGCACCGAACCACTGCGCTCAGACCAACCACAGCGCTGCATTGCAGTGTTGCGATTAGTCAGGGGAGCCTGGGTGCTTACCAATCACAATGCTACATTGTAGCGTTGTGATTGGTCAGGGGAGTATGGGTGCTTCCTGGTTCCTGTTCGGCACCAGCAGAGTCTATGGGCAGAGGAGAGACGCGGCGGTGATAAGGTAAGTTTTAATTTATTTTTATTTTTGTACATCGCCCCCTCGCTCCGGCCAAACCACCCCGGATCAGTACTGGCCACCATTTTTGGGGACAGAGGGAACTGTTCACCAGCTCCTAAACCTGAAATCAAGGTGCAGACAAGGAGTACTTGAGACACCCCTGCACTGAAGCAAACAAAGCGCTGAAGTAGTAAGGCGAGGGGGGGGGGGCTCTGAGCAGATGGGAGAGAAGGAGAAAGATGTCTGTGATATAAGCAGCTTTACATCAAAGCATTAAAAAAGCACCGGGGAGGGAGGGGCCAGGAGGGAGCAGATCAGTGAGTGACTATCAAACACCAGAGACAGGAGTAAGTCCAGAGGAGGATTGAAGATAAGATACCTGGGGTAACGGCCGCAACGCCGCATCAGGTGGGGGGGGTCGAGGTATTGACAGGTCATCAAAAGTGGCTAGAAAAGCAGGCAGGGAAGCAAGCACAAGGTGCCCGAGCACACCAATGCGCCCAGGGGTGAAATTAGGAAGTTCTTAGCAGGGTAAAGCTGGGACAAAATAGGCCCAGGCACCAAAATAAAAAAGTGTTCCCCCCCCCCCCCTTAAGCAATTAGCTATAAAATGTGGGCTACACTGGGGGATCTTAGCCTGCAAGTGGGCACAGCAGAGCCCGAAGAGGGATGGGGAGGGGAGCACAAACAAGAAACTACTCAAACTGAGCCCCCATATTGCAGCCCATAACGATGATGGATTTATCCCAGATCTGTGACTGGGGGTGAATGTTTGATTAATTCAGCATTCCGTCCATCATCTGTTCTTTTTGCAAATGTTGCCCTAAGTGGGACGGGTATGCCTAGACGTGGGTCCGGTGCGCGCTACGCCACCAGATTCAAGCTATCCTGGCTGACGAGGGGTGTTACCCCGCAACCGGCCCTAAAATGCTTGTTTCTGGTCCAAGAGGACATGGCTTGGCAGTTCGGGCTGGACTGTTCCCATGAGGCACAGGTTCAAGACTGATTTGCATATGGCTGGGTCCAAACTGGGGTGGCATAGTGGGTAAAAGAACGATGGATTTAACCCAGATCTGTGACTGGGGGTGAATGTTTGATTAAATCAGCATTTCGTCCATCATCTGTTCTTTTGGCAGTGGTCACAACTGAAACACCCCCGCCCCTTAAAGCCCCCCCAACCCCGTGCTCTCCTGTCCACCAGAGTTCGACCCCAAACATTGCCCGTGGCTTTTGTGGGCACCTTCAGCGTGTTAAAGGATGGGCCGTTTTAGAGTACAGAACCCGTCCAGGGTCACACAGCGCGCTCATCTGCGCCGGGCTTCCCGCCAAGGGTGTTATTAAGCGTTTACTGGACACAACCGACACCAGCTCGATTCACTCTGTCAGGCAAGGCCAGAGATATGACAGCGCAGTCAAACAGGGCAGAACAACTGTCATATGCAGAGAAAAATCACTTTATTCAGCTGCCGCCTTCACAAAAAGCAAGACCATTTATTCAATGGATGAAAGTGGTTCCAATGTTACTAATGCTCAGTTTTCTCTCAGTGTCAAGGTCAACACAAGCGTCAGAACAATGCACAGCAAATACTAGCCTAGTAGGATATTAAAAATGTATTTGGAACAGTCATTTCAGGACCTACAACTACAGCCACTGATGCAACCGACCGCGAAATAAGAAATGAATTTACGACGAGTCCTCAATTGGGGCGCGTGACCTGACGCATAGTTTATAACTCCATTCAATTAACTCTGTACACCCCCCCCCCCACCTTCCACCCCATCACTTCTACTTCCGGACCCCGAGGGCTGGGATCGGTGCCTGCCCGGCTGCTCGCTAGAACGAATCGTGGAATCAAATTCAAAATACAAAAACAAGCTAAAAAATGAAGATTGTTAAACTAATGGTTTGGTAGAAAAATGCTGGGGGGAGGGGGTGAGCACAGTTCTAAAAAGTTAAAACAGTAAATTAATCCAACTCAAAGGTTATGATATAAGTCATGGAAGGGCTTCGGTGCGCTACAAGGGGAGGATAATCCTCAGGGGAAGGGCTACGGTGCGCCCTCGGGTGAGGATAAACCTCAGGCGAAGGGCTGCGGTGCGCCCTCAGGTGAGGATAAACCTCAGGGGAAGAGCTACGGTGCGCCCTCGGGTGAGGATAAACCTCAGGGGAAGAGCTACGGTGCGCCCTCGGGTGAGGATAAACCTCAGGGGAAGGGTTACTGTGCGCCCTCAGGTGAGGATAAACCTCAGGGGAAGGGTTACTGTGCGCCCTCAGGTGAGGATAAACCTCAGTGGAAGGGCTACGGTACGTCCTCAGGTGAGGATAAACCTCAGGGGGAAGGGCTACGGTGCGCTCCATGGTGAGGATAAACCTCAGGGGAAGGGCTTCGGTGCGCCCTCAGGTGAGGATAAACCTCAGGGGAAGAGCTACGGTGCGCCCTCAGGTGAGGATAAACCTCAGGGGAAGGGTTACTGTGCGCCCTCAGGTGAGGATAAACCTCAGTGGAAGGGCTACGGTACGCCCTCAGGTGAGGATAAACCTCAGGGGAAGGGCTTCGGTGCGCCCTAAGGTGAGGATAAACCTCAGGGGAAGGGTTACTGTGCGCCATCAGGTGAGGATAAACCTCAGGCGAAGGGCTACGGTGCGCTCCATGGTGAGGATAAACCTCAGGGGAAGGGCTTCGGTGCGCCCTCAGGTGAGGATAAACCTCAGGGGAAGGGCTACGGTGCGCCCTCAGGTGAGGATAAACCTCAGTGGAAGGGCTTCGGTGCGCCCTCAGGTGAGGAGAAACCTCAGGGGAAGGGCTACGGTGCGCTACCAGGTGAGGATAAACCTCAGGGGAAGGGCTAGGGTGCGCCCTCAGGTGAGGATAAACCTCAGGGGAAGGGCTACGGTGGGCCCTCAGGTGAGCATAAACCTCAGGGGAAGGGCTACGGTGCGCCCTCGGGTGAGGATAAACCTCAGGGGAAGAGCTACGGTGCGCCCTCGGGTGAGGATAAACCTCAGGCGAAGGGCTACGGTGCGCTCCATGGTGAGGATAAACCTCAGGGGAAGGGCTTCGGTGCGCCCTCAGGGGAGGATAAACCTCAGGGGAAGAGCTACGGTGCGCCCTCAGGTGAGGATAAACCTCAGGGGAAGGGTTACTGTGCGCCCTCAGGTGAGGATAAACCTCAGTGGAAGGGCTATGGTACGCCCTCAGGTGAGGATAAACCTCAGGGGAAGGGCTTCGGTGTGCCCTAAGGTGAGGATAAACCTCAGGGGAAGGGCTACGGTGCGCCCTCGGGTGAGGATAAACCTCAGTGGAAGGGCTTTGGTGCGCCATCAGGTGAGGATAAACCTCAGGCGAAGGGCTACGGTGCGCTCCATGGTGAGGATAAACCTCAGGGGAAGGGCTTCGGTGCGCCCTCAGGTGAGGATAAACCTCAGGGGAAGGGCTACGGTGCGCCCTCGGGTGAGGATAAACCTCAGTGGAAGGGCTTCGGTGCGCCATCAGGTGAGGATAAACCTCAGGGGAAGGGCTGCGGTGCGCCGGCAGGTGAGGATAAACCTCAGGGGAAGGGCTACGGTGCGACCTCAGGTGAGGATAAACCTCAGGGAAAGGGCTACGGTTCACTCCAAGGTGAGGATAAACCTCAGGGGAAGGGCTACGGTGTGTCCTCAGGTGAGGATAAACCTCAGGGGAAGGGCTGCGGTGCGCCCTCAGGTGAGGATAAACCTCAGTGGAAGGGCTACGGTGGGTCCTCAGGTGAGGATAAACCTCAGGCGAAGGGTTACGGTGCGCTCCATGGTGAGGATAGACCTCAGGGGAAGGACTACAGTGCGCCCTCAGGTGAGGATAAACCTCAGGTGAAGGTCTACAGTGCACTCCATGGTGAGGATAAACCTCAGGGGAAGGGCTTTGGTGCGCTCCAAGGTGAGGATAAACCTCAGAGGAAGGGCTACAGTGCACTCCAAGGTGAGGATAAACCTCAGGGGAAGGGCTACGGTGCGCCCTAGGGTGAGGATAAGCCTCAGGGGAAGGGCTACAGTGCGCCCTCAGGTGAGGATAAACCTCAGGGGAAGGGCTACGATGCGCCCTCAGGTGAGGATAAACCTCAGGGGAAGGGCTACGATGCGCCCTCAGGTGAGGATAAACCTCAGGGGAAGGGCTTCGGTGCGCCCTCAGGTGAGGATAAACCTCAGGGGAAGGGCTTCGGTGCGCTACAAAGTGAGGATAAACCTCAGGGGAAGGGCTACGGTGCGCCCTCAGGTGAGGATAAACCTCAGTGGAAGGACTACAGTGCACTCCAAGGTGAGGATAAACCTCAGGCGAAGGGCTACGGTGCGCCCTAGGGTGAGGATAAGCCTCAGGGGAAGGGCTACAGTGCGCCCTCAGGTGAGGATAAACCTCAGGGGAAGGGCTACGGTGCGCCCTCAGGTGAGGATAAACCTCAGGGGAAGGGCTTCGGTGCGCCCTCAGGTGAGGATAAACCTCAGGGGAAGGGCTTCGGTGCGCTACAAAGTGAGGATAAACCTCAGGGGAAGGGCTACGGTGCGCCCTCAGGTGAGGATAAACCTCAGTGGAAGGACTACAGTGCACTCCAAGGTGAGGATAAACCTCAGGGGAAGGGCTACGGTGCGCCCTAAGGTGAGGATAAACCTCAGGGGAAGGGCTACAGTGCACCCTAAGATGAGGATAAACCTCAGGGGAAGGGCTACGGTGCACCCTAAGATGAGGATAAACCTCAGGGGAAGGGCTACAGTGAGCTCAAAGGTAAGGACACACCTCAGTGAAAGGGCTACGGTGCGCCCTCAGGTGAGGATAAACCTCAGGGAAAGGGCTACGGTGCGCCCTCAGGTGAGGATAAACCTCAGTGGAAGGACTACAGTGCACTCCAAGGTGAGGATAAACCTCAGGGGAAGGGCTACGGTGCGCCCTAAGGTGAGGATAAACCTCAGGGGAAGGGCTACAGTGCACCCTAAGATGAGGATAAACCTCAGGGGAAGGGCTACGGTGCACCCTAAGATGAGGATAAACCTCAGGGGAAGGGCTACAGTGAGCTCAAAGGTGAGGACACACCTCAGTGAAAGGGCTGCGGTGCGCCCTCAGGTGAGGATAAACCTCAGTGGAAGGGCTACGGTGGGTCCTCATCTATCTTGGCTGAAAAGCTTCATTTCCAACAGATCACAAAATGTTCGCCTGGGCTCCCACTATTCCATCTCAAGGGAGCTCACGAAGGGGGTTCCACAGGGCTCATGCCTAAGCCCCACATTATTTAATGTGTATGTGGCCCCCCTGGCGAAGGTCGCAAGGAAATTTGGGTTTATACCAATATCCTATGCAGACGACACCCAGCTGTTATTTCCATTCCAAAACATGACTTCTGCAGTAAGGAACTCCTTTGCTGCTGGAATGAGAGCTATAGCTGGATGGATGACCTCCAATTGCCTACAGTGCAATGTGGGCAAGACGGAGGTCATGCTCTTTGGAAATGCCCCCCTCCTTTGGTCGCCTGAGTGGTGGCCATCGGAATTAGGTACAGCTCCTTGCCCCAAGGAAAGTGTGAAAAATCTGGGTGTTAAATTAGATCAATCCCTGGTACTAAAAGATCATGCCACACAGGTCACGGGAACCTGCATGAGAGTCATTGGCCTACTCAGAAGGGTTTTCCCTTACTTAGCTGACCATCATCGGAGAACACTAGTGCAAACTTTAGTTATGAGTAGGCTTGACTACTGCAACGGATTGTTTATATCCGCTAATATAGAACAGCTGAAGAGATTACAGGTTGTCCAAAATACTGCTGCCAGATTGATCCTCAACGTCCCTGCTAGATCCCCTTCACACCCTCTATTGAATAAACTACACTGGCTCCCTATACGTCAGAGAGTACAATTTAAGATTTGTTGTACCATCCACAAGTGCTTATACGGCACTGGCCCTAGGTATCTGACAGAAATCTTTCAATTTTATCAGCCTGGAAGAACTCTAAGATCTGGAAATCAAGCTTTGCTACAGATCCCTAGGATCAAAAGAGAAAGACAAGGAGGCCGGGCCCTTGCATTTAGAGGTCCTACTCTATGGAATTCCTTACCCCCTTTCCTAAGACAAAATTCAAATCTTCTTACTTTTAGAAAACACTTGAAGACGTACCTGTTCCCTGTCTAAGTATCCTTCGATATGTCATACAAACTTGCGGTCATTCTTTAATTTCGGTACAACACAGCGCGGAGATATCTCCTGCGAGATCGAATTCCTGCGCTTTACAAGAAACTTAAATAAATAAATAAATAAGGGTCTCAAGGCGCTTGTACGAATACCGCTGTGGAACCCATCCTGGCTTTCCCTGTGAGGTGTCCACTCCTGGGCACCCCCATGGTGGAGGCCAGGCATCCTTAGCGTTGTGGGGGCTGTTGTGGCGATTAAGCAAGCTATTGCCCAGAGTTGCAGAGTTTGACTCATGATTGAAATAGGCACTGAGGCGAGAATTATCAGGTCCGGGGAATTTTTGAGCTCAAGACCCGCTGAGGTGGGGAATTGAACCCTGGTCCCGGGCTAGACCTCTGCATCAGGGTCTGCCGCTCTAACCATTGAGCCACACTTCTCCAACAAACTGATCCGCATGAATACATGCAGCCCTCAATTCAACTTCATAACAGAGAAATTTAGTAAAAACTGGAAAAAGTGGACGTCTGGAACGGTAGGTTTGGAAGTACCTGTGTTCGCATTCAGAAAATTAATGAGGATACAAGACAACTTGAGACACACTAGACCGAAAAGAAAGATGCAGAGAAGAGTTGAAAGACCGCTATGGAACCTCCCTCTGGTCACTGGACTTTCTTCTATGTGGTAAATATGATGTCTGCACTCTCACTACAAAACAAACTATGGAAATTGACGTGGATAATTAGACAGCGACGTACAAACTGTAATTCGATAAATGTGTGATATCTCATCGAATACCTTGCAAACGAAAGGATATTGAAAAACCTCTAGGAAGGTAAATCACACATTAATGGACATCTTAGAACAATTAGAAGCATGAAAACTATGACTACACACAGCAAAAAAAATTGATAGAAACATATTGAGAGTGATCTTGACTGTTCCGCATTAGAAAAGTTGCCGACACAAAATGATATGAACGCGGGAGAGTTCAGATAGATCCAGCATTGGATCCATCGCCTGGGGACTCAATCTAACGGATATAATGAGGAGATTCCTTGGTCTCCACTGCACGGAGACGTGTTTCGTCTCCACACACTAGAGCAGGACGATGGGAATGGGGTTGTGATCCTTTGAAATATGGTTCCGGGTTCTTCGGACTAGTCTCAGACACAGAGTGAAAAATCTATATTCCCTTAGATCTGTACAATAATTAAATGCCAGACAATTCCCTGTGGTCGACTATTCTAAATTAGCAAGTCCTGGGAGGTACCCTGGCATTGGCTTTCGTAAGGTCATTCTTTTTTACCCAACCATTGCCAGCAGTTTTCTGTGCTGATATAGGAAGTCACTAACAATATCCTGGCATTGGCACACGTTATGTAAATCTTTCCTCATAGGTTTTTTTTCTTGTCATCTTAGCTACATTTTTTTTCATCAATAAACCTTTTCTGTGCACTCTTAGGTAGCTTAAAAAACACCAACAAGGAACTCCAAACACACTATAGCATTGAGCTGCGATTCCCAGGGACCTCGCGACTGGGAAATTGCGATGACATCACACGGTGCGAGTCCAGGAAAAGTGCATGACACACCACACCTCAAGGGGGACATAGCAACACAGATAGCAAATAAAACGCCCATCCTACCCCAACGCCAAACATTATTACGGCAGAGGGTAGGCGGGGACCAGGTAAAAATACAGACACAACCTCTTGAAAAACTGGCTTGAGAGATAGAAGTGTGTAGTGGTACTGGGGACTACTGGGCGAACAGGTGATTGCGGGGCCTTGGTCAAGTGTGAGTAGTTACAATCCTCCGCAATCATCATGGGTGTAACGCCAAGTGTCCCTTTAAGTAGAAATGGAACAAAGTCATTTTTTGCCCACAATTAACATAATCCCAATCAATTGCATAGGAGCCATATTATCAGTTATTGATTAATGTAAAGAAGTGTGTTGCTGATTATTAAAATTGTCATATTCTTCGAGGATTGGTCGGAAGCATAAAAACGTCGCCAATCCTATCCCTACCCATGATGGAGGAGGTGTAATACGTGGCATTTAAAATATGGCAGTGACGACATGCAAGTGATATTTTTACTCCCAAAAGTCCGATGAAGAATGGACTAATATCCTGTTCCCGTATAAGTGTGCGACTACAGAGGGCATCACCCCTATATCGACCATGATGACTGGATATCCCGTAGTAGGGGTCAAGTGGAATGAGAGAGAGTGTGTGTACTCACCTTTCCCACGAGTGCCGTTAATTTGCAGTAATTGCGTATTTTTCAATTTAGCAACTTCACATTCATGTATTTTTATTCTCACATTAGTGGTGTCTGTACAATTAGGATGATTTTATTGCTTTTATCTACACACTCAGGTTACGTTCCTTTCGACCTCGTGAGTAAGAAAACATTTTCCTTATTTGGACAAATGTGTGCATGAGTACATGTACTTAGATAGGGATGTTTCTTACCCCTATGAAGAGCTCTGACACATATGAGAAATACTATAGGTGTGAGTGGAGTGTAGGTGTGAAGTAAGTTTTAAAAATACCTGACTAGTAGGTCACCCTACTTTATTTCTGCCTCTAGTTGATATGCTTAAAATGAGGGGAATAGTGTGGAAAAAAATAGGTTTAATGAGTCTATTTTTTCAGGTCAACATGTTTCGACCCTTGCCCCTATTGGCTCTTCATCAGGACCATAGGAACCTAGTTACCTTGCAAGACCTGCAGAGTCACGCAACATACATCTTGCGGTCCACGGGTGAGCTGATTAGGCGCAGAGGGCGACTTTGACGAAGGTGTGACTACAGGTCCCCCTGCTCCCTGGAGAGATCATGACACACTAATGCGTCATCTATAATATACGCCGCGACGTAACACCATTCAGTAATATCGTATATATATTGTGTGACTCTGTATGGCATGAAAGGTAAATGTGTTCCTATTTAGGACATCAAGGAGTGGTACCGAAAGGAAGTAGGTGCCTATGGTCCTGACGCAGAGCCAGTAGGGGTAAGGCTCGAAACGTGTTGACCCACAGGGCGTACTTCAAATCAGTAGCGCAATGCAAACAACGGGCAGGCTGTAAAATGTCATGATGGGCCCTGGAGTCCCCCAATTTCTAAAGTAGAGAGGGCGTGGCCCCCACTATCCAAGAGATGGGCTACCAAACACAACAAATGTATAAACAAAGAATTATCTGGGAGATTTGTCTCGCATTTATAATTGGTTCATGAGTTCTTAAAGAATAGTGGATTTACAATATATTTATATCCTACATATGGCTGAATGTGGTAGATTGACTCTTTGAAAGTTGGAATCCAAGAGAATTCTTTGTCTATACATGCGTCCCCCAATATCTCACAGATATTCACTAACCTTAGGCTGAATGGTAACCCTCCTGAAAGACTAAAGGCCACCTGAATGGTTTGGGGGTTCTCTGTGTCGCAGGGACATGTGTTACGCTTACGCCCCCGAACACAGATTGATGACAGGCACTGGGTGAGCTGCAGAGAGAACCAGACATGTGTAGTCTAAACTAAAAGGATTGAACGCAGACCCCTGCTAAGTTCCCTAGACTGCCATTTGAAAATCCTAATTCCTTAAGGAGAAGTTTTCCCAACTCTGGAAAGTCATCAGCACAGGGATCCTTGGGGCACTGGTCAGCAGAGGCAGGTCAAGACCAGGAGAGGGAAAAACTGGAGGTGAGGAGCTAACATACCTTTTGTAGTGTTCGTCTACAACTCAGGGGCCACGACCTATGACCCCAACAGAGAGACTAGGATTCCTACAACTTCCATACTGAGCCATGACTCATATCCGCAAAAAGGGCGCCAGACACTCCTTTTCCTCTGATCTACTGGACACAAAAGGGTCTTGGGGACCAAAAGGAATGTCGCACAGTGTGCTCTTGGGGCTGCCAGCAGCAGCCGCCATCTACTGGTCCTGCAGACTCGAGGTCTCTTCTTAACCCTGGGACCCCCGGGCCTCTAAAGATGACCCCAGAGAGGCCCGGGCAGGGACCAGCTGCCCATCAACTTTAAAGGATCTTGGCACGGGCGCATTCCTGGCTGAGTCGAGGACAATTCTGGGAAGAGAACAGTTGTCTTGAGCACAGCAGAGGTTATAAAATAAAATTCAAGCCTACATACTTGAGGGTTTTTTTAAGCAGCCAAAAGACTCCGGGTACCCACGGTAAAGCTAAATTAGCCGTTGCGTAGCAACCACAGTTTCTTGGGTTGGCGGAAGGGGAGGTGGGCGCAGTGCGCTGGATGCTTCGGGGGTAGACACCACTTTAATGATATCTGGGGGCTCCCGGGGAGGGGGCGGGGGGAGTGGGCCATGTTCTCAGTGGCACAGGGCTGTGGCCACCTGCAAGTCTCGGGTGCAGAGGGGGCGGGACAGAGTCCACCAGGCTGACCTCTGACCCCAAGGAGGAGACCTGGGCAGGGGGTAGGGGAAGGAGGGAGGGCGGCTGGTTCTACACCCCTTCTCTCTGCACCCCCAGTGATGCTCCAGCTGTCTGCGCCCCCGCGCCCCAAGTTATCATTAAGTGGGAAGGCCCAGCCAGCGCGCAGCATCCGGGGGAGCGCGCGTGGCACGTGGATCCAGAAGCTTCCCGCACGTGCAGGAGGCCCTTGGGGTGTTCAACGCCCCCCAGGAAATCTCCAATGGTCCCCAGAAGCCGTGCATCAACGAGCTCGCTCAGCAGGGGGCCACCCACGTCATCAGCCGTGCCAAAAAAAAGAACAAACGCAAAACAAGTAGGAACTAGAAATAAAGTGCGGTCTGTGAGTGAGTGAAGCTGTGAATGAGGGGGGGGGGGGGGGGGCTGGAAGCACGGTGCAGATAATTACAGAGCGCCTGGTGCCACGCTTCGATGCGCCCTGACAGCAGCAGCGCAGCGTCCTCTGGCGTCACCTGCCTGCTGCGCCCGGGCGCACAGTGTGACAGACAGGCGGACAGGCAGCCGGGGTTATTAAAAGCCTAATGATGGCATGGCGTCGCCTGGGAGGCAGCGCCTGAGGCGGGGCCCCCGGCGGTGCTCGGGAGAAGAGGGGGCCCCTCCGCTCCACGCGTGGAGGGCTGTGCGCCTCCTGAGAGCGGAGGAGGCAGATGCATACATGGGGGCGGGCGGCTCCGCATCTCACCCGCGGTTCTGAGGACTCGGTGAGGGGCAGATATTTAGCACAGACGCGCGTCTGAACACTGGCTGCATCACAGACACGTCAGAGCTGCAAAAGAGGCTCGAAAGTTTCAGCATAATCTAAAGTCTCGCTCAGTGGTGGCACGCATTTCATCCAAACTCTGAAGAAAGGAGGAGTCCTGCCCAGGTCTGTCCCCGCCATGCAAGGAAAGGTAGTATCAGGATTAAGAAAAAATAAAGGGGTTCACAATCCCGGGGCACGACTCCAGCGGGGGCTTGGGGTCACCACCCGGGGCATAACCTCCATCACCAATGGACAGCGCATCGCACCAGGTTACTCACTGTAATCAATGTGGCCATACTACTTAATCCGAATCAACAGCAGGTTAACCATAACATGACAAATAACTCGCTCCTAGCTAAGGTCAAAGGCGCGGTGCTGCAGCAACACTCGACCACAGCACCCCAAGATCATAACCCCCCGAGTGGAGGTGTCCAGATCACCCGGCAGGACGAACCTGTGCAACTCATCCCAGCAAGACTCGGTCCAACTCAACCCAGCAAGACTCGGTCCAACTCAACCCAGCAAGACCCCGTCCAACTCAACCCAACAAGACCCGGTCCAACTCAACCCAGCAAGACCCGGTCCAACTCAACCCAGCAAGACCCCGTCCAACTCATCCCAGCAAGACCCCGTCCAACTCAACCCAACAAGACCCGGTCCAACTCAACCCAGCAAGGCTCCGTCCAACTCATCCCCAGCAAGGCTCCGTCCAACTCATCCCCAGCAAGGCTCCGTCCAACTCATCCCAGCAAGACCCGGTCCAACTCAACCCAGCAAGACCCGGTCCAACTCAACCCAGCAAGACCCCGTCCAACTCATCCCAGCAAGACTCCGGTCCAACTCAACCCAGCAAGACCCGGTCCAACTCAACCCAGCAAGACCCCGTCCAACTCATCCCAGCAAGACTCCGGTCCAACTCAACCCAGCAAGACCCCGTCCAACTCATCCCAGCAAGACCCCGTCCAACTCATCCCAGCAAGACTCCGGTCCAACGCATCCCAGCAAGACTCGGTCCAACTCATCCCAGCAAGGCTCGGTCCAACTCAACCCAGCAAGGCTCGGTCCAACTCATCCCAGCAAGACCCCGTCCAACTCATCCCCAGCAAGGCTCCGTCCAACTCATCCCAGCAAGACCCCGTCCAACTCAACCCAGCAAGACTCGGTCCAACTCATCCCAGCAAGACTCCGTCCAACTCATCCCAGCAAGGCTCCGTCCAACTCATCCCAGCAAGACCCCGTCCAACTCAACCCAGCAAGACTCGGTCCAACTCATCCCAGCAAGACTCGGTCCAACTCAACCCAGCAAGACCCGGTCCAACTCAACCCAGCAAGACTCGGTCCAACTCATCCCAGCAAGACTCCGTCCAACTCATCCCAGCAAGACCCGGTCCAACTCATCCCAGCAAGACTCCGTCCAACTCATCCCAGCAAGGCTCCGTCCAACTCATCCCCAGCAAGGCTCCGTCCAACTCAACCCAGCAAGGCTCCGTCCAACTCATCCCAGCAAGGCTCCGTCCAACTCATCCCAGCAAGACTCCGTCCAACTCATCCCAGCAAGACCCGGTCCAACTCAACCCAGCAAGACTCCGTCCAACTCATCCCAGCAAGGCTCCGTCCAACTCATCCCAGCAAGACTCCGTCCAACTCATCCCAGCAAGACTCCGTCCAACTCATCCCAGCAAGGCTCGGTCCAACTCAACCCAGCAAGGCTCGGTCCAACTCATCCCAGCAAGACCCCGTCCAACTCATCCCCAGCAAGGCTCCGTCCAACTCATCCCAGCAAGACCCCGTCCAACTCAACCCAGCAAGACTCGGTCCAACTCATCCCAGCAAGACTCCGTCCAACTCATCCCAGCAAGGCTCCGTCCAACTCATCCCAGCAAGACCCCGTCCAACTCAACCCAGCAAGACTCGGTCCAACTCATCCCAGCAAGACTCCGTCCAACTCATCCCAGCAAGGCTCCGTCCAACTCATCCCAGCAAGGCTCCGTCCAACTCATCCCAGCAAGACCCCGTCCAACTCAACCCAGCAAGACTCGGTCCAACTCATCCCAGCAAGACCCCGTCCAACTCAACCCAGCAAGACTCGGTCCAACTCATCCCAGCAAGACCCGGTCCAACTCAACCCAGCAAGACTCCGTCCAACTCATCCCAGCAAGACTCCGTCCAACTCATCCCAGCAAGGCTCGGTCCAACTCAACCCAGCAAGGCTCGGTCCAACTCATCCCAGCAAGACCCCGTCCAACTCATCCCCAGCAAGGCTCCGTCCAACTCATCCCAGCAAGACCCCGTCCAACTCAACCCAGCAAGACTCGGTCCAACTCATCCCAGCAAGACTCCGTCCAACTCATCCCAGCAAGGCTCCGTCCAACTCAACCCAGCAAGACTCGGTCCAACTCATCCCAGCAAGACTCCGTCCAACTCATCCCAGCAAGACTCCGTCCAACTCATCCCAGCAAGACTCCGTCCAACTCATCCCAGCAAGGCTCCGTCCAACTCATCCCAGCAAGGCTCCGTCCAACTCATCCCAGCAAGACCCCGTCCAACTCAACCCAGCAAGACTCGGTCCAACTCATCCCAGCAAGACCCGGTCCAACTCAACCCAGCAAGACTCGGTCCAACTCATCCCAGCAAGACTCCGTCCAACTCAACCCAGCAAGACTCGGTCCAACTCATCCCAGCAAGACTCGGCCCAACTCATCCCAACAAGGCTCCGTCCAACTCATCCCAGCAAGACCCCGTCCAACTCATCCCAGCAAGACTCCGTCCAACTCATCCCAGCAAGGCTCCGTCCAACTCATCCCAGCAAGGCTCCGTCCAACTCATCCCAGCAAGGCTCCGTCCAACTCATCCCAGCAAGACCCCGTCCAACTCAACCCAGCAAGACTCGGTCCAACTCATCCCAGCAAGACCCCGTCCAACTCAACCCAGCAAGACTCGGTCCAACTCAACCCAGCAAGACTCCGTCCAACTCATCCCAGCAAGACTCCGTCCAACTCATCCCAGCAAGACTCCGTCCAACTCATCCCAGCAAGGCTCGGTCCAACTCAACCCAGCAAGGCTCGGTCCAACTCATCCCAGCAAGACCCCGTCCAACTCATCCCAGCAAGACTCCGTCCAACTCATCCCAGCAAGGCTCCGTCCAACTCATCCCAGCAAGACCCTGTCCAACTCAACCCAGCAAGACTCGGTCCAACTCATCCCAGCAAGACTCCGTCCAACTCATCCCAGCAAGGCTCCGTCCAACTCATCCCAGCAAGGCTCCGTCCAACTCATCCCAGCAAGACCCCGTCCAACTCAACCCAGCAAGACTCGGTCCAACTCATCCCAGCAAGACCCGGTCCAACTCAACCCAGCAAGACTCGGTCCAACTCATCCCAGCAAGACTCCGTCCAACTCATCCCAGCAAGGCTCCGTCCAACTCATCCCAGCAAGGCTCCGTCCAACTCATCCCAGCAAGACCCCGTCCAACTCAACCCAGCAAGACTCGGTCCAACTCAACCCAGCAAGACCCGGTCCAACTCAACCCAGCAAGACTCGGTCCAACTCATCCCAGCAAGACTCCGTCCAACTCAACCCAGCAAGACTCGGTCCAACTCATCCCAGCAAGACTCGGCCCAACTCATCCCAACAAGACTCGGCCCAACTCATCCCAACAAGACTCGGTCCAACTCATCCCAGCAAGACTCGGCCCAACTCATCCCAACAAGACTCCGTCCAACTCATCCCAGCAAGACCCGGTCCAACTCAACCCAGCAAGACTCGGTCCAACTCATCCCAGCAAGACTCGGTCCAACTCAACCCAGCAAGGCTCGGTCCAACTCATCCCATCAAGACCCCGTCCAACTCATCCCCAGCAAGGCTCCGTCCAACTCATCCCAGCAAGACCCCGTCCAACTCAACCCAGCAAGACTCGGTCCAACTCATCCCAGCAAGACTCGGTCCAACTCAACCCAGCAAGGCTCCGTCCAACTCATCCCCAGCAAGACTCGGCCCAACTCAACCCAGCAAGGCCCCGGTCCAACTCATCCCAGCAAGACCCGGTCCAACTCATCCCAGCAAGACCCCGTCCAACTCAACCCAGCAAGACCCCGTCCAACTCAACCCAGCAAGACCCCGTCCAACTCAACCCAGCAAGACCCCGTCCAACTCAACCCAGCAAGACCCCGTCCAACTCAACCCAGCAAGACCCCGTCCAACTCAACCCAGCAAGACCCCGTCCAACTCATCCCAGCAAGACCCGGTCCAACTCATCCCCGCAAGACTCGGTCCAACTCAACCCAGCAAGGCCCCGTCCAACTCAACCCAGCTAGGCCCCGTCCAACTCAACCCAGCAAGACTCGGTCCAACTCGTCCCCGGAAGGCTCCGTCCAACTCGTCCCCGGAAGGCTCCGTCCAACTCGTCCCCGGAAGGCTCCGTCCAACTCGTCCCCGGAAGGCTCCGTCCAACTCGTCCCCGGAAGGCTCCGTCCAACTCGTCCCCGGAAGGCTCCGTCCAACTCATCCTGGTCCAACTTCGGACTTTCAACTTTGAATTCATTTTATCCAGAGAGTTTCTTGGCCAAGGTTCGCGGGTCTCTACGTGCCACCATCGTTGCCAACCAGTACAGGTGCTTGCATCACACCCACCGTTCCTCAGACTTTTCCTAGTGAATTCACTGTAACCACCACATGGTCTACTCAGTTTCTTTCCCCAGGGCTCACAAAGCTTGCTCATGCCTGCCACACACAGACCCTGCAGCTCAGGACAAGCATGCTGATGGAATCCTGGCCTTCTGGCAAAAAAAGGCCATAATCAACACACAAAAACCCAAACTTGCATAGGTTCGAGGCACGCCAAGCACAACCCTACTCGTGTCAGCAAGCGATGGAATCCGAGGGGATTACTGTAATCCGGGGACTTATTAAACAAGTCATTTACCTGGGACCTGCGTGTTGGCTCAATTGAAAAAAGCGATTTACGCTTTAAGCCGCTTAAGATGCTTCTCCACTCAGACTGCTGTTCCCCAGACGGATTTAAAACCACCCAACTGGGAAAAGGACAATTTATTGCAAATTAAGGCTAGAGAACATTACATTTAAGAAAAAAATGGTAAAAAGGAAAATGGAGTCTGGGATGTGACACTAACAGCTGCAGTGGAAACAGAGCGCGGCGTTGCGCACTCGCCCTAGTGCGGCGTTGCGCACTCGCCCTAGTACGCCAGGTAAGTACGTCTGAACTGCTGGGTGCAAGCTTCCCCTAGGAAGAAACCCTGGACCACAGATGAAAGTTGTCGCTGGAGAAAGCCATCTGTAGCCCAGAAAAAAGTCAACTGACTCGGGTAGAAATGAAGTCCAGAGAATACTCAAACATTTTGGCCCAAACATTTAAACCTGCATTGCAGCCATAATAACGATTCTGTGGAGATGGTAGCATGTGACAGAAATGTCCATTCTACTGGAATTTTAAGGGAAGTCGGATTCCAGTCATCTTTCCACTAAAAGGTTGGTTTAAATAAATATTACTTTCTAGTGCTGTTTCAAATGCACCTTCAGTCAAATTTTGGAAAAAGTTTGTATCTAGATAAGTTTGAACGTTGGGTTGTGAGGCTTAAAAAAACCTCATGCAGTTGTGGGGCTGGTGAGGTTGTAAAAAGTGTGTTATTGTCCTGTCCAGTCAAAGGACCTCATTTTAGGAGCCCGTACGGTCTCCCTACAAAGGGGCCAAGCGCAGATAAAGGGGGCGGGTGGAGTACCTCCACCTAGAATTTGATGTCATATTAGAGGGGGTGCCACATAATCGGATACCCCAAGACCGTCTCTTCAGTTAGCGCTGTAATGCCCATAGGGCGCCATGCGCGTTCGCCCAATCCTAAAGCATATGAGGGGCATTCGCGCGGATGGGCATCCCCTACTTTTGTTTCCTCACCCCAAGACCAGGAAAAGCAACTGGAAGGAAGTGCAGGCTGAGATGGACGTGGTAGGGACACCGAGACATCCGTTGAAGTTGAGGGTGGAGTAATAAGTCCACTTTTACACGCGGTCCACTGAGCGTTTGATAGTTGGGCGACAGATGGTTGCGCTGCCTGGTTCTTCCAGCTTGGACCCTTTCCTACCACTCACTGGCTCATTTTTCAAGCCCAAAAGGTATTTCCCACTTGCAAAGGGAGCTCGGGTGTCTCCGCCTCCTGCCTTTTTGTAACAACCTCACCCCTGGAGAAGTGTGGCTCAATGGTTAGAGCGGCAGACCCTGATACAGAGGTCTGGCCCGGGACCAGGGTTCAATTCACGCCTCTGCGGGTCTTGGGCTCGATTTCCCCGGACCTGATAATTCTCGCCTCGGTGCCTATTCCAATCATGGGTCCCACTCTGCAACTCTGGGCAATAGCTTGCTTAATCTCCACAACGGCCCCAGCAGCGCTTGGATGCCTGGTTTCACCTTGGGGGTGCCCAGGAGTGGACATTTCACAGGAAATCCAGGATGGGTTCCACAGCGGTATGAATACAGCGCTACGAGACCTCTAGGTAGAAGTGCGCTATATAAATACAAAAATACAAAATAAATACAAACACACCCCTTCCAGTTTAAAAGGTACTCGAGTTTTCACCCAGACCTTTTTGTGGTTAGAAATTTGATTTCATTTGGTGGATGCGAAGATTTCAAGATCCTATAGCCAGGGCCACTGATATTATGCAGCAGGATAGGGTCAAAATATGTGGCAGGGTTGAGTAAATTATGCGGCAAGAAAAGCAAAGTTATGCGGCATAAAGCGCCACATTTTGCAGTAGTAACACTTCATTATTTCATCATTTTAGAACTTGGTAACACTTTCTGGGCCTTGATTACATTACATTTGTACCAATATAACATTAAAACATATTAAAAAAATTCAGAAAGGTGACCAGTCCAGCTTTGCAAAGGGCCTTCCACTGCGCAGCGACACGGTTCGTCGCATTTTTTGTACCTTTTGAACGGTTTGAGCTAGAAACAACTTTTATTACAATCTGCAGAGTATGCAGCAAATGATGGACTGTGCGGCAAATCTATAATTATGCAAAAATTGCTGCGACGCACAATTGCATAATACCAGCGGCCCTGCCTGTAGCCCTTAACTTGTAATTGTAACATTACCCAGAATTTCAGAACGTGCAGCATAAGCAGGGTCTACAAAAGTAGTATTTATCCTTACAGGAAAGTCTCTAGACGCACTCTCTCCTCACCCAAGATGGCCGCCTCCAAGACTCAGGCTGGGTGAAGAACTAGGACATGCTCTCCCGCCCTCCAGGAAAATACATATTTTTTTCCTGGAGTACTAGATACTGAATCCTGGCTAGAGATAGTTTAGTTTCGTCTCCTACAAAATGCCAAAATATTTTTTGTCAAGATTCACAATTTAGATCCCTTTTTCTGTGCTAGAGCGGCGAGATCCTGTAGAAAGGCAAAGGTTGGGTTTGAGCCCAGAAGTCTAGGTTTAAATCGAAAAAAATGGACCTCTTGGGATGCTGGGACAGATCAATTTCCAGCCACAGAGCAGCATATCATAAAGTACTAAAATTAGCATTCACGGGCACGGACGGACACCCGTGTGCCACCGCCATGTTACTGCCAGCATGGCGCCAAGCCGGTGCCTTAGGCGAAGACTCTAGGCGAGCAGCTATCCTGGGGTTCCACCTCACCAATCTCGACCTCCATGGATGAGGACACCGCTCAGTAGGGAAAGGAAATTGTATCCTAGTAGCACACGTCTGTGGTCTGCATGTGGGCGCCATTTTAACTTTACAGCCATACTAAATACTTTAATGCATTTGCCAACTGCAGCAATGCAGAATCCTAGCAAAGCAATGGGATGGAATGTTTTTTTGCAGCCCTTGGAGTCCTCCGGCCAGTACCAGTTCCATCATTTCCAGCTGATCTGAATTATCCGAGATGGAATCCATCCCTTAGGCAAGTCATGCTCGGCCTTGGCTCAACCCAAAAACACCAGCCGAGACTGAGGAGCCGGGGGTCTCCGTGCGTCAGTAGGGGGCTATCAGCGAGGGACTCCTTGGAGGACCACAAACATGTGGGCCATCAACTAGCCGGGCCATCAACTAGCCGGGCCATCAACTAGCCGGGCCATCAACTAGCCGGGCCATCAACTAGCCGGGCCATCAACTAGCCGGGCCACGAACACCCTAGCTGTAAGAAGCTAGTGTAGGAGGGTTTGTGGCACTCAATGACTAGTAGGAGCACAGGGGAATGAACGCGAGGGGGCTTCTTCTGCGGGGTTTATTCCAGCTGTGGAGCAGTGGCTGAGGAAAGACTAGTCTTGCCCTCCAGAAGCATGTGTTGAAGGAAGCTGGAGGGTCTCACCGTGGAGTTCGGGGTCCTGTCCCTCTACCTTCAGAAGCGGTTGTAGACCTTCTCCATGCCAACGGTCGGCTTCACCAGCGGGATAAGAGGTGTGGTGTGGTGTGGTGTGGTGTGGTGTGGTGGGGTGGGGTGTGGGGTGTGGTGTGGTGGGGTGTGGTGGGGTGTGGTGGGGTGTGGTGTGGTGGGGTGGGGTGGGGTGGGGTGGGGTGGGGTGGGGTGGGGTGGGGTGGGGTGGGGTGGGTGGGGTGGGTGGGGTGGGGTGGGTGGGGTGTGGGGTGGGTGGGGTGTGGTGTGGTGGGGTGTGGTGGGGTGGGGTGGGGTGCTAGAGCCCCTCTTGCGTCAGAGGGCTCTGGTGCTTCCTTCAGGAACTAAAATATCTCTGCTTATGAGGTCAGCGACGGAGGAAAGAGGAAAAGAGAAGAGAAAACTATAACACGTTGGGATCCCTGGGTCCTACCTTTACACTTGGATTCTGTCCCACTAAGCCGCCATCTTTGGCCTTTTGACATCAGAGTACCCAAGACTGCTCTCCTCGGGGGGAGGAGTATCGCCCCCATGTATGGACAGCCGCGAGACATGTAGTGCGTGGGGTCCACCCACCGGGCAGGTGAGGGCAGAGCCTTGCAGGGAAGAGGCCCTGGAGGCGTGGGACGACTGAAGCTCAGGTAGTAAGGCACAACAAGCTCTGTCCACATGGGGTCTCCACATCTGTAAAGGCACAGACAAGCACTGTCCAAATGGGTTTTGTAAAGGCACAACAAGCTGTCCACGTGGGTTCTCCACATGTATAAAGGCACAACAAGCTCTGTTCACATGTGTAAAGGCACAACAAGCTCTGTCCACATGGGATCTCCACATGTGTAAAGGCACAACAAGCTCTGTCCACATGGGTTCTCCACATGTGTAAAAGCACAACAAGCTCTGTCCACATGGGTTCTCCACATGTGTAAAGGCACAACAAGCTCTGTCCACATCGGTTCTCCACATGTGTAAAAGCACAACAAGCTCTGTCCACATGGGTTCTCCACATGTGTAAAGGCACAACAAGCTCTATCCACATGGGACCCCCACATGTTTAAAGGCACAGACAAGCACTGTCCACATGTGTAAAGGCACAACAAGCTCTGTCCACGTGGGTTCACATGTGTAAAGGCACAACAAGCTGTCCACGTGGGTTCTCCACATGTATAAAGGCACAACAAGCTCTGTCCACATGTGTAAAGGAACAACAAGCTCTGTCCACGTGGGTTCACACGTGTAAAGGCACAACAAGCTCTGTTCACATGTGTAAAGGCACAACAAGCTCTGTCCACATCGGTTTTTTACCATGTGTAAAGGCACAACAAGCTCTGTCCACGTGGGTTCACACGTGTAAAGGCACAACAAGCTCTGTTCACATGTGTAAAGGCACAACAAGCTCTGTCCACGTGGGTTCACATGTGTAAAGGCACAACAAGCTGTCCACATGAGTTCACATGTGAAAAGGCACAACAAGCTCTGTCCACATGGGTTCTCCACATGTATAAAGGCACAACAAGCTCTGTCCACATGGGTTCACATGTGTAAAGGCACAACAAGCTGTCCACATGGGTTCACATGTGTCAAGGCACAACAAGCTCTGTCCACATGGGTTCTCCACATGTATAAAGGCACAACAAGCTCTGTCCACATGGGTTCACATGTGTAAAGGCACAACAAGCTGTCCACATGGGTTTTCCACATGTATAAAGGCACAACAAGCTCTGCCCACATGGGTTCTCCACATGTGTAAAGGCACAACACGCTGTCCACATGGGTTCTCCACATGTGTAAAGGCACAACACGCTGTCCACATGGGTTCTCCACATGTGTAAAGGCACAACACGCTGTCCACATGTGTAAAGGCACAACAAGCTCTGTCCGTATTGGTTCTCCACATGTGTAAAGGCACAACAAGCTCTGTCCACATCGGTTTTTTACCATGTGTCAAGGCACAACAAGCTCTGTCCACATGGGTTCACATGTGTAAAGGCACAACAAGCTGTCCACATGGGTTCTCCACATGTATAAAGGCACAACAAGCTCTGTCCACATGGGATCTTCACATGTGTAAAGGCAGAACAAGCTTTATCCACATGGGTTCTCCACATGTGTAAAGGCACAACAAGCTCTATCCACATGGGATCTCCACATGTGTAAAGGCACAGACAAGCACTATCCACATGGGATCTCCACATGTGTAAAGGCACAGACAAGCACTGTCCACATGGGTTTTGTAAAGGCACAACACGCTGTCCACATGGGTTCACATGTGTAAACGCACAGACAAGCACTGTCCACATGGGTTTTGTAAAGGCACAACACGCTGTCCACATGGGTTCACATGTGTAAAGGCACAACAAGCTCTGTTCACATGTGTAAAGGCACAACAAGCTCTGTTCACATGTGTAAAGGCACATCAAGCTGTCCACGTGGGTTCTCCACATGTGTAAAGGCACAACAAGATCTGTCACATGGGTTCTCCACATGTGTAAAGGCACAACAAGCTCTGTCCACATGGGTTCTCCACATGTGTAAAAACACAACAAGCTCTGTCCACATGGGATCTCCACATGTGTAAAGGCACAACAAGCTCTATCCACATGGGATCTCCACATGTTTAAAGGCACAGACAAGCACTGTCCACATGGGTTTTGTAAAGGAACAAGCTGTCCACATGGGTTCTCCACATGTATAAAGGCACAACAAGCTCTGTTCACATGTGTAAAGGCACAACAAGCTCTGTTCACATGTGTAAAGGCACATCAAGCTGTCCACGTGGGTTCTCCACATGTGTAAAGGCACAACACGCTGTCCACATGGATTCTCCACATGTGTAAAGGCACAACAAGCTGTGCACATGGGTTCTCCACATGTGTAAAGGCACAACAAGCTCTGTTCACATGTGTAAAGGCACATCAAGCTGTCCACGTGGGTTCTCCACATGTGTAAAGGCACAACACGCTCTGTCCACATGGGTTCTCCACATGTGTAAAAGCACAACAAGCTCTGTCCACATGGGTTCTCCACATGTGTAAAGGCACAACAAGCTCTGTCCACATGGGTTCTCCACATGTGTAAAAGCACAACAAGCTCTGTCCACATGGGTTCTCCACATGTATAAAGGAACAACAAGCTCTGTTCACATGTTTAAAGGCACAACAAGCTGTCCACACGGGTTCTCCACATGTGTAAAGGCACAACAAGCTCTGTCCACATGGGACCTCCACATGTGTAAAAGCACAACAAGCTGTCCACATGGGTTCACATGTGTAAAGGCACAACAAGCTGTCCACATGGGTTCTCCACATGTGTAAAGGCACAACAAGCTCTGTTCACATGTGTAAAGGCACATCAAGCTGTCCACGTGGGTTCTCCACATGTGTAAAGGCACAACACGCTGTCCACATGGATTCTCCACATGTGTAAAGGCACAACAAGCTGTGCACATGGGTTCTCCACATGTGTAAAGGCACAACAAGCTCTGTTCACATGTGTAAAGGCACATCAAGCTGTCCACGTGGGTTCTCCACATGTGTAAAGGCACAACACGCTCTGTTCACATGTGTAAAGGCACATCAAGCTGTCCACGTGGGTTCTCCACATGTGTAAAAGCACAACAAGCTCTGTCCACATGGGTTCTCCACATGTATAAAGGAACAACAAGCTCTGTTCACATGTTTAAAGGCACAACAAGCTGTCCACACGGGTTCTCCACATGTGTAAAGGCACAACAAGCTCTGTCCACATGGGACCTCCACATGTGTAAAAGCACAACAAGCTGTCCACATGGGTTCACATGTGTAAAGGCACAACAAGCTGTCCACATGGGTTCTCCACATGTATAAAGGCACAACAAGCTCTGTCCACATCGGTTTTTACCATGTGTAAAGGCACAACAAGCTGTCCACATAGGTTCTCCACATGTATAAAGGCACAACAAGCTCTGTACACATGGGTTCACATGTGTAAAGGCACAACACGCTGTCCACATGTGTAAAGGCACAACAAGCTCTGTCCGTATAGGTTCTCCACATGTGTAGAGGCACAACAAGCTCTGTCCACATCGGTTTTTTTACCATGTGTAAAGGCACAACAAGCTCTGTCCACGTGGGTTCACACGTGTAAAGGCACAACAAGCTGTTCACATGTGTAAAGGCACAACAAGCTGTCCACATGGGTTCTCCACATGTATAAAGGCACAACAAGCTCTGTCCACATGGGTTCACATGTGTAAAGGCACAACAAGCTGTCCACATAGGTTCTCCACATGTATAAAGGCACAACAAGCTCTGTCCACATGGCTACACATGTGTAAAGGCACAACACGCTGTCCACATGTGTAAAGGCACAACAAGCTCTGTCCGTATAGGTTCTCCACATGTGTAAAGGCACTACAAGCTCTGTTCATGTGGGGTCTCCACATGTGTGAAGGCACAACAAGCTCTGCCCACGTGGGTTATCCACATGTGTAAAGGCACAGACAAGCTCTGCCCACATGGGTTCTCCACATGTGTAAAGACACAACCAGCTCTGCCCACATGGGTTCTCCACATGTGTAAAGACACAACAAGCACTGTCCACATGGGTTCTCCACGTGTGTAAAGGCACAACAAGCTATGTCCACATGGGTTCTCCACATGTGTAAAAGCACAACAAGCTCTGTCCACATGGGTTCTCCACATGTGTAAAAGCACAACAAGCTATGTCCACATGGGTTCTCCACATGTATAAAGGCACAACAAGCTCTGTCCACATGGGTTCACATGTGTAAAGGCACAACATGCTGTCCACATGTGTAAAGGCACAACAAGCTCTGTCCGTATAGGTTCTCCACATGTGTAAAGGCACAACAAGCTCTGTTCATGTGGGGTCTCCACATGTGTGAAGGCACAACAAGCTCTGTCCACGTGGGTTCACCACATGTATAAAAGAACAACAAGCTCTGCCCACATGGGTTCTCCACATGTGTAAAGACACAACCAGCTCTGCCCACATGGGTTCTCCACATGTGTAAAGACACAACCAGCTCTGCCCACATGTGTTCTCCACATGTGTAAAGACACAACAAGCACTGTCCACATGGGTTCTCCACATGTGTAAAGACACAACAAGCACTGTCCACGAGTTCACATGTGTAAAGGCACACAAAGCTCTGCCCACATGGGTTTTCCACATGTGCAAAGGTGCAACAAGCTCTGCCCACATATGATCTCCACATGTGTAAAGGCACAACAAGCTCTGTCCACATGGGTTCTCAACCACCTTGATGGCTTAAAAAAAAATATACATATATATATATATTCAATTCTAAACACTTAGTTTCGTAGGAAGATTGAACTGAAACCCAGTGGGACAAATTAGTAACCCAAGAAAGCTGCAGTTAGATCCCAGGGATTCTGGTTAAATAGCTGGAACACCTCTCACCTGATTCAACAAGGCCATACGTTCCATATCGGCATCACCGGGTTCTCACCCTTTTACAAGAAGGATGTCACGGGCATCGTGTTAGCATTAAAACACTGGGTTGTTGTAGATGGATCAGAAAATTTATCTCATTGGAGATATCGGGGAGAAAGCGTATATCAGGTGGGGGGGGGGTCAATTGAGCTTTTAGCAAATGTTAAAGTTACAAAAAAGACATCTCAAAAGTGTACGTGTCGCACAGGTAGGACGCCACGAACACAGCTCGCTCAATACTCTATAACCCACCCCCCCGCGTTAAAGTCTCAAATACATCCTCGTTGATTCTGCCTCTCTCAGCTGCGTCCATTTGATCAACATAATGCGATTGATCCAACCGCGCTTCTATGCATATTCATAAGTGTACGTCGTGGCAGCGGGCCATGATTTCCGTTCCATTTACGCATAATTTCAGGCATAAGTGATGGCATCTCTGCAACTACAAGGCGCTTCCTCGTCAACTTGGAAGGCGGCTCTGAATAATCACTTTCCTCTTTCGCCCCAAACCTTCAATTTTCTGCACTCCTTCACCGTGATCACTGGGATTAGAGATTTGTAGCGAGGTTGATTGTTTGCGGGTGCCAGATGCGTCACGCGGTGGGCCGCTGGTTGACGCGCAGTCAATGGAAGATGCAGGAATGCAAAATAATGCAGTCATTCTTATTTTTCTACTCGGTAGAGGGTTTCTTGGCAGAGTCCTGCCAGTTCATGGTCATAAGGTAGATGTGAATTTGGCAGAGAAAGCTTAAATGAGTGAATTATAAGTATTCCCAGCTAAGCGATGCTCCTTCGATGTAAGATGCCCAGCGGAGCGATGCTCCTTCGATGTAAGATGCCCAGTTAAGCGATGCTCGCTCGATGCAAGTATGCCCAGCTAAGCAATGTTCGCTCTACGCAAGTATGCCCAGCTAAGCAATGCTCGCTTGACGCAAGCAGGTATAGACTGGTCCTTGTGAGTGAGAGTGGTTGCAAACTTTCCTAAACATGGAAGTGGTTTTCTGGACATCCAGGTGTACACTCTGACATGTGCAGGGCTCAATGGAGGGGTTGGTTTCATCCTCCGGTACTCAGTCACCGGGATGTAGTTTAGGGATGCGCCACTGTCGAGCACAAACTTGGTCGCGTGATTCCCTACGCGAATGTCCAGTCGTGGGTATTTCTTGAGCTGGTCCGGGTCAGCCACCATGCAGATGTACTCGTCACTGTCCGGGGATACAGGTGACACTGACCTTGATTCTTGCAACGGTGACTGCCTCAACCACTGTGATCTGCGAGATTCTCGGCTTGACTGGGAGGATCCAGAGGATAATCCTTAACGGTCTCGGACTGCTTTGGCATGATGTCGCACACTTGTTGAGCGAGACGATCTCATCTGATCTTTCGATCTGTCCTTCCTAGATTTCCCGCATAAATTTTCAAAATGATTGTCTCTCCCACACTTCCGGCATTGCTGTCCAAGCGCCGGACATGCATCTGTGTGAGGAAAGTCATATCCGCACCTCTAACACTTGAGGGGACGTTCCCGTTTCTTGTCTCTTTTACTTGAGTCATGACATTTGTGTCCGGTAAATTTGTGATGAGATTTGGGTCTTGATGTCCTATGCCTATCACGAGAGTGTCTGCGAGTGGTACGTGTCTGAAGCCGAAACGCCTGTTCACGCTTTTCCACGCGTCCCGCCTCCATCTTCTTAGCATGTTCCTCTGCTTGATCGTGAACTCTGGTCATTTCTTTGATCTCGTCTAACGTGTGACTTTTCCTTAGAAGTCGTCTTCGGAGGGACTCTGATTGACACCCCTCTATGATACGTAGTCTGATGGCATCTTCCGTGGAGAAGTTGTAAAAATCGCAATATCGAGTGAGCCGTCGAAGTCTGGTGATGAATGTGCTCATGAGTTATTCCTTTTCCTGTGAAGCTAGATTGAAGATGTACCTCTCGTAGTCTACATTTTTCTTGTGTAGAAACTTTTTGTTCAGGGCGTCACGTACTTTGATATATGACCCCGAGTCGTCGGTCGGCAATTCTTTGATGATTTTGCTAATTTCCTTTCCCACCAAATTGTGGAGTACAATTAGCTTCTGATCTTTTTCTGTCACTTGTGAGCCTTGCATGAAGTCTTCAAAGTCCTCAAGCCATTCCTGCCACCCGAGGCCCATTCCTCCTCCCGCTACAAGTGCAAGTGGCTCCGAAGGACGTAGATAGGAGACGCCCATCGTGCCTGGTCGGTTGGTCGCGGCTAGGGCTTGTGCTAGTCTCTGTGGTGACGTCAAAATTGTGCTCTTGTTTGCTGATGCTTCTGGTTTACTTTCTTGCTTCCTTTACTTTCAGTCCGATTACTTCCCTCCGTGCTAAATAATGACTTCAGAATTCGCTTGGGCTTGTTGCGTCTGACATTTGCACTTGCTTGTGCTTGTTGTGTCCAGACTTTGCCTTTACTTATGCTTGTTGAATGCAAGGCTTGCATTGGCTTATGCTTGCTGAGAAGTTTACAGTTGCCTGACTTTAAAATGGCTGCTCCTCATCCCCGACAGGGGATAGGTGGAGTTGCCTGACTCCAAAATGGCCGTTGTTCGAGATCTCGCTTCTCACGAGATGTGGCTCCCTTTTCAATCTCCAGTTGCAGTAGGGCACTCACCGGGCATGTGCACACCACGTTGGGTGTTGGGATCTTCCCAGGGCTTCCAGCATCCACTTCAGTCGGCCGGAAGAGCTCCACGCTGCAGGTAGGACCGGGGTGGGCTCCCGAAGTCACTACCTTCACTCCACGCGCACCACCACATGCATCAGGGGTGAGCACCCGATATTCAGCGCACGACAGCGCTTTTGGCAGATATGCTTCACGTAGTTTCCCGGCCACGGAGCTTCGGCGCAGATGACGCGAGGCTGGCGGCTTCAGTTTCTGCCGGGGCGCTCGCTCGGGGCACGTTTGTCGCGACGGCGACCTCTCACATGTGCTTCACGGGACAGGGTCACACAGCTTCTGGGATCCGCGCAGTTGCACAGCGCGATTATCCCACCCTCGTCGCCAGCTGTAGACTCGTCCCCACAATAACAAGGCGGACACTTGCTCCTACTTTACGGAGCTTTATTACTCGTGACCATTACTATTCTCGTCCCTACTCTAACTGCCCCCTCTATCCGGTTTCCGTCCTCCTCCCGTTACTGTCCCTCCCACAACTCCACCCCCCAACCACTAGTCTGCTACTTGCAACATTACACCCTTTTCTCCGTACGCTCCCCACAAAAGAAAAAGACCCCTTTGTAAGTTATTTCTGATAATAAAGTTGATGGTCCCACAAAAACTGCCCTAGACACACAGTGCTTGGGGGCTTCGGTCACAGGTCCAAGAATAAGAGAGAGTTGAGCTTATATTATTTAATGAGGACTATTAACCCTTTCAGCCCCTCCTCTAGAGGTCCAAGCAGCTCTTTTTAGGGTGTCCAAGATCTCAGAAACATATCTGCATAAAGGATCTGCAACAAAAGACAGCGAAGCAAGGTGGAGACCGACTCCGCGTCTACCAGGGACAGGTCACCTGAAGAGGGCTTCCACGCTGCAAGGTTTTGGGTCTCCTACCTTTATAGAAGGCTCACACTCAATGCAGGAGACAGAAACTCTCTCCTTGACTCGCATGAAGGGTGCTCCAGTTTGTCCCTGTTCCCCAACTGAGCTGTTCCTCACACTGGAATCGGTCCAGCATGGAGGAACCTTCCCCGCCAGCATCCAGTGCAGGGCTGGGCCTTCTCCGCTCCTCATCACTACTCTTAGCTGGAGTGCGCAGCTGCTCACGAGAAGCCGCCTCACGACTCCACTCGTGCAAGAGTGCCGTGCACCCATGGCCCCTCTTGAACATACCTGTAGGCTTCAACCTGACCTTCTCAGTCCAACACAGCGGTGCTATGTAGGTTCAGGAACCTCTCTGGGGAAGGGGTGGGCTGGTCGTCCTTCCAATGCCACCCTTGTGCCCGCCGACCCCATAACAACCTCGGACGGAAGCCCTGCAGGCACCTTTCATGCTCAACACTCAGATTAAAGTGAGCTCAGTCTGAGGGCTGCAAATTCGGATGCACTGTAGGCCAAGCTTCAAAGATACAGAGCCAAAAAGCTTGGGTTTGATATTAATGAAGCCTGCCTCACCATTAAAACTGCAAAACCAACAGTTGAGGGACAGAATGCAGAACAATGTCATACATTCACCCCAGTACAGAGATCTGGGCCTAAATCCATCGTTTTTTTGCACTACACACCACCCCAGTTCAGACATCGCCATATACAAATCAGCCTTGACCCTGTGCCTCATGGGAACAGTCCAGCCCGGACTGTCAAGCCATGTCTTTCCTGGACCAGAATCAAGCATCCTAGGACCGGTTTCTGGCTATCAGCCGTCTTCAGCCAGGATAGCTTGACTCCAGTGGTGTGGAGAGCACGGGACTCACGTCTGAGCATACCCGTCCCACTCGGGGTGACAAATGCAAAAAGAACAGTTGATGGACAGAATGCAGAACAATGTCATACATTCACCCCAGTACAAGGATCTGTTATTTTGCATTCACCATTAAAACTCACAGAGAAACGTTTTCAATCTTTTAAACATGAAAGGCTGAACCAGCCCTGCCAGGACGTGAAAGTGTAGCTTCTAGGTTCTACAAGGAGACTCACCAGCAGAAGGCCTCAGCAACTAACTAGAAACCACCCACATTCCTGCCACACTCCAAGTCCACAACCGACTTCTTGGGGACTCGAGAATAGAAGTGTGTGACTGCTGCAGTCAGCTATAGGTGTCACTAAACAGAGGGGTGGACAGGTCACTCAGAACTCTCCCAGCTGTGGCGCTGCCACAGCAGCTGAAAGGAGGGACCCTCGCCTGAAAGTACAATTCTCTCTTTATTTATTAGTGTTTGCAAAAAATTCCGATACACAAAGCGTCTTCCACAGAGGTCTTTGGGTCCAGTCCCTGCTGTTCTGAAGTCTGTCATTTCAGACACCTTTGTGGAGCTTTGGAGATTTATTGAATCTGTCAGACATGGCAGGAAGGGACGTGACGGCTACATCTTTCAGAGAGACGCGGCTGCCATCTCTTCCCCCCCTTGTAAATAGTGCATGCAAATGGTACTCCTTTTAACAGAGTAAGGAGGGTAAGAGTGGATATGTTGCATGCTTGAGAGATAACCGAATCTGCCAGACAGTTACAGAAGTGCATTTCAGTCACGTGCAAAGTGCAGATTCGCTTTTATCAAACACATGCGAATTACACACGGCTCACTGCAGCAAGTGCATTAACCTACTGAACCACCTTACAGCTGGCTCATCTGCATTACCCAGAAACACAAAGGTGACGGTGGAATGTATGCATTGATCTCGGGCACTGGCATTCGCTCCAGCCACATCAAACAAATCAAATCAAGGATTTGTAAAGCGCTGCAAATCACACATGAGGTTTCTAGGCGCTGGAGATGTTGGCTGCTTTGTGAACAACCAGGCCTTGAGCCCTTTCCTGGATTGCTGGAGCAATGAGGTGGTTCTGAGGTGCAGGAGAAGGTCTGTCCAAGCTCTGGCCGCCAGGTGTGAGAAGGATCGTCCCCAGATGTGGCCTCGGCGGATCCCGGGGTGCTTGTGAGCAGGGCTTTAAGTGGGATGAAAAAACTGGAGGGTCTCTCAGAGGGGCGTGGCCAATATAATTAAGGGTGCGACTTAAAAACACTTCTGCTAAAAAAATCTGTAATTAGCATAGTGTGCGCCAACTTGTATTTGCCTGTTTCTGTCATTGCATCAAGATATGTGATACAACCAGTAACATCATACCTACAACAAGGCAGGACTATTGGCTTTGTCAATGGTTGTTAGTTGCATAAGACAAATAAGCAGCTACTATGGCTTGTGTGTAATATTGAAAAAGCTTCCACTTAGAGCCCTGGTGACACCACGACGTTGCTGCTCAAAAAGAGAAGGGAAATCCAGAGAGAAAATACCTCTTTCCCCTACAACGCGCACCTGGCGTGACGTCATGCCGTAACTTCTCCACTCCTGAAAAGTGAGCAGCGCACATCCATGTGCCTGCTGTCACTGCGATCTGCCTGTGCCAGGGCACAAAACAGAGGCCGATAGAGACCCGTTTCAAGGCCCCCTTAAAAAAACTGCCGGTGCTCAGACCCGGTGAGACCCGGCCCACTTAAAGCCCTGCTTTTGAGGAAGCGGGAAGCAGATTGTGGGAGTCTAGACGGTTGGTAGAAGGTCAGTTGTTGATGTCTGCTGGTCCTTCATTGTGCAGGGGCTTGTCGGCGTGGGTCAGCATCTTGTACTGGCAGCTCTTCTGGATCGGGAGCCAACGAAGCTTTGGAGGTGGGGTGTGGAACCGTCTGGGGAGGTCGAAGAGGAGTCTTGCTGCTGAGTTTTGTACGGTCTGTAATCTCTTCAGGAGGCGTGCGGTTATTCCTACTAGAGTGTGTTCCCATAGTCCAGCCTGCAGGTGACGAGGGCCTGCATGACCTGGGAGCCACCTGAAGATCTTGCAGAGCATGTGTAGAGTGTCGGAGTAGGCAGATGAAACTGCGTTCACCCGTCTCTTCATAGACCGCTTGCTCTCCAGGATGATGCAGAGGTCGTGGGTGTGGTCTGTCGGGGCAGGGGATGGGCTGAGTTCAGCAGGCCACCATGCGTCGTTCCGTGACGAGGTGTTGTACCCAAAGAGGAGGTCTTCTGTCTTGTTCGTGTTGAGCTTGAACTATCGTCCTTCATCCAGTCGGCGACGTTCATCATACATCTGTGGACGCTGGCCCCGGTGGTGGAGAGGTCTTCTGAGAGTGAGATGATGAGTGTAGGAGATGTTCATTCAATGAGATCTGATGAGGTTGGCTGGGGGTGTGGAGGGGGTCATGTTCGTGTTGAACTGGGGGGGGTGAGGGTCGATCCTTGGGGGCAACGCAGATGATCTTCTTGGGTTCAGAGGTGAATAGTGGAAGGCGGATTCTCCGGGTTCTTCTGGTGAGGTGTATGGCGATCCATTTGAGGGTGTCTCGCTGGATTCCGATGTGATGGAGTCTGTTAATCAGGATGTGATGGGAGAAGGTCCAACATAGCCGACTGGTCCAGGAGGATGAGGGCTGCAGTTTGGCCGCAGTCCAGGAGGGCTCTGAAGTCATCGGTGGCTACGACCAGAGCTGTTGCGGTGCTGTAGTTGGCTCGGAATCCGGATTTAGAGGGGTCCAGGAGGTTGTTGTTTTCCTGGTGTTTGGGGAGCTGCTGGTCGATTGCCTTTGGGAAGCTTTGCCAGAAAGGAGCGCCAGAAGATGGGTCAATAGTTCTTTTGTTCTGCTGGGTCGACGGTTGGTTTCTTCCGTGGGCTGTCTCTTTAGTGTGTTTCCAGTCCTCAGGGAAGGAGGCCGTGTTGATGGAAGTGTCTTCAGGACCTTCTTGAGCTCTTCGCGAATTGTCTTGCTCCCGAGCTTGAAGACATGGTGGGGACGGGGGTCCATGGTGCTCCAGAGCGCACGGAGATCACGATTGAGATGAGACTCGAGTCGTAAGAGGCCCCCCAATAGGTGAGTAGGTGTTCAGGCTTTTGTTTGTGGATGTGAGCAGGGAGATGCAGTCCGCAGCGGAGGATTGGGGTTAGATGTTCTCGTAGAGGACCGTGGTCTTATGGAAAAAGTCCACCATGTTGTCACACAGTTCTTTGGAAGGGGTGATTACGTTCCCGCATAAACAAATACGGGAGTTTTGGGATCCAAGGGAAATATTTATAGACCACTTGAGAGAAGTATCCCCTCTTATCAATTAAATAACAACCAATCTCTCAGGGTCTTTAACCAAAAAAGCCTAAACAAGAAGGTTCCTCAAGAGATTATTATTGTTAGTGTGTATTCATGATCAACCCAGTACCCAGTACTTCTAGTGTACTGATGTTATGCCTATTGGGGAATCATCCCTTAAGGACTGGAACCCTCACTCACCCTTGGGTGACATGCTTCATTATTTGGGTTCCTCCTTACCAGCAAGAAATCCTAGTCTTAACTGGGAGCTACGACTTCCCAGACATCTTTAATGAAGGAGCTCAGAGATGTTTTCAAAAAGAGCAGAAATATTATAGGGAGGAACTAATTCCCAAATGAGAGAAAGAAAAAGTGGGAGACTCGCAATTATGATCTACAACGCATCCGCAAGAGAATAGCGGCCTAATGAAGGAAGGCCCCATCGAGTGCGTGGGGAAAAGTTTGGTATGGGAGACACTACTTAACCGGGATAACAGACTAAGGACCTCACCTCCCGGGGTAGACCCGAGACTTGTGACGAGGTACCGACGGAGAGGTGAGGAGACCGGGGCTAAAAGCTATGTGGTGTGTTTGGTTAAATGATAATCGAAACTAAAGAATAGCCATACTACATGAAGTTGTAACTAGAAGTTATATCTGAGTGATTCTAGAAATACTTACAGGTTTAGACGTGTGGTGTGGGCGGTTGACTTTAGAATATAAAAGGAGTCACAGTGAATATTACAAGCAATGGTGAAGCATACATGTTCACTATTGATAGAGAACTGGATGATCATGTGACACTGACTACTGCTTAGATGGATCAGGGACTTGTGTAAGGTGTGTTTGAGCTTTGCCTCACAATGGGCTCTGAATGAAATACGTCTCAAATTGGATGGCACTTTTTCTGATATAGTTTTTTAGAAGTATCTCATTACTTCTTCTTTCCGCAGTGCGGGGCCTCCTTCCCTGAGCTACCTGCCAGGTTGAGGTGAGGTTTGATATCCTACCTATGAGGGTAAGTGAACCGACAATTCTATTTGGCCACTTATGACAAGACAATGGACAAATGTCGTACTTTTGTAGCACTATGAATACATGGGTTCATTATATTAAGTGTGTTTTTTCTTTCCTGCCTATAGATATACGCGGTATTACCAGGCATCACGCTAAAGGAATACTGGTGTAGTATAATAGCATCACTTTTTTGGTTTACACTTACTAACAGTAGCAGAAATTTGTATTAGGTCCTGAAGAAAGCCTGAGGTACTTTAGATCAATTGGCTGAAACATGTCGACCCGACCATAAGTAGTTTTAAATCCCATACTACTTTTTGCTATACTATTTTTAATCCTGTCAGCTTGAACACATGAATAAAATACTTAAGTGTATCAACCTAGATAGTTTTAATACACCACATTTTTTCAGACACAAATAACACAGTTTTGAAATTAAATTATCACGCTGCACTGTAACATTACCCCACTAGCTCTCATTTGGAAATGAGTTCCTCCCTATAATATTCCTGCTCTTTTTGAAAACATCTCTGAGCTCCTTCATTAAAGATGTCTGGGAAGTCGTAGCTCCCAGTTAAGACTAGGATTTCTTGCTGGTAAGGAGGAACCCAAATGATGAAGCATGTCACCCAAGGGTGAGTGAGGGTTCCAGTCCTTAAGGGATGATTCCCCAATAGGCATAACATCAGTACACTAGAAGTACTGGGTAGATCATGAATACACACTAACAATAATAATCTCTTGAGGAACCCTCTTGTTTAGGCTTTTTTTGGTTAAAGACCCTGAGAGATTGGTTGTTATTTAAGTGATTACGTTCCCGGCAGCATCGAGACCTAACCCACCCGTGCAAATAAGTGTACCTTGGTAGTTCGGTGTGGGAGTGATCGTGTGTGGACCGCCTGCGATTCACGGCACTGGTCGACATGTACCCCTTTAAGTGGTTCGCAAACAGAAAGCAATGCTGTCTGGCAGGCTTCGACCTAGAAATGTACATGCCAATCACGAAAAAAATCAATTAAAAAAATGGAAATTGAGGGCACTGCCAGTCTAAATTCAGTTTACTTTCTTTGAGGGCATAGGAGAGCGCAACTAATACTAGCGAAAGGCTTTGAAGCTAGTACCACGTGCGTTTGCGCCATTAAACCTGCTTTCTCAGACGGAAAGCGCGGTGGAATAAATTGGATTTTAATGGACTCCGAGCCAGACCGCCGCACATCGGAAATGCAGATTTTGTTGCGCTTAATGAACGAAACCCAAATATTTCACGCTTTCAGCGTCAAGGTCAGATAACCGGCTGCCGGAGTGGTGTGAGGCCGCGGTTAGCTGCTGTCTCCTGCTGGGGTAATGGTTGGGCAGGGAAGAGAGCGCCGGCTCCCTCCGGGGACCTGTCAGGCAATGTTTCCTTCTCGTTTGCGGGTGGGCCGTGACTCCACGCGGTTATAAACTGCCCTCCGTGTGCGACGTCTCCAATTGTGCGCATAAATACTGCGGGACATGATTACCCTTGTAGAAGGTCACACGGTGAGGCAAGCTGGCGCCGCGTTCCAAAGAACACAGGAGAAATGGGATGATATGGACTGAAGGCACCGCGGGGAGCCGGGTCCATTAACTCCTTCAAGTCTCATGAGGTGCTCGTGTGCTCATGACGAGCTCAGCTCGCCATGACCGTTCGAACGCTCGCATGCTGGGCAAATTCCCCTGCTGTGCGAGCGTTCTAAAGGAACGGGTGTGCTCATGACGAGTTCAGCTCGTCACGAGCACACGACCACCGTGGCTCATGACGAGCTGAGCTGGTCATGAGCACGGGGGCGATGTGCGCGCCCCCCAGCACAGCAGGGGAATTTGCCCAGCTGTGAAGGGGCTAAATGGTGCTGCGACCCCTGGAGGCGGTGCAGGGACTGGCACCCTCCCCCCTGCTGCTTCTTGGGTCCAAATGTGGCAATCTGAACTCTTCAAAAAGAACAAATGATGGACAGAATGCAGAACAATGTTATACATTCACCCCAGGACAGAGATCTGGGCCTAAATCCATTGTTTTTTTTGCTCACCATGCCATTCCAGTTTGAACCCAGCATATGCAAATTAGTCTTCACCCTGCGCCAAATGGGAACAGTCCAGCCCGAACTGTCAAGCCAGGTCCTCCCTGGACACAAGCATCCTAGGACCAGTTTCGGGGTTTCACCGCTCATAAGCCAGGATAGCTTGAATCCAGTGGCATGGAGAGCACGGGACTCACGTCTAGGCATACCCGTCCCACTCGGGGTGACAAATGCAAAAACAACAGTTGATGGACAGAATGTAGAACAATGTCATACATTCACCCCAGTACAGAGATCTGGGACTAAATCCATCGTTTTTTTGCTCACCATGCAATTCCAGTTTGAACCCAGCCATTTCATGGGGAGGGTCAGGGGACCCCAAACGTCAGCGGCAGTGGTGATGGTGGTGATGGTGGTGGTGGTGGTTTCACTGGACCATCAAGAAAGCTCCACCCCCTGGCACCACATGGCAGTACTTCCAGACAGGGTCTTTCCAAACGTAATAATGTTTTCATGAAACGTATCTCAGCGGTACTCTTAAGCACTATAAAGACTCGGTGTCCGTTACTCGATGGACACATACTCACTCCCTGGAGCAGTGGAACTCTGCCAAGTCTGACCGCTTCAGAAGTATTCTCTGTTCAAGATGGTCCACTGGTTGGAAGGTGGGGGTCCAGTGACCGACCACTCCTGCCCTTCCAGCGCCAAGACCGGGGCGGAGTCTCCAACAGCTATACGGGATTCCCGGAGTACAGCAGACTCGAAACTTCTCAAAGAAGCCCCTTAAGGATAACCCAGAGCTACTAACAGGTATTAGCTGAGCTACAAATGGAGATCAGCCCTAGGACTTTTCTGCTTCCGCTTAGGGACTTTTTTTCTGTTCAACTGCCTCTATTTAACTGTCTTGATAGAAAACGACCAGCAGAGGTCAGTAAAACACCAGAATACATTTAGCATGCTCTAGATTCTAGTCCATAGAAATTGTCTTCCACGAGCACCCGTAGACAATATTTTTTTCAAATCATGTATTTTCAGTGATAAGACCATCGAAGGCCCTGATTTTATATTAAAAACAGAGCTTTGGACTATACCATTACCTGCTGAAAGGAAATATTTCTCTGCAGGTGTTCCCATACCTGGCGTGTCGCGCAGTTTGGTGCTTAATTTCCCCCCATGTTAAAGAACAGTAGATGTTTCAGCACCCAGGCTAAAGTGCTGCATTGATAAATACACATAAGGTCCCAAAGGCGAGACCGATTGCATTGCAAATGCGTGTTTGGTTGTATTATATCAAAGACATGCTTTTCAGTAAACACTATAGCATCACCAATTTCCGTTTGCACTGCTAACACGTGAAACAGACATAAGAACTCCTTTATGGGGTGTAAGCATATGCTAATTAATATTTAGTAATAAATTAATTGTATTTTATCTGATTTGCTCTTGATGTATATTGCCCTACTTGTCTCACTTGCTACCTAATCCTTTGTGAAGCGCTCCGATACCCACCTGGGTCATGTTCGCGCTATACAAAACTTAAAATAAATAAATAAATACATATTTCGCCTCATATCTGTACTCGTAGGCAATGCATTTCCTTTTGCTCAGCGCTCCTCAGCATGGAAGCGGCCAGGTTTGATTTTAGCATTTTTATTGGCCCTGAAGAAGCGATGAGGTGTTAATTCTAAGTCACCTTCTCTGTCCTGATGTCACTTCCTTTATCCCGACACTTTCATCGAGTGCTCCTATGTACGTTTGCTTCACATGGAGACCGCCTGCGTCACGCGTCCGAGCATTAGCATTTTGTGCCAGGGATGGTTCCCCCATAATATCAAGAATCTCTCCCATACGCCAACAGTGCCCCCATTAGGTCAGAGAGTGGTACCTTAATGCCAAGGACTCCCCAATATGACGTGGCTGCAACCATTATAGTAACCCCACCTCTGTGCTGGGGCCGCGCGCTTTGATGCCAGTGTGCAATTGATGCCCGTCATGATATAAACCCACATTGTGCCAGAGTTGGCATTGCTTGGCACAGGATACACACAATAGGTAAAGGGGAGCCCTCGTTATGCCAGCGGAGGCCATACACTGGACCACAGATGCCCACAATATACCAGGAATGACCACAGTGACGCCAACGCTGGAGACCACAATGCCAAAGATGCCAACAATGCGCTGGCGGCAGTGCCATCATGGTGGGGGCGCCCTCCATTACTGTCCGGCTGGGGGCGTGGCCAGCTTTGACTGGCATTTGAGGGTTGTTTCAGGGATCCTGCGTGCTCAGAGGGGAT
The DNA here is from genome assembly GCF_964261635.1 of Lissotriton helveticus. Lineage (NCBI taxonomy): Eukaryota > Metazoa > Chordata > Amphibia > Caudata > Salamandridae > Lissotriton > Lissotriton helveticus. The sequence continues at coordinate 20,081,619 of NC_136072.1, forward strand.
GTCTGGGGTACAGGGGCGGGGGGGTTTATTCAACTAATAGTTGGGTTTACACGTAGGTACAACCGATCAGAAGCAGGGAGCACAAGGGGCTCTGTGCAGCACAGATCAGACGCAAGGAGCACGGGGGGGCTCTGTTCAGCACAGATCAGATGCATGGAGTACGGGGAGTTATGTGCAGCACAGATCAGAAGCAAGGCAGATCAGATGCAGGGAGCACGGGGGGAGGGACTCTGTGCAGCACAGATCAGATACTGGGAGCACAGGAGGCTCTGTGCAGCACAGATCAGATACAAGGGAACACGGGGGTTCTGTGCAGCACAGATCAGATACAGGGAGCACAGGGGGTTCTGTGCAGCACAGATCAGATGCATGGAGCACGGGGAGTTCTGTGCAGCACATCAGATACAAGGGAGCACGGGTGTTCTCTGCAGCACAGATCAGATACAAGGGAGCACGGGGTTCTCTGCAGCACAGATCAGATACAGGGGAGCACGGGGGTTCTCTGCAGCACAGATCAGATACAAGGGAGCACGGGGGTTCTCTGCAGCACAGATCAGATACAAGGAGCACGGGGGGTTCTGTGCAGCACAGAACAGATACAGGGAGTAAGGGGGGGCTCTGTGCAGCACAGATCAGATACAAGAGAGCACGGGGGTTCTGTGCAGCACAGATCAGATACAGGGAGCACAGCAGGGGGTTTCTGTGCAGCACAGCACAGATCAGATACAAGGGGTACGGGGTTCTATGCAGCACAGACCAGAAGCAGGGAGCACGTGGGGTTCTGTGCAGCACAGATCAGATGGAATAGGCACGGGGTTATATGCAGCACAGATCAGACGCAGGGAGCACGGGGGTGGGCTCTGTTCAGCACAGACCAGATGCATGGAGCACGGGGAGTTATGTGCAGCACAGATCAGAAGCAAGGCAGATCAGATCAGATGCAGGGAGCACGGGGGGGGAGGGGCTCTGTGCAGCACAGATCAGATACCAGGGAGCACGGGGGAGGGGCTCTGTGCAGCCCAGATCAGATGCAAGGAGCACGGGGATTCTGTGCAGCACAGATCAGAAGCAAGGGAGCACTGTGCAGCACAGATCAGATACAAGGGAGCAGGGGGCTCTGTGCAGCACAGATCAGACGCAGGGCGCAGGGGGTGGGGCTCCTCTTACACGAGATATCCACAGACAGATCACCAGGGGACCCCTACAGAGAAGTTCACACAGAGATGGAGGTATTAAGGCTTGGACAATGTGGGCATTTGCCCCGAAGAAAAAACAGCTTTTGTGGAGCCCTGAAAAATGTCAACTTTTGAATCCCACTCATCCGTTTATACTCAAATCAAGATTCAGTGGGGGCGACGCTCCTCCGGCTCAGCGGGGCGTGGATTCATATAAAATAGCTAATAAAATTAAAAGCTGTTCCGGAAAAAGGGTCTGAAGATACTGCCCGCGCCCCCGACATCGTCAAGATCACAAAGAGGTTACAAAGGGGCCTGGTTCCCCCCCTCCCCGTCATAGACTAACAAGAAAGTTAAACTGACTGTCCCCCGAGAGACGCATGCTCACGCTGCTGGTCGGGTCTCACGCAAGCAGCGTGGGGTTGTATCCGCGCTCCCTCGGTTGCCGCGGCTCTTCACGCAAACCGTGTGATCTCCGGCAGGTCCGAGCGCAGCTGGAGGTGCAGAGCCCGAGGCTCGGGGAGGTGCAGAGCCCGAGGCTCGGGGAGGTGCAGAGCCCGAGGCTCAGGAGTGGCGGCTCGCTTGCACAACGCCTGGTGATACGTGACGTAAGGAGTGAGTTCACCTGGGGCGCCTCGGACTGTCCAGGATTTCACCAGGCGCTACTTCCCAGCGCTGGTGAGTCACACACCCCGGGCTGTGGCCCTCACCGGCCCCTAGGGAGGGGCCCTTGCAATACCCGGGCCCCGAGCCACGCAGTGACGCGGCCAGCAATGCTGAAGGGTGTGCAGTGAAAGGGTCTTCTATCGAGCCTCACTAACACAACGTGTGCACAGGGAAAGGTTTACTGAGCGCAGGAGGGGATACAAAACCGGAAATGAATATTGGCAAAGTACCCATTAGATCTGCTTAAAATAAGACAACATGGTCAAGGAGGAGAATTAAAGGAAGGGAGATGCTTTGTGATCCAGGTCAGGGTACTGCACACAAAACAGGAGAACAATGAATCATTTCAATTAAAGGATGGAAGGCAATTAATTGGAATTAAGAAGGTTGGCATGCAAAAAAAAAAACGCACAGGTTGAACATTGTGTAGTGCATGTCTGATGCACCCTCTGGCAGAGTTCAAGAAGCAAGGACGAATCATCCATTTGATAAAAACATTAGCACAGCCAATAGGTCTGGAGTAGGCGACCAGTCTTTTGGCTGTGTCAATGCTTGTTTTGGATTTTTTAACACTATTATTGGCAGGGCTGGCAGGCCCTCGATAATAAATATCTATCAGCTAAAAGCAAAACAAACACATATTGCCATATTGCCATGGTAGTAGTTGCACTGAACATACCTATTTTGTTTGTCAATGTGCTCCTTGTGAAAGGGCAGTCAGCTGTCACTCACAGGGAAGTTAGCCAATGGCTGAAGTGGGCTGACCCATTGTCCCATGCTGTATGATGTAGTGGGACAAAGAAAACTATAAATGACACAACGGACCAATGGATGAAGAGAACTGACTGTTGGCCCCCATACATACATACACATATCATTTTACAAAACTCAAAAGGAGTTCCAAAAAAGTCCTTTTTCAGTCAGTGACAAATAAGTTCTCGTCATACTTTCAAGCGGATTGGTCGTTGGCAGGGAGTGGTCCATTGCGGTGTCTCCTTCCAGCGCAGTGCACTCCTGTGGCACGTGTTGGGCAGACTCAATGATTGCCAATCACAGCTGCCCCCCACCCCCCCAGAAGTCTGGAGAGAAGCCTACCCCATGCCAGGAACAGCCTCCAGTGCAAGGAGGTGGTCGCGGAAGACACACCGTGTGGGTAGGATGTCCCCTTCCATGGATGGACCACGTCCTTGTAAAGAGGCCATCGGTAGACTGCCCTCTCGAACAACTGCTTAAACTGGTCGCTATTAGGACACATCGCTGCCAAGACTTGGAACACCCTCCCCATCCGCCTACGGCAGACCCAAGACCTGCTAACCTTCAGGAAACTTCTCAAGACCTGGTCTTCGAATAGTAGCAGCTGTGAGACCACCATGCCTACTCAATGCCTACACCTGATGTACAGCACACTCAGTCATTTGCCAGTATGTTCTGGGTATTAAATATAAAATAATCTCATAAAATGTCCTTCCATAGATCCAAAAAGCCCGTCATCTCTGCAGCTCATGTCTAGAGCTGTTCCTATGCTCTACCACCCCATCCCCCGCTCCCTATGCTGAAAACTCCTCAACCCCGGGGTCCACTCCTAATGTGTAGCCCCCTACAACTCACACGACACGAACATGTCCCGTCTTTCTACTGCTCGCTGACTACTTCCTGTATGAGCAATATGCGTCACCCTACCTATTCTCATGCTTCTGTTCGTCACCAACTGTGTACTTCTATGTCCATCATTGTATAGGTCTACATTACGCAATTTGTATTAGTCTACAACGCCCGACAAATGTTGCACGGTCATCCATTCATTCCGAGACCAAGTAAAGCTTGGTTTACTCTACCTGGTGTTGACACACCTTGCGTCACACAGCGCTGTGAAACCCAGTTCGGTGGAGTTTGCGATTCACAAGACAACAAATAAATACATAAAATAAAAAATAAAACTCCAGGCTAATTTTTTTCAAAATTGCACCTATTCAGAGAAGCCGCGTATGACAATGCTGGGTCCAGACGGGCGGTCCACAGGGGAGGTGGCGGATACCTTTGGCTCTCGATGCCAGCAGGAGCGGTGCAAGGTGGTACTGCCCACAGTGCCGCTAAATTTCACTGAACCCCCCCAAGCCGCCTCACGTTTAACATAGACCTTGTTTTTTCTGTAGGTTACCTTTTTGTAGTTTATTCGGTCTTCCCTCCTTCCTGTTAGACCTCCTTCCTGTTTCAGGTGTCTACCCCACACAGCTCTACAGGTGTTGCTCTGAAAATATTTCTAAACACAGCAGCTTACTTTCAAGAGTCAACTTTAGCCATTCCCAATAGTGTGTACCATAAACTCCACAAGAAAATGGCTAAGCATCTACATATTCTCTCCAATAAATAGATTGGATTTGCACACTGTCAATCTGGTTTTGACCGCTGTCTGAAGGCCATCACAGCGCAGACCGCGTGAACCAACTTCACCTGCGACAAAGTGTCACCGATCAATAAGAAAACAAAACGGCGACTTAAAAATTCAAGACAAATAGGGAGTAATGAGGCCACAGCCTCGGTATCGAAAACGCACCTCCATCAGAAGGAATCGGACAGCCAGAGAAAACAACTGTCAATCTGGGGTGGACTTCCACTCGTGGGGGTACGTGCGGTGTAGACGTCACTAATGATTAATGTTAAAGCGGTCAATAGCGACTGCTAGTTGACATTTCTAGAGTAATCCTGGTCTTTACCCATTCGATCCATCATCCCTGATCGACATCGACAATGGGATGCTGCACAAGCAAACATGAGAGGCCCCTCAGCGTCCGATCTGCTGGAGAGCAATAAACACACGATAGAGGGCGCCTTACCTCTTCATAGAGCCCAGGACATCACACGGCGGAGTGCAAAGGGACATATATACGAGCGGGTACCCAAACTTCGACTCTCGTCAGAGGATTTGGAAGAATGCTAGAGGTGTCCATCAGGATTGCAGAGGCGGCCGAATAACTCCACGGATATTTTGCTGTTCGGACACACTAAAACCAACAGTCCGTAGTTCAGGGGGATATTCCCTTCACCCATTTTACAGTTAAAACCCACTAGTGACTAGATCATGTTTGCTCTATAGATCCTGCGCACCAAATAGTTTCAAAACCCATTGCCAGGATTCAGACTCTGGAACGCGACACAAGACCTTCTGTCAGATGTATTTGCCACCGAAAGCTGAATATTCTTCAGTGCCCTAAATTTTTTTTTTTACAAGTTGAACGATATACCTCAATCTTATCAGGGTTTAAAAGAGCATGCATGTAAACTTAACTTTGATTGCTAAACACTTCCAGACTGTTAGTTATTCTCTGTGGCATGCCTTCAGACTCCAAAAGCCTAAACGTACACATGTTATCGCTTTATGAAACATAAAAATTTCAAACCAATTCTCCTGTTTATGCTGGGTTTAAAGTCTTGACTACTTCTATTCAGATTTAACGCATTATCCAGAGGTCACACAATCCTCAACATGTGTTCCGACACAGAGCCACTACCACCTTATCCTGTGCTCTCAGTATAAACACATACATGCATCTTGGAAGTCAGTACAGAAGTGCTACACATAAGCCCTTTGTACAACACCAAAAGCAACACAGCAGCCATCTTGGAACAGTGAAGCAAAGAACAGTGCACACAGTCCCATTCCAAAATGGCCGCTCAGTGCTGTGTATATTGCATGGTCACCTTCGAATTATACTGTGCATGCTGTTTGATTGTTTTTCTATTCCAACATGGCCACAGTGTTACTTTTAAATATGGCGGCCATCTTGGTACAGTTAAAACATGTATAAGGTGCACGGAGTACTAGTTCAAGATCACTCATTGCAATGATTACATTTTTTTTTAAACTAAGTTTTTAGTGCACACACGCACAAAACCTTTAGATGGCTGAATTTTTATATTTTTTGTTTTATTTCCAAACTCTTTATTTTGATTTTATATATGCTGGTCACAAAACTAATATAAAACATTAAATAAAAAAAACACTGCAGTTTTCCAAGGACAAAGCTATTAGCTTTGCCAAGGTTTGTCAGATACTGGGTCCTAAATTTTCAGGAAAAAAAATTATAGAGATAACATTTGCAGAGGTGCTCTGAAAATAGGACATCTCATTGTTAAACGGAAAAAGTGTCTCTGGGAAATCTAATTGGCAGCGAAAAAGTGAAGTCTTTGTCTTCCCCCAGTGGTGCTGTCAGAAAGGCTTCACAGAGGCTGACAAGTCTTTTGAAGGAGTGTTGGTTGACATTTCGCTAGCGATGAATCGCGGGGCGGATATGGCGTAGGAGGCAACGCCAAGTGCTGCACTGATGAGCCGATTAGAGTTCTTTTCTTCAGTCATTAAAATTCGCCAACAGCCTTTTGTGCTGTACGGTTATTTGCACCCATCATCGCGCTGACGGCTAATAAACATGTAAGACAAGGAGTGCACCGGTGGAAGGGATGGGTCCTGCAGTGGTGGCAGAAATGTCCCTCTGGGAGAAAAAACCAGACCCTGGCCTGGGTCTGGCTTGGGAAAGCGTACTTTTCAGATTTAAAATAGTCCCTTTGTGCAATGCAATGGAGGTGAAAGGCTAGGGCCAATAGAAAGAGATGAGACAGACTAAAGTACTCGTGTGGGCTGGTCTAACATATAATTGACAAGTCTCAAGCCAATGGCTGAAGGCTCCTGAGTCAAAGAAGCGAATGGCCGAAAGAGGTTGAACCAAAGCCCTAAATTTGATCACATGCAGAATTATAGATGGTTAACATTGAATTACAGGGAGTTTTTTTGCTTTAACCCCTTGGCTGCTGGGCGGTTTCCCCCGCTGTGCTGGGGTGGGGGGCGCACAGCGCCCCCATGCTCTTGACGAGGTCAGCTTGTCATGAGCCACGGTGCTCGTGACGAGCTGAGCTCGTCATGACCGCACCAGTTTGTGTGGAACGCTCGCACAGCAGGGGAATCAGACCAGCGTGCGAGCATTCCAACGGCCAGCTCGTCATGAGCACACGAGCACCGTGGCTCATGACAAGCTGACCTCGTCATGAGCATAGGAGGGGTTAAGGTTCTAAGCGACATCAAATAGACCACAAGAGCGCTTTTCTTAACTGTTGCTGCATCACAGCAGCGAGTTACGGGATTTGAACCCAGCTGTTCACTCGGGCGGCTCTCTAACAGAGCCATACATAAAATATAGAATTATAGATGGCTAACAGGAATTACTGGGATGTTTTGCAAACACCATTCCACGTAAAACCTCAAGAGGATGAACGGGCTTGCCAGGGTGCAAGCCTGCAGCCGAATGAGAAAGTGTGTATGAATCCGTGTGCGAACCATCAGGCCCCGGGGGAGCCTTACCACCTCATGAGGTATAGTGACCACATAGAAGAACATAAAGCTCACGATTCTGCACAACACGCGGTTTGTACCCAGGTTTATATCATTCAGCCGTATCAGAGAGATTTCTGCATGTCCATTTGTAGTGCTGAATACAAATACAGTGCAAAATTCAAATCCATGAAGAACTGCTGGTCAACCGCGGTCCATCCAGGTAAAAGCAGTGGGGAGTACTTTGACGGATGATGACGCAGGAAAAATTATTATTTATTTAATTTTCCCTCATTGTCCGTCGAAATACCCCCCGCATTGCCCCACTGCTCTTACCTGGACGGGCCGCGGCTGCTCCTGCTTGGGAAGGGATCGGAATTTCAAGCCCTGCGGAGCTGAACAAGGTTCAGACTGGAAACCCAAAGCAGCCCTGGTAAATTTTGTCAGACCAGCCCCCATACGGTGCAGAGCGAGTGCAGCGAGCGAGCTGGACTGCTACAAAGAGGGGCTTTGAGGGGCTGTCCCTCCAAAAGTGGCCCTGCTCAAAATAGAAAAAAAATGGAACACAGTATAAAAAACTCGAAGTGGGAGTCCTTGTGGGCAAACACCAAGAATAAATACAAGGGGAAGCCCCTAGCCATAGAGACTTGGAGGAAGATCGGAATCTCCTTCCCAGCCCAATTAGAAGAGGGAGGCAACCCTACCACATTCACCACGCTAAAAGAGAAGCCTACGCTACCAGACATCGAGCTTCTTAACAATAAGAACCGCTCTGACCAAGGCAAAGGCAAGCTTAGAACAACACAACCCGTCAATCATACAATACATGACACAGATCAACAGAGTGGGACACCAGGTATCCCACCTCTACAAGTTACTACGCCCTAGCGCCACCAAAATCAATGACAAACCAGCAGAATATCGGACAAAACAGCACGGACCACACTGAACGAGCACGAACTGAACTCCTCTGGGCCTCCCCTCAAGGAACAAGATAACCCCAGCACTGGCCCAGATAAAATTCAGACTACTACACAAAATCTACTGGACCCCGGCACGACTAGCAGCGCTGGGCCTCAGGGCAACCAATCTATGCTGGAACTGCGGACGTGAAAAGGGGGACCTAGCACACCTCATCTTCTATTGCCCTAAAGTTAGAAGGTTCTGGGAGGAGATTCATTTTTATTTAAAAAAAATGCTGGATTGCACATTAAAGCCAGAATTCCCCACCCTTGCTTCGGCATCTATAACCACTGACCTAGTATCACAACACGATACAAAAGAAGATGATGGACGGAGCGCTTGAACAAATCAAACACTCACCCCCAGTCAACAGATCTGGGTTTAATCCATCACCATTCTTTAGCCCACTCAGCCACCCCATTTCAGACATGGCTATATGCAAATCAGTCTGACCCTGTGCCTCCTGGGACCAGTCCAGCCAGAACTGCTATGCCATGTATTACCTGGACCGGAAACAAGCATCCTGGGACCGGTTTCGGATTCATAATCCTCATCAGCCAGGCTATCTTGAATCCAGTGGCCAAGTGAGCAAGGGACTCACGTCTGAGCATACCCTGCCACACTTAGGGCGAACAAAGCGATACAAAAGGGGATGATGGACGGAGCGTTTGAGCAAACCAAACACTCACCCCCAGTCAACTGATCTCACAACATGACAGGGACCTGCTGGACCTCCTTCTGACCTCTGCAGTAAAGATGGCGTCTCCAATTGGAAGGAGACAACTAAGGCGACATTCAAGGGGTGACTCAACTGGGTAACGTACCCAAGAGGCACAGACAGCATCGCACTGCGTAACTCACCCTGGAAACCAACAACCAGGTGAATGTGGACATCACTGGAGGAATACTTGGGCCCCTACGAACCCCCATGAACACAACTGTAGAAGGGCGGTCGCCCACAAAGCAATCTCCCCCAGGCCAAGTTAGAACCACGAGTATGGTCTTTCCTTGTGCAGTATGCTCTTTCTTCTCTTCTCTCTCCTTGTCTTTCCCCTCCCACTTACTATCAATTCCTATAGTAGGACAGAAGAAAGGGGGACATCCGAACATGTAGACAACTCACCTATATCATTGGCATGTACAGCCAGTTTGTGATCTTACCCAGCGATGGTAAAGCGACGATAATTGTATGTGTAAAAATGTAATACTTTGAAATTAAAAAAAAAAAAAGAAAAAGGTTGCATAAGACAAAGACAACTACAAGGTGTAGGATTCACGTCATCCACACCGGTAGGCATCGTTTAAGAGTGCTTGGTTTGGAGCAGCACAGACTCAGGATTCAGAACCTAGCACTGGAGAGGGAGACTGAAGAATGTATTTCTACCCAAACACCTTTTTTTTTTCTTTAAAGATCAGGATAATAAAAGGCTGTGGAAAAAACATCTTTACAACCTGTACCATGCAGCTTGCATTCTGCTCTCTAGTGACAGTTCGCAGCTTGCTGTCCTAGGTTATGATTGTAACGTATGAACTGCACAGCAGCAAAAGAATCTCTGACAACATCATTAACCCACTGAGCTAAGCACATACAATATTGTTCTTTGATATGCATGGTACATGTTCTTTGCAGCAGGCATAGTAACCGTCCGTGCTACCTTAGAAGATTCAAAACTGCCAGTAGACAAAACTCAGATCCCTCTCCAGCAGGTGCATGAACCCCCCAGAGTTATCTTGGCACTTATATTCTTGCCTGGAAACTGCTGGATACACAAGGAACTTTGCAGCTCTTTTAAGACTGCCGCACTGCTACAAAAGTGGTACAAAAGGGGGTGGTGATGGACGGAGCATCTGAACCAATCAAACACTCACACCCAGTCAACAGATCTGGGTTGAATCCATCACCGTTCTTTAGCCCACTCTGCCACCCCAGTTCAGACATGGCTATATGCAAATCAGTCTGACCCTGTGCCTCATGGGAACAGTGCAGCCCGAACTGCCAAGCCATGCCTTCCCTGGACCGGAAACAAGCTTCCTAGGACCGGTTTCTGGCATTCCAGCGGTCTTCAGGCTGATTTGCATATGGCCATGTCTGAACTGGGGTGGCGGAGTGAGCTAAAGAACGGTGATGGATTAAACCCAGATCTGTTGACTGGGGGGGCGGGGGGAGGGGGGGAGTGTTTTATTTGCTCAAACGCTCCCTCCATCATCCCCTTTGGTACCACCCCATCTTGGGCACGAGCCCTTGCAAGGAGGCGCTAGCGCTCCCTGAAGACACAGCGCCTCCTGCGACAGGCCCCCCTCCAGGCGCTTCTCGTCTCCTCACACTGGCCCCCCTCACCGAGTTGCCGCGCCGCGCCGCTGGAATCCATCACCGCGGCCTCAGGGTACCACTTAGGAAGCACTTGGGGAGCCTCCGAGTCCATTAGCAGGACTCGCCATCTCGCAGCCCTGACAGGTCAGGGAGGCGACAGACAGACGGACGGACGCGAGTGTCACTGGCGGGAATAAATGGCACTTAGCAGAGGAGGGCAGCGCCTGCGCCCTGCGGCGGGGCCGCCACCTCGGTGCGCTAGCGAGGGGGCTATGAATATGCAGGAAAGACAATTAAAATACAGCTGTGCAACAAAACAGCTGTCGAGAACACGGGCGCCTTGGAAGCAAGCTTTGGCAAAGCCAACAGGTCTAGACTATTATCACCATTGTCTCAGTCAATGCCTTTTGTTGATGTTGTACAGAATCGGGGGAAAAAAAAGAAGAATTTGGCAACGCTCGACAGCACAAACAAAATGGAGGGGAAAAAAGCACAATCATGTACCGCATCATTTTCTAGGCATGCGTCATGATGCATTCAGTAACATAAGTGCCATTTAAAAAGAAATAATTACTGACCCAACAGGGAGTAAAAAAGACAAAAAAAAAAGAAATCTAGAATAAAACACTATAAGGCTATACAGGCGAAAGATTGATGTAATGGAGCATCGGGTCGTGGTAGCGGGTAGGGTAACTAGGTTGAGAAGCACACGAGAGCAACACGCAACATGGGAAGAGAGAAGCAGCTCGTGGATGAGAGCAACACGCAACATGGGAAGAGAGAAGCAGCTCATGGATGAGAGACAAACACGCAGCATGGAAGAGAGAAGCAGCTCGTGGATGAGAGCAACACGCAACATGGGAAGAGAGAAGCAGCTCATGGATGAGAGAGAGAAACACGCAGCATGGAAGAGAGAAGCAGCTCATGGATGAGAGAGAAACACGCAGCATGGAAGAGAGAAGCAGCTCATGGATGAGAGACAAACACGCAGCATGGAAGAGAGAAGCAGCTCGTGGATGAGAGAGCAACACGAAGCATGGGAGGAGAGAAGCAGCTCGTGGATGAGAGAGCAACACGCAACATGGACAAGAGAAGCAGCTCGTGGATGAGAGAGCAACACGGGAAGAGAGAAGCAGCTCGTGGATGAGAGAGCAACACGCAACATGGGAAGAGGGAACCAGCTCGTGGATGAGAGAGCAACACGCAGCATGGGAAGAGAGAACCAGCTCGTGGATGAGAGAGCAACACGCAGCATGGGAAGAGAGAAGCAGCTCGTGGATGAGAGAGCAACACGCAGCATGGGAAGAGAGAAGCAGCTCGTGGATGAGAGAGCAACACGCAGCATGGGAAGAGAGAAGCAGCTCGTGGATGAGAGAGCAACACGCAACATGGGAAGAGAGAACCAGCTCGTGGATGAGAGAGCAACACGCAACATGGGAAGAGAGAAGCAGCTCGTGGATGAGAGAACAACACGCAACATGGGAAGAGAGAAGCAGCTCGTGGATGAGAGAGCAACACGCAACATGGGAAGAGAGAAGCAGCTCGTGGATGAGAGAACAACACGCAACATGGGAAGAGAGAAGCAGCTCGTGGATGAGAGAGCAACACGCAACATGGGAAGAGAGAACCGGCTCGTGGATGAGAGAACAACACGCAACATGGGAAGAGAGAAGCAGCTCGTGGATGAGAGAGCAACACGAAGCGTGGGAAGAGAGAAGCACATGGATGAGAGAGCAACACGAAGCGTGGGAAGAGAGAAGCAGCTCATGGATGAGAGAGCAACACGAAGTGTGGGAAGAGAGAAGCAGCTCGTGGATGAGAGAGCAACACGCAACATGGGAAGAGAGAAGCAGCTCGTGGATGAGAGAGAAACACGCAACATGGAAGAGAGAACCAGCTCATGGATGAGAGAACAACACGCAACATGGGAAGAGAGAAGCAGCTCGTGGATGAGAGAGCAACACGCAACATGGGAAGAGGGAACCAGCTCGTGGATGAGAGAGCAACACGCAGCATGGGAAGAGGGAACCAGCTCGTGGATGAGAGAGCAACACGCAGCATGGGAAGAGAGAAGCAGCTCGTGGATGAGAGAGCAACACGCAGCATGGGAAGAGAGAAGCAGCTCGCGGATGAGAGAGCAACACGCAGCATGGGAAGAGAGAAGCAGCTCGTGGATGAGAGAGCAACACGCAACATGGGAAGAGAAGCAGCTCGTGGATGAGAGAGCAACACGCAACATGGGAAGAGAGAAGCAGCTCGTGGATGAGAGAGCAACACACAACATGGGAAGAGAGAACCAGCTCGTGGATGAGAGAGCAACACGCAACATGGGAGAGAGAACCAGCTCGTGGATGAGAGAGCAACACGCAACATGGGAAGAGAGAACCGGCTTGTGGATGAGAGCAACACGCAGCATGGAAGAGAGAACCAGCTCGTGGATGAGAGAACAACACGCAACATGGGAAGAGAGAAGCAGCTCGTGGATGAGAGAGCAACACGAAGCGTGGGAAGAGAGAAGCACATGGATGAGAGAGCAACACGAAGCGTGGGAAGAGAGAAGCAGCTCATGGATGAGAGAGCAACACGAAGTGTGGGAAGAGAGAAGCAGCTCGTGGATGAGAGAGCAACACGCAACATGGGAAGAGAGAAGCAGCTCGTGGATGAGAGAGAAACACGCAACATGGGAAGAGAGAACCAGCTCGTGGGTGAGAGAGCAACACGAAGCGTGGGAAGAGAGAAGCAGCTCATGGATGAGAGAGCAACACGAAGCGTGGGAAGAGAGAAGCAGCTCATGGATGAGATAGCAACATGAAGAGTGGGAAGAGAGAAGCAGCTCATGGATGAGAGAGCAACACGAAGCGTGGGAAGAGAGAAGCACATGGATGAGAGAGCAACACGAAGCGTGGGAAGAGAGAAGCACATGGATGAGAGAGCAACACGAAGCGTGGGAAGAGAGAAGCAGCTCGTGGATGAGAGAGCAACACGCAACATGGGAAGAGAGAACCAGCTCGTGGATGAGAGAGCAACATGCAACATGCAACATGGGAAGAGAGAACCAGCTTGTGGATGACAGCAACACACAGCATGGAAGAGAGAACCAGCACATGGATGAGAGAGCAACACGAAGCGTGGGAAGAGAGAAGCAGCTCGTGGATGAGAGAGCAACACGCAACATGGGAAGAGAGAACCAGCTCGTGGATGAGAGAGCAACACGCAACATGGGAAGAGAGAACCAGCTCGTGGATGAGAGCAACACGCAGCATGGAAGAGAGAACCAGCTCATGGATGAGAGAGCAACACGAAGCGTGGGAAGAGGGAACCAGCTCATGGATGAGAGCGCAACACGAAGCGTGGGAAGAGATAAGCACATGGATGAGAGAGCAACACGAAGCGTGGGAAGAGAGAAGCAGCTCATGGATGAGAGCAACACAAAGCGTGGGAAGAGAGAAGCAAATGGATGAGAGAGCAACACGAAGCGTGGGAAGAGAGAAGCACATGGATGAGGGAGCAACACGAAGCGTGGGAAGAGAGAAGCAGCTCGTGGTTGAGAGAGCAACACGCAACATGGAAGAGAGAAGCAACTCATGGATGAGAGACAAACACGCAGCATGGAAGAGAGAAGCAGCTCGTGGATGAGAGAGAAACACGCAGCATGGAAGAGAGAAGCAGCTCATGGATGAGAGACAAACACGCAGCATGGAAGAGAGAAGCAGCTCATGGATGAGAGAGCAACACGCAGCATGGGAGGAGAGAAGCAGCTCGTGGATGAGAGAGCAACACGCAACATGGACAAGAGAAGCAGCTCGTGGATGAGAGAGCAACACGGGAAGAGAGAAGCAGCTCGTGGATGAGAGAGCAACACGCAACATGGGAAGAGAGAAGCAGCTCGTGGATGAGAGAGCAACACGCAACATGGGAAGAGAGAAGCAGCTCGTGGATGAGAGCAATACGCAGCTCGTGGATGAGAGCAATACGCAGCATGGAAGAGAGAACCAGCTCGTGGATGAGAGAGCAACACGCAGCATGGAAGAGAGAACCAGCTCGTGGATGAGAGCAACACGCAGCATGGAAGAGAGAACCAGCTCGTGGATGAGAGAGCAACACGCAGCATGGGAAGAGAGAAGCACATGGATGAGAGAGCAACACGAAGCGTGGGAAGAGAGAAGCAGCTCATGGATGAGAGAGCAACACGCAACATGGGAAGAGAGAACCAGCTCGTGGATGAGAGCAACACGCAGCATGGAAGAGAGAACCAGCTCATGGATGAGAGAACAACACGCAACATGGGAAGAGAGAAGCAGCTCGTGGATGAGAGAGCAACACGCAACATGGGAAGAGGGAACCAGCTCGTGGATGAGAGAGCAACACGCAGCATGGGAAGAGAGAACCAGCTCGTGGATGAGAGAGCAACACGCAGCATGGGAAGAGAGAAGCAGCTCGTGGATGAGAGAGCAACACGCAGCATGGGAAGAGAGAAGCAGCTCGTGGATGAGAGAGCAACACGCAGCATGGGAAGAGAGAAGCAGCTTGCGGATGAGAGAGCAACACGCAGCATGGGAAGAGAGAAGCAGCTCGTGGATGAGAGAGCAACACGCAACATGGGAAGAGAAGCAGCTCGTGGATGAGAGAGCAACACGCAACATGGGAAGAGAGAAGCAGCTCGTGGATGAGAGAGCAACACACAACATGGGAAGAGAGAACCAGCTCGTGGATGAGAGAGCAACACGCAACATGGGAGAGAGAACCAGCTCGTGGATGAGAGAGCAACACGCAACATGGGAAGAGAGAACCGGCTTGTGGATGAGAGCAACACGCAGCATGGAAGAGAGAACCAGCTCGTGGATGAGAGAACAACACGCAACATGGGAAGAGAGAAGCAGCTCGTGGATGAGAGAGCAACACGAAGCGTGGGAAGAGAGAAGCACATGGATGAGAGAGCAACACGAAGCGTGGGAAGAGAGAAGCAGCTCATGGATGAGAGAGCAACACGAAGTGTGGGAAGAGAGAAGCAGCTCGTGGATGAGAGAGCAACACGCAACATGGGAAGAGAGAAGCAGCTCGTGGATGAGAGAGAAACACGCAACATGGGAAGAGAGAACCAGCTCGTGGGTGAGAGAGCAACACGAAGCGTGGGAAGAGAGAAGCAGCTCATGGATGAGAGAGCAACACGAAGCGTGGGAAGAGAGAAGCAGCTCATGGATGAGAGAGCAACATGAAGAGTGGGAAGAGAGAAGCAGCTCATGGATGAGAGAGCAACACGAAGCGTGGGAAGAGAGAAGCACATGGATGAGAGAGCAACACGAAGCGTGGGAAGAGAGAAGCACATGGATGAGAGAGCAACACGAAGCGTGGGAAGAGAGAAGCAGCTCGTGGATGAGAGAGCAACACGCAACATGGGAAGAGAGAACCAGCTCGTGGATGAGAGAGCAACATGCAACATGGGAAGAGAGAACCAGCTTGTGGATGACAGCAACACACAGCATGGAAGAGAGAACCAGCACATGGATGAGAGAGCAACACGAAGCGTGGGAAGAGAGAAGCAGCTCGTGGATGAGAGAGCAACACGCAACATGGGAAGAGAGAACCAGCTCGTGGATGAGAGAGCAACACGCAACATGGGAAGAGAGAACCAGCTCGTGGATGAGAGCAACACGCAGCATGGAAGAGAGAACCAGCTCATGGATGAGAGAGCAACACGAAGCGTGGGAAGAGGGAACCAGCTCATGGATGAGAGCGCAACACGAAGCGTGGGAAGAGATAAGCACATGGATGAGAGAGCAACACGAAGCGTGGGAAGAGAGAAGCAGCTCATGGATGAGAGCAACACAAAGCGTGGGAAGAGAGAAGCAAATGGATGAGAGAGCAACACGAAGCGTGGGAAGAGAGAAGCACATGGATGAGGGAGCAACACGAAGCGTGGGAAGAGAGAAGCAGCTCGTGGTTGAGAGAGCAACACGAAGCGTGGGAAGAGAGAAGCAGCTCGTGGTTGAGAGAGCAACTCGCAACATGGGAAGAGAGAACCAGCTCGTGGATGAAAGAGCAACTCGCAACATGGGAAGAGAGAACCAGCTCGTGGATGAGAGCAACACGCAGCATGGAAGAGAGAACCAGCTCATGGATGAGAGAGCAACACGAAGCGTGGGAAGAGAGAAACAGCTCATGGATGAGAGAGCAACACGAAGCGTGGGAAGAGAGAAGCACATGGATGAGAGAGCAACAGGCAACAAGGAAAGAGAACCAGCTCGTGGATGAGAGAGCAACACGCAGCATGGAAGAGAGAAGCAGCTCGTGGGTGAGAGAGCAACACGCAACAAGGGAAGAAAGAAGAACATGGATGAGAGCAACACGCAGCATGAGGAGAGAGAAGCAGCTTGTGGATGAGAGAGCAACACAGGAAGAGAGAACCAGCTCGTGGATGAGAGAGCAACACGCAACAAGGGAAGAGAACCAGCTCGTGGATGAGAGAGCAACATGCAACATGAGAAGAGAGAAGCAGCTCGTGGATGAGAGAGCAACACGCAACATGGGAAGACAGAACTAGCTCGTGGATGAGAGAGCAACACGCAACATGGGAAGACAGAACCAGCTCATGGATGAGAGAGCAACACGCAACATGGGAAGAGAGAACCAGCTCGTGGATGAGAGAGCAACACGCAACATGGACAAGAGAAGCAGCTCGTGGATGAGAGAGCAACACGAAGCGTGAGGAGAGAGAAGCAGCACATGGATGAGAGAGCAACACGCAACAAGGGAAGAGAGAAGAACATGGATGAGAGCAACACGCAGCATGAGGAGAGAGAAGCAGCTCGTGGATGAGAGAGCAACACAGGAAGAGAGAACCAGCTCGTGGATGAGAGAGCAACACGCAACAAGGGAAGAGAGAACCAGCTCGTGGATGAGAGAGCAACATGCAACATGGGAAGAGAGAAGCAGCTCGTGGATGAGAGAGCAACACGCAACATGGGAAGACAGAACCAGCTCATGGATGAGAGAGCAACACGCAACATGGGAAGAGAGAAGCAGCACATGGATGAGAGAGCAACACACAACATGGGAAGAGAGAAGCAGCTCGTGGATGAGAGAGCAACACACAACATGGGAAGAGAGAAACAGCTCGTGGATGAGAGAGCAACACGCAACATGGGAAGAGAGAAGCAGCACACGGATGAGAGAGCAACACACAGCATGGGAAGAGAGAAGCAGCACACGGATGAGAGAGCAACGCAGAGTTCAGGCGATAGAAACACGTGAGGCACAGCAGGAAATACGTGCACTTTATTGCAGTGCTTAAGCAACAGGAAAAAGCTGTTGCCTGAAAGTGAAAGGATAGGATAGAAGTAAAGATGCAATGGTCCAGGAGAGGGACAAACAAGGTGGACAAGCTAAGCAGGCCAATCAGAAGCAAGCAAATGAGATGAGAATAGAGCCATCCAATGGTAAGCTGGGCCGGACTGTTCCCACGGGGCACAGGGTCAAGACTGATTTGCATATGGCTGGGTTCAAACTGGAATGGCATGGTGTGCAAAATAATGATGGATTTAGGCCCAAATCCTTGTACTGGGGTGAATGTGTGACATTGTTCTGCATTCTGTCCATTAACTGTTGTTTTTGCATCCAATGGTAAGCAGTGGGCGGGCTTTAAACCCACTGTAAGCTATTGATAAGCTGACAACAGGTCTTTTGAAACAGATGTTTGGTGCCAGACCTAAAGAGGAGAACGATGAACAATAAAGAGGGCGCGTGGGCCGAGATAAAAGCCATTGACAAAGTCAATGGGTCTGATCATCGCAGAGGACTGAGGGCGCAGGAATACTGCAATGAGGTAGAATGGAGCATTTCCTGATGTTCAATGCTTTTGAAGGATTCACCATGAATTTAATACAAACAAAGGTAACAAGCACGAGCAAACCAATCAAGCAAGCCACGGCAATAAGGTGGAGTTTTTTTTATTATTGCAAATGTGTTATATTTACTTAGTTTTAGCCAGCAGGCTCTTGAAACACATATGACAAATTGCATTATGCAAATAATTCCTCTAGCAAATGGCAATGCCAGCCACAGGGGCCGAAGGGGCGCAGACCATGGTACCTGGCAGTGTTGCCCCAGCACTGCTCAAGTTACCTGTAAGTGCCGGGTTCACCAGGCCCATAACCAAAGTCAAGCACCGTACAACCATCATCAACCTGTTTCCCGCTTCTGCTGACCAGACCCCCAGGGCCACCTGCCAGGAGAGACCCCCCCCCCATACATCCAGTGAGTTACAGGGGTCGGGGGCAGATCAGTCCATTTCCATGGCCTCCTTTAACTCTCTGCCCCTGAAACAATCCCATAATATTCATAAAGTCTCTGACGCCCTGCCCCTTCCAAGGAGCCGACAGGATTAATCAGAGCTGACACCGAAGACTCCAGAGACCCCCTTTCCTTGTAATTCCTTTGGATGTAGATTATCCTGTACACGCGCCCCCCCTCCCTCCCCATGCACTCAGAAGCCCCTGCGAGGCTGCACTGGCACAATATGAAAATGGTAAGTGACAGAAATTAATTTTAAAAATCGCACGCTGCAAGCGAACGCACAACGCCGCGTGCACTTCGGGGTGCGCGCCGGCGTTACGCGTGCCCACAAGGGTGCGCAACGGTGTAACGCGTGCCCACAAGGGTGCAGCACAGCCCATTTAGTTCTTGGCAAGATTTACTGCAGGATGCAGCAGTGCACTCAAAGACTTGCACATAGGAACTGTAAAAACAAGCACTGGCAAAACCAATAGATCTTGCCTGTGTTTTCAGTTATAAGCCACTATCAAAAACTTGCCAGGCAGGCGGATTTGGTATTTTAGCTACAACTTGGTAGTAGGAGCAAGATGCTGCTGGGTACACTGAATCCTAGCTGCCGCCTGACCGCTGAGTGTGGCAGTTCGGGCTGGACTGTTCTCATTGGGCGCAAGATCAAGACTGATTTGCATATGGCTGGGTCTGAACTGGAATGGCACGGTGAGCAAAATAACGATGGATTTAGGCCCAGATCTCTGTACTAGGGTGAATATTTGGCATGGATCTGCATTCTGTCCATCAATTGTTCTTTTTGCATTTGTCACCCCGAGTGGGGCGGGTATGCCCAGATGTGGGTCCCGTGCTCTCCATGCCACTGGATTCAAGCTATCCCGGCTGATTAGGGCTG
Source organism: Lissotriton helveticus (assembly GCF_964261635.1). NCBI lineage: Eukaryota > Metazoa > Chordata > Amphibia > Caudata > Salamandridae > Lissotriton > Lissotriton helveticus. Next base: position 20,101,229 of record NC_136072.1, read on the forward strand.
AAAGCCCAAAACTGGTCCTAGGATGCTTGATTCCTCTCTGGGGAGGACCTGGCTTGGCAGTTCGGGCTGGACTGTTCAGGGTCAAGACTGATATGCATAAGGCTGGGTCTGAACTGGCATGGGGAGCAAAAATCAATGGATTGTTTGACATTCTGCAGTATTCTGTCCATCTATTGTTCTTTTTGCATTTGTCACCCCGAGTGGGACAGGTATGCCCAGATGTGGGTCTTGTGCTCTTCATGCCACTGGAGTCAAGCTATCCTGGCTGATGAGGGATGAAAGCCCGAAACCGGTCCTAGGATGCTGGTTTCCTCTCTGGGAAGACCTGGCTTGGCAGTTCTTCCCACTGGGCGCAGGGTCAAGACTGATGTGGCTGGGTCTGAACTGGAATGGGAAGCAAAAATCAATGGATTGTTTGACATTGCGCAGTATTCTTTCCATCTATTGTTCTTTTTGCAGGTGCCAACCTGTCATCCTCTAATACAAAACAGAGTCCACTTAATTTGATTTGCCATAAACTGCACCAGCGTGCCTTGCGACGAAGATCAAAACACAATTACTTCTCGTCTAATAAAAAACATTTAGGAGATAATTGAATATGACAAAGAAGGCGTGATGGAGAAATGCAGTTCCCACATGGGCAATGATCCTTTCTGCTTTGCAATAGAACCATTGTTGAGGAGGCCGAATGAGAACTTGAAACAGCCAGTCGCATGAGATGTGAGGACTGTATGATCTTCAGGCTGATGCAAGGCGCAACGGACAAAATCAAAATGAGGGCCGCAGGCCTCGAACCGAGCACGCTTTGCATGATGTAAACAAGCTCATAACGAGAGCTGTGCTAGTGTGCTGTCCACCCAGAACTAAGGTCCCAACATGCCTGCTTCTGTGAGCAGGCATCGTAACGGGAACCCTTGAATCGCTGGCCAGGACGTCATCTAATGCAGAATGCGCACCAGCGGGACTCTTTTTGATCAATCAATCAGTCATTTATAAAGCGCACTACATACCCGTGAGGGTCTCAAGGCGCTGGGTGGGGGTGGGGGCGCTACTGATCGAACAGCCAGGTCTTTAGTATCCTCCTGAAGTTCAGCAGGTCTTGGGTCTGTCGCAGGCTCAGTGGGAGGGTGTTCCATGTGTTGGCGGCGAGGTGGGAGAAGGATCTCCTGCCGGTAGTTGTTCTTCGGATGCGGGGGACGGTGGCGAGTGAGAGGTCGGCGGAGCGGAGCTGGCGGGGTGTAGAAGGAGAGCCATCTGTTGAGGTAGGCTGGGCGATCTTCAATGCACATTTCTATAGAGCGCTTATTAATATGCGTGTGTTCCGCTGTATGTGTAGGCAGAAGCTCTAGTCAGCCAGACCTAAAAAGGAGAGGGCACAGCTGCCAAGCGGGCCTTCAGCTAAAGTTGGCACGGATGACGCTATTGTTTCAGCAGTTCCTACACCCCTCTGGTTTCAGGAAGCAGAGGGTTGTGGGCGTGGTCATCAGAGCCTTTGACGCGCTTTAAATGAAGCTCTTTTTTTTTTTTTTTTAAAGGAACTTTTTACATTGTAGGGCCCTTCACAGGGAAGAATAAATCCATTCATAAAGGTATGTATTGATCTGGTATTTGAATTAGGGGAAACCTGGCCAGAAGACAGCGCAGCGCCACAGCGCGCGAAAGACCAATATATGATACAAGCGAAGCCGGTTGGTGACATGTTACTGTGTGTTCTTCAAAGAGGCGAGGCTTCAACTCTTTCTTTCCTACATTACAACAGCACTGGGAAGTGCAAATAGATCTGGGATCTTGTTCCACACCCTGGATGCACAGATGGGAAAAGCTTTTTTCTTTTCTACACTTCTTGGTCTGCAGCTTGGTGGTGTCAAGGCTCTGAGTGTTTCAAAATTTACCAGACATTACTTTTACCACCTCCATGCTGAGGACGGCCGGGAGCCGTCATGGCACACAGTGCTCGTGTGCTGATGACGGCTCCCGGCCGTCATGACCGCACCCGCGATCGAAATCTGCACACAGGCGCAGAATCGCTGCCGCGCCCAAGGGGTTAATATTAAAAGTGTGTCTCCTGTAGACGCTGGCGCACTTCATCAAACGCGGTGCATTTCTTTTCGGCAGAGTCCAGCCGATAATTAATTACAAACATCCAATCCTCAGATTCGGAAGATAAGAATGCACACATCGTGTGTTATAGGAATTACAGCGACTTTATTTCAGACGCTTGTGTCGCCCAACGCGGTTCACCTTCTCACAAGGCTTGTTCATGGGGTGCTTGGACAGCGCAGATGTCGCCAGACACTAGTGTGAGGCTCACTAGAGGGGCTTCGGCTCCGCCCACCTGCTGGGGCCAGGAGGGCAGGTTTTGGTTGTGCAGAGGATGTGCGCCTCCACAAAAGAGTGCGTGTACTCCAGGCAGCTGGGGTCATTTTTGTGCATTTAGCCAGAGAGCTCACCTAGCTCTTGCATGGTCACACACATGACACTGATACTATTATGTATGCCCGCGCTATATAAAAATACATAACTAAATAAATAAATAAACAGATGCTCTTAGTGTAAAGAACCCAAAGCAAATGCATATTGATTTTTCCACTGACAGTCTGTTATTGGTGCTTTTTTTTCTGTTTGTATCTCTTCCTTGTGTGACTTTACATCTTGTACATTTGCAATTGATTCTGTTTGTATCTTTTATGTAACTCATGTAATCCTAAATCCTTATGTATCGCAACTGGTTCTTTTGTAAAGCGCTCTGACACCTTCGGGTACTGTTCGCGCTATAGAAAATCGCAATAAATAAAATAAAGAAATAAAAATAAAATATTAATTTGTGGGCCTCGTCTTTCTCTGACAGCAGCACAAATGGGAGGACCCTATACCATCCCATATGCTGCTGAAGCGGTTTGTATTTATTGCCGTGGGGTCGTCCGCACCTTCTTCCTTCAGATGCCGAGAGGATCCGCATCCTCTTCGCTGGTCCTGCTGGACTCTCGGCCCTCCCCTCCCCGCCCCTCCCCCCTCATCACTTATTTACTCGCCTTGGACTTCAGTGGCGGCTAACGCTGGAGATCAGAGCAAGGTGGCCTTGGAGTAGGAAGGGGGGGGGGGGTCTGCACGCTTCCTCCCCCTCCCCCACGAGAACAGAGATGGTATTGAAGGAAGCTCTGCTCAGTACACACTACAGAAGCACACAATCCAGACAGCAGCCTGAGCTCAACAGCACACCACAGAAACACAATCTATGCAAGGCTCATGCAGTGCACACTACAGAAAAGCACAATCTGAAACTGTGCCAGGGCTCAGTGCACTGACCACAATAGAAAAGCACAATCCGTGCCAGGGCTTGGTGGCTACACATTATTGAAACACATGCCAGGGCTCATGTGACCCGGATACCCCCCGTCTGGCCTGCGCCCCAACACAACCCAAACGAGGCACCAACAGAACTCACAGATCATGAACTTGGTGAAACATTTTTATTATAGCCATGTCAAGACATACTCCTGTTTAAAACACCTTCATGTAAGGAACATACTTAAGATCAAATAATAGCAAAACATCATGAAGAATTGGGCTCTCGTGGTAAGAACACACTACACAATAAACAGTGCAGTGTAGGACTCCTGAACACAACACCAGAGAGAAACCTTTGCAATCTCAAACGCCATTGGACCCCACAGGTGTAACCCCCTGCATCTGTGGGGGGTGGCCCTGCCTCACTGTGCCCCTGTCCTCATACCCGGGCACCGCACCAAACAGCCTGCGGGGCTGCGATGAGGGGGGGCAGGAGCTGCAGGCTCGTGCCCACCCCAGTGATCTGTGCCCCCAGGCTGGTGTGCACATCCTCTGATTGGCTCAGGACCGCTGGACACCACCCGTGGAGCTGTTCTGGGGAGTTTGCTTTGAAGGACCCGCCCCCCTGCTGACTAGGGGTGAATTTGGGATTGGAGATCCCATCACAACACATGCCAGGCTCAGTGCCCTGCACATCATAGAAACACACAACCAGAACCTGTGCCTGTGCCAGTGCTCAGGTCACTCAGCACTATAGGAATACCAGTGGGCACCGAGGACCCCGTGCACAGCACACCCTAGGAGCACAACCGTGCAGCAACAGTACAAGCCAAGACGGTGCCAGGGCTCAGTGCACTGCGCATCACAGAAACAGGCTGTAAGAAATTGGGGTTTTGATTGGGGGGGGGGGGGGGGGGGCGAAAACCCTTCTACAACAACAACCACAATCCTTGTCAGAGCGAATCAGAAAATCCTCCAAATTAACCTGCGCTTAACTATCCAGTAGCTTGGCACAAAAGCATTGAGGGTTAACTTAGAAGCACTATTAGAAGTGTCTATGCAGCACACAAATAGCAAAAAAATGAAAAACACAACACAAGCGACATTCCACGCCAATTTAGAATAATAGAGTAAAATGCAACCAATAAGAGGACACTAAAACAAATTACATCCAATCAGTAGAACCGAAGTTATTAAAAAAAGTTTTTAAAAAGCATCAACAAAGCAGAACGTGCCAACTGTGGGGATCAGGTCGTGCTTGACCAGGGGAAAGTCACAACTTCAGGGCGACCACGATGGAGAGCGGCCGGACACAGGGAGCAGGCGAGTCAAGCAGAAAGAATGACCTTCTCTAGTTCCAGCGCTCAGAGTTCACAGGAGGAGCTCAACTGACGCCAGCCATGGGTGCAGGCACCTTTTGGGGATAAGGTACTCACCCCAGCAGAGGTCAGCAGGGTTCAGGCAGGTCGAGTTGAAGGGCTAGGAGATCAGGTCAGTGGGCAGCTGCACAGACCCCACAGGAGCTTGTGGTGCCCCTGTTTATCAGACCAGGATGTCAGCCTACTCACGCTTGGAGTCACTCATGGTAGCCTGGGATGAAGGGGGCAGGTCGATCCATCCTTCTCAGAGTAAGGCAGGCCTAAAGCAGCAGGGCAGGCCTCTGAAGAACAAGGCAGGCCTCAAGCAGCAGGGAGTCCTCTGAAGAACAAGGCAGGCCTCAAGCAGCAGGGAGTCCTCTGAAGAACAAGGCAGACCTCAGTAACAAGGCAGCCCTCAGTAACAAGGCAGCCCTCTGAAGAACAAGGCAGTCCTCTGAAGAACAAGGCAGGCCTCAGTAACAAGGCAGTCCTCTGAAGAACAAGGCAGTCCTCTGAAGAACAAGGCAGTCCTCTGAAGAACAAGGCAGGCCTCAAGCAGCAAGGCAGTCCTCTGAAGAACAAGGCAGTCCTCTGAAGAACAAGGCAGCCTTCTGAAGAACAAGGCAGGCCTCAGTAGCAAGGCAGTCCTCTGAAGAACACGGCAGGCCTCAGTAACAAGGCAGTCCTCTGAAGAACAAGGCATGCCTCAAGCAGCAGGGAGTCCTCTGAAGAACAAGGCAGGCCTCAGTAGCAAGGCAGTCCTCTGAAGAACACGGCAGGCCTCAGTAACAAGGCAGTCCTCTGAAGAACAAGGCATGCCTCAAGCAGCAAGGCAGTCCTCTGAAGAACAAGGCAGCCCTCAGTAACAAGGCAGTCCTCTGAAGAACAAGGCAGGCCTCAGTAACCAGGCAGTCCTCTGAAGAACAAGGCATGCCTCAGTAGCAAGGCAGTCCTCTGAAGAACAAGGCAGACCTCAGTAACAAGGCCGTCCTCTGAAGAACAAGGCATGCCTCAGTAACAAGGCAGTCCTCTGAAGAACACGGCAGGCCTCGAGCAGCAGGGCAGTCCTCTGAAGAACAAGGCAGGCCTCGAGCAGCAGGGCAGTCCTCTGAAGAACAAGGCAGGCCTCAGTAACAAGGCAGTCCTCTGAAGAACAAGGCAGACCTCAGTAACAAGGCAGTCCTCTGAAGAACACGGCAGGCCTCAGTAGCAAGGCAGTCCTCTGAAGAACACGGCAGGCCTCAGTAGCAAGGCAGTCCTCTGAAGAACACGTCAGGCCTCAGTAACAAGGCAGTCCTCTGAAGAACAAGACAGGCCTCAGTAACAAGGCAGTCATCTGAAGACCAAGGCAGGCCTCAGTAGCAAGGCAGTCCTCTGAAGAACACGTCAGGCCTCAGTAACAAGGCAGTCCTCTGAAGAACAAGACAGGCCTCAGTAACAAGGCAGTCCTCTGAAGAACAAGGCAGTCCTCTGAAGAACAAGGCAGTCCTCTGAAGAACAAGGCAGGCCTAAAGTAGCAGGGAGTCCTCTGAAGAACAAGGCAGACCTCAGTAACAAGGCAGACCTCAGTAACAAGGCAGACCTCAGTAACAAGGCAGACCTCAGTAACAAGGCAGCCCTCTGAAGAACAAGGCAGTCCTCAGTAACAAGGCAGACCTCAGTAACAAGGCAGACCTCAGTAACAAGGCAGCCCTCAGTAACAAGGCAGCCCTCTGAAGAACAAGGCAGTCCTCTGAAGAACAAGGCAGGCCTCAGTAACAAGGCAGTCCTCTGAAGAACAAGGCAGTCCTCTGAAGAACAAGGCAGTCCTCTGAAGAACAAGGCAGTCCTCTGAAGAACAAGGCAGTCCTCTGAAGAACAAGGCAGTCCTCTGAAGAACAAGGCAGGCCTCAAGCAGCAAGGCAGTCCTCTGAAGAACAAGGCAGTCCTCTGAAGAACAAGGCAGCCTTCTGAAGAACAAGGCAGGCCTCAGTAGCAAGGCAGTCCTCTGAAGAACACGGCAGGCCTCAGTAACAAGGCAGTCCTCTGAAGAACAAGGCATGCCTCAAGCAGCAGGGAGTCCTCTGAAGAACAAGGCAGGCCTCAGTAGCAAGGCAGTCCTCTGAAGAACACGGCAGGCCTCAGTAACAAGGCAGTCCTCTGAAGAACAAGGCATGCCTCAAGCAGCAAGGCAGTCCTCTGAAGAACAAGGCAGCCCTCAGTAACAAGGCAGTCCTCTGAAGAACAAGGCAGGCCTCAGTAACCAGGCAGTCCTCTGAAGAACAAGGCATGCCTCAGTAGCAAGGCAGTCCTCTGAAGAACAAGGCAGACCTCAGTAACAAGGCAGTCCTCTGAAGAACAAGGCAGGCCTCGAGCAGCAGGGCAGTCCTCTGAAGAACAAGGCAGACCTCAGTAACAAGGCAGTCCTCTGAAGAACACGGCAGGCCTCAGTAGCAAGGCAGTCCTCTGAAGAACACGGCAGGCCTCAGTAGCAAGGCAGTCCTCTGAAGAACACGTCAGGCCTCAGTAACAAGGCAGTCCTCTGAAGAACACGGCAGGCCTCAGTAACAAGGCAGTCATCTGAAGACCAAGGCAGGCCTCAGTAGCAAGGCAGTCCTCTGAAGAACACGTCAGGCCTCAGTAACAAGGCAGTCCTCTGAAGAACAAGACAGGCCTCAGTAACAAGGCAGTCCTCTGAAGAACAAGGCAGTCCTCTGAAGAACAAGGCAGTCCTCTGAAGAACAAGGCAGGCCTAAAGTAGCAGGGAGTCCTCTGAAGAACAAGGCAGACCTCAGTAACAAGGCAGACCTCAGTAACAAGGCAGACCTCAGTAACAAGGCAGACCTCAGTAACAAGGCAGCCCTCTGAAGAACAAGGCAGTCCTCAGTAACAAGGCAGACCTCAGTAACAAGGCAGACCTCAGTAACAAGGCAGCCCTCAGTAACAAGGCAGCCCTCTGAAGAACAAGGCAGTCCTCTGAAGAACAAGGCAGGCCTCAGTAACAAGGCAGTCCTCTGAAGAACAAGGCAGTCCTCTGAAGAACAAGGCAGTCCTCTGAAGAACAAGGCAGTCCTCTGAAGAACAAGGCAGTCCTCTGAAGAACAAGGCAGTCCTCTGAAGAACAAGGCAGGCCTCAAGCAGCAAGGCAGTCCTCTGAAGAACAAGGCAGTCCTCTGAAGAACAAGGCAGCCTTCTGAAGAACAAGGCAGGCCTCAGTAGCAAGGCAGTCCTCTGAAGAACACGGCAGGCCTCAGTAACAAGGCAGTCCTCTGAAGAACAAGGCATGCCTCAAGCAGCAGGGAGTCCTCTGAAGAACAAGGCAGGCCTCAGTAGCAAGGCAGTCCTCTGAAGAACACGGCAGGCCTCAGTAACAAGGCAGTCCTCTGAAGAACAAGGCATGCCTCAAGCAGCAAGGCAGTCCTCTGAAGAACAAGGCAGTCCTCTGAAGAACAAGGCAGGCCTAAAGTAGCAGGGAGTCCTCTGAAGAACAAGGCAGACCTCAAGCAGCAGGGAGTCCTCTGAAGAACAAGGCAGACCTCAGTAACAAGGCAGACCTCAGTAACAAGGCAGCCCTCAGTAACAAGGCAGTCCTCTGAAGAACAAGGCAGGCCTCAGTAACAAGGCAGTCCTCTGAAGAACAAGGCAGTCCTCTGAAGAACAAGGCAGTCCTCTGAAGAACAAGGCAGTCCTCTGAAGAACAAGGCAGTCCTCTGAAGAACAAGGCAGGCCTCAAGCAGCAAGGCAGTCCTCTGAAGAACAAGGCAGGCATCTGAAGAAAACGGCAGTCCTCTGAAGAACAAGGCAGGCCTCAAGCAGCAAGGCAGTCCTCTGAAGAACAAAACAGGCCTCAAGCAGCAATGCAGCCTTCTGAAGAACAAGGCAGGCCTCAGTAGCAAGGCAGTCCTCTGAAGAACACGGCAGGCCTCAGTAACAAGGCAGTCCTCTGAAGAACAAGGCATGCCTCAAGCAGCAGGGAGTCCTCTGAAGAACAAGGCAGGCCTCAGTAGCAAGGCAGTCCTCTGAAGAACACGGCAGGCCTCAGTAACAAGGCAGTCCTCTGAAGAACAAGGCATGCCTCAAGCAGCAAGGCAGTCCTCTGAAGAACAAGGCAGCCCTCAGTAACAAGGCAGTCCTCTGAAGAACAAGGCAGGCCTCAGTAACCAGGCAGTCCTCTGAAGAACAAGGCATGCCTCAGTAGCAAGGCAGTCCTCTGAAGAACAAGGCAGACCTCAGTAACAAGGCAGTCCTCTGAAGAACAAGGCAGGCCTCGAGCAGCAGGGCAGTCCTCTGAAGAACAAGGCAGACCTCAGTAACAAGGCAGTCCTCTGAAGAACACGGCAGGCCTCAGTAGCAAGGCAGTCCTCTGAAGAACACGGCAGGCCTCAGTAGCAAGGCAGTCCTCTGAAGAACACGTCAGGCCTCAGTAACAAGGCAGTCCTCTGAAGAACACAGCAGGCCTCAGTAACAAGGCAGTCCTCTGAAGAACACGGCAGGCCTCAGTAACAAGGCAGTCATCTGAAGACCAAGGCAGGCCTCAGTAGCAAGGCAGTCCTCTGAAGAACAAGGCAGGCCTCAGTAACAAGGCAGTCATCTGAAGAACAAGGCAGGCCTCAGTAACAAGGCAGTCATCTGAAGAACACAGCAGGCCTCAGTAACAAGGCAGTCCTCTGAAGAGCAAGGCAGGCCTCAGTAACAAGGCAGTCCTCTGAAGAACAAGGCAGGCCTCAGTAGCAAGGCAGTCCTCTGAAGAACACGGATAGGCCTCAGTAGCAAGGCAGTCCTCTGAAGAACACGGCAGGCCTCAGTAACAAGGCAGTCCTCTGAAGAACAAGGCAGGCCTCAGTAACAAGGCAGTCCTCTGAAGAACAAGGCAGGCCTCAGTAACAAGGCAGTCCTCTGAAGAACAAGGCAGGCCTCAGTAACAAGGCAGTCCTCTGAAGAACAAGGCAGTCCTCTGAAGAACAAGGCAGTCCTCTGAAGAACAAGGCATGCCTCAGTAGCAAGGCAGTCCTCTGAGAAACAAGGCAGGCCTCAAGCAGCAGGGCAGTCCTCTGGAGAACAAGGCAGGCCTCAGTAACAAGGCAGTCCTCTGAAGAACAAGGCAGGCCTCAGTAACAAGGCAGTCCTCTGAAGAACAAGGCATGCCTCAGTAGCAAGGCAGTCCTCTGAGAAACAAGGCAGGCCTCAAGCAGCAGGGCAGTCCTCTGGAGAACAAGGCAGGCCTCAGTAACAAGGCAGTCCTCTGAAGAACAAGGCAGTCCTCTGAAGAACAAGGCAGTCCTCTGAAGAACAAGGCAGTCCTCTGAAGAACAAGGCATGCCTCAGTAGCAAGGCAGTCCTCTGAGAAACAAGGCAGGCCTCAAGCAGCAGGGCAGTCCTCTGGAGAACAAGGCAGGCCTCAGTAACAAGGCAGTCCTCTGAAGAACAAGGCAGTCCTCTGAAGAACAAGGCAGTCCTCTGAAGAACAAGGCAGTCCTCTGAAGAACAAGGCAGTCCTCTGAAGAACAAGGCATGCCTCAGTAGCAAGGCAGTCCTCTGAGAAACAAGGCAGGCCTCAAGCAGCAGGGCAGTCCTCTGGAGAACAAGGCAGGCCTCAGTAACAAGGCAGTCCTCTGAAGAACAAGGCAGGCCTCAGTAGCAAGGCAGTCCTCTGAAGAACAAGGCAGGCCTCAGTAACAAGGCAGTCCTCTGAAGAACAAGGCAGGCCTCAGTAACTAGACAGTCCTCTGAAGAACAAGGCAGGCCTCAGTAGCAAGGCAGTCCTCTGAAGAACAAGGCAGGCCTCAGTAGCAAGGCAGTCCTCTGAAGAACAAGACAGGCCTCAGTAACAAGGCAGTCCTCTGAAGAACAAGGCAGGCCTCAGTAACAAGGCAGTCCTCTGAAGAGCAAGGCAGGCCTCAAGCAGCAGGGCAGTCCTCTGAAGAACAAGGCAGGCCTCAGTAACACGGCAGTCCTCTGAAGAACAAGGCAGTCCTCAAGCAGCAGGGCAGTCCTCTGAAGAACAAGGCAGGCCTCAAGCAGCAGGGAGTCTGAAGAACAAGGCAGGCCTCAGTAACAAGACAGTCCTCTGAAGAACAAGGCAGGCCTCAGTAACAAGGCCGTCCTCTGAAGAACAAGGCATGCCTCAGTAACAAGGCCGTCCTCTGAAGAACAAGGCATGCCTCAGTAACAAGGCAGTCCTCTGAAGAACAAGGCATGCCTCAGTAACAAGGCAGTCCTTTGAAGAACAAGGCATTCCTCTGAAGAACAAGGCAGGCCTCAAGCAGCAAGGCAGTCCTCTGAAGAACAAGGCATGCCTCAGTAACAAGGCAGTCCTTCGGCACATTGCAAAGGGTCCTTTAGTGGGTGGCACAATCACTGCTACAGGCCCCCTGGTAGCGTTTAATTTATATGCCCTGGGTACATGTAGTGCCCCTTTACCAGGGACTTACAAGTAACTTATGTGCCAATTGGGTGTAAGCCACTTTTACCATGTTTAAAGGAGAGAGTACAAGCACTAAGCATTGGTAAAGCGCACAGATCCCCAATGCCAACAAAAAAAATAAGAATTTCAGAAAACAAGAGGGGAGAAAGGAAAAAAGTTTGGGGGTGGCCAGAAGTGCAGACCAAGTCCAACACACGTGTACATTGAGAACTCTGAGCACCTCGCACCCTAGCAACACAACTATGCACCCAGAACCCTGTGTACAACATACCCTAGGAAATCAACTATGCAGCCACAGAACAAGCCAAGAATGTGCAAGGGCTCACTTCACTGCACATTACAGAAACACAAGTGTGCATTGAGGACTCTGTGTGCAGCACACCTTAGAAACACAAACCTGCATCAAGTACCCTGTGAGTGGCACAGCCTAGCAACACAAACGTGTGTCGAGGACCCAGGCATTCCACACCCTAACAACCATGCAGCTAGGAGGCAACGGACAGCACATTATAGCCATTCAACAGTGCACTGCCAAGTAAACTGTGCACCTAGGATCATAGGCACAGCACATAACCAAAACACAACTATGCACCCGGGTCCCGTTACACAGCGCACCATGGCAACACAACTGTGCATCCAAGACACTGCACATAGTAGCAACACAACTGTGCATACAGAAGCCAGTACACACTGCACACTGGCAACAAAGATGCTGAACCACGATTCTATGCCCCAGGACACGATGGGAACAAAACAATGCACCCAGGATAACCGCAGAAGAACATCCCATCCGCGACGCCAACTCAGGCCCCACGCACAAGCGCACTATAGCAACAAAAGGTGCATAATCAGAACTCACAACAAAACTGTGCACACAGGATCACAAGTCAACTGCTCAATCCAGAACCTGTGAAACTGCCCAGTAACAAACCTGTCCGATGGACACAAACTATATTTAGATGCTCCAAATCAGGTAATGTTGTGCATCCCCCCACCAAAGTGTGTACTCCTTTTTGGGGACATTTATAAAGAAAACATGATGGTGAGTGGCTCCACGGCACAAGTTTTTGTCACTGCTTTACAGAGGTCTTTTTTTTACCTTCTTGGAAGGGCCAGTTTATCATGGCCATATTTAACAAGCACTGGCACATTCAATAGTATTGCTTATGTTTAGAACAGGCACAACGAGACAAAAGAACAGGCACACAGAGTGAACAAACAGAGCACAATCCCTGATGACTAGTCAGGGAACATAAAAACATATTCACAGGCCAAATGTAACAATCTTGCAAGGAAGGGATGGCGACAACAAATTAGAGCTTAATTTGAGCCGGTGAATTGCGGTGCTGAATCATAAACACCGGTACAAAAGGGGGTGGTGATGGACGGAGCATCTGAATCAATCAAACACTCATACCCAGTCAAAAGATCTGGGTTAATCCATCACCGTTCTTTAGCCCACTCTGCCACCCCAGTTCAGACATGGCTATATGCAAATCAGTCTGACCCTGTGCCTCATGGGAACAGTCCAGCCCGAACTGCCAAGCCATGTCTTCCCTGGACCGGAAACAAGCTTCCGAGGACCGGTTTCTGGCATTCCAGCCGTCCAGCCCGGCTTGCTTGAATCCAGTGGCAAAGTGAGCAAGGGGCTCACGTCTGAGCATACCCTGCCACACTTATGGCGGCCAAAAGCGGTACAAAAGGGGGTGGTGATGGACGGTGCATCTGAATCAATCAAACACTCACACCCAGTCAAAAGATCTGGGTTAATCCATCACCGTTCTTTAGCCCACTCTGCCACCCCAGTCCAGACATGGCTATATGCAAATCAGTCTGACCCTGTGCCTCATGGGAACAGTCCAGCCCGAACTGCCAAGCCATGTCTTCCCTGGACCGGAAACAAGCTTCCGAGGACCGGTTTCTGGCATTCCAGCCGTCTTCAGCCCGGCTTGCTTGAATCCAGTGGCAAAGTGAGCAAGGGGCTCACGTCTGAGCATACCCTGCCACACTTAAGGCGGCCAAAAGCGGTACAAAAGTGGGTGGTGATGGACGGAGCATCTGAATTAATCAAACACTCACACCCAGTCAAAAGATCTGGGTTAATCCATCACCGTTCTTTAGCCCACTCTGCCACCCCAGTTCAGACATGGCTATATGCAAATCAGTCTGACCCTGTGCCTCATGGGAACAGTCCAGCGCGAACTGCCAAGCCATGTCTTCCATGGACCGGAAACAAGCTACCGAGGACCGGTTTCTGGCATTTCAGCCATCTTCCGCCCGGCTTGCTTGAATCCAGTGGCAAAGTGAGCAAGGGACTCACGTCTGAGCATACCCTGCCACACTTATGGCAGCCAAAAGCGGTACAAAAGGGGGTGGTGATGGACGGAGCATCTGAATCAATCAAACACTCACACCCAGTCAAAAGATCTGGGTTAATCCATCACCGTTCTTTAGCCCACTCTGCCACCCCAGTTCAGACATGGCTATATGCAAATCAGTCTGACCCTGTGCCTCATGGGAACAGTCCAGCCCGAACTGCCAAGCCATGTCTTCCCTGGACCGGAAACAAGCTTGTCTAAACTGGGGTGGCTGAGTGAACTAAAGAATGGTGATGGATTAAACCCAGATCAGTTGACTGGGGGTGAGTGTTTGATTTGTTCAAACGCTCCGTCCATCATCCCCTTTTGTATCGCTTTGTTCGCCCTAAGTGTGGCAGGGTATACTCAGACGTGAGTCCCTTGTTCACTTGGCCACTGGATTCAAGATAGCCTGGCTGATGAGGATTATGAATCCGAAACCGGTCCCAGGATGCTTGTTTCCGGTCCAGGGAAGACATGGCTTGGCAGTTCGGGCTGGACTGTTCCCATAAGGCACAGGGTCAGACTGATTTGCATATAGCCATGTCTGAACTGGGGTGGCTGAGTGAAATAAACAATGGTGATGGATTAAACCCAGATCAGTTGACTGGGGGTGAGTGTTTGATTGGTTCAGATGCTCCGTCCATCACCACCCCCTTTTGTACTGCTTTGGCCGCCATAAGTGTGGCAGGGTATGCTCAGACGTGAGTCCCTTGCTCACTTTGCCACTGGATTCAAGCAAGCCGGGCGGAAGATGGCTGAAATGCCAGAAACCGGTCCTCGGTAGCTTGTTTCCGGTCCAGGGAAGACATGGCTTGGCAGTTCGGGCTGGACTGTTCCCATAAGGCACAGGGTCAGACTGATTTGCATATAGCCATGTCTGAACTGGGGTGGCTGAGTGAAATAAACAATGGTGATGGATTAAACCCAGATCAGTTGACTGGGGGTGAGTGTTTGATTTGTTCAAACGCTCCGTCCATCATCCCCTTTTGTATCGCTCGAATCATAAACACCAGCGCTTTTCATGAGCACCAGTTAAGGACACAATTTAAGGGGCGATTAAGTGGTTTTCCAGAGTCACAGGTCACAGCATGTCCATGGGCAGAATCGGACCTGGTTACCCAGCTCCGAAATCGGCAGCTCTGGTCATTAAGCCACATCCTCTGCCAAATTGTACGGTTTGTAGTTGGTTCTGTTTTAGGCGGCGCTAAGAGGAGAAATGAGCTGGTGTAAGCTACCTCCTGACGAGAACCCCAGCACAGTTTTTTTTTATATATATATATATTTTTACAAATTAACCACTGGGGGACGTTGTGTTCCCACAGGTACCACTCAACAAGGGTAGTTCACAGGCAAAGTCACACTGGTTGATGTGCCCTCCCCAGGGAGAGCTGATATGCAGGTCTGTGCTATATTCTCTGCACAGGCTCATTAACAAATGATGCTGCCCGGTCCTCGCTTTGCTGCTGGCAACTGCAATTCTGGTTTGTGAGTTTCCTTCCCAAATAGATCATTTTCTTCAAATAATCATGTACATTTGGTATTTCAAATACTGAAAATTCAATTATTTTTACGGTTGACTGTTTTCACCAAAATCACACAAATCCTACGTTGCCAATTTGCAAAGGTACAGATGAAAGCAATTCAATCTTAGCTCACAAAATGCTGACAGTACTCAACCCAAATGTTTTCATTTGCCTATGCTTACATTTCCCTACTGACAACTGCTATTCAGTAACCTGCATAGGGATATGAAAAGGTAAAATGCTCACTAGGGGCTAGCTGCAATCATGCAGCGATACTTGCACGCAGTCTAGCAAATAAAATTATTTGGTCAAAAAGTGGTATTTAAAAAATAGATGAAAAAAAAAAAACAGTAGTCCTGAAAAAAACCGACAGTGGTGTAGGACGCTAGCATGACACTTATGCACCAAAAGCAAAGATGATAATCCAATGTAACAGACAGAGTCCCTGTGTTCTTATGCATATGAATATCTGACATGGAGGAACGGTGAAGCCTGTTATCCATGTCGGATAACATATAGAGTCGGCTTTAACCCGTTGGCTACGTTGAACGTTCAGCTCCAGTGCTGAACGTTCGAAAAACGGGTGGGGCAGCGTCGGACAACGGACGTGCGCAGCACTACCAAGGTAGCAGCCAACGGGTTAATGTGCTAGAAAGAGGCACTACAATAATGGCAACATGAAGGTTTTAACAGGTACTGTCCAACCTCACAGCGCTAGAAACATTTAAATCGGCCAAGCGGCTAGAAGGCTTTGGCCACCCCATGGACAGCATACGGTTTGCAAGAAGCGATGCCAAGAAGATGGAATGTTACAGGTTATGAAGGTGGCCCAGAGAAGCTTCTTTCCACAAGCAATGACAAAGCCATTGTAAATGGTGTTAACAAATGTTTAGGAATATATACACACACACACACGCACACATTTGTGTGGCACATGTTCTCCCCGCCTGCTTGCTAAAGAGCCACCAGATTGAGAAGTGAATCACAGGTTGGCATTCGTATTACTGGGAACCAAACACCCCACTGTAGCACTTGACACTCTCAGGACAGAAGAACAGAGCAGTCCAAGGCCCACTGACTAGTACCCACAGCTCACTGGTACACTGCATTAAACCCTAGTGGGTCCTGAACTCTATAATCACAATATCCGCCACCTGACGCACATGCAACATCACAATACAAGGGAGAGTCAGTTTAAAGAAGGCAGGTCTACTGGCTTTGTCAAGGGCGCCACAATATTGAAAATAACCACGTTGCCCTTTGTCAATGAAGGGGTGTGAGAATATATAAGACCGGCCTAAGGGTTTGTCAAGATGTCACCACAACAATGAAAACAAGCATTTGCAATGCACTATGTCTCGCATTTACGAAACTCTCAAAAATGCGAGACCTTTTGCATTGCAAATGGTTGTTTGCAAAAGCACCCCCTGCCGTGCTTTTACTTTAAAGGCAGCTGTACCCCTTTTTTTAGATGCGGCCCAATGAAAGAAAGGGGTTGGCTGCCATTAACGCGGCATGGGACATTTTTATAAACAAAAGTTTAAAAAAATAGAAGAAAAAAAAAAACATGCAGCCACGTTCATTGTGGCAAATAAACCAAAGGCGCGGCCAACACTTTGGGCTGCTGTGCTATGAAAAATAATAATTAATAAAGCCTCACGAGGGAGCGGGTCCTAAACATAATAGTGCTCGGAGGCTGTCATTAAAGCCTACAGATTAACAACAAATGTAATAGGGTGTGTCCTCATGGGAGGTTACAAATGAAGAAACGGCGGTAATAAGGAGGGACGAACAAGCCTATTAACGAATCAGAAGCCAGCATTTACCAAGGACAATGACACAAGCCAGTGAAAAATATGGGAGGAGAGTGGGCGGAGCTTCAAATCCATACCTGAATACAGCATGTCTGGCAGAGCAGCGCAAGTGCTGCCCAGGCTCGACCTAATAACCATGATGCCCTCCGTCAGTCAAAGGGTTTCGGAATATATAAGTGTTGTAAATAGATTAGGTAGGCAGCAGGACACGTCTTCAGTTATTAATATCAATTTATTAAGTTACAAGATAAGATAAGACAGCAGTAAACCTCACAGCTGACCAGACCATTAACTGCCAAGGCTGGAATCTTCACATCACAGATAGAACATGCTTTAGGTAGCATGGGAGACTGGTAAGATAAGAACACTAAGAAAGGACTACAGACACCAAGTAGCCACATTGAAGTAAGTATAAGTATACAACAATAAGGCAGGCCTAAGGGCTTTGTCAACGTGTCACCACATTCATAGCATCAGCTACATGCCATGTTTAAAACTTATAATACGATAAAATCAACATGAGGGCGGCTTTTATGGTGGGTGTTCGGAGGACTCGACAGTCACCCGGCCTAGCTATCAGCCCTCGAAGAACAAACACAGGTTTCTTGTAAACAGCGGCTGGTCAGTAGTCCACGGCGTTTAGTGTGGGGTAACCCGCTGGTCACACCTAGATGGTGTCTTCCCGGCCTGTCCTAGCACAGTCACGTTTTCAAATGCAAATAAACAGAAAACCTTCTGGTCTTCGGGAAACGCGGTTCAATATTCGACGCCGGCCGCTGTACATTTGCTGATTAGAAACTCAGAATTCTGCCTGTGTGGCAGAACAGGTCCTGCGGTGACGTCCGGCCCTGACCATCAGCTGCAAGGCCACACCGTCAGCAGTCCCTTCGAAGAGGGGTGAGCCTGCCGGCATCTCTTAACACACCCGGACACAAGTCCCCTGTACAGCACGTGCACGCATGGACGTCAATTCACCAAAATGCCTGGGGTAGCGGAAGTGACATTGCTTGCCATTTGACCTTTACTTTCACTCACACAACCATGATACACATATTAACACATTTACAAACTCACCCGCATGAATGCATACAACATACATTTAACAGCATGATTACTTAACTTAGCTTCCAGATAGGGTCATATTCCAGCTAATGTGCTCCATATTGTATTACAATAATAACGAATAATGTTATTCACTATTTATTTTTATTTATAAAGTTTTATATAGCGCAAACTTGATCCCAAAGGATATTTTGTGTAATATATATATATATATATAGATATATATATATATATACACACTTTTAATGACAGAAACCAGGCAAGTGGCACTCCAACCAGCATCCATTAGAAAGAGTTGCTTCTGTGTTCCTGGCACTGATTTTGCCACCTCTGAGGCCAGGGGTCGCAAAGTCCGGGGTCACAGCAGCGACCCCGGAGACCCCTAAATGACATGCATGTGTGCACAGTCCCTCCACAGAGGGCAGCCCCATCACCCCTCTCTAGGAGTCAACATCATTGCTAATGCAATGCTACAACAGAAACCACACAGAATCCGTGCATTTATCCAAGGCTCTCCATACAGAGCAAGGATCTGCCCCTAAAAAACATGGCATTTAACACCCAAAGCTAGGAATCATTGCATCATCACAGGAAGGGTGAAACACTAGACCTGGCCCTGTGAGGATTTTAAATTTTAGTGAAAGTGTCACATCTCCGAAGCAGGTGTCATAACCCGCCGAGCTCACAGACGTTAAACGTGTGTGCACAGAGCTGGGGTCAATGGGCGCCCGCCCCTGTACACTGGCACATGGGCACTAAAACATTTGCCCAGGGACCATAATGTACGGTGTGTGGTGTGACAGAGGACCACACGGATGCCAGCAGGGTGGCAAACGGGGTCTGGGTGGGTCAGGGATTGTGTAAGGGGGTTTAGAAAAATGGTACATAAATGGCCGCACATTTATTTTGCAGGTTAATAAATGCTTGCATGTTTCTTTAACATTTTTTTCTGGATAATAGTGTCCAGCAACTAAACAGGGTCTCATGCTGCTGTTCACCAGGGGGCCACATGTAAAGGTCAAGAGGGCCACAGAGGGGTAGCTATCAACCTTGCAGCAGGTGCAGTGGCACCGAGATCCCCCATACCTTGATCACTACCCAAACAACAGTGAAAGGGGGCCTAACCCCCGACAAATCTCTGAGGCCTTTAGTAAATCCAGCATGTCTAAGTCCCATTCATACTCCAAAATCTTACAAGCACCTAGAGGCAAGCTAGTCTACCCGTGAGCTAGCCACAAAAAACTCACAGGCACCTAGAGGCAAGCTAGTCTACTTGTGAGCTAGCCACAAAAAACTCACAGGCGCCTAGAGGCACACTGGTCTACCCGTGAGCTAGCCACAAAAAACACACAGGTGCCTAGAGGCACACTGGTCTACCCGTGAGCTTGCCACAAGTCTCACAGGCGCCTAGAGGCACACTGGCCTAACCGTGAGCTAGCCACAAAAAACACACAGGCGCCTAGAGGCACACTGGCCTAACCGTGAGCTAGCCACAAAAACACACAGGCGCCTAGAGGCACACTGGCCTAACCGTGAGCTAGCCACAAAAACACACAGGCGCCTAGAGGCAAGCTAGTCTACTTGTGAGCTAGCCACATAAACCTCAAAGAAGCCAAGAGGCACACTGGTCTACCCATGAGCTGGCCACAAAAACACACAGGTGCCTAGAGGCACACTGGTCTACCCGTGAGCTAGCCACACAAGATAAGAGATGTTGGATGGCGTTGGTGCACAAGGCATGACTCTTCCAAGATGGCCGCCCGCAAACAGTACAGGTAACAATTATAAATAACAATAACGTGATAAACAAGGACTCCACCCCACCCCAATGCCCCAAAGCTCAGATATGTATATGATTTTAGGTTAAGTCTATATAATATATGGGTTTCTGCAATCCCTGTATAAAAAACCTGAATTTAATTTCTCTATACTATGACTTGTGATGTATCCATTCACTAAAGAAATTACATTAGAACTAACATGTAATAACTTATTACAGTTGAGTTCTGAGTCACATTGCCTCCTGCCAGAGCCAGCAGCCTACGGAAAGGGTGGGCCATGAAGCAGAATTAAAGCAGCTGTTGAAAGAACAATAACAAAACACTGCTTTTCTTTCTTCTGTTGTTCTAGATGTACAGTGCCAAGTAGATATTAAAGGCAACAGGTTTGCTTTTTGCCCTCCTTCTGAAACTGTAGAAAAGTTTAAATGTTTCGGCTGCACAAAACGAAATAAAATTGACATATTGAACCAATTGTAATATTTCTGTGCAACAAATATCCAACTGCTTTTATGAGGAGTTCACTTTTGCACTAGTTATTATATTTTTATTCATCATGTCTGCAAACATGCACACTCATATGTAAGAAAGAGTCATGTGCCAAGTAGTGTGTGGTCACGGTGATTGAGAGACCATGTATTATAAGGAATAAAGTACCCCTGCCATACATAATAAGGATATTAGAAGTCATCTTGGAGTTTCATAACCCGATATAAGAACTGTTCCTTCTGCCTTGTTGCTCCATATGGTCATCAGGGAACTCCTCTGCGGCTTGCAATATCATTATAATGTATGGCAGGGGGTACTTTATCCCATATATATTGTTATGTTATTGACAGTGGAACTGATCCAGAGTTGCAGCTGCCTCTTTGAAATAGATGTATACGTGTACACTCATTTTCTTTTCTACAATGCAGTTTTTGTTTCTATCTGATAACAGTAATACCCAGTCTGCCCCCCCTCTGAGACCCTGCTATCAGACCCCGCGCTGCACAAGGGAACAGGACAGATAAGCCGCACGCCCGGAAGTGGGCAGGACACCGTGCTGCTACAACAAAGCAACAACACTGCGGTGTTAACACAACTCTAGCCACAAAATGTGCAGGGCGGACACATCAGAGAGGAAAGAGGGGGTGAGCCGGGACTCTGGGGTCTGTAGAGCATTCAACCATTGACAGACAGTGACTGATTAGAGCCAATCAGAGCTCGAGGAACGCTAGAGGGGACACTAGGGAGGGTGGGGTAGTGGGGGGGGGGGGCTACACAGCACCCACTGACAGACACTGAGCATGGGACAGGCATCCCCAGAGCAAACACGACGGGGGTGGAGGGTGGCCTTGGGGGTCTGCCCAGCACTGACCCCAGAGCATCCTGGCGCCATTAAAAGGGATGAGAGAGTGAGCTCCAGAGAGAGGGGGTTAACAAGGAGACCCGGCACAGCACTGACCCCAGAGCATTCTGACACCATTAGAAGGGGTGAGAGAGTGAGCTCCTGAGAGAGGGGGTTAACAAGGAGCCCCTCACAGCACTGACCCCAGAGCATCCTTCTACCATTAGAAGGGGTGAGAGAGTGAGCTCCAGAGAGAGGGGTTAACAAGGATCCCCTGCACAGCACTGACTCCAGAGCATCCTTCTACCATTAGAAGGGGTGAGAGAGTGAGCTCCTGAGAGAGGGGGTTAACAAGGATCCCCTGCACAGCACTGACCCCAGAGCATCCTTCTACCATTAGAAGGGGTGAGAGAGTGAGCTCCAGAGAGAGGGGTTAACAAGGATCCCCTGCACAGCACTGACTCCAGAGCATCCTTCTACCATTAGAAGGGGTGAGAGAGTGAGCTCCGGAGAGAGGGGTTAACAATGATCCCCTGCACAGCATTGACTCCAGAGCATCCTTCTACCATTAGAAGGGGTGAGAGAGTGAGCTCCGGAGAGAGGGGTTAACAAGGATCCCCTGCACAGCACTGACCCCAGAGCATCCTTCTACCATTAGAAGGGGTGAGAGAGTGAGCTCCGGAGAGAGGGGTTAACAAGGATCCCCTGCACAGCACTGACCCCAGAGCATCCTTCTACCATTAGAAGGGGTGAGAGAGTGAGCTCCAGAGAGAGGGGTTAACAAGGATCCCCTGCACAGCACTGACCCCAGAGCATCCTTCTACCATTAGAAGGGGTGAGAGAGTGAGCTCCAGAGAGAGGGGTTAACAAGGATCCCCTGCACAGCACTGACCCCAGAGCATCCTTCTACCATTAGAAGGGGTGAGAGAGTGAGCTCCAGAGAGAGGGGTTAACAAGGAGCCCCTCACAGCACTGACCCCAGAGCATCCTTCTACCATTAGAAGGGGTGAGAGAGTGAGCTCCTGAGAGAGGGGTTAACAAGGATCCCCTGCACAGCACTGACCCCAGAGCATCCTTCTACCATTAGAAGGGGTGAGAGAGTGAGCTCCTGAGAGAGGGGTTAACAAGGATCCCCTGCACAGCACTGACCCCAGAGCATCCTTCTACCATTAGAAGGGGTGAGAGAGTGAGCTCCAGAGAGAGGGGTTAACAAGGAGCCCCTCACAGCACTGACCCCAGAGCATCCTTCTACCATTAGAAGGGGTGAGAGAGTGAGCTCCAGAGAGAGGGGTTAACAAGGAGCCCCTCACAGCACTGACCCCAGAGCATCCTTCTACCATTAGAAGGGGTGAGAGAGTGAGCTCCTGAGAGAGGGGTTAACAAGGATCCCCTGCACAGCACTGACCCCAGAGCATCCTTCTACCATTAGAAGGGGTGAGAGAGTGAGCTCCTGAGAGAGGGGTTAACAAGGATCCCCTGCACAGCACTGACCCCAGAGCATCCTTCTACCATTAGAAGGGGTGAGAGAGTGAGCTCCAGAGAGAGGGGTTAACAAGGAGCCCCTCACAGCACTGACCCCAGAGCATCCTTCTACCATTAGAAGGGGTGAGAGAGTGAGCTCCAGAGAGAGGGGTTAACAAGGAGCCCCTCACAGCACTGACCCCAGAGCATCCTTCTACCATTAGAAGGGGTAAGAGAGTGAGCTCCTGAGAGAGGGGGTTAACAAGGAGCCCCTCACAGCACTGACCCCAGAGCATCCTTCTACCATTAGAAGGGGTGAGAGAGTGAGCTCCTGAGAGAGGGGGTTAACAAGGAGCCCCTCACAGCACTGACTCCAGAGCATCCTGTCACCGTTAGAAGGGGTGAGAGTGAGCTCCTGAGAGGAGGTTAACAATGAGTCCCTCACAGCACTGACCCCAGAGCATCCTTCTACCATTAGAAGGGGTGAGAGTGAGCTCCTGAGAGGAGGTTAACAAGGATCCCCTGCACAGCACTGACCCCAGAGCATCCTTCTACCATTAGAAGGGGTGAGAGTGAGCTCCTGAGAGGAGGTTAACAAGGATCCCCTGCACAGCACTGACTCCAGAGCATCCTTCTACCATTAGAAGGGGTGAGAGTGAGCTCCAGAGAGAGGGGTTAACAAGGATCCCCTGCACAGCACTGACCCCAGAGCATCCTTCTACCATTAGAAGGGGTGAGAGAGTGAGTCCAGAGAGAGGGGGTTAACAAGGATCCCCTGCACAGCACTGACCCCAGAGCATCCTTCTACCATTAGAAGGGGTGAGAGAGTGAGCTCCAGAGAGAGGGGTTAACAAGGATCCCCTGCACAGCACTGACCCCAGAGCATCCTTCTACCATTAGAAGGGGTGAGAGAGTGAGTCCAGAGAGAGGGGGTTAACAAGGATCCCCTGCACAGCACTGACCCCAGAGCATCCTTCTACCATTAGAAGGGGTGAGAGAGTGAGCTCCAGAGAGAGGGGTTAACAAGGATCCCCTGCACAGCACTGACCCCAGAGCATCCTTCTACCATTAGAAGGGGTGAGAGAGTGAGCTCCAGAGAGAGGGGTTAACAAGGATCCCCTGCACAGCACTGACCCCAGAGCATCCTTCTACCATTAGAAGGGGTGAGAGAGTGAGTCCAGAGAGAGGGGGTTAACAAGGATCCCCTGCACAGCACTGACCCCAGAGCATCCTTCTACCATTAGAAGGGGTGAGAGAGTGAGCTCACGAGAGAGGGGGGTTAACAAAGAGCCCCTCACAGCACTGACCCCAGAGCATCCTTCTACCATTAGAAGGGGTGAGAGAGTGAGCTCCAGAGAGAGGGGGTTAACAAGGAGCCCCTCACAGCACTGACCCCAGAGCATCCTTCTACCATTAGAAGGGGTGAGAGTGAGCTCCTGAGAGGAGGTTAACAAGGATCCCCTGCACAGCACTGACTCCAGAGCATCCTTCTACCATTAGAAGGGGTGAGAGTGAGCTCCTGAGAGGAGGTTAACAAGGATCCCCTGCACAGCACTGACTCCAGAGCATCCATCTACCATTAGAAGGGGTGAGAGTGAGCTCCTGAGAGGAGGTTAACAAGGATCCCCTGCACAGCACTGACCCCAGAGCATCCTTCTACCATTAGAAGGGGTGAGAGAGTGAGTCCAGAGAGAGGGGGTTAACAAGGATCCCCTGCACAGCACTGACCCCAGAGCATCCTTCTACCATTAGAAGGGGTGAGAGAGAGAGCTCACGAGAGAGGGGGGTTAACAAGGAGCCCCTCACAGCACTGACCCCAGAGCATCCTTCTACCATTAGAAGGGGTGAGAGAGTGAGCTCCCGAGAGAGGGGGTTAACAAGGAGCCCCTCACAGCACTGACCCCAGAGCATCCTTCTACCATTAGAAGGGGTGAGAGTGAGCTCCTGAGAGGAGGTTAACAAGGATCCCCTGCACAGCACTGACTCCAGAGCATCCTTCTACCATTAGAAGGGGTGAGAGTGAGCTCCTGAGAGGAGGTTAACAAGGATCCCCTGCACAGCACTGACTCCAGAGCATCCTTCTACCATTAGAAGGGGTGAGAGAGTGAGCTCCTGAGAGGAGGTTAACAAGGATCCCCTGCACAGCACTGACCCCAGAGCATCCTTCTACCATTAGAAGGGGTGAGAGAGTGAGTCCAGAGAGAGGGGGTTAACAAGGATCCCCTGCACAGCACTGACCCCAGAGCATCCTTCTACCACTAGAAGGGGTGAGAGAGAGACCTCACGAGAGAGGGGGGTTAACAAGGAGCCCCTCACAGCACTGACCCCAGAGCATTCTTCTACCATTAGAAGGGGTGAGAGAGTGAGCTCCCGAGAGAGGGGGTTAACAAGGAGCCCCTCACAGCACTGACCCCAGAGCATCCTTCTACCATTAGAAGGGGTGAGAGTGAGCTCCTGAGAGGAGGTTAACAAGGATCCCCTGCACAGCACTGACCCCAGAGCATCCTTCTACCATTAGAAGGGGTGAGAGAGTGAGCTCCAGAGAGAGGGGTTAACAAGGATCCCCTGCACAGCACTGACCCCAGAGCATCCTTCTACCATTAGAAGGGGTGAGAGAGTGAGTCCAGAGAGAGGGGGTTAACAAGGATCCCCTGCACAGCACTGACCCCAGAGCATCCTTCTACCATTAGAAGGGGTGAGAGAGTGAGCTCCTGAGAGAGGGGGTTAACAAGGATCCCCTGCACAGCACTGACCCCAGAGCATCCTTCTACCATTAGAAGGGGTGAGAGTGAGCTCCTGAGAGGAGGTTAACAAGGATCCCCTGCACAGCACTGACTCCAGAGCATCCTTCTACCATTAGAAGGGGTGAGAGTGAGCTCCTGAGAGGAGGTTAACAAGGATCCCCTGCACAGCACTGACTCCAGAGCATCCTTCTACCATTAGAAGGGGTGAGAGTGAGCTCCTGAGAGGAGGTTAACAAGGATCCCCTGCACAGCACTGACTCCAGAGCATCCTTCTACCATTAGAAGGGAGTTAGAGAGTGAGCTCTTGAGAGAGGGGTTAACAAGGAGCCCCTCACAGCACTGACTCCAGAGCATCCTTCTACCATTAGAAGGGGTGAGAGTGAGCTCCAGAGAGAGGGGTTAACAAGGATCCCCTGCACAGCACTGACCCCAGAGCATCCTTCTACCATTAGAAGGGGTGAGAGAGTGAGTCCAGAGAGAGGGGGTTAACAAGGATCCCCTGCACAGCACTGACTCCAGAGAATCCTTCTACCATTAGAAGGGGTGAGAGAGTGAGCTCCTGAGAGAGGGGGTTAACAAGGAGCCCCTCACAGCACTGCCTCCAGAGCATCCTTCCACCATTAGAAGGGGTGAGAGAGTGAGCTCCTGAGAGAGGGGGTTAACAAGGAGCCCCTCACAGCACTGACTCCAGAGCATCCTTCTACCATTAGAAGGGGTGAGAGTGAGCTCCTGAGAGGAGGTTAACAAGGATCCCCTGCACAGCACTGACTCCAGAGCATCCTTCTACCATTAGAAGGGGTGAGAGTGAGCTCCTGAGAGGAGGTTAACAAGGATCCCCTGCACAGCACTGACTCCAGAGCATCCTTCTACCATTAGAAGGGGTGAGAGTGAGCTCCTGAGAGGAGGTTAACAAGGATCCCCTGCACAGCACTGACCCCAGAGCATCCTTCTACCATTAGAAGGGGTGAGAGAGTGAGTCCAGAGAGAGGGGGTTAACAAGGGTCCCCTGCACAGCACTGACCCCAGAGCATCCTTCTACCATTAGAAGGGGTGAGAGAGAGAGAGCTCACGAGAGAGGGGGGTTAACAAGGAGCCCCTGACAGCACTGACCCCAGAGCATCCTTCTACCATTAGAAGGGGTGAGAGAGTGAGCTCCAGAGAGAGGAGTTAACAAGGAGCCCCTCACAGCACTGACCCCAGAGCATCCCGACACCATTAGAAGGGGTGAGAGAGTGAGCTCCTGAGAGAGGGGGTTAACAAGGAGCCCCTCACAGCACTGACCCCAGAGCATCCTTCTACCATTAGAAGGGTGTGGAAAGCTCAGTTAAGGGGGGGGTGAATGAGGCTAACAATGAGACCTTACTCAGCACTGACTCCAGAGAACCCTCCTACCATTGGAAGGGAGTGAGAGGGTCAGTTATGGGATGGGGAGGGGGGTAACAAGGAGCCCCTCGCAGCGCTGACTCCAGACCATCCTGCCACCATTAGAAGGGGGTAAGAGCGTGAACTCCTGAGAGAGGGGATTAACAAGTAGACCCACTGACTCCAAAGCATGCTGCCACCATCAGAATGTGGTGAGAGAGGGAGCTCTGGGGGGGGGAGGGAATTAACAAGGAGCCCCTGCACAGTAATGACTCCGGTAGCATCCTTTTCTCATTAGAAGTGAGCGAGCTCCTGAGGGGACTGGGGGGGGGGGGGGGGGTTACCTAGGAGACCCTTCAGAGAAGTGACTCCATAACATCCAGTCACAAACAGAAAGGAGTTAGAGAGTGAGTTAACAAGGAGGCCCTGGATCGCCATTTCTCAAGAGCATCCTGCCAGCAATAGAAGGGCTCTGAGGGGGAGCTCTGGTGAGGTGGGTTAACAAGGAGCCCCTGCACAGTAATGACTCCAGAGCATCCTTCTACCATTAGAAGGGGGTAAGATGGTGACCTCCCGGGGGGGGGGGGGGGGGGTTAACAAGAAGGCCCTGCACAGCAATGACCTATGACCTGCTGCAGTCAGCCTCGAGGGTGCACTGACCACCCCTGGCGGAGCAGCACCGCTGGAGGGAAGTAATGCCCCTAAAGAGTCACAGACGAGGATGACAGAAATAGACAACAGGAAGTGCGTGATGAAATGAGGAGCACCAGTATGTGTCAGTCATATGGAAAGCAATCTTGAGACAATTATCCTCATAACTCAATGCAAATTATAGCAGGAAACACAGCAGAGCGATATCACGGCAAATGATAAGATGATGAGCCGCAGATGATAAGAGGAGGAGCTGCCTAACTATAGCACCACTGAGAGTACTCTTAATATAAAGAGCAGGGTAGGTTAAACAGACCAACATTGTGGCGGAGCGCCACTGATGGAAGAGAAGTAATGCCCCTACACGAAAACGGACGAGGATGACAGGTGAAGTAGCGGACAACACGATAACATGAGGAGCACCAGTATGTGTCAATCATATGGAAAACAATCTTGAGACAGTTATTCTTTTAAACCCATGCAAATTATAGCAGGAAATACAGCAGAGCGATATCACAGCAGATGATAAGAGGGGGAGCCACGGGGGATAACAGGGGAGCAGCCGAACGATAATGCTGAGAGCACTGTTAATATAAAGAGCAGGGTAGGGTACAACAGACCAACACTGTGACGGAGCACCACTACTGGAGAGAAGTAATGCCCCTACACGGCCATGGATGGATGACAGGAGAAGTAGCAGCCAACAGGAAGTGTGTGATAAAATGAGGAGCACCGGTACGTGACAACTGTATGGAAAGCAATCTTGAGACAGTGATCCTCATAACTCAAAACAAATGACAGCAGGAAACACGTCAGAGTGTAGAGTGATATCACAGCTACAGCGGTTGATAAGAGGAGGAGCAGCCGAACGATAACACAGAGCACTAAATGGCCATGGACGGGGATGACAGAAGTAGAAAGCAACAGGAAGTGCCCGATAAAATGAGGAGCAACATGCAATCCCGAGACACTTATCCTCATAACTCCATGCAAATTATACCATAAATCAAAGCAGCAGCGGATGATAAGAGGAGAAGCAGCAGCGGAGGATAAGAGGAGGAGCAGCGGATGATAAGAGGAGGAGCAGTCGGTGATAAGAGGGGGAGCAGTGGAACGAGAAGCCCATTAAAATAAACAGCAGGGTAGGTAAAACTAGAGCCCGCAAAAAAGAAATCTCATCTGGGGGTATGACACAATGAGGAGCACTTGAGGATGAAATGAGGAGTCGCCCCAGAGCCCGATGGCTCCAGCTCCCAGCAGCCGCGGTCAGGCACTCACCTGCGTCCGTCTCGGGTCCCCGGTCGCTCAGCCCGACGCTCCCCGCACACACCCGGCTCAGACACCGACCGCGCTCCGCTGCGCCCCGGCGACACTGAGCCCGGAGCCCCGGCTGACAGCTGGAGCCGCAGGCCACGCCCCCGAACACGCCCACAGCGATGCGATTCGACAGAGCGACGCTGACGTCAAGAATCCTACGTCACTCGCCGACTGCCCAAGTAGGGAGAAGAGAGGGAGGAGCGACGGCGGGGAATCCCTCCTGAGGGGCGTGGCCAGCCTGAGGGGCGTGGCCAGCCTCTCAGCAGAGAGCACGGGAGGGCCATGGACAGAGAGGGCGGACCACGACGGGGGGCGTGGCCAGCCTGTAAGCAGAGAGCACGGGGAGGGCCATGGACATAGAGGGCGGACCACGGCGGGGGCGTGGCCTCTGATGAGCGCGTACTTTACTGGAAGTGCTGGGAACAAGCATAGACATAAAAGACACACTGCCGGCCTCCTTTATTTATTTTTATTTTTAAATAGATGCGTTTTTATATAGCGCGGACTGTACCCGAAGGCGTCAGAGGCTTCACAATAGGAACAGTAATGATATATGAGGAGAAAATTACAAGTGAACAAATTACAACAGCAAACGTTAAGTTACATGAGGCAAAAGTGACGATTGTGAGCAAACAAAATACAAGAGGTAGCAAACGGTGCATTACAGGAGGAAAAAGTGTCCTGTGCAGGTTACAAAAGCGTACAAAGTACAAGTAGAGGTATAATACTGCAATAAATGGAGGACACTCAAACACAAGAACAAACGTTACGTAGGCAATGGTGGCACTTGTGCAAGTATCGAAAGCAAACATAATGTACGAGGTAGCGACCAGAGTGTTACAAGAGAAAAGTGACGCGTGCATGTTACAAAACAGGCGTATCTGGAGTCCAGAGCTGGTCTTAGCTGGCAGAGGTGCTGACCGGAACCAAATGTGGTGCCCCCTCTCATGTTTGTGTATCGTGTGCACACAAGGACAAACTCTATTTCAAAGTGTACAACTACTTTATTGTCTGAAGCCAAGGTGAACACGTCCATGCATCTCCAAGTGCAGTACAGATTTGTGTGACACATTCCAATCCAGAATAAGATCACATTGCCTAGCATCTGTAACAGAAAGGAACACAACTGATCCCCTTCCTTACACAACATAGCAAAACAAAGAAAACGTATAACTATATAAAACCAAAGGTTAACAATACTGCATATACAATAACTCATTTTACCATCTTTAATAAAGAATTTTTTAGAGCTTCGAGCACATATACCGTCATGAACATAATATTCAAACATTTCGGAGGTCTTCTCGTCCTCAACATCTTACCTTCCATACCATTTCTAGGAACGCCCTCCTGTCCTGCCACTCCAGCACTCTGACTGCTGCTGTCATCCACAACCTTCCCATTTGTCAAACAATCAATTGCCTGATCATTATCTTTCACCGGACTGTCCACAGCCCCATCACCTCCTCCCACAGCCACCACTTCACTCAACCTTTCTCCACACATATTCTCCTCACTTACTCTTGCGTCTAAATCTAAATCAAAACATTGAAAATCTTCTTCAAAGCCTGATGTGGGAAATTTTTCCCTCAATCCCTTGGAGCCCAAGGCTACCCGATGCACATTCCAAACCTACCCACTCCTCACTCTTACAGCACGACGGAGTACTTCCACCATGTCCTCTGGCTCAAAAAATTAACTCTCTCCTTTCTTCACTTTACAGGGTTTATGAATACAGACCTGATCCCTCACAGCAACACTGACAGGCTTCACTCTATGTTTTTCATCATTATAGTCCATTACTTTTGCCTGCTGTTCCATTAACTTACTCCGCACAGACTCTAATGACCAGTGTTGAACTGTAGAACCATGTAAACAACCAGGGTTATATTTAGACCTAGGTTTGCGTCCTCTCATTATCCCAAAAGAGGATAATCCTGTGCAATCATTTCTTGTCACTCTGTACGCCCAGGTAGCCTTGTACAATTGTACCTCCCAGTCAAGCATGTTACTACAAGCTGACTGTATGATGCCTTTAATTACTCGGTTGAACCTTTCAACAACTCAATCCACGCTAGGATTATACAAGGCAGTAGTCCTAAGAACTAGACCTACTTTCTTAAAATAATCTCCGGCTGCATTCAACATGAACTACACTCCTTTGTCACTTAGAATAGAAATGGGTAACCCCTCCGACACAAAGACTTCATCAAAAAATTTGAGTACTCTGGCAGTATTAATTTCCTCAACAACCTTTACCACTGGCCACCTTGAAAATAAATCCACAAGAACAATAACATGTCTTTGATCAATGCCAACAGGGCCAAATAAATCGATGGCAACTGAATCCCAAGGAAATTTAGGACAACTTTTTGATGTAGGTGGACTCAAGATCTGTAAGGTTTTGTCGGCAACAACACAATTCGTACAACTACTCACAATCCTCCTCACTTCCGCATCAACCCCTGGCCACCAAAATAAATCTCCCACAACACTTTTCGTCCTTACAATTCCAAAATGTCCTTCATGGTACAACCGAATGATCATATTGTGTAATCCAAAAGGAGGTACGATCTCTTACCATCTCTAAACCGTGTCATTATCTTAATTCAATTGTGACCTGACCTCCCAATAAGGCAGTGGCGGCTCTTCCATGTGGGCGGAGGAGCATTGCCTCACTGCTTTCTCGCAGTGTGAGAAGCAGAAAGATAAAATTGTATTTTAAATTCTATTTCATGTTTCTGCTTCTCGCACTTCGAGGAAGCTGAAGGATATGCCTGGTTGGAGGCGGGCGGGCGGGTGGTTGGATCTGCTAGAGTCCAGGGGAGGAGTCGCTTGCCCACTCTGAGTGCGCTGACTCTCGCAGCCTACATAAAGAAAATGGCCTCCCCATAGATGCCTGTGGGATCGGCGTCCCAGCCAATCACAACGCTGCCATTGCAGCGTTGTGATTGGCTTAGGGGAGGGGAGGGGAGGAAGGCTGCCTGTGGCTGCTTCCTGTTCAGACAGATGACGCGGGACGGGCCCGCAAACGCAAAGGTAAGTTAACGTAAGATTTTTTTTTTTTTACTTAAACCTCGCCACCACCCGAACCCCTCCCCGCGGCACCCCTCCCCCCACCCGCGAGTCATACCGGTTGCAACTGCAATAAGGTCTCATTTTACACTCACATTTTATTTTATCGGTCAATTACTGTGAATACACTCCCTGACTTGTTTGATTACTTCATCCTTCTCACATTCCACTAACCACTCTTCCTTGCTTCCCGCCTGCATCCGGTTACCATGCACAAACTACCTCTCGAAAATCATTCCATGTATCGTCTTCACACTCCTCCAGTTTGGTAGGTAAACTGGATAGGCAATCTGCAAGAACATTGTCCTTACCAGGCAAATATATAACTTTATAAATGTCGTTTTGCATGCCCATAGATAACCTTGCAATTCTTGCAGTTGCCCCCACAGTACCCTCAGTAGTAAGCAATTTTCCAAGGGTTTACGGCCACACAATATTGTAATAGGTTTTCCCAAACGAAGGCCCTAAAGTGGTCCAATACCCATACACAAGGTAGTGCTTCTTGCTGAATTGCAGGATATGTTTCTTCTATGGGCATCAATGCTCGGAAAGCAAATTATATGATTAATTATCTTCCTTCCAAGATTCTGCAAAAGGGACTGGTCTTGTGTGACTCGGAGCATGCACTGCCAGTAACCTGCACCTGCAGGCAAGTGCACAACCTGTTTGTCACAGTTAACTGCCTGCCACAGCACTTACTCTGTCTTCCTGACAGGTAACGAAAAATATATATTTGCATTTCTCATATCCGATCTTTCACAGCACACTTTATTTTTATTTATTTTATTTATTTATTTGAAAAGTTTTATATAGTGCTGGCTAGACCCAGAGGTATCAGAGCGCTTTACATTACATTTACACACTTGCAAGTCCCATGCATGCCAATAGACCAGATTCACGCCCCAATAGAAGTCAATGGGAGAAATACATTCTTCCAATTTTTTTTTTTAAGTCTTCCACTTTCCTCCTCTAAAACTTTGCAGGTATGGAACCAGAGACAGCCCTTGCTTAGATAGTGCCCTAGACAGAGAGAAACGTTGCACCCTTGCTGATGCTAGTGAATACATTGTGCAGCGGGGGGCTCTTTTGAGATCACCCTCTGTGGACAGTGAATGGTTCCTGAACACAAACCTCTCTAAACCTCCCTGGCTCACCTAAATCGACCAAAGTTTAGCTGCCTCACACTGATGAGGGTTTTGTTGGTGTGTGCCACCAGGGGTGAGAAGGTGAAGGTAGGACAAGAAAAGAGGCTTATGGAGTGTTAAAAATATTGACCATGGTATGAAAATGAAAAAACTGGAAAATCGCTCAGAGAAAGAAGCACACAGGGACACAGGCAAGGCTGGAGCAAGATGAAAGGGCGCTGCTGTTTGCATAACTTTAGTGCACAAAGCTCCATCTGCCACTCAGAAGACTGGAGCCCTGGGCCTGCACCCAGCTCGCCTATGCCAAAAGCTGGTTCTGATGCAAACCCTCCCTGTTCAGGCAGGAGACCACATATATGCCAATATTTAAGAAGAGGACAGTGTTGATTTAAAAAGCATAATCAGGATCTATAAGGCATGTGTCGTGACCCGACAGATAGGGCGACAGGACAGGAGGACACTAGGACCCTGTGGGTCATGAGGGAGGTGACCAGGTCAACGGACACCACATCCGGTTAGGGACAGGAAGGACAGCAGATTGACCAGGACGGGTACCGGGACGGACGTGCATGTAACCAACTCCAAGGGAAAGTAATAAAAGAAGCATTGCAGAACCAACCTGTGTCCTGAGTCTGATATACTGCCTGACGCACATAGCAGAACACGACAGCATGTATGAGACCGCTGATTATATGGCTAATGTCCCGCTCTCCAGATTCCTGCATGCAGAATTCAGATTTTTGTAGACTTGTCATCTGCTGGTGACAGGCACGGCATCTTGAGCTCCTGCACAACCCCTTTGTCACCACCTCCACCTGCCATAGCGATGGCTTCATGCTCTTGCAAGGAAAAGCAACAATAAAGTATGTGTTTGTATTGATCTGACATCCAATCCTGCAGCAGCACCCTTGTAGGGCCGGTCCATCCGCTGTGTCAGTGGGGATACAGGTTCAAATCACAGGCCTCATCTCTAAAACAGCCTGTGAATCCCAGCAAATGTCTTCGGATAAAACGTGTACCCAGCAGAGTTCCAAACTCTATGTCTGTGTTATGTAAAACTGCCAAAAATAAAATGTTGATGATTAACATTCATGCTAATGGAACCGATATAGATGGGAGACTCTAGAAATTTACACCCAAAAACGGCTTCATTTTAGCTGCCTCCCGCCTGAAATTGCCTCTGCTTCCATAGAAGTCAAAGTGGGAGATACAGTGCTCGGATTACTGTTTCAAAATCTCCCTCTTTCTAGTTCTGAAATGGTGGCATATATTAAGTTAATGGCTTGCCCTGCTGACGTCTTTCTCATCTTGTCTTTTTATCTGTACAGTATCATCAAAATAATGAGCTTTTAGACAAAATAAT
This sequence comes from Lissotriton helveticus, assembly GCF_964261635.1. Taxonomy (NCBI): domain Eukaryota; kingdom Metazoa; phylum Chordata; class Amphibia; order Caudata; family Salamandridae; genus Lissotriton; species Lissotriton helveticus. The sequence continues at coordinate 20,135,263 of NC_136072.1, forward strand.
TGGACAAAAGCAAGCGTTCCCCTCGCGACTTTGCAGATGTGCTTGATGCAAATAAAGTGCTGTTCCAATCCACCATTATAATTGGCTGTGTCAGATATAGGGATGCGAAGGAGGCACTACAGGTCCAGAGCAGGCTCAACCCAGAAGTACTGGTCAAGCCTTTGCCACCTCCCAACCTTGAGGTCAGACTGAGCAAATAACTTGCGTGGTCTTGAGAAGGGAATCCCCCTCTCACACGTAGATACACTTTAGGGCGTGTAGACACATAGTCTCCCCTACACCCCCACTAGGTAATTTGCACTCACTTATTTTAGGTCCTGAAGAAAGCCAGTCTAGTCATAAGGCACTGGCTGAAACATGTTGACCCATTGGATGTGAGAGGTCGTAACTCGCCCCTTACATCCCCTTGCCTTATTTTTAACCGCTGACGGAGGCCCAGGTATTAAAGTCTAATTTTACCTACGGGTACTGGGACCACCGTTCAGCCGTTTTAACATCACTTCCTTAACTATCTTCACCGCACACTCAGTAAAATACCAGCTCCGCTGTAGTCAGGCGTTGAAGCACACCCGGGGCACGCTAGGTGCCACTGGGTGGGCCCGATGATGAAGCATGCCACCAACTAGGTTGGTGGGTGAGGGCTTTTTGAACACACCTGCTGGGTGTTCACACTCCGTGACAAAACATACCAGAGTCTTCCCCCTCCCCTAAAGTAACTTGAGCTAGTCTCTTTTTGATTTAATCAGATATAGGGATGCCACATTTGCTATGGCCTCTGTTGTGGTTGAAGGTATTTGCTCCTGGCAGCCATTGTACTATAGCTGCACACACTGGGCCAAATAAATCCTTTCCACACTTGAATCTCAGGGTAGCGAAGGTGAGCAATCCAAGCATCTTAGGTACAAAGTATGGGGGTGGAGTAAGCACTCAGAACTCAAAAGTGAACCACCAGACACAACACCGATTTACAGAGCTCAGTACTAATCTTTCAGTTAAAAGACAGTTATTTAATCTCACAACAAAACTGAATATTACGCAGTTGAATAGGAAGGCAAGTAGAGGATTGTTGTTTTATTTGCAATATCCAGTAAGGCACTGCACCCCCCTTTCAGTATTCTCTTGCCCCCTGTTGTGTGCTGCAGGGCTTGCATGTAGCATTGAAGCATGGATGCTTGTTTCCGGTCCAGGGAAAACCTGGCTTGGCAGTTCGAGCCGGACTGCTCCCATGAGGCACAGGGTCAGACTGATTTGCATATAGCCATGTCTGAACTGGGGTGGTGAAGTGAGCTAAAGAATGATGATAGATTCAACCCAGATTTGTGACTGAGGGAGAGAGTCTGAAAAGTTTCAGCGTACGTCCATCATCTCCTTGTGTTTGCTTAGCATGTTACATGTAAGACATGTGTAATTGCATGTGAGCATGTAAATGTATTTGAGCTTGTAAAGCGCACTGCTACCCGACCATAGGTTTCCTGGCGCTGTATAACTCTGGGGAACCCGTCCTGGCTTTCCCTGTGGGATGGTCCCTGCTGGGAGTCCCCAAGGTGGAGCCAGGTATCCCCAGAGTTGATGGGGCCATTGTGGAGATTAGGCAAGCTAATGCCCAGAGTTGCCGAGTGGAACCCCTGATTAGAGTAAGCACCGAAGCACCGAAGCGAGAATTATCGAGTCCGCTGACCCAAGTCCACGACCCTGCCGCGTCAGGAATTGAACCCTGGTCCCGGGCCGACTTCTGCTGCCAGGTCTGCCGCCTCTAACCAGTGAGCCACACTACTCCACTAACCAGTGAGCCACACTACTCCACAGCCACACTACTCCACATGTCTGCATTAATGTGTGTAGTAGACACAGGGTCTAGGAATCCATGATAGTAGTTTGAATGTCAAGTAACAAACAGAACAACAAGTACAACTTTCCAATACTCTGGTACACGTGTAAAAGTGGCTACAAGGGAGGATGAACTTGTATAGGTCAATCTTGCAAGGAAGAAGCGAGAAGTGCCATTAATTTCCTTAGTTTCCGTATGTTTCTGCAAAGGGGCATGGTTTGCACATTTGTGTGTGAGGCCAAGCACACGTGGCCCCACCTCACTTCATCATTAGTGACAAAGGTATATAACGTTTCAATGAAGGGATCAGTGTTAGACAAATGGACAGTTGCTGAGGGGAGATACTGAAGCAATGCATTCCGTCTGCTGGCCCAATGATAGCATAAGGTATGTGGGGAAACTATACGTGGCTTTGCATAATTAAGGCTTAGCAAACTAGTAAAGACATATAAATCAGATTAATATCTGGGCAGATGCGTCTGGACTGTCGAAAACGGACAGTCTGCAGCTCCGCCATCAGAACTGTTCTCCCGCCTGATTTATATGTTGGCGGTCAGCCACGGTCGGTAGTGGGAGTACCGGCCGGGCGGTGACGTGGGGAGGGGGAAGGGCAGGGTGGGGCGTAGTAATGTATGGATTACGGACTTTAAAAGGTAAGTAAACATACAAATAAGTAAAACTAATTTCGTTACACACACTGCATCGCATTTGGTGATGCAGTGTGTGCAACGAAATTTGTTTTATTTATTTATATGTTTACTTACCTGTTAAGGTCCGTAATCCATACATTACTACCCCCCACCCTGCCCCTCCCCCACCCCACATCACAGCCCAGCCGGTACTCCCACTACTGGCCGCTGCTGTTGGCGGTTTGACGGACAAAAATCCATCACCTTCGCGTGCTGACTTCTCCGTCGACAGAGTAAGATCGGAAAAGTGGCAGATGGCGGAATTACAGCCACAACTCCGCCCTCCTATTCCCGATGTTGCTTTCTGACGATGTTACCATGACGGCTACACTGATACAGCTTAACTAGCGGTTTCAAGCAGATAAAAGGGCAAAAGACTCTTTTACCAAACACTTGTGCTTTACTAGCGGGAATAGTACCTGCTGTTGCATAATGCTGCATACCTGCTCCTGGATATGAATGACGAACCACCAAATTGGCACCGTAATAGGAGGTATGTAATTGTAATTGTAATTGTAATTGCATTTATATAGCGCTTACTACCCATGATGAGGCTTCAAAGCTCTTGTTCGACGATTAGCAGGCTACTCCGGAACCCATAAAGGATTAGTGTTGAAATAGTATAGTGAAATATGAAAGTAATTTGAGTGGTGGATAGTGCACCTAAATGTGTGTTATCATATTAAAATCTCCATTATCATGGCCGTACAAAAATGTACCATATTCTGTTGATAGTACAGCAAATCTTAACCTTTAAATTTAAAATGTGCGTTTTAATTGTGATGTCTGTCAAACTAATACAAGCTTATGTTATGTTTAACTTAAAAGTACATAAAATACAGTGTACATGTGGCAGACACATTGTGGACAAATGAAAAGTCCGTCAATTGTATATGTGGTTTCACCGTCCATCATCATGAGGGAAGTGCATAAAAAAGACCTAATTTAGATGACAACAGTTCATTACTGGTAAATGAATCATTTTAAGCAAAGAAACTCCATCATCTGTGAGACACTTACACTATTAAGTGTGTGTCATAAACACCGAGGGGCAGATTTACAAGCCCCTTGCGCCTCTTTTACGTCGCCGTTGCGAAACTTTTGTGACGCAGCGGCGGCGCAAAAGATGCGCCATGCTGCGGGGTATATACAATGTGACTCATCTGGGAGATGCGTCACGTTGTAAAGCCCTGCACCAGAAGGAGGCGTTCCTGTGCAGGGGAGGGCTTTCCGGCGCAGGAATGCCTCCTAACAGTGCCTGAGTGAAATCTACAAGATTTCACTCAGTCACTTTTGAGCCCATGCTGCGTCAAAACCCTGCGCTGGCTTGAAGCAGGCGTAAGGATTGACGCAGCATTAACAAGATAGGGCCCCCCAGAGCATTGCTGGAGCTGCGTCGCAACTCCAGCACTGCGCCGCCTTTACGGCACAGATGCGTGACGCATCTGTGCCATTTTTGCCCCATGGTGCACCGCATTGTAAATGCGGCGCATCCATGGTCGGAGAGGTATGGCGCACAATAACTGGCGCATCCCTGCTGATATTCAGGGATGTGCAAGTTATTGTAAATCTGCCCCCTAATTTCAAGGTTTCATAATTTACTACCTGATCAGAAAATATATACTAAATGTACACATATATTTAATGGGTTACCACAGTATTATTTATATCATTTTTGTTACTTTGCCCTCACTGAATTGTGACCACAATAAATGATCCCACTCATGTCTCCTGTTATCTGAACATGCCTGGCATATTTTTATTGATATTTTTCCTTTACCTATGGAATCCGATAAGAAATAATTTGCAATACCTGTTTGCTTTACACCTATTTACAGGTTTACTTTCACATTAACGCGTCCCGGAAGCTGTAAATCAATGTAGGCGGGCCTGTGCATCTGATGTTATGTGTGTCCTAACAGCACTTGTTGTGAGAGCTACTGAAGTAGTGGAGAATAAAAGCTATTTTGCATTACAGGATATGTGCAGTCAAGTTTAGAAGTATATAAGGTTAGAGGTGTCATCAAATAATGAAGTGTAAAACTCATTGAAATCTATTGGTAAGAGCAGAAAAATAAAAGTCAACTTCGACTTCAAATTATATGAAGTTTGTGTTCCACTTTTAAATGGTTGAAAAACAAACACATCTTGAACAATGTATGTGTGTGTACACCCGAAGAATAAACAAGTTTGTAAGAGAAAATTAAATTTATAACAGATTGAGATACTTCTTTCAAATACAAATAAATCCTATCAGTCATATGACAAAAAAGATAAACAAAACAATAAGATAATACATAATATGTCCTTTATCTTAATCCCATATAGAAATCTTGCCTCCATAGTCAATGGCATCCAAATGACCTCGTGGCAAAGGAGTATATGTCAGCTCATGACCATACAGATGGTACCCAAACACCTCAATTTACTGATCAGGAGGAGGGGTGGACCTTTTCTTCAGGGGTTTGGGAGGAGTAGGCGAGGTTTGGGAGTGAGGAGGGAGATGGGGGTGTGGAAGGTGTGTGGGAAGTTGAGGGTGTAGGAGCAGTTGCTGTGGTGGTGTGTTGTTGTGCAGCTGAGTGTTTGTCGTAAGTGTCATGGTGATGTGTGATTGTGCTTTTGGATGTGTGCAGTAATGTGGGTGAAGATTTTGGTTGGATTGAATCTGTTTTGTGGCTGTAGTGGCTTTGGGGTGTGTTGCTGTGGTGTTTTTGTGGGTGATGGTGCGTGCTTCTCTAAGTGTGTGTTTTTCTGTGGTGTTTGGGTGGTGGTGTGAACTTCTTGTGGGTGTTTGTTTATGTGGTGTTTGTTTGGGTGATAGTGTGTGCATGTCTGAGCGTGTGTGTTTCTGGGGTCTTTGTTTCGGTGATGGTGTGTGCCAGCTGAAGCCGGTCCATTAGGGCTGAGGGGCCACGCCCCTTCACCTTTTTCCCCTAAGAACAGTGTCTGTCAGGCTGAGCAAAGGTCGGCCTGACAGACACTGTTCATTTTCAGGACAGGCTGCCAGGAGCCAGGCATGCACTAAATGTGCAGGCGCCTGGCTGCCTGAGCGGAAGTTTGCAGGGCTGAGGAAGTCATAGCTCCTGTGGGTGTCCCCTCCTCAGCTCCGCGAACGACCTTGAGGCTCTCCTCCTCATGAGGAGGGGAAGAAACACTCATTGCTTCGCACCTGGGCACTTCATTTTTAAGCCCTGCAGCATCCCGGGTTGTGTGTCAATCAGTGACACTTCATCACAGAGTGGGGTGGGGTCAGCAGTCTCACTGACCCCGTCCCACTCTGTGATGACATTGGGACTGCTGCCTTCCCTCAATGGCTGACTTTAGTCCAGCCAATGAGGGAAGGCAGCAGTCTCAAGCCTCCAGGGACCTCCGAGTCAGAGCTACCGGTAAGTGTGAATTGTTTTTTAAAGTTAACGTTTGGCGCCTGCGTGTATGTATGAATATTTGGTAATGAGTGTTGCGAATGGATATGCATGTTGAAGGTGAGCAATAAAAATGGTCAGGCGATTTAGTCGATGTTTCTTAAGTAATTTTGCCCGGCGTTAAACGCCTCTAATACCTTATGAAGATTATCAAATAAAGAGGCAGGCGCTGGAGACAGGAAGACAGGAAACACGTTTATTCCGACGGAGCAGAACACATCAGATCGGACAACAAGGTATCGTCTCGAGGTGCTCTCTGAAAGCCTCTCTGAGGCCCGACCTTTTATACACTGCTTTATGAATGAGACCGTTCTTTATTACAATAAAGACATTGTAAGGTAGCGACAGATGACATCCCCGGTACCCCCCCCTCTTCCAGTTCCGGCTCTTTCCAACACGTGGCTACAGTAGAGGTCCTCACCCCCCATACAATAAGAGGAGGCTAATCATGCAGCTGAGTGTTCCGCCGATTCCTTTGGAATGTATGCGCCTGATCGAATCTCAAGGCGTGGGGAACCCATGATCAATAGTAGCTTCGTTGAAAAGGGTCGAGTGCATACAGTGGAAGGCAATAAACTGTATCCTCAGGCCAAGGGATGACCAGCGGTCCGTACAGACAATCGGGCTCAGAGGAAGGGGTCATCAAAGGAGAGGTATTCATGAAAGAAAGGGTCAGTGTGGATAATCGAGCGTAGAGGGAGGATTTATCGAAAGAGGGGCATTCATGGAAGGAAAGGAGGTGTCGGTCAGGCGCGGGGTGTGATTCCCAGAGACAGAGTCATGTGGAAGGAGAGGTCATGACTTGTACATGTGAGAGCGGAGGCAGTCAGGGTGCATGGGGGAGGCTTGCAGGGTCAGGGAAGTGTGCTGGTGACCGATCGTAAACAGGGAGACCATGGTACCTAAAATGGCTGCCGTGTATGCTCATACGTGAGTCTGAGGAATGGACAAGATGGCGCAGATGATGTTCAGTTCATAAACTAAAATTCCACAGTCCTCCCTTTTAACATGTCTCGCCAGCTTGTCAATTCGGATCTATCCCCATAAGACCACGTATCTCTATCTCATAGAGAGGACTCATGTGCTCAGGTCTGAAGTCCAAAGTCTTAGGGCACATACAGTTAGAAATGAGTGAACACAAAGGTGGCAGATATTGAATACCTAAGCAGCACCCACACAGTACCACGACTGGTATCAATATAAATGAAAACAACCTCCACCCCCAGTCCTTCAAGGTGTCCCAAAACCAGCCTCCAAGCGACCATCCTTCTTGCTCTTGGGGAACCTCTGAGGATAGTCTGTGGAGGTGTTCAATTGCTTTGTAGACTGAAGGCGAGTTATCTGGCACGTAGGTGCAACAGCTGGAGCCGATGATGCGGCATGCTCCTCCACGGTCGGCCAGAATCACATCTAGGACAAGGCGGTTTTGGAGAGCCACCAGGCGGACTGCCTGAAGCTCAGCCGTGTTGTTAGCGAGGATGCCAGCCGTGATGTTAATGGTTGTTTCTACTGCTTGAGTCAGATGTCGGATAGCGCGGCTGTTTGCCATTGGTCCCCACAGAGGAACAAGTCCCTTCGCTGCATCCAGGAACTGCGCTCCGGTGGAGTCGGCTTGTCCAACGACTCCGGCGCGCTGTTGCCGGTGATGGTAGGCTGAGGCCACATACGTGGGAGGAAGAATGAAGGCGATGTAGCACGTACCCCTCCAACCTTTTGGGAGCCAAGTGTAAGCTTTGATGCCACAAACAAAGTACATATTCGGAGAAGCAACAAAGGAGGGGGGATCAACTGAGACCAATGTTCTGGTGATGCGGCAGGAACTGTGACCCACCAGCTGCGTTCCTTGGCCTTCGAGGCATATGAGTCCTGTGACATTGATGACAGACAGGGCCACGGTCAGGGTGGCAGCCGTTTGCTTCCGCAGGTGGGAGAAGGTGGGTCTGGCTGGATTGTGGAGCACTTGCATTTCGACTCGTTCTTTGGCAGGGATGTGCATAAGGAAGGCGGAACCTGAGGCCACAGGACAAATGGGGGCAGACGTTCTTCCTGTTTTGTTCAGCCAGAACCCATAGTAGAAGTGTGACACTGTCTGACCAGAAGCGGTGTTGTCCTTGTGGCTCTCCTGCAAGAGGATCAACCAAGCGAGGCAGGAGCCGTGAACTGAGAAAGGAGAAGGGATGAAAGGTATGGAGTGTTCAGTGGCATGCGGGAGCAACCCGCAGATCCAGCAGTTCGTGGCATTTGTAGCAAGGTTGTGCTGGTGCAGCAGTTGCACAAAGGAATTGTTCCAGAACTCCCTACGCCTTTCTCGGAGCTGAGGCGAAAGGGAAATCAAGTGATACTCTTTCATGGTGGTTGGCTGTACAGTGGCTAGCAATATCTGATGAGCGGGTGTGCTGTCCTCCAAGATCCAGAAGGAAGTCATGAGGAGGAGGCAAAAGAGAAAGAGGATGAAGAAGGCGATTGTCTTTGATTTGTGCAAATTGTCAGTCTTTGGGTTCCTGCAGTGGGTATTTCCGGTTGCGTCCATCATCTTCTTATCTGGCGCTTCCATCATCTTCTTGTCTGGCGCTTCCATCATCTTCATCTTCAAGGTGCTCGGTAGTGGGCAGAACCACAGACTTTGTTTAGCTTCTCTCCGGGTGACCCTTGGTTGTTTTAGGCCACCGTTCTGAGATTTCAACTTAGTCCGTGGTCTACTTAGCCGAAGCTCCCCCCTTTCGACGCAGGAAATACCCTTCCCGGGATGGCACAGTGGGATCAGAGAATTTTGCAAGTTCAAGTGCCTCGGTATCAGGATAGCAGTCCAGTGATGGCCGGTCTTTGTTCAGGAGCTCTTCTTGGGTGTCGACGTTTTCTGTCGTGGCCAGGGTCGAGGAGACCTTCTTGCAGTGATGGCCGTGCAGCCAGTGCCTCTTTCCCTCCACTCGAAGAGCCGTCCGAGTGGTGATCAGTACTTGCCAGGGGCCCGTCCACCGGGGTTCCAGACTCTTAGCTCGTTGAAAGTTCCGGACTAGAACATAATCTCCCGGTTGGATATCGTGACCGGGGCCCCTGGAAGCATCGGGGATGGCCTGCTGCACCTGTTGATGAATGACAGACAACGTTTTAGTTAATTTGCACAAATAATCTGACAGCAGGACGTCGGGGACGTCGTGAATGGAGGTTGGTTTGGGGGCAGTCCAGAGGTTCATTGGTCGCCCAAACACCACCTCGTAGGGGGTCAAGTGGTGCTTAGTGGGAGTGGAGCGCATCGATAGCAATGCCAGTGGGAGGGCATCTGGCCACTTAAGTCCTGTGGTGGCCACTATTTTTGACAGTTTCAGTTTCAGTGTAGCATTGTGTCGCTCAACCAGGCCAGCGGATTGGGGGTGGAAGACCGCATGGAACCTTTGTTTTACCCCCAGCCCCTTCAGGATTAGTTGGATAACTTCAGCTATGAAGTGGGGGCCATTGTCGCTCCATAAAATTCGGCAAAGGCCGTAGCGAGGGAAAAACTCTTTCAGTAGTACTTTGGCAGTAGTCATGGCAGTGTTATCTCGGGTTGGATAGGCTTCCACCCATTTGCTGAAAGCGCATACAATGACTAGTACATACTTCAAGCCTTGGCATCTTTCCAGCTGGATGTAATCCATCTGAAGGACTTCAAAGGGGTGGTCGGGGGTCCCAAACCCTCCCCGGGGTACCACAGTTCCTTTCCCGGGGTTGTGTTGTAGGCAGATAAGGCACTGCTGGACCAGGCGTTTGGCTGAGTCGGGGATTTTGTTGTTGTGCCAGACTTTGGAAATGAGTTCAATCATGGGGGCAGGACCTATGTGTGCAGGGGAGTGTGCCATAGTCAGTATGGGGATCAAGTATGAGTCAGGCAACAACCACTTGTTTGTGTCTTGTGTCCGCCAGCTGCCTTCGTCGTCCTTTAAACCCACCCGTGCCCACTCAGTTAGTTCGTGAGGTGTGCTGGCCGACTGGATGTCCTTGATCGTTTCCCTTGCGTCAGTCCATTTTTCTGCTTGTGACCTGGTCACATACATGCGTGTCGTCGTCCTATTCTCAGCTGTGGTTCGGGCAGTGATGTCGGCCAGTGCGTTTCCCTGTCCAACTAAGTCCGTCACCTTCTTGTGTGCCTGGCATTTGATCACTGCTAATCGTTCGGGGAGGAGAACTGCTTCGATCAGGGCGGAGACTAGATCTCCATGGAGAATGGGTGTGCCATGGGACGTCAGGAATCCCCTTTCCCTCCACAAGAGCCCAAAATGATGTACCACCCCGAAGGCATACTGGCTGTCCGTGTAAATGTTCGCCGTGGTTCCTGCTGCTATGATACATGCTCGTGTGAGGGCAATTAGTTCTGCCGCCTGTGCGGATCGTTGCGTGATACGGGCTGTTTCAACTACTGTTCGGGCGGTCGTCACCGCATAGGCAGCTGAGGTGGTGCCGTCTAGGAGTTTGATACAAGAACCGTCTACCCATAGTTCTCCATCAGGGTCTGTAAAAGCAGTGTCTCTAAGGTCAATTCTACTTCTGGTCTGTTCGTCCGTGAGGGTCACACAGTCGTGTATAGGGGGCACATCGGGGTCATTTTCAGGCAAGGGCAGCAGTGTAGCAGGATTCAAAGTCGTGCATCTCTTAAGAGTGATGTGGGGTGCAAGTAGAGTCAATTCGTATCCCGTCAGTCGTACACTAGTCAGGTGTTGGGTCTTGGTCTGGTTCAAAAGGGTGTCAACTGCGTGGGGTACTAACACCGTGAGAGAGTTTGAAAGTACAATTCCCTCACTCTGACGGATAGAGACAGCAGCGGCGGCTACCGCTCGAAGGCAGGCAGGTAAAGCTCTGGCGACTGGGTCAAGAGTGGCAGAGAAATAGGCACAAGGGCGTTGTTTGGAGCCGATGGGCTGAGTTAGAACAGACAATGCGCATCCCTCCCTTTCGTGAGTGAAGAGAGAGAAGGGCTTGGAGTAATCTGGTGTTCCTAGGACGGGTGCCGAGCAAAGGGCGTCTCGCAACTCCTTAAAGGATGCTTGGCATTCGGGGGTCCAAGGGAGTGGGAAGGGAACATCTTTGGCCAACAGGGAAAGTAGGGGTTTTATGACGAGACTGAAATTTGGTAACCATTGTCGGCAAAAAGAGGTAAGGCCCACCAATGAACGGACTTGCTTCTGCGTTCTTGGGATGGGGGTATCTAGGATGGTTTGGATTCGGTCGGGTGTAAGTTTCCTCCCTTCTTTGGACAGGAGATGACCTAGGTATGTCACTTGAGGTTGACAGAACTGCAGTTTCTTTTTGGAGACTTTGTGGCCATTCTCCGCAAGAAAGTGCAAGAGTTGGATAGTGGCGATGATTGCAAGAGGAGTGGTGTCGGCCGCCAAAAGGATATCATCGACATATTGGATCAACACCACTCCATCTGGTAGCTGGACGGCGTCCAGCTGTCTTTTGAGGGCCTGGCTGTAAATGCTGGGACTTTCAGTGTAGCCCTGAGGAGCTCTACAAAATCGGTACGAACGGTTTCTTAATGTGAAGCCGAAGAGATAACGGCTGTCTGGATGGATGGGGATAGAGAAATTCCCTCACTCTGACGGATAGAGACAGCAGCGGCAGCTACCGCTCGAAGGCAGGCAGGTAAAGCTCTGGCGACTGGGTCAAGAGTGGCAGAGAAATAGGCACAAGGGCGTTGTTTGGAGCCGATGGGCTGAGTTAGAACAGACAATGCGCATCCCTCCCTTTCGTGAGTGAAGAGAGAGAAGGGCTTGGAGTAATCTGGTGTTCCTAGGACGGGTGCCGAGCAAAGGGCGTCTCGCAACTCCTTAAAGGATGCTTGGCATTCAGGGGTCCAAGGGAGTGGGAAGGGAACATCTTTGGCCAACAGGGAAAGTAGGGGTTTTATGACGAGACTGAAATTTGGAAACCATTGTCGGCAAAAAGAGGTAAGGCCCACCAATGAACGGACTTGCTTCTGCGTTCTTGGGATGGGGGTATCTAGGATGGTTTGGATTCGGTCGGGTGTAAGTTTCCTCCCTTCTTTGGACAGGAGATGACCTAGGTATGTCACTTGAGGTTGACAGAACTGCAGTTTCTTTTTGCAGACTTTGTGGCCATTCTCCGCAAGAAAGTGCAAGAGTTGGATAGTGGCGATGATTGCAAGAGGAGTGGTGTTGGCCGCCAAAAGGATATCATCGACATATTGGATCAACACCACTCCATCTGGTAGCTGGACGGCGTCCAGCTGTCTTTTGAGGGCCTGGCTGTAAATGCTGGGACTTTCAGTGTAGCCCTGAGGAGCTCTACAAAATCGGTACGAACGGTTTCTTAATGTGAAGCCGAAGAGATAACGGCTGTCTGGATGGATGGGGATAGAGAAAAATGCATTTTTGAGATCAATAACGGTGAACGGTGGCAGTGGACGGGATGAGGGTCAGAATGGTGGCGAGGTCTGAGACTACGGGGTACTGTGGCACCACCACTTTGTTGACTTCTCGCAGGTCGGTGATAAAGCGGTACGCTTTCTCATCTCCCTCACCTTGCTTCTTAACAATGGGTAGGATAGGGCTGTTGCAAACATTACTAACCACTTCCTCTACCACTCCTGCATCTACCAGGGACTGAATAATCGCTACCAATGCCTTCTCGCCTTCGGGCGATATCCGGTACTGTGGGAGTTTCGGGAGTATTGCGTCTGGTCGAACAGTTATGTGTACAGGGTCGATCATCATTTGTCCTACATCCGAGTCGTTTCTGGCCCATAGGTACAGGGGTAGGGTGTCGAGCAAGGATCGGTTAGCATCGGTTATAGAGTACATATGTCGTGCGGGGCAGGATCTGGACATGCTCAGGTTGTCGTACAGGATGACTCGGACTCCATCTGGGGAACATCTAATAGTAGCTCGGAAATGTTTTAGCAAGTCAATACCCATAATGGCGTCAGGGGAGTTGGAGGAGAGCAGAAATGTTGTGTCCGTGGGGTTGTTTCCTAGGTCAAAGGAGATAGGTACAGACAGGGGATTGGTGGAGGGCGTTCCATCGAAACCTATCGATGTAATGTGTGAGCCAGACAAGGGTGCCCTTGGAATCAGTCGCTTTGATAATACACTACGTGTCGCTCCAGTGTCTACCAAAAATGGAGACTTTGTACCCAGGACCTTAGCGGTGACGTAAGGACCTTGCTGGTCAACACAGAGCTCGACTGGATCCCTCCCTCGCCCCTGGCAGTCCTATGCAGAGTCGTGGGCATTGTTGCAATCAGACTGTTGGCACTGATTCTGTCGGGGGCGGTCAAATGTGTTCGGTCTGCCAGGACTGTCATTGCTGGTGTTGTGGGTGTGCCCTCGTCCCTGCCCTCTAGTCCTGGGGCCATTTGTCATTTCCCTTGTCTCGTTATTCTTAAGTACTTCTCGGAGGGCTGGGCATTGAGACTTCCAGTGGCCAAATCCTTTGCAAAACGCACACTGGTTCTCATCGAGGTTTGTTCGTGGAGCGCCGGGTGTGGGTGTGCGCTCTCTAGGGCGTGGATTTCTAGAGGCATTCGACTGGTAGTTTCCCCTATACTGTTCCCTTCCTCTAGTCACTCCCTGTAATTGTGCAATCATCACTCGTTCTTTTAAGTCCTTTTTCTTTCTCTCAGTCGCCCTCTCGTTCTCGTTCTTTTGGTGTTCGTAATACTGAGCCATCTGAAGGATAGCTGCAGGTTTGGAGGCCCCCCAACTACTCTCGCTCGTCTGTAACTTCTGGGAGCCCTTTTACGTAGTTTTGCACGAATAGGTGTTGTCCGGTTGCGGTGGTCATGTCTTGGCCACTGTAGTCGTAGAACACTGTCTCAAATCGGGAGAAATATTCTGATACGTCTTCCTGGGGTTTCTGGCGGCAAGCCGTGACTATCGACCAGTCTACCTTTTTCTCTGGGATCAATGTCTTCAGCTTCTGCACTATTTTGTCCGGGAGTTCCAGTATGTCTTTTACAGGTTTCTTGCCGGGCTCTCGCTGCCTATCTAGTTCACTGAGTTGATTCCAGGTATGTCCGAACAGATCCGTGTGGTTGGCCTTCCGGATTTGCTTCCACACGTCAGCCGGCAGACATAACCCAAAAAACAAATCAATGTCCGCTAGAGTCATTATGGTTGAGCCCAGGGCTGTACTTAGTTCGGTATAAAATGCTGTCGGGTTCTTTCTTAAATCGGGCAGGGTTTGCCTAAAGGTTAAAATATCTTGTCGATCCCATGGTTGATAAACCCAGTTGTACACAACCCTCCCTTTTGCATCTGCGTGGTTAATATCGTCGTTTGTTCCCTGACCTCTTGGGGGAACCCAGTAGGGGGCGGCTTCTCTGATAGGCATCATAGTGTTGGCTACTTCTAATGGGGGCTCAACCGTTTCAGAGACTGCGATCTTAACCTCTGGTTTCTGTTCAGTGAGGTGGCGGAAGACTTCAAGCATTTGCATGAAGAGGTCCGTCACATCATGTTCAGTCCCATCTCCAACATCGATCTTTCTATATAGAGCCGTCAGTTTAGCAGGACCCTTATTCTGATACCTATCCTCATATGCGTTCAGGGTGTGGTAGCTGAACCGCAAAATAAAATGCCGTCTGTGGCTACCGGCATGTGAATTGTGCATATTCATCGCATACTCTTCGCTCTCTTTCCATTCTACCAGTGTCTTTGCTATCTTATCAATCCCATCCCGCTCATCTTTGCTCAACCTATTTGGTCTTGCCGTTAGCTGCTTGCTAGTCTCGAGTTCATCTGATGTTCCCGATGTGGCTGGTGCGAAGGCCGTAAGAGCCGGGGCACTAGCGCTAGGGTCACCCTCGCCCGCACTCAGGACTGGTAGGTGCTGTGCCAGTGGCTGGCAGGGGGCATAAGGAGGGGGCATGTAGATGATCGGAGGACCTAGCAGTAACTCGTCGTTTGCCCGGTTTTTGGAGGGCATTTCTGGGTAGAGCGTAGAGGGGGTCCTAACAGGGCATTGGCCTGTCGACCCCGATTCCTGCGTTTGTCTAACTTCCTCTCTCCTTTTTATCTCTTCATCTAGTTCCTTCGCTGCCAGGTGGGCTGCCTTTCGTAATTCTTTCCCTATTTTTGTTTCTTCTCTTTTCCTTCGTTGCTCTGCTTCTTTGCGCCACATGCCGATACTATCGAGCATAGTGGGTGTTGCCTTATTTATTCTAACAGCTGCTTCTAGCGCCTCGATTTTATGAATATCAAAGGAACCTATCAGTGGCCACTGACTTTTGGGGTCCCTTTTCGTATATTTATGCCATAACTTACTATAAGCTATAGCGACTAGTCCTTGTTTAGTGAACATGTCCTTATTAGGGGTGCCTTCCAATGGAGCTGGATGGTTCATCTCTAATAAACGGTCCGGGCTGATCCAACTACTGACCAATGGGGAGAAGATAGGCATGACGGGTTACAACGGGGACAAAAGTCTGCACTACCTATCCTTCACTACTTCGCGAAGACTAGACAGAATATATCTATTCTACAGTATTCGCAAATAGGGAATACCCAAAGAGAGAACCAATATCGAACAAGTAATGTTCGTTCAATCAAACAATCAATGGCGAGAAAGAAATAGGCACGACGGGTTACAACGGGGGCAAAAGCCTGCGTTACCTATTCTTCACTATCTGCAAAGGAGGACAGAATACTTTTTACCCTTCCCCATTAGTAGACAGAGAATTCTCGAGAAAAACAATCCTCGAACAAACAATGTTCGGGCAAACAATCAATCAGTGGGGGAGAAAAGATAGGCACGACGGATTACAACGGGGGCAAAGGCCTGCGTTACCTACCCTTCGCTGCATGCAAAGGAAGAGAGAATATTTGTATCCCTCTCAGTTTGCAGACAGAGAATCTCCAAGAGAACCAACAATTCGGAGAGTAATACTAGTATTTTCCAATCAAACAATCAAATATTTCTTAGTTTGTCGTGTTACACGACCTTACCCGGACCGTATGGACAGTTTCTCGTCTTCCGCTTTCAGCGCCCGATCGTCCTCCACTCTCTGTTACTACCGTGGCACTCCTGATGGTTCCCAGTCAGGACCGAAGATCACTCGGGGAGAGGTCTGCTCGGAACCAGTGAAGTTCAGATGATCGGCTGTCAGACGAGGGTCTATCGGACAGGAGCTCTTCCGATCGTTGCAGTCGTTCACTCTGTCGTTGGGACCTCTCCCACCGGATCCACGTGTCGCTGATGGGCCCCACACGTTGGGACGCCAATTGTTGAAGGTGAGCAATAAAAATGGTCAGGCGATTTAGTCGATGTTTCTTAAGTAATTTTGCCCGGCGTTAAACGCCTCTAATACCTTATGAAGATTATCAAATAAAGAGGCAGGCGCTGGAGACAGGAAGACAGGAAACACGTTTATTCAGACGGAGCAGAACACATCAGATCGGACAACAAGGTATCGTCTCGAGGTGCTCTCTGAAAGCCTCTCTGAGGCCCGACCTTTTATACACTGCTTTATGAATGAGACCGTTCTTTATTACAATAAAGACATTGTAAGGTAGCGACAGATGACATCCCCGGTACCCCCCCCCTCTTCCAGTTCCGGCTCTTTCCAACACGTGGCTACAGTAGAGGTCCTCACCCCCCATACAATAAGAGGAGGCTAATCATGCAGCTGAGTGTTCCGCCGATTCCTTTGGAATGTGTGCGCCTGATCGAATCTCAAGGGGTGGGGAACCCATGATCAATAGTAGCTTCGTTGAAAAGGGTCGAGTGCATACAGTGGAAGGCAATAAACTGTATCCTCAGGCCAAGGGATGACCCGCGGTCCGTACAGACAATCGGGCTCAGAGGAAGGGGTCATCAAAGGAGAGGTATTCATGAAAGAAAGGGTCAGTGTGGATAATCGAGCGTAGAGGGAGGATTTATCGAAAGAGGGGCATTCATGGAAGGAAAGGAGGTGTCGGTCAGGCGCGGGGTGTGATTCCCAGAGACAGAGTCATGTGGAAGGAGAGGTCATGACTTGTACATGTGAGAGCGGAGGCAGTCAGGGTGCATGGGGGAGGCTTGCAGGGTCAGGGAAGTGTGCTGGTGACCGATCGTAAACAGGGAGACCATGGTACCTAAAATGGCTGCCGTGTATGCTCATACGTGAGTCTGAGGAATGGACAAGATGGCGCAGATGATGTTCAGTTCATAAACTAAAATTCCACATGCGTGTGTGTGAGTGTAAATGCACGGCTGTGAGTGTGTATATGTATGTGTGCATGTGTGTCCTCTCCTTAATCCTCCCTCCTAAAATTATCGACCGCCACTCGTGTGTCCCTGTCTGAGGGTTTGTATTTCTGTTGTGTGAGTTGTTTTTGTGATGTGTGTTTGGATGAGGTTGTATTTGGATGAGGTTGTGGGTGTGGTGGTGGTTGTGGGTGTGGTGGTGGTCAAGGTTGTGGTGGTGGTTGTGGGTATGGCGGTGGTAAAGGGTGTGGTGCTGATAAAGAATGTGGTGCCGGTTGAGGTTGTGGTGGTGCTTGAGGGTGTGGTGGTGGTTGTAGGTTTGGTGATGGTTGAAGTTGTGGTGATGGTTGAAGTTGTGGTATGGGCTTTGGGTGTGGTGGTGGTGGGGGTTGTGGGTGTGGTGGTGGAGGGTGGGAGGCTAGTGTCTTAGTATGTGTATGTTTGTGTATATGTTTTTCCTTTTACTAGGTCTGTGTGTGTGTGTGTGACCGTGTGTATTTGCCTGAGTGAGTGGTTGTAGTGTGGAGATAGTCGCTGATGCTGGGACAGAGGTGGTTGATGGGGTTGTGGTCGTTGGAGGATGGGTTGGGGAAGAGGAAGGATCTTGAGAGGAAGGGTCAGGGGTTGGTTGGTGGGAAGTAGTGATGTCTGAATGGGTCTTAGAGGTGCCATGCTCCTTTGTATAGCACACACAACACTCTGGAGGCCATCCTGGGGGGCCAGTAACTGGGTTAAATGTTGACCTACCCCTGGAGGGCAACCAACGGTGCAGTTTGGCCAACAGAAATTTTACGCATCACCATCAGAACCTACTCACACATCACTTTTGAATTGGACTGGGCCATGAGCAGAGGTGCCTGGAGCAAAGGAGACCCCAGCCTTTTTAGTGGTGGGTGTTGTCCAACATTGGGGGGGACATTAGGGAGGGTGCTGATCTTCTTGGTGGTGATGGATAATGTTGTAAGTCCACTAGATTGTGTATGTTTCCTGTTCAATATATAAAATGGGCGGGAGTTACTCTGCCAGGCCGACGGATGGATTTCAACCTCTGTCATGTCAGATGGACGGCCCTACTGCCAATATATGTCAGGCCCTTTGTTGTTCTATTATCCTGCGTTCAACATAGCTTAATCCAATGGAGAGGAAGTGAGAGACCCCGCCAGTTCCACTTTTACTCTAACAGGGTACCTTTCTTGTTTGGGCTAAAGAGATCTGCACAGTGCATTACACATGCGAAGTTTGAAAAATTGAGAGAAAAGAAGACTTATTTCAAATTTTATGACTGCCTCAAAATAATATACATGTTTGGCACAAAATGCTGTCTTTTTTTAGTAGATAGGGCTTTGCATAAAATTCCATGGGTCGTAGAATGGGAATACCCATTACAGCCAATGGGATGCCCCCTTGCCACAAAGTGGCCCGAGCTCTACTTTGTTACATAAGACAACCTTCCACCTCAGATCAGAATTTGTGTTGGAAATCAAATCCAGACATGCCGCTTTGCCCTGGGTTTGGACTACTTTGGGATCCAAACCTTGCAAAAAGTGTTAGTATATTTCCCCCAGAGTGTTGTTTGCACATTGTGTGGCAGCCCATCACACACTGTGTGTAATACATCTGTTGAACTGACCTACGTAGTCACAATGCATTCTCTCCCAGGCTGAGACCTCATATGTCAATAAACACACACACACCATTAGTCCCCAATGTAGCAACCAGTTATGCACAGATATATAAAAAGTACTCATTTGAAACAGCTAATCTCTCAGACCAGAACAATGCATTTCCCACAGAATAGTTTACCTTGCAATTTATGTTTTAATCGTGGTGTCTGCATTATATTATCCATGCAATTGTCAGAGCCGCTGGAATTATGTGGCGGGAAGTACCAAATTATGTGGTAGGGATGACTAAATTATGCAGCAATAAAAGGCAAATTAAGTGGCATAGTGTAGTACATTTTGTGATGGTATTGCTTCATTATTTGGACATTTTTCCAATTCTTGACACCAGGCAAAGGTTTCACTTCATATCCAGGAAGTGAATTCATTAACACAAGCAGCTCCACATCTGGCTGTGCGTTTCTAGCATATGATTGAGTTGTACATATATCAAGGATCTTGCTTAAGACGCTGTAGCGCCAGTGCAGGCCCCCTTGCACCACAGTGCAAGGGTATCTGCAAGCAGGGAGTTTTGTTTATGTACAGGAAGGTGTCCTTTCCTGCAAATAAACACACCTAAAATGCCAGTTTGTAACTTCCATGTGTGTTGCTTCATGCAGCGCACAAGTAACTTACAAAACGGCCTTTTTAAAAAAAGGTTTGTTTATGTACAGGAAGAAACACCTTCGTGTACATAAACAAACCATGGCATTTCGCATTTTTCATGATTGCTGCACATGGCAGCACACATGGAACATGCAAAATCGAGGAGAAATAAATCATTTCTCCTCGTATCGCCAACTTAAGAACAGGGTGTTCCTGGTCTTAACTTTGGCCCTGCCTCCTATGTATGCCACCCTTGTCCATAGGGGGCAGTGTCAAATACAATAGGTGTTGCGGTGGAACGCCCATCACAAGACCCACTGCACGCCCCTTTCACGCTAAACACAGCGTGAAAGGGGCCTTATTCACAAGGCAGCGTTAAGCCATGTTAAGTGAAAGTGTGGTGGCAATAGGGGCTTGTACATATGCCCCTTACTTTTATAATGGAATGAAAAAGACTACAAGTCCCAGAAACTTGGCAGGGCTGTTTTTGAGGATGGGTCAGAGCCTGGGCCCTGTAGCCAGTGGGTAGTGTGTGGAGCTCCGGGTTCATGCTGAGGCAGGCAGCAGGCAGTAAACAGCAGTCAGCAAACAGCTTCCTCCTCTTGTTTTGTCCTCAGCAGCAGAGTACACTTTGAAGCTGAGTGCGAACAGGAGGGTGAACTCACTAAGAATCGGCAGAGCCCCTGAGTCTGAAAAAAGGCTAGCGGCATTAGGGCGTTGGTGACCATCGTGAGGGTTGCCTTGTTGATTGACCTGCAGATTGGTCACAAGTACTAGGAGCAGGTCAAAAGGTCAAAAGCAGGGTTATTATATGTTGGGAAGACCAGATTTTGAAAACCAGAAACTGGAACATTTGACAAACATAGAAGTAGGACTACAATCTTGCATAAACAAAGGTGCAATAGAACAAAGACGAGATGTGGTGAACTAAGGTATTTGTCCAGGATCACACAATTTGGTCAAGCAGGGTAGTTAGGTTTTAGCCCAGATTTTCCAGTTTCACACTGCAGTCCAGCCACTAGATGGGTATCTCTTTCTGACATCAAAGGTTAGTGCTTTGCCTGTAGATCTTAGAGGATGAGATCAGAGCACAGGTGATGGACAGAATCCACATTTTATTTTGGACAGTTTTACATAGGACAAACCTTATCCACGGATATGACAGCTCTTCGCTAGAGTCAGACTGTGAAACAGGGTTTTTTTTTGCACCATGAGATTAGCTGGGGTTCACTGGATGCAGAGCCAAGGCCACGGTTTGAACCTGGTTGCCCGTGCTCCGTGGTTGACAGCTGTAACCGTGGGGCCACATCTCCTCCATTGGATGCTTGGCTCGTTTTGGGCTCGAGGTTCCAAGGGGCCCTTTCGAGCCGATATCTACAAATAATGGCCTTCCCTTGTGTACTATGAGGTTGACGGCCCCAGGTTAGTTCTGCATTTTATGCAGTCAGACAGAGGATGCTCTTCAACCTTCTCTCTGCATGTGCTGATCCCAGTCACTGTCTTCACTACTAAAAGCTTAAAACCCTATATGTGTGTGTATGCGGCCCACAGCTGATCCTATTACCTCACTACACCCTTCTACTGTGAAAAAAGGGGAGGGAAGGTTGACAGAGCCTCACGGGAGCAACACCCAGGGGAGGATATGACAGGCTGGTACTCGCCTGAATCCCCACTTCTCATCATCAGCTACTGTCAACCACGAAAGAAAAGGGGATAAACGATGTGCAATGAAACCAAAAAAAACATTATGTGTTACACGTGTTAAATGACCCTATGTGGTATAACAAACCTCTTAATATTCGAGTTCTGCAAAACCACTGTGTAAAAGGAGCTGAGCTGAACTGGCAACTACACCTTTATTCTGTGCTGTTTGCTCACTCTATTAAAAAACAACAACCAACATGTTTCATCACCGACATATACTTTACCGACGATTTCTTCAGGGTTTATTTAGGGTCAGTGAAAGTCTTGCACTTCTAGATTCTCCCTTTATTGTACCTGTAGTCATACAAGGAGCACAAACACACACACACATATATTGTACTCAATGTGTCTCGGTAGGAATATCAGTTAAAATTCAAGCTAAAAATTAGCATCTCTACATTTGATTAATGCTAGTGTTCCCTTTCGAACCGAGCCAGAGCCTGGCTCGAGCTTTCAATGGCTCACCCACCTTTACATTCAGCTCAATTGCGTTCTGGGACTTCTGGTTTTGTGGAACTGAATGTTCCAGAAAGCAAATGATAAAGCTAGGACTTAATAAGTATAAATGTGTGCCTACAAGACAGAAGGGAAGGTGGCTGCGAGAAGCACAGGGATCCATAAAGAAATTGCCTTTTCATACGATAGGGGCCCAAACCAATACAGAGGAGG
Source organism: Lissotriton helveticus (assembly GCF_964261635.1). NCBI lineage: Eukaryota > Metazoa > Chordata > Amphibia > Caudata > Salamandridae > Lissotriton > Lissotriton helveticus. The sequence goes on from NC_136072.1 coordinate 20,157,023, forward strand.
TTTGGATGGTATGTCCCTACACGTAACCTCCGCTCCTCATCAGCCAATCTTGTGATCATACCCAAAACAAAGAGAGTAACTTTGAGGGGGTGGAGCGTTCGGCACGGCAGCTGCACACCTCTGGAACAACCTCCCCCTTGAATTGAGACAGACACAGGATCTATTGCTGTTCCCCAAAAGAATCAAGACCTGGCTATTTCCCAGAATATAATCTCCACCCAGTATGACTGTAGCATCCCCAGTCAGAAACTTAGGTGTCACAGCGCCAGGATGCCGTAGGGTTACAGTGCCCTCTATAAATGTTCTTACATTATACATATGGCCCTGAAAAGAAAACATGCAGGGCCTTTTTTGTAAAACTCGAATTGGCATCAAAGTTTTGGGAAATTCTGTTACAATTCAAATGAACATAGTGTACAGGTGTTCTCATTGAATAACCACTTTCCTTTTCAAAATTGTATTTTGAATCTAAGGGGAATCATGAGGCTTGGAGTCATCTGAGGGTCTTCAGAGGTTGATTTGCCTCTCTCTACCCCCTGCGGTGCGGCTCCACTGAAACACTGCAGCACCGCAGGGGGTCTATCATGCAACTGGAAACCAATTCCCTTCTGTCCCCATGGTGATGCAAGAGGAGAGGGACAGAAGAAATGGCCCGCTGCTGTGGAGTGATGGGAGAGAGTTTTTAATCCCCACCACACGTCTCCCCAACCTTGCAGAGACTTTTAACCCCTTCCATGCGCGGGCAATTCCCCCCGCTGTGCTGGGGGGCGCGCGCAGCGCCCCGGTGCTCAAGGCACGGCGCTCGTGTGCTCATGACGAGCTCAGCTTTTCATGACCACACCCGTTCACGTGGAACGCTCAGCACAGCAGGGGAATTATCCCCGTGTGTGAGCGTTCCAGGGCTCATGACGAGCTCAGCTCGTCATGAGCATGGAAGAGGTTAAAGGCTCGGTCAAAGTGGGCTCTGTCCAGGGGGCCTCCTGATAGAGCCAGCTCTGTTCTGCAGAGAGCCTTGCAAGTGTGCCATTTAATAATTCTTAAACTGAATGTTTTCAACCAGTTTTCCTCTAATTTACTTTATAATGTGGGAGATTTCAGAGAGAGTATGTTACAGACATTGTGCAGAGAAATGTTATGTTCATGTTTCATGCAACTTCCATAAAAAAAGTTTCTTTTAGATCAAAACAGGACCTTACATGTGAGAAATGGGAGGGTCTCACAGAGATTATTTGCAGTAACATTAGTGAGCTGCTGCTGTGTTATGATATAAAAAAACACATCAGCATCCCTGAACATTAGATGGAAACACAGATAGAATTTGGTTGAGTGTCCCTGTGCACTGTCAGTGACCTGGCCAAAGAGGGCATGAAAGAGCAGAAAGTGGATCATAAACAAACAGTGGCGACCAAAATACGTTTAGCCTAGGGCCCCAAATATCCTTAAGATGTCCCTGCTACCTTGTTCCCCATGTCCGCCCCACTCCAAAATCTGGGGGTGGGGGATAAACATCCCCCGCATATCCCACACTCTCTACCTCATGAAAGAGATGTCCATCAGACTTTATTGTCAAAGATAAGCACCATCCAAGAACGTGCCTTAAGCTCTGGGTAAGACAGAGCTACACACAGCATCAAATATGAGTTTACGTTATTTGAAGAAGAGACAAATGGGTTAAAGACTTGTCTGTAGTCACAAAGGAAAAAAAACTAAAAAACAATCTATGTGGGTGGAGAGGGTGTTCAGGTTGTACTGGCCCAGAACAGGGTAGGCAAGCTGGGGTTCGCAGTAGAGGTTGGACTTTAATATGTAGGAGAGGGGAGGGTGACCGTGAGTGGAGGAGAGAGAAAACATGTGTCAACGCAGTGAAAGGATGCAGAGAGAATGTGTAGTAAAAATACTTATCACTGCCACGTGCAGACTGAGCTATTAGTTGTCTCTGCTGCATGCAACATGAATACTTATCTCTGCTGCATGCAGTGCGAGCAAATGTTTCACTGCCACGTGCAGACTGAGCTGTTAGTTGTCTCTGCCACATGCAGCATGAATACTTATCTCTGCCGCATGCAGTGCGAGCAAATACTTATCACTGCCACATGTGGAGTGGGCAAATATTTTCTGGGCTAGAGAGCCCTTGGGCCAGCTAAATCCATCATGAGCCATGGCTGGAACTGCTGACCACCCCCCCCCACCCCCCACACCCAGTGCCTTGAGACCCTCACGGGTGAGTAGTGCGCTTATAAATCCCTTGATTGATTGTTTGATTGAATGATTGAATGATTGATGGTATCTGGAATAATGTTCTGTATTTGCAGCTTCATCTGCACTGTTAAGGATTGGACGCACTTGCCACGCAATATTTCAACACTCAGTCTGGTACAACACGTGTCACCATAGGACGTCATGTAGGAAATCACTACCTGATCCCACGTCAACGGGACAGGCACATGATGTGTCAATCGACCCGTGGAGCCTTGCGGGCAAATGGGAGGCACAGATAATTCACATAAGCAACTACTTATTGCTAACCCTAAGGGAATTTATAGACCATAAAGATCTGGCATGCTTTGCTGGTCACTGGAGGACTCTAGCATAGCCCCCCTGGAGGTCACGAAGAGGCACATACTCTGAGCACCAGCATCATATACTGTCAATCATAAAATGGATGAAGACAACGTAGACCATTATGGACCATTCCCTTACATCTCGTTATAGCAATCACATCAAGAAGAACTGCAACGCCGTCTGTCCCACTCGTTTATACACTGTGCCTGTTACCGCGGATCCATAACATCTCTGAGCGGGCAACCTCCTACCACAGGCAGTCTAGGAAATTGGATTTAAGACCTAAAATAAAAGCTACTAACGCAATAAAGGGGCCTGTGGAGCGAATGAGAGCTGCCAGCATAAAACAAACCATACAAATGCACCTATTTTAATTGGCACCTTGCACTTTATACAAATGTTGTCTAACGTCATATTGCTTTGTGTCGTCTATGTCCAAAATTTGGCCGAATACAGGTTAATTGATGATGATGATGATAAAAATGCATGTCTATCGCTCACAGGCCCTCATGCATTCCACACCGCCATGCGCGGCACCTCTAAAGGGGATAACCGTACCTCGGTGGTAATTACGCAAAGCATGGAGACACCTCTCACAGGCTCAAAGTAAAGACAACACCCTTCCAGCCACACACCCAGCATGGTACCACGAGCTATCCACTTGGGTAAGCAATCCAACATAGCATATCAGCGTAGCCTACATTATATAAATGCTGCAATCACTACACTACCCCAACTGCTGCATAGTTTATGAAAAATGACTTCTAACTTGTAGTTCTACTAAAGGTGAATTTATTTATTTATTTTATTGATAAAGTTTTATATAGCGCGAACAAGATCCGCAACTAAAGTGCTTAGGAGTGGCACTTTAGCAAAACGGGTCAGCGTTCAGCTGAGGATTGCTCTACTGAGGTATTAAACGGGTACAGATGAGGTAAAGTATTTGCCCAGATAGTTTTAATGTCCCCATTTGGTAGGCTAGAGAGGGAATGTTGTCTAGAGCATGAGAAAAAGCCTTCTTTATTTAGATTTTATTGAAACATGAAGGAAGATGTTGTGTTATTATTTACATAAATTATTCTTAGACCACAGGCACCATTGTCACGGCAATAGTTATTTCAAGGGGGGACTCAGATTGCAGCATAATTCCCCTAAATGTTATTTATTTATTTATTCTAATGTCTTGATTCCTGCACAGCCTCGTAGCGGCACATGCCGGGGCTGGTGGTTCCGTCGACTAATGCGTCCACTGCAGGGGCCTGTGCTCGACCTCATGGTCTTAGGTTCAAATCCTGGTGGGTCCACTCAGCCTTTCATCCATCTGAGGTCGATAAAATGAGTACCATTGAGTTGGGTAACAATAAACATCTATTATTCAGTGCCAAAATGCCTCCGGGTGAACGTGCGCTTTACAAATACACATGTTATGTTATTGTTTGATAGAAACGGCTTGCTTTCTGCTCGGTGCAACATAGTATCTTTTAACCCCTTCCGTGCGGGGCTGTTTCCCCCCGCTGTGCGGGGGAGAGGGGAGCACGCACAGCGCTCCCATGCTCCTGATGAGCTCAGCTCGTCATGAGGCACAGTGCTCCTGTGCTCATGACGCGCTGAGCTCGTCATGACCGCACCCGTTTTAATGGAACGCTCAGCACAGCAGGGGAATCAGCCCAGCGTGCGAGCGTTCCATCAAACGGGCGCGGTCATGAAGAGCTCAGCTCGTCATGAGCACAGGAGCACTGTGCCTCATGACGAGCTGAGCTCGTCATGAGCACCGAAGGTGTTAAAATATCACAGGGGGCGGGTTAATGCTGCATAACTTGCCACAAAACGGAGTGAATCTTGCTGCATAATTTGTTGGACTGGTTCACAGTCACTCTAATAAAATTAAACATTGTGGGGTTCTCATGAGAACTGAAAATAGGTAGGTGAAGTAAAAACAGTCACATCTGCGTAAACTTTGATGAACTTGTAATAAAGGTTCACCGTGCTCGCGACTGTTCATCTGGAACTGGATTTGACAACAACAACGAATACATAATGAAGAGATAGATGAACATCTGTGTCTCGTATTAATTCATGCATGTAATCCGGAATTACATCTTCCCATCTCGAACCTTGGTTACACTGTCACCATGGGATGCTCGGCTGTTTGTCTGTGGTTTCTGTTTGTTTGTGGCTTGTCGTGTGTGGTTGGCTTGTTCACGCGGCAGATTGTGAGACAGCTGAACAGAGGTCCCTTGTGGGACCCAGTGGTTTACGGTGTAAGTAGGGCTCCGGTTTTATAGTATTTTTTTTACATTTCCGCCTGTATTTATCCGTGTTTATTTTTTGCCCATTTTTATTGGTATTATCCATATTTATTTTATGTTTTGAGAATGAATTGAGTTGGAAAACGGTACATTTCCACATTTATTTAACTGATAAACCTGCACTTACACTTTGATGTCTGTTGCGTTTTAGCAAAGTAAGCAGCAAAAAAACACTACTCCGAGAGGTAAATATCAGCATTATATATAAATATAGGTTAACATATGCCTGTATTTAAATAACTCTCATCCTGTTTTTAAACCCCCATGGTGTGTATCTGTTTAGCAGTTGGTCTAGAATTCATGAAGGACAACAAGGAGAGTCACTCACAGGAAGCACAATTTTCTGTATTTTTCAACTTTTAAAAATAAATACACACAGGAAATAAATTGTTTTCTGTCAGTATTTATCTGTAAAAATCAGTAAAAATGGAAACCTGGAAGCCTTAACCCCTTGCATGCTCATGAGCTCGTCATGAGCTACAGTGCTCCTGTGCTCATGACGAGCTGAGCTCGTCATGGCCTTTAGAACGCTCGCGCGCTGGGCTAATTCCCCTGCTGCGCGAACGTTCTAAAGAAACGGGTGTGGCCGTGACGAGCTCAGCTTGTCATGAGCACAGGAGCACTGTACTGCATGACGAGCTGCGCTCGTCATGAGCATGGGGGCGCTGTTCGCGCCCCTTGCTCCCCAGCACAGGAGGGCAATGTGTAAATAAGGGCGTTTACACTTGGTTAGAACCAACACATGTGATTGCAGCCCCCACCGGTTCCTCCCCTTTCTCTGTGTAGTAATGATGAGACCTCCGCCCCCTCCCTTTATCAAGAATTTCATTTGTGGGCAATCTGAGACATAGAGAAAGGTGAGCAATAGTAGGTGGAACACATTCAAAGTACACCCAGCTCCCACCAGTGTTATGTGTACATTTCTATAGTATGCGGCAATGCGGTGTAATACGGTATTTATTTCCATACTTGACTCAGCGTATGCCCCTGTGTGGCTTATGCCATGCACTTTTTTCGTGTGCAATATTAACATTTTTTTTTTAAATAACCAGTGCACAAAGGTATAGTCCAGGTGATCAGGTAAAGTCACCATAACTAATCCTTGTGAGTATGACCAGAGCTCCATGGAGTGATTCTAGAATAGAACGTGATGCATTAAGCAGTGTTTAATCAAACTAGTTAAACTGTGGTGTGGTAGTACTGCGTAGTTTGAACTTTACACTCTAGTAATACGTACTTAAATATGTTGTTATTAGGCACTTGCTCCGAATAATGTGTGGTGGGCCGCACTTAGGGGGACATTAGGATGGTGGACGGACTATCGCGAAATGGGACCACGCGCCATAAGAGCGGGTGTCCCGTGGGGGCCAATAGGATGCGCCTGCCACAGTGGCGGGCGCATCCTGCATTCCTGACATTGTGGCGGGTGGTGCACTCAGCACCGCCCGCCACAAGGAGACCCTTGGGTGTTTCATGACAATGTCAGGAAGGCATGTCATGCACTTCCATGCACAACATGGCAGGCACCGTGGGTGCCTGCCATGTTGTGCATGGAACTGCAGGGGTGTACCATAGGTACCCCCCATGTGCACCCCCCACCCGATCCGCCCAAAATCCTAATGAGCCCCTTAGTCTCAGTGGCCTGGTGATTGGTGGCTGCCCGCCTGGCAGATTGGGTTGTACCTGTAAACAAGGTTCTGAAGCAGCTCAGAGACAGAGCTCAGGCCCTGAGGCTGTTTGCAGCCCAACCAATGACAGAAAATAAATGCAATGTCTGTGAAAATGTGTTGTGGGATTCCAGCCAATCCCATTTGAAAGTTTAGATGACGCTGGAAAAATCAGCGAATTCGTTTTTTTCTTCAGTTTTTCACAGTGTTTTTATTCACAAACATTAACGGAAATATATATATAAAAAAAACAGTAAAACTGCAAAAGGCAACAAGTAAAATCAAACAATTCATGCCTGCCAAGTTTGCGTACTTTCGTTATGCTATTTGTTTTAATAGTTTCCTGGCTAAAGGATGCATGGAAACCTCTCAGTGAATGGTGGGCGTAGTGGGCGTAGTGGGGCTAAGCGAAGTGCCACTGAGACAGACCCAATCTCCGCACACTCCACATAGCTCCTCTCTGCGCCACCCGCCTCTCACCCCGCGCTATTAAAACGTTTAAAAACATCTATTAAAAGACGCAGAAAACTCCTTACCTTATCGGCAGCGTCTCCGGGCTGCCCTCTTCCTCCATCGTGCCTTCTTCATGAAAACTGCGCATGCGCGGGTGCCCGGGCATGCGCATTCCTCACGCGAAATGCACATGTACGGGCACCTGCGCATGCACACTTTTAATGTTGAGTCGCTATAGCCAAAGAGGGCAGCCCAGAGACGCCGCCGATAAGGTAAGGGGTTTTCTGGGTCTTTTAATAGATGTTTTTAAATGTTTTAATAGCGCGTGTGGGAGGCCAACTCTGCTCCGCCTCAAGTGTGTGGAGATTTGCCTGCTCCGTCTACTTCGCGGAACGCGGAACAGGCAAAATTCCGCACATTCCGCGGGCGGAACGGAGTTGTCCACCCACTCCTCCTTACTTTGGGATCTACTTTATAAACTTTTTCCACTTCTACCAGCGTGTACCTGATTTGCCTGGTGGCAGATTCATGTCCAAACTATCTGTTGCCACGTTTGTTGCAGATGTGTGAAGTAGGGCAGTGCTAACAAAACAATGGGGTTTCCTATAAAGTGTCAAACTTAACGAATGAGGTGGGAATGATGACCTTAGGGTTCTGGGTAATTTTGGGGTTTGTGAGTTGATCTAAAGTCCCACCGCGGCCTGCCATCTTTGTCAGTGAACTGTGATTTCTCAAGTACAATGCTGCATTACAACACCTACAACACTAACATTGTATGGCTAATCTTTAGCAATTGTGCACAATTTCCTTAAAAAATATATCAAAGGCAGAGACCAGCCTGCAACACTTGAAGTACAAGGATTGTCTGTTCTGTAAGAAGGAATTGTTGGCCTACAATCACATCATCACCATGACAACAGCCATGTGCATCATCTACACAGTACCACACAGATATAGTAAATAACAGGTCATAGCCAACACAACAAAGGTAACTGTGCGGTTACCAATGACATCCATTTCTCACTCCACCAACTTAGTGAACAAATGAGTCTCACACACTCAGGGTCACACTCACCCAGTGCCCCGTGTAAATCTGAGTGAAGAGATGGGAGATAAATGAAATGTAATGACTTTATTTTAAACTGTATCCCAAAAACATGTCATCTTCTTTGCCACTTTATACTCTACGTGCTGTTAATCAGGGTTGTATTCTCTGTGCTCAGTGAATTTTAGTGCTAAAAGCACCTTCTTCAGGAAAGAACAGAATCCATTCATTTATGCAATGAAAACAATGTAAAATATAAATTGATGTTATTATTAATAATAATAATAATAATAATAATAATAATAATAATAATAATAACAATAATAATAAGTGAGCTTGTAAAGCGCCTGTGTGTCCCCGCACTGCAGGCTACTCAAACCGCTCTGTAGCGGCAAATTTCAGTGTGATGCATGACCTATATCTGAAAGAGCCATGTTTTTATCTTTTTCCGGAAGGAGTTTTCTGATACTTCCGTCCGGAGAGCTTAGGGGAGGGTGTTCCAGTGCTTAGCGGCTAGACATCGAAAAGACCTACCACCCATTCTTGCTCTTTTGAATACTGGGATTTTAACCTGCCCCGTCCCCAGGGACCGCAGGGCCCTAGAAGGAGTGTAAGGTGACATTAGACTATGTGGATAGCTAGGTCCCTTTCCCTGCAGGATACGATGACTGACACAAAGGGCCTTAACACCATCGATGCGGTGCATTTTCCCGCTGTGCGCTGGAAAATTTAAAAAAACGCGGTTCATGACGAGCTCAGCTCGTCATGAGTGTACAAGAGGTGTACTTCATGATGACCTGAGCTCGTCATGAGCGTCGAAGGGGTTAAAGAGGATTCTTTCCCTCACCGTGAGCAAGTGCAAGGCCACTAGGGCATTCCTGGAAGAGGCTCTCCTGGAGAGCATCAGAACGAGGCGAGCCGCCATGTTCTGGATGCATTGTAGTCTCTGAACACTCTTGCTAAATTTAACAAAACCTCATTTATAATGCAATATCTTTAAAATACTATTTTAACAGATCCTCTTCTCTACACCGCCTTAGGGGCCAATTTCAAGTTTGGTATTAAGCGAAAATAAATCTGAGGCACCACACTGTTTGTATCCGCCTCTGCGTCTCTTCATAATGTTTATGATACAGAGACTCGTGTGTGTCCTTTCGTTCCACTAAAGTCAGTGATCGACTCTTTTAGTTTTAGTGTTTTGTCTGTTTCTATTGTGGTCCTTTATATTTAGAGGAAACATGTCAACTCTACCTCTTCATTCAGCCCATGCTCAGCGGTTCAAGTCTCTTAATCCATCTTGTGTATTCCATGTTAAAACACATTTCACTATGTCGATCTCCCCGCACATACACCCTCAGGTAAAAGAGGAAGTTCTTGACAACCGTGCCTACATGCACAAGACCAAAGGGGGGTTTCCTATTTGTACAGCACATTTGTGCACTGTCACTAGGGGAACCCTGCGATTCCCCCAATTCTCAAACGGTGAACACACACTACAGGAAATGTATTCTTGGCATTAACAGTATGCACGGGGCCCGTGACCCAGGTCGTCGCTGAGGAGTCTGTTGCTGATACTGCAGGTCCAGCGGTGGAAACACCTGGGATTCCCCAGCCATCGGCCAGGGGCTCTCCACAAATCACTGTACCCACCCATGGGACTTCAAGGCTGTAGGGTGGAGCAGGGAGATCAGAATGGGTGAGCTTACGTTAGTATGTTGACGTGCGCCGAGACCCTCCATCTCCCAAGCAGGGCCTGGCTGCCGAATCACTGACAGAATATCGACAACCACAATTTCGAGGTCCCAAAATATTGGGACCTAAATATCGATGTCAAGAATATCGACATCCTATCTACATAATGGTAAGTACAAAATATCGAGAAAAAAATATTGTTGTAAAAAATATTGTTGTTAAAAATATTGTTTTTTTAAATGATTAAAAAACTAATATAAAATAAAGTAAATAATACATAATATTAAAAAAGATAGTTATAATTATTATAAAATGTTTAAAATTATAAATAATAAATATAATGTAAAAAATAAACATACATATATATAAAATATAATATATACATTTACTTAATAATATTAATAAATAATTATTATGATAGGCTATACAATGTTAGAAACGTATTAAAAATTATAAATACATATATATGTGTACATATACCAGTAAAATAAAAATAAAAATACAATACATATATAATATATTAAAATATAAAAACATTTTTATTCTTTTACAATTCCATTTTACACTACATTAACAGCCATAGTAGAGAAAATATTGGATAGCGGAGGGGATAACATTACTATTAGCACTCCAGCAAGTGCTACAGTAGGGAAAGTGTTGGATAGCGGAGTGGAAAAAATTACTATTCCCACTCCAGAGAGTGCGAGAGTAGGGAAAGCGTTGGATAGCGGAGGGGTAAAAATGATTATTCCCACTGCAGCGAGTGCAACAGTAGGGAAAGTTTTGGATAGCGGAGAGGAATAATTTACTTTTCCTACTCCAGGGAGTGCAATAGTAGACAAAGTGTTGGATAGCGGAGGGGTAACAATTACTATTCCCACTGGAATTGTTTCCTTTGTCTCCTTAAAGGCATTGGGGCTCTCCAGTACAGACCTGAGTCAAGCTGTAAGATAATAGCAACATGTAGTATATTGCACAACGCAGCAACAGAAAGAGGAATAGCCGTCATCTTTCCAGAGCCCGAGTCCGATGGAGGTGACCCTACTGTTGTACTTGCTGGAGTGGGAATAGTAAATTATTCCCCTCCGCTATCTAAAACGTTCCCTACTATTGCACTCGCTGGAGTGGGAATAATACATTGAGAGGACCTGCTAATACCACAACATCTCCAACTTGTGACTCAGGTGGGGGTGAAGTGAAGTAGCCTGTCTGTACCCAAAGCCACGAGTCTGCGTCGCACTTGAAGACAAACTACAAGGAAGTGATGTATCTAGAACTCGGAATGTTGAGACCACGGGAAGGGCGAGTGCAGTGAGAGGGAGGAAAAAAGCATTAGCCCAATTTCCCTCCTATTACCTGCTATTTTCTTTCCATTTGCTACAAATTTCATTGTTCAAAAAGGGAACATTTTGGTCTGGAACATCTGATTTTTGTTTGATGATAAAAATCCTTGACAATATACCTAAACCTGAAGGAACGGTAATAAAAAGTTATGGTAAAAGCAACATTGTTGTGTGGACTTTTTTTATTTATTTTAATTTGATACTTTAACACTAATTCCTAGTGATCTCTGCATGTCGCAATCTTTCCTCCTCCTGCCCTCGAGCCATCCTCAAGGTGATGTTGTGGTATTAGCAAGTCACCTCCATCGGACTCTGCTTCCGAGAAGATGACGGGTACTCCTCTTTGTGTTGTTACGTTGTGCAGTATACTACATGTTGCTACTATGTTGCAGCTTGTCTTGGGTCTGTACGGGAGCGCCCTAACCTCTATATGGCGACAGCGGAAACGACTTCAGCAATGCAAATGTAGATTTATGAGCAGAATTATAGCGCCACTCACTTGGAATTGCAATGTTAGGATACATTGTTAAGATCCAGAAGCGGAAAGCATCAGCACTGTCTCCTACACTGTTAAAAAGAAAAACAGTGTAAAAACAAAGGGCCATCTGTATGAACACATTTTCCCATAGACACAGAATGGGCAAAACCCTTTGATACGTCTGGCCCAAAAAGAATGACATTGTTCAGCATATACTCATGTAGATATGTTAAGAATAACCTGTGAAAATCCATCTCTACATTGTCCTCCGAGCAGTGCCTACATACCACTTTGCCCATACATAAAGGAATCCTGGGTAATTCTCGAGACTCTTGCCGCTACATCTGAAATTAAGTTTGATGCATTGCAAAACACTTGGAAGTTTCGATGATGTGTATGTTTCCTATTTCTTAAAATAAACGTGTGGGATGGTGGGGTCGTTGGAACATCTGTACCCTCAATACATCCAACGACACGCGGAAATAGTGCTGTTTGATAAAATGTAATCTTCGGTAACTACAATTTCTATGTAGTTGTCAGAAATTTTCTATAATAATCTTCAATAGCATTGCATCAAGAAAGGAAGCTAAGAGGGGCAGTGAGCTTATTACCTGCACATAGGTGGGGACTGAATTGCTCCTGAGTGTTTCTCTCCTGGTGCGGCTTAATTTCAGCTGTGACATCTAATATGAGTGCAATACTTAGATTGTGTTAAATTTTCCTTGTCTTCCTGTTGAAAATAGTAACCCTGCCTCTAAATATGCCCCCCTGTCTCCTCTTCCTCTGCCAACCTGACAGTATCTTCATCCTTTTCACCATCATGTACAAAGCACCCAATCTGGAAAACACTAATGCATTCTGGGCCTGTTTAAATAGGTTGCACCTGGTTACCACCGGCTTCGAATTGGTGGTAATTGCACCTGAAAAACGAGTTGTGATTTGGGAATACTGAATCGCTTTTATGGAATACCTAATAGTGATTCAGTATTAGATATGCAAGAAATTAGAAAGGGAGTGGCGTCGTCGAAACTTTTCTAATGATAAATCGCTTTATAAGAAGGCCCTGAATACCTACCATTGTGCAATCAAGAAGGCTCAGTCTGACATGTCTGAAGAAATGTTTAAAATTGTGAAAAAGGTTTACGCATCCAGAAGCTCTACTTCAGCCCATAACACCTTCTCTTAACCCTTCTGTGGGGGTTCCGTCACGGCCCGCCCACCCCGCCCACTCTAATAGAATTCCACGCCAGCACGGCGCGTTCTATTGAGCGGGCGGGGCCATGACGGAACCACTCCGTCACAAGCACAGCCCAACCGCGGCTGATGACGGAGCGGTTCCGTCACCAGCATGGCGGCGCTGCACAGCACCCCATCCCCCCTAGCGCCGCGGCGGTAATTCCGCCAAGGGGTTAAGCTATGTACCCAATTGTCCAACTTTTTTGGCACTAAAGTTCAAACCATTGTGGATGCTTTACATCTTACGGACACTGTCTCGATGAGGATTAGCGACCCTATGGCACCACAGGCAGTAGTGATGCCATCTCGTGGCCAAACGATACCGCAATTCACTCTGGTCTCACTTGACGTTCCCCCACCTTCTCCCTCTACTTTGGTAGCGTGAAAAGCCCCAAAAAGGCATTGCCAAAAGCCATATTAAAGGCTTCAAATGGTTTGCAAACACTAAAAGCCTTCGTACATCGGACTCAAAATTCTTAAAATAGTGTTTTCCAAGACAACAACCCTGAAATCAGAAATGTTTAAATGAATCAGGGCCACAATGCCCCTAGGGCTGAAAGGGCTTCAGCCCCCCCAACCCCCCCTTGCTGGGCTGCTGCAGCTCGAGCAGCTCTGGGCTCGGCTGGGCAGTGTCTGGAGTCATATCGGCGGAACGTCCGAGTTTTTCACAGGCCTTTAAAGACCATTTGCGTATTTACGTACCGTTGTTAACTGGTTCCCAGAGGCTACGTTTTTTTCTGGTTCCAGTACCCCCCTGGGCCCCCACTCTGCCTATTCCTTACATTTCATATTTAATGCCACAGTGTGAGAATGCATTTCATGAAAAGAAATACAAAGCAGGGTTGCCAAAAGGAAAAATGCCAGCCATGTGTTGTTTAAAGAGCCTGCAAAGACCTCCTCTTGACACTAAAGAGGGTTATAAATAAAAAAGTATGCATTCATTTTTAATGTGACTTTTCTGTCTTTGTTACCTTTAACTATCAGTCATGGATCATTCAGGCAGCCTGAGAACATAATTAAAAGTGCTTTCTAGTTATAGTTGCTGTTCGATGTATACAAAGATAAGTGCTAAAAAAATTGCTTTTGGTGCCTGCTTATTTTTGTACGGTCTGGGACACCAAAATAATGAGGTGGCAACCCTAATCGTAAGACGGTACGTTTGTTACAGGATCAGCACATTATTTGAATTTCCTCCACCCTCGATACCTGATTTATTCCATAATAGCAATAGTTTAACTTATATCTGAAACCCTACGCCGCCTTCTATAACATGCTGAGTTACTTCAATTATCTGGGAATGCACCCTGCTTTCAGACAACTCACTCCTTATTCTCTCCCTTCACATTCATGCTCACCCTGCACTTACAGCGATCACAATGCACTCACACTGATCACCATGCACTCACACCATTCACCCGCTCACCCTGCACTCACACTGATCACCATGCACTCACACCATTCACCCGCTCACCCTGCACTCACTGTGATCACTCTGCACTCACAATGCACTTACGCTGTTCAGCCTGTACCTCACCCTGAAGTCACACAAGCATTCTACTCACCCTGCACTCATGTGACACTTCACTCTGCTGTCCCCCTCACTGCTCACTCCTCAAACTCTCTCAAACAAGCGCATCACTAACCATGCATTCATTCATCCCACCCTGCACTTACTCCCACACCCAAATTCATATGGTCACCTCACTCACCTTGCAGTCCCTTCTCTTACCCTACTCTCACATTGTCGCATCGCTCACCTTGCCCTCACATGGGCACTGCTGCCACCCTCACAGCACAGAGGGTTAATGTGCCTGCTACAAAGAAAGTGTACCATCCAGATCACAGAACTGAGTTTGAGTAAACTATGAGTAGCGTTATAAAAAAAATTAAATGTTTGTCATGAAGGTGCAATAGAGAGATGAGGTGCATTGTTGGTGAGTGGTAGTGAGAGAATTCATAAAGAACGAGGGAATGGGGTGCCAAAAAAAGACTGTTGCACCATGTGTGGCCAGTGCTAGGGCCGGCCCTGGCTAGGATTTGTTAGCCCCCTCATGAAGTTCGGGGCTAGTTGCGGCCCTGAAATGAATGCTGCATAGAGAGCTGAGGGCCATATTATCAAGAAAGGGCCATCCATTATCAACACTTATATTGGCAGGAAACTGCTGCTAAAGTGGCAATAATGGGCTTGATAATATGGCCTTGTGAATTCCCATAGAAACCCAGGTTAACACCAGAACCTGGGCTTCTATGGGAATTTGCAAGGACATATTATCAAGCCCATTATCGCCGCTTTAGCTGCAGTTTCCTGCCGATATATGCGGCCATAATGTATCACCCTTTCTTGATATTATGGCCCTAAGTTCCTTGCAGAGCAATCTTTCCAAGGTTTCTGCAGAGCTGCAGCTGCAGGCTCTGGGAAGCGCGCGTGGGCGCCAACTGCGCCCCCAGGACTGTTCTTATCCCAGTGGGGTCGAAGGATGCATTGATTATGGGCCCCCAGACACACACTGCTGTTCCTGAACTGGTACAGCTTCCACTCCTCAATGAATGCTTCATTTTCATCTAATTCTAAATAAACCTTCCTGGTGAATGGCTTAAAGCTTTTAGCCGAGGCGATGTGAGGTGAAGAGAGTCTAATTTCTAAAAAGCTTTAATGTAATTAAATTGTCACAAACAACACAAGTGTTTGCACCGCTGAGTTCGCTCTCGGCGGGAGAGGACGAAAACCTCAGAACGGGCTCGAGGGAGCGTTGGAGTTCATTTGTACTTCTCAATACATATGTTGAACACTTAGTACTGTGAGAGTAGATGAGATGGACCCCTCCGCATGCGCGGGGGCGCCCATGAATGGGGGAGGCTTTTCTCACAAATTGCTGAATCAGCAGTATCACCCTGCTGGGGTCATTTTAGGCTGCTGGACGGCAGCACATGCCACCCTTGGGTAACTGGCAGCAGGGGCCAGAGGTGGCTGGTGATTTTTAAAAGTAGTGGGTCATATTCCTTGGCTTGAATCCCAGTGAGCGAGCCTGACTTCTTCTGGGAGGTTCGCTCACACTTGCTCGCTCTCAGTAGGGTGACCAACTGGCATGGGTGCAAATTCAGGATGGTGAGTGTAAAAATTCAGGACAAAGGGTCAAAATTCAGGACAAAAGGGGGTCAAATCTCAGGACAAAAGGTACGTTTTACAGGCACGTCAGAGGAGGTTGTGCAATAGTATAAAAGTAAGTAAATAGACAAACACTTAAGTACAAGTCAAAATAAGACGATATTCGATTGAGACAATCGTGCACTTCACGTTTTTTCAGTACGGCCGCAGCTTGCTCCCTTAGACGATTCAAAACTCGCATCTCGCTCCAACAGGTATTAGTCACCAGACAATGGCGAACCACACCTGAATACAAGTGAGGCCACTCTTATTGTTGATTGAAAACTACTGGATATACAAGGAACTTTGCAGTGCCAGCCCCCAGTAACAACTCCCCCACTTCCAGCCTCCCAGGGAAACACCCGATGCCCAATCCGGCCAGTCCGGCCTTGCTACCACCCTCCATCGGTGCCCCTCATCTTCACATAGACCGTCTCTCATGTGTATTTAATTTCTTTTATAGTGTTACTCATCCCAAGTATGTAGGGCAGCTTGGCGGAGTGCGTTACTTCACACACACACACCATTTAGAGACAATGACTCATATAAACTTGAAAGTCAATGTATAGAAAATGTTACTTAAGATATTGGTTGCTACAATGTGTAATCATTCTTTTATCTATCATTCAGTCTTTCACCATTCATTCTGTCATTCCATCTGTGTGCCAATCTATATCCAAACATATTCAACCATTTGCAAACCTGTCAACCATGTATCCTTCCATCCATCCATCCTTTCATTCATCCATCCATTATTCATCCATCTACACTTTCACCCCATCCATCCGTACACTCATCCATCCACTCTTCCACCCATCTATCTATTCACTCATCCATCTAGCCACTTACCCTGTCACCCATCCAGTCATCCTTTCAATTACTCATCCATCCACCCAGTCACTTACCCTTCCACCCATTAACTCTTTCAGTCATTCATCCTCCCTTTCTCTCTTTCCATCCCCCTTTCACTTATCCATCCATCCTTCCGCCCACCCACCCATCTACTCATTAATTCATGAATACATCCATTGACCCTATTACTCATCCATCCTTTCACTCATCCATCCATCCGTTGTCTCTTCCACCCACCCTTTCAATTCTTCACTCATCTATCCATTCTTTTTTCCATCTATTCCCTTTCACTCACTCATCAATCCTTACACCCACCCTTTCACTCATCCATCCATCCATTCACCCTTTCACTTATCAATTCATCACTCCATCCATCCTTTCACTCATCCATTCACCAATTCACTCACCCTTCATCTACCCTTGCACTCATCCATCCATCCATCCTTTAACCCACCCATCCACCCTTTTACCCATCAATCTACCCTTCCACCCATACATCCTTCTATTTATCTTTTCTCTAATCCATCTTTCCACTCATTCATTCATCCATCCTTTCTTTCATTATCTATCCATTCCCCCCTTTCATTCATCCTTTCACTAATCCATCCAGCCAGTCACACATTCCTTCACTTATTTACTCACCCACCTTTTCACATTATGAGCTGAAACTTTGTCTGCAGAGACAGAAGAGGCCCATCAAGAACTTCACCTCGCAGTAGTTCCTAAAGCAAGGGGTGGGGGAGGGTTCACTATGCCCCTGCACATAGGCAATCTGAAAACTTAGAAATCATGCATGATGCACAGTGCCAGGACATGAGGTCACTGACAAGGTGTTGTTTCCAGGGCTTTAAGTGGGGTAAAGAAAGTGGGGGTCTCTTCAAAGGGGGTGTTCAATGTAACTAAGGGCGTGGCTTAAAACACCTAGGCTACAAATCTGTGCTTACCATAGGGTTTTGCCCGACTGGTATTATGGTGTTTCTGTCATTTCATCCAGATATATGTAATACAACAAGTATCATTACACCAACAAAAAGCCAGGACTATAGGCTTTGTCAATGGTTGTTTGTTGCTTAAAATAAAAAAAGCAGCAACCGTGGCTTTGTTGAATATAATATTGAAAATGTGTCAGTTCTAAAATGATGAGACAGTGAAAGAACTATAACCTGTTCTTTTTAACTTGTTTCACAGGCTTCTTTCTATAAACTGATTTCTCCACGTTGCTGCAAGGGCGTTTTACCTTTAATCTTACAGAATGCCCTGCTGTGCACTGAGGCAGGAGGAGGCGGCCACATGCTGTCACAGCCCAGAGTGCCCCATTGACTACTGTATGTGGCAATCAGCCGGCAGACAGAGTGACAGTGGACGGGGTGGGGCTGCTCTTGTGCTCCAGTAGAGTGCGAGGCGAACCCATCAGGGGGCTGAGGCTTCTCGCAGGGGAGCAGTGCAGCTCTCTGTAATGGCCATAATTACGGACAAAAGGTGTCCTTAAAAGGGATCCTCACGGACAACAGACGTGAGGTCTCAATTACGGACAGTCCGTGAAATTTACGGACGGTTGGCCACCCTAGCTCTCAGTCTTACTCTCCCACTCATTGCCACTTAACCCTATTCACTTACACTCATTCACACTTGCACTCACTTTTACTTACTCTTGCTCACTTACTCTGACCCACTCAGTCTCACTCATTCTCACTTAGTCTCACTCAGTCCCACCTATTCCCTCTAATTGTGACTCACTCAGTCTCATTGTGACTCACTCTTTCTCACTTAGTCTCACTAAGCCTCTCTCTGAGTCACTCATTCTCACAGTCTCACTCATTCTACAACGCAAGTTGTTACCACGACTTATCCTGGAGGGCGCTCTAGACTAAGGAATATTAGATTTACTATTCCAACACCTTCCCTACTGTACATAGGCTGGAGTTGGAATAGTAAATCTTACTATTCCTAAGTCCAGCACCCTACAGCGCAAGTGGTGGTAATGACTTGCGTTGTAAAAGATGCGTTGTGATGTACCGCGATCATTTTGATCGCATTGTAACATCATACATCCCTTCTGACGTCCTCATTATGTTAATCCAGGTAGTAAGGATGAGGTCGGAGAAGGCTTGCCTTCTTGTCTTTTCCGTCCTTCGGGTCTTCGTCTCCAGTCTGGTGATGACCACACTTCCGGTGTGGAGTTGTCATCTGAGCTGGTTGGTTTCTGAGTCAGGGATGTGGGTGTGTGATTTCTGATGGCTTTGTTGGTGGTGCAGTTGGCCCTTTAGACGATGCACACCTTGAGAAGGAGACAACGTAGTTCTTCGAGGGTTCGGATTATGTGGCAGGACTTCTTCAAGGGATAAAATAGTGATGTTTGGGAGACCATTAAGAAGTGCTTTACTTGTGCTGTCAACCAAAAGTCGGTTTCTGCTAAGAGGACTCTTTGCTTTTCAGTCTATGAGAACTAATCATTAATGGGTGACGCTTAACTACTAGTCTTTCCTGATTCGGTTAAGTTTGTGGTCCTGCCGTGTCATGTACACTGGCTTTCGCTTGACACCAGTCAAGAGAGATGGCATGTTTTCTGAAATGCACTAAACGGCTCATGAGTCAATTTTTGACACACCATGGAGATGAATTATTTATAAACTCTCTGACATCTAGTGGTCAAGGATCAATGTTTCTTCAGAGCGCGGGTTCATTTAGTTTCTTTTGTGACAGACCTTTGAAGCCTTGTCTCTGTAATTCACACAAACACATTCATTCTCTGGAGGACACACACCCTCTGACCCCCTCTTACTATGAGACAGGTTTACACAAATCCCCCATTTGTAAATACACTGGCGTGAACGGAAAGCTTGCGGGCGACTTTTTGTAACTTGTGTCACCACGCAATTTCACTAGTGAGATGGGCAATTATTTCCAAATGCATTTCTTCTCAACAGGAGAATCTCCAAGAAAGATGCAATTTTTCATTTGGAATTGGAAAACACTCATTACTGAGACAACCAGACTTATTAAGGTCCGGTTTCTTCTCAGTAAAAGACCCCTAAGTTCTAACCATACCAACTAGGGTCGGGAATAAAAGAAGGGCCAAATAGTTCGGTATTTTTGGATTTTCTTTCCCTTTCCACTCCACATCACTGCACTACGCATAATCTACAATAAAAATTGTTCCTTCGTAATTCGCAAGTCGCAGCACGCCTCAATCCGTAGAGGGTTGAGAGGAACCCCACTGATGAATCAAGACACCTAGGGGCAACCCTGGTGGGTGAGGGGTCTCTAGAAAAAAGTATTTTTTTCTAGACAAGGGATTACAACACATTCTTGCTGTAACCTATCTAATTCCCTAAGGGCAGGTTTTCTTCAATATACTCGATTTTCGACTCACCATTTAAAATATTTCCCATCTGGCACATAGCCAATCCCTCCCCCAAGCACAGATTACAAAACAGCATTATTTGCCACAAGTACATTGTCGCTACAACCAGGAGTATGTCTTTCTCTATGGAAAGTTCTGTTATAGCCCGCCGTAGAGGGCTATACCGGCTATTAAAGGCCCTCTCCAGCGTTACAGGCCCCGAGCCGAAGGCGAGGGCCTTTAACAAGGGAGAGGGACTTTAATAGTGATATAGCCCATCTACGAAGGGCTATAAGGCTATTAGAACATTCTGCCACTACAGGGCAGAGTGTTCTAACAAAAAAAACAAAGCCTTTATGGGAGCGTGAGGGGATTGGAATCCCATCAGGCTCCCTGAATCCTTTGTTGACAGCCAGAGCTGTGAACAAAGAAACATAGGAATGTTGGAGCTCCGGGCTTATACCAGCCATTATAAGCCCGGACACTCCATTGTTTTCAATGGAGCTCCCAATATTCCAATGTTCTAATTTGTGTCCTGGAGTAGTCTGGAATGTTTCACCTTCTAGTGTGGAATGCTGCTTCTGCTTCTGTGGCCGCTGGAGGGAAGAAGTCCAGGGGAGACGTCCTGTCTCCATTTGGTGGTGTACAGGTTTCTCCAATAAATACTTGGCGAAGAATTCTTGCTGAAGGTTCTTGGGACAAAGTGGACCTCATTCATGACGTTGAAGAGTTTCCCAAGAACATTCAGCAACACCCCAGACAACTTCACGTGAGACCAGGTGGTGTTGTCACTGCCATTGTGAACAAGAGGGAGCCTGCATGTGAAGCTATTTCAGCATTAAAAAATATATATATATATATATATACCTGGGTGCGCATAATGTATATGTGTGGTAATCTCAAATGGGCTTTCATGTGGGATGAGTTTATCATGTTCTTGAAATGAGCTGCAATCTGAGGAAGTGCAAGGTTTAAGTCCGCTTTCCTGAATGCAAATCATCTGAATCCATCCAGTAAAGCTCCACGACATACATAAGGACGCGTGTGGTGGCCATCTTGGACTGGTTCACCATCATATGTGAATTCTGCATCAAGCATATATTTTGGAGTCCCTTAAATTACTGGAGCGACCTCAATTATATGACCTCGGAGTCTGTCTTCTTCACCTTATACCTCGATGGGTGACAAAAACCCAAAAAGGAACTTTGGGCGTGATGAGATTGTGTTAAGGGAGCATGGGATGTAATGTTATGTTACGTAAATCCTGTGGAGTATATTTGTGCCTCTGTGAAGCTGATTGGTTATGTGCTCATAAAGATAGCTTCTTGGCAGCATAATACCATTGGAAACATGTATGTTGCAAGAAGGGAGATAGTTTACTTGGTTGGCATCACCAGCAGGATCTTGGAAATACCATGGATCCCAACGCCCTTGACCAAGTGCTGACGAGTGCTCATATCAGAAAGGATAATGACATTTTAAATGGTTTATTAATGTATTTGAGGACAAGCTAGGTCTCTAACATGGGTCCAAAATCATTCTCCTAAAAGAGGTGAAGCCTTTCATTCATAAAGACTGCAACGTTACCGTCTTAGTGTTTGAACCACTCAAATAGTAGCTTAGAATATGTCAAAGTGGGATCTTCCTTATCTTAATATTCAGGTGTAATCATTAAATATCCCCACCATTGGTCATATGGACATGTGTTTGTTGACAAGGAGAGGTGAAAAGGAGCAATCATCTACATTAAAACACATAGACAATAAAATCGCTAAAGATATTTAGTACAGTGAATGAAGGTAATGAATTTCCAAATGTTTATTGAAAAGCTCTAATCTTTGTAAGTAGAACATGAACTGTGATTATCAGAAAGAGAGACATATCAGTGTTATAAACATTATTAGAATGGTGAAAAACATAAAGAATTCAGCCATGTTAATTGTCCGTATTGTAACTAATGTTACTAACATTACTCCTATCAATAATTTCTCATTGTTTCAGAGAGCATGTTGGGAGTACCCATCTGCCAGGCCTATTGGAATGACCTAACCCCATGCCTTGGTACTGTAAGTCAGGAGGCCGGTCTTAGTGCATTAATGAATGCCCCACCGCCGGAGTGTGCAGCTATCTTCCTTTTCAGGTTAAAGGTCGGAGACAGTGGAACTGAATCTCAGTCACAGCAGAGTTCCATGATGACTCCGGTGGGAAGTGAACCACTCACCAACTTTTGCATGTATGCTGTTTAAATAATAAAGTGGCAAGCTTATCACACTTTGGCAGAGGTGGAGAACAATGTTTGTAATTAGTCTGGGGAGAAATAATTATCTCCAACTCGTTAAAATAAAATAAAATACAACAAGGCATCGTGTTCTCAGAAGTGTGACCCTGGAACAAAATGTGCAGACTATAGGGCAACAATGTCTATCGGAAATAAATGCATGCATGGACATCTTCGCAATAGGGAAAACTTTCAATTTATCACTTAGAAAACTTTGCTAAGTTAAAACGAAAAGCTAAAATGGAGACTAAATGTAAGCAACATACCAACATGTTTCTGTTTCTTCATTCACAATATTCATTAGGATTTCAGTAAACCATTAGGAATAGGTCAACTCTCCAATTTCTCAAGTCTGCACAATGAGTCATAGACACACGCCCTTGAAGATATACTTCGTCCACATTTTGCAGTTCAGACACTTTTTCACATGAATCGTCCTTCCGGTTGTCTCCTCTTCTCACGCTGAGACCCTCACTCTCAGTGGTCTAATACAGAGCAAATGCCTATTCACTAACTAACACAAGGCTTCTGGAAAGTTACAGCATCTGCAGTGAAGAGAAAAAAAACATCTCATGCAAATCAACAGCTCAACATTGAAAACAGGCCTTTCAATGTTAGTGTATTATTTTATAGTTGATATGGAATCGACAGTTAGACTAACTTAAATCATCACATTTTGTATCTTGTACATGCTCATATTGTCTAAGTATGATTTCCTACTACAGTTTGCAATGAAACATATCTATTACTTTGCATATACATTTGTACTTTTTGGTTAAATATGTTTATTTTGTAATATGAAGAAATTTGATGGGTTAAAATTAAGGGGTTGAAGAGAGAGTGTTCAGTGAGATTGATGCCTGTGGTACTGATGCAAAAGGGTGAAGGCAAAGTATTAGTATGTGTGTGGACCTTCGAGATCCTAATAAAGGTATCTGGGTGGATAGACAGCCATTGCACAAAATTTCAGACAAACTTTCTATATTGAGTGGGACACAGGTTAAAAAAAAATCTGGATTTATGGGCCCTATCAAGGAAATTCGAAATAATGTGGTGTTTTAGAATTTGGTGATATGTGGAGCATGTCTCGCCTAGTGAGATTTACTGGGAGAATATCTAACCCGATTTTTGGAGATGATACAGGAGTAGTGTGTTCCCCTTCTAGCAGAAGAACAGTAGAAGATAACTGCTCAACAAAGCCACATAGGATTAAGAGGTCCCTGTGAGGGCTTAGAGCCTTTTTCTGTATTTCTCGTGTAGTTTCACTGCAAATAATTTATAGTTCTTTTTCCTTGACCACTACAATATTTTGCTTTGTTACTTTTGTTGTTTTTCTTTTTTCCGTTCATGTACATTATAGTTACCCAATGTGTTTGTTGTGTAGCTTTCTTTGGTGGGTGTAGTTTAATATAGGAACTGTTTTATTTTAATGCTGGGATATTGTATGCATAATTGGAGGGAGGGTTGGTGTGTTGTGGCCAGGATCTTGGAGAAGTCTGGAATATTTTCCATGTCATTCCCTTCCAGTATCGAATGCTAATTGTGCTGGTATGGCATTCGGAGGAAATAATCTTAGGAGAGAAGTCTTGTAGGGCATTTGGTGGTGTACCTGTTTCTCCAATAAATACCTGGTGAAGAATACTTGCTGAACCTTCTTGGGAGGAAAGGATCCCAACATTCTTCCAAATCATAGATTAAATGCACATTGTCAGCAGTGACATATCGAAAAATAAACACCCTTGAGAAAAGTTAAAAAATAAAATAAGTATATAAGACATACAATAGGTGCTTTCTCAGTCAGTCCTTAATTTGTAAACAAAAACAGGTGCCAGGAGGCCACTGCAGCGTGCACCCCAGATTATCCCTGCCAGCACTGCCAGTGATAGTAACAACACACTTACTAACCATCACTCTCCTACAAGTGTGACCATCCCCACTAGTCCAGGCCTCCAAAGCTGTAGAATGCTTTGGCAGCAGGTATGTCATTTTAAATATATATTAACCAATCAATAACTGTTGGTGTGCACATCTCTAAATTAGACAAACAGCGCCACTGTGAGGCAGACTGTCATAAGTGCCAGTGTTGAAAATGAAGTGCGGAGCCGAGCACTGGAAACCACTGGCTCAAATTAAGCACTGTCCTAAAGAACACGTCTTAACTAGGCGGTACAAAAGGGGGTGGTGATAAACGGAGCATCTGAACCAATCAAACACTCATACCCAGTCAACAGATCTGGGTTTAATTCATCACCGTTCTTTAGCCCACTCCGCCACCCCAGCTCAGACATGGCCACTTGCAAATCAGTCTGACCCTATGCCTCGTGGGAACAGTCCAGCCCGAACTGCCAAGCCATGTCTTCCCTGGACCGGAAACAAGCTTCCGAGGACCGGTTTCTGGCATTTCAGCCGTCTTCAGCCAGGCTTGCTTGAATCCAGTGGCAAAGTGAGCAAGGGACTCACGTCTGAGCATACCCTGCCACACTTATGGCGAACAAAGCGATACAAAAGGGGGTGGTGATGAACGGAGCATCTGAACTGGGGTGGCAGAGTGGGCTAAAGAACGGTGATGGATTAAACCCAGATCTGTTGACTGGGTGTGAGTGTTTGATTGGTTCAGATGCTCCGTCCATCACCACCCCCTCACCAGCTTTGCCTTGCAATCCACCCTCGGCTTATCCGGCGCCGTGTTACAGAAAGTGACCCAGGGGTACAATGCGCATGTCCGTCCATTCCCTGCTTTCCTGGGGTACTTATAGAAGGGAGCCTCAAGTGCTACTGCACCCCCTTCTATAAAATGGATCATACTGGTCTACATTTTGCACCGGTGTGTTAACAAGTGGATGCTCTGTGGCCCTTTGCAAATGTAGGAACCTTTGCCACTGTA
Source organism: Lissotriton helveticus (assembly GCF_964261635.1). Classification (NCBI taxonomy): domain Eukaryota; kingdom Metazoa; phylum Chordata; class Amphibia; order Caudata; family Salamandridae; genus Lissotriton; species Lissotriton helveticus. Next base: position 20,182,310 of record NC_136072.1, read on the forward strand.
CCCAAGCTGTATTACAGACGCAAGTGCGGCCATGAGGAGGCACACAATCAGTACAGCTCCTTGGGAGTGGGTTATAGGAGTCTCTGGAACCCCCAGCACCCTTCTACATGTAGGTGCAGTAACACACTGTACTCGCACTGCACTCGCTCTGCACTCGCACTGCACTCGCTCTGCACTCGCTCTGCACTCGCACTGCACTCGCTCTGCACTCGCACTGCACTCTCACTGCACTCGCACTGCACTCGCCTGCGGAGGATCTCTGCTCTCGCTCTAAAGTGAGGTTAGTTCACATCAAGATGGAGCCATTGTTCCAAACCAAAGTGCTGTCTTTCACTTATGAGCTCTCCTCAGTGCAGTCGCAAAGTTTGTGCCTGCGCTCAGAACGGCACATCTTGTGTTAATCGAGTGCACTGCCCCGGTGTGCACTTGGTGCAGCGCCGTAAGGGTGGACAACCTGGAACAGCGTGTCTGATTTGTGATTTGGGGACTTGGTACCTGCACTTTCTCTACCATGAAAAAGTAATTGAAGATACACTGATCTGGTATCACTTAAGTTTTCAAATCTGAGGGTCGCGTGGACTTTAGTTGGCCGTGGCACCGCAGTAGCAGAACCCCACAGCAGCACAATAGGAAGCGTTGTTGCACTCTCACGGGTGCAGACTTGCCACCAGTTTGAACCTCTTATCCAGGCCTTATGGTCTTAAAGATATCTCTAGTGTAACAAGAGGCATTTGAGAGCTTGGCCCTTTAAATGTGCCATAAAGATCCCCCCTGGAGAGTTGAGACTAGGGGCCATATGTATCAACAAACCCTTTTGCGATTCCTAAATAGCGTTTTTTAAGGAATCGCTGTTAGACGGGGACCTGGAGGGTCGGCCGAGCACAAGGGAGAGGCCTCCAGTGAGGACCGTCTCTAGCGAGCGCACAGACAGGTAACTTCCCCCCACAGATGGACACCACACGAAGATCAGGGTAACACCTTTTATAGGCAATCCTTGGAGTAGAGTGGTACGATACAAGGCGATCAGGACACGATGATCCTCTCAATTCTAGTCTCTAGTAAGGGAAGGGGGTAGCGGGACAGTCTTGGTACCCACAGGTACTGAGGTATAACGGAGGTAGCTCACAATCCTCGAGCTCGGTGGTCGGACGGGTCAGACCGCGGCAGCGCCAGCAGGTCCCGAAGAGGTCGTAGGTGGCAACGGGCCGCGGCAGCGCCAGCAGGTCCCAACGAGGATGAAGGTTACAACGGGCCGCGGCAGCGCCAGCAGGTCCCACGAGGATGGAGGTTACAATGGGCCGCGGCAGCGCCAGCAGGTCCCACGAGGATGAAGGTTACAACGGGCCGCGGCAGCGCCAGCAGGTCCCACGAGGATGGAGGTTACAACGGGCCGCGGCAGCGCCAGCAGGTCCCACGAGGATGAAGGTTGCAGAGGGCCGCGGCAGCGCCAGCAGGCAGGACAATAGTTCACAAGGCAGGGCTGTGGCAGCGCCAGCAGTCCGTCAAGGATGAGTTCGTCGCGGTGTCTCTCGACTCCAGGATACAACTGCCTTCCTGTCCTGGGGCTGCCTCAGTTATAGGTCTGGCGCCCTTTGATGTCCGGACCCTCGCTCTTGGAGGTCGGGAGGCCTGGGATGAGGGAGTCCAGACACCCAGCAGGGGGGTGGAGCCAGCGCCCGAGGAGGCTGGGGGTGATCGGCACCTGGCGGGGGAGAGCCATCGACACTTCTTACTCCCATTGACCTGCCAAGTGGTCCGTTCACCTCCTGGGTGGATGGTGGTGCCGGGATGTCGGGGCCTGGCCAGGCCCAGGGTCGGGGTCGGGCTGAGGCCGCGCGGCCGCGTGGTGCCGTGTCCAAGATGGCGGCTGGGCCGGGCAATGGTGCTGACGGTGGCCCGGGCCCGTCCTGCGGGGAGGGAGCGAGCCCTTCATGGGGCCTGTCCAACATGCGTCCCCCCCAGCTGAAGGCGGGGAGAGTCACCCATCTTCTTGGGGACTTTCCTCGTCGAGGCGGAAAAAGCGGGACAGGCCGTCCGCGTTGGCGTGGTCTTGACCAGGGCGATGCTCCACAGTGAAGTCCATCCCCTGCAGGGAGATGGACCATCGCAATAGTTTGGGGTTCTCCCCCCGCATCTGCATGAGCCATTGCAGGGGCCGATGATCTGTCTGTACCCGGAAATGGGTTCCGAAGAGGTACGGCCGGAGCTTCTTGAGGGCCCATACCACTGCGAAGGCCTCTCGCTCAATGGGGCTCCAGCGCTGTTCTCGGGGCAGTAGGCGTCTGCTGATGAAGGCCACTGGTTGGTCCACTCCTTCGGGGTTCAGTTGGGAGACGACGGCCCCAATACCATGGTCGGAGGCATCGGTCTGCACGATGAACTCGCGGCTGTAGTCGGGGGCCTGGAGCACAGGAGCGGTGCACATGGCGGCCTTCAGCGTCTCGAAGGCCGCTTGACAGTCGGGAGTCCAGTTGACTCTTTTTGGGTGGTTCTTAGACGTGAGTTCCGTGAGGGGCCCCACAATGCTGCCATAGTCCCTCACAAACCGCCGGTAGTATCCGGTGAGCCCCAGGAAGGCTCGGACCTCGGTTTGTGTTTCGGGGGGTTGCCAGGACTGGATGGCAGCTACCTTGAGTTGGAGGGGGGCCACCAGACCGCTCCCCACTTGGTGTCCGAGGTAGGTCATGGACCCCTGGCCGATTTGGCACTTGCTGGCCTTTATGGTGAGGCCGGCCTGTTGGAGGGCCTGCAGGACCGCTCTGAGGTGGTGGAGGTGGTCTGTCCAGTACGGCTGTATACCGCGATGTCGTCCAGGTAGGCGGCGCTGAATTCTTCGAGGCCCGCCAATACCTGGTTCACCAGTCTTTGAAAAGTGGCTGGAGCGTTCTTCATGCCGAAGGGCATCACCCTGAAATGGTAGTGCCCGTCCGGGGTGGAGAAAGCGGAACGTTCTTGGGCCCTGGGGGTGAGGCCGATCTGCCAGTAGCCCGCTGTCAGGTCGAAGATGCTTAGGTAGCGGGCTGCCCCCATGCGGTCGACTAGTTCATCTGCTCGGGGGATAGGGTGAGCGTCGGTTCGGGTGACCGCGTTCAGCCCCCGATAGTCGATGCAGAATCGGAGCTCCGGTGTAGTGCCCGGTGCCGCGGCCTTGGGGACCAGGACGACCGGGCTGGCCCAGGGACTGTCCGAAGGTTCGATGACCCCGAGGGCGAGCATCTTGGAGACTTCTTCTTGGATGCATGTACGTACCCGATCTGGTACTCGGTACGCCCGGTGTCGGACAGGAGGACTGTCCCCCGTGTCCACGTCGTGCAGGCACCAGGAGGTGACTCCGGGTGCGAGGGAGAACAGGTTTGCGAACGGCAGCAGGAGGGTCCGGCAATCTTGACGCTGCTCCGGGGTCAGGGCCTCGGAGAGTCGGACCCCGTCCACCGAACCATCTCTTTCCCGGGTCCTCAGTAGGTCAGGGAGGGGCTCGGAGTCTCCTTCTGTGCCACTGTCGGTAGCCATCAGCAGGCTGAGCTCTGAGCGCACGAAGTGGGGTTTGAGTCTGTTGGCGTGGAGGACCCGGAGGGGGTTCCGGGGGGACTCCAGGTCGATGAGATAGGTGATGGGACTCTTGCGCTCGATCACCTTGAAGGGCCCCGTCCATTTGTCCTGCAAGGCACACGGTTCGATGGGGGACATCACCCATACCTGCTGACCCGGTTCAAACTCGATGGAGGAGGCATGTTGGTCGTACCACTTCTTCATGTCCTCTTGACTGGCCTCCAGATTGGCTTTAGCGATCTCCCTGAACTTCCGGGTCTGATTGCGGAGGGTCAGGAGGTATTTGTAGACGTCTGGAGGGGTCTTTAGGGGGGCCATTTCCCATTCCTCCTTCACTAGGCTGAGAGGCCCGCGAACGGGATGTCCGTGCAGGAGTTCGAATGGGCTGAAGCCGAGGGACTTCTGGGGGACTTCTCGGTAGGCGAAGAGGAGGCACGGTAGTAGCACATCCCACCGCTGCCACCAATGTTAGACGGGGACCTGGAGGGTCGGCCGAGCACAAGGGAGAGGCCTCCAGTGAGGACCGTCTCTAGCGAGCGCACAGACAGGTAACTTCCCCCCCACAGATGGACACCACACGAAGATCAGGGTAACACCTTTTATAGGCAATCCTTGGAGTAGAGTGGTACGATACAAGGCGATCAGGACACGATGATCCTCTCAATTCTAGTCTCTAGTAAGGGAAGGGGGTAGCGGGACAGTCTTGGTACCCACAGGTACTGAGGTGTAACGGAGGTAGCTCACAATCCTCGAGCTCGGTGGTCGGACGGGTCAGACCGCGGCAGCGCCAGCAGGTCCCGAAGAGGTCGTAGGTGGCAACGGGCCGCGGCAGCGCCAGCAGGTCCCAACGAGGATGAAGGTTACAACGGGCCGCGGCAGCGCCAGCAGGTCCCACGAGGATGGAGGTTACAATGGGCCGCGGCAGCGCCAGCAGGTCCCACGAGGATGAAGGTTACAACGGGCCGCGGCAGCGCCAGCAGGTCCCACGAGGATGGAGGTTACAACGGGCCGCGGCAGCGCCAGCAGGTCCCACGAGGATGAAGGTTGCAGAGGGCCGCGGCAGCGCCAGCAGGCAGGACAATAGTTCACAAGGCAGGGCTGTGGCAGCGCCAGCAGTCCATCAAGGATGAGTTCGTCGCGGTGTCTCTCGACTCCAGGATACAACTGCCTTCCTGTCCTGGGGCTGCCTCAGTTATAGGTCTGGCGCCCTTTGATGTCCGGACCCTCGCTCTTGGAGGTCGGGAGGCCTGGGATGAGGGAGTCCAGACACCCAGCAGGGGGGTGGAGCCAGCGCCCGAGGAGGCTGGGGGTGATCGGCACCTGGCGGGGGAGAGCCATCGACACTTCTTACTCCCATTGAGCTGCCAAGTGGTCCGTTCACCTCCTGGGTGGATGGTGGTGCCGGGATGTCGGGGCCTGGCCAGGCCCAGGGTCGGGGTCGGGCTGAGGCCGCGCGGCCGCGTGGTGCCGTGTCCAAGATGGCGGCTGGGCCGGGCAATGGTGCTGACGGTGGCCCGGGCCCGTCCTGCGGGGAGGGAGCGAGCCCTTCATGGGGCCTGTCCAACAATCGCTATTTAGGAATCACAAAATGGTATGTATGAAGAAATTCGCTATTTTTTAGCGATTCCTTAATCTTCCTTATTTGAGAATTTGGATTTTGCAAATTTGCAATTAAGGAATAATTGCCAATGCATTCTTATGGGCCAGGAGGCCCATAGGAATGATTGCGAAATAATTCTCAAATTGCGAATTCGCATTTTGCTAATCGCAATTTGAGAATTATTTCAAGGGAGCAGGGGTGTCTCAAAGACACCCTGCTGCACCCCTGAAAAGAACATGTGTGCGCATATGGCGCACATACATGCCCTATGGGCATGTGTGTGCATCACATGCCACCTTAAAAAATGCCAAATTGTGCATTTTTTGAAGAATTCGCAAGTTACCATCATCTACAAGTTGGTGGTAATTTGCGAATTCTTAACCATAATTCGCAACCCAAAAATGCTACATACATAGCATTTAAGGAATCGCAAAATTGCGATTCCATAAATTCTATGGCAAAATAAGGAACCGCAAATCTTTGCCATTCCTTATTTTGCGAATATTTCATACATACCAAAACATGCAAAAAGGCCGTTTGCGATTCGCAAAAGGCTTGATACATATGGCCCTAGATCAGAAATATGCCTCCACTGAAGTATTTCCAGAGCTGCTGTGTCTCCTGAGGGTATCTGTACCTCACTTAACTCTAAGAGAAAGAGGGCTGGCTCTTCTGAGCAAGAGGCAAGGTCTCCAGGAGGTGAAAACCTGCGCTTGGTATGTTTCATTTCTAGTAGTGCCGTACGGCTAACCTTACTTCACCCCAAGGGTCTTCCTGAGGTGTGGCTACTCGGTTTAGGACCCTGGAGCCTCCCTCTGGAATCGCCACGCCCCCTCCCGTGGACTCAGTCTGGAAACCGGTGCATGTTGCAGATGAGAGGCCTCGGGGGTCCACCGCTGCCTCGAGACGAGTTGCGTCCGTAAGGATGCCCAAGTGCAAAGCCGTGTATGCGTAAATGTTCCATGGGAGTGCACCGAAGCTTGGCTTCTATGTGCTGAACTGTCTCCCGCCCTCTTCCCCCCTTCAGCCACGCTGCTTCCTGCGATCGATATACAAGTGAAACTGTGAACCAGCAAAACATGGCACACACTTTTAATCGACTTTTTCTTTCAAAGGAAAAATACTTCTCAGAATGTTTCTGTCAGGTCACTTTGACTTTCTCTCAGCTGCCTTCTGATGGGAGCTGGTGTCTGGGCGCCAGAGGGCAGCTGCTGCGTATTTGTATGTGACGTCACGTGTGGGGAGGGTAATGCTGACTTTTATCCCTACTTAGACTAACTCTGCAAGCTTTAAAGGGCTCCTGCTGCTGGGGGTCACCCCCCTCCCCCCTCCCTCGCAGGGCTGACCCATGTGAACCAGTTCACCTCTTACAATGTGTCACAGATCAACAAGAAAACAAAACTGAGACTTAAAAAACTTCAGAACGGGTCACAAGAGGAAGTGGAAAGAAGACACAGCACAACAGCAGGAACTAACAAGCATTTACAATGCAATGGTTTCGCCTTTGGAAAAGTTAGAGCTATTGGCATTGTAAATGACAAAATGTGTATTTATGTGTTGGTTTTGAAAACAGATAAATGAATGGCATTGTCATTTACATTGCCATTAGCCTCTGCAGTCACTCTGCAGTCCCTAGCACTCCATAGCACTCCCTAGTCACTCTGCACTCCCTAGCACTCCCTAGTCACTCTGCACTCCCTAGCACTCCATAGCACTCCCTAGTCACTCTGCACTCCCTAGCACTCCCTAGTCACTCTGCACTACCTAGCACTCCCTAGCCCTCCCTAGTCACTCTGCACTCCCTAGCACTCCCTAGTCACTCTGCACTACCTAGCCCTCCCTAGCCCTCCCTAGTCACTCTGCACTCCCTAGCACTCCCTAGTCACTCTGCACTACCTAGCACTCCCTAGCCCTCCCTAGTCACTCTGCACTCCCTAGCACTCCATAGCACTCCCTAGTCACTCTGCACTCCCTAGCACTCCCTAGTCACTCTGCACTACCTAGCACTCCCTAGCCCTCCCTAGTCACTCTGCACTCCCTAGCACTCCATAGCACTCCCTAGTCACTCGGCACTCCCTAGCACTCCCTAGTCACTCTGCACTACCTAGCATTCCCTAGCCCTCCCTAGTCACTCTGCACTCCCTAACACTCCCTAGTCACTCTGCACTACCTAGCACTCCCTAGCCCTCCCTAGTCACTCTGCACTCCCTAGCACTCCATAGCACTCCCTAGTCACTCTGCACTCCCTAGCACTCCCTAGTCACTCTGCACTACCTAGCACTCCCTAGCCCTCCCTAGTCACTCTGCACTCCCTAGCACTCCCTAGTCACTCTGCACTACCTAGCACTCCCTAGTCACTCTGCACTACCTAGCACTCCCTAGCCCTCCCTAGTCACTCTGCACTCCCTAGCACTCCCTAGTCACTCTGCACTACCTAGCACTCCCTAGCCCTCCCTAGTCACTCTGCAGTCCCTAGCACTCCCTAGCACTCCCTAGTCACTCTGCACTACCTAGCACTCCCTAGCCCTCCCTAGTCACTCTGCACTCCCTAGCACTCTGCACTCTGCACTCCCTAGTCACTCTGCACTCCCTATCACTCCCTAGTCACTCTGCACTCCCTAGTCACTCTGCACTCCTTTGCACTCCCTTGCACTCCCTAGCACTCTGCACTCCCTTGCACTCTGCACTCCCTTGCACTCTGCACTCCCTAGCACTCCCTAGCACTCCCTAGTCACTCTGCACTCCCTAGCACTCCCTAGTCACTCTGCACTCCCTAGCACTCCCTAGTCACTCTGCACTTCCTAGCACTCCCTCGCATTCTGCAGTCACTCTGAACTCCCTAGCACTCCCTAGCAGTCACTCTACAGTCACTCTGCAGTCCCTAGCACTCCCTAACACTCTGCAGTCACTCTGCACTCCCTAGCACTCCCTAGCACTCTGCAGTCACTCTCCACTCCCTAGCACTCCCTAGTCACTCTCCACTCCCTAGCACTCCCCAGTCACTCTGCACTCCCTAGCACTCCCTAGTCACTCTGCACTCCCTAGTCACTCTGCACTCCCTAGTCACTCCCTAGCACTCCCTAGCACTCCCTAGCACTCTGCACTCCCTAGTCACGCTGCACTCCCTAGCACTCCCTAGTCACTCTGCACTCCCTAGCACTCCCCAGTCACTCTGCACTCCCTAGCACTCTGCAGTCACTCTCCACTCTCTAGCACTCCCTAGTCACTCTGCACTCCCTAGCACTCTGCAGTCACTCTGCACTCCCTTGCACTCCCTAGAACTCTGCAGTCACTCTGCACTCCCTAGCACTCCCTAGCACTCTGCACTCCCTAGCACTCCCTAGCACTCTGCAGTCACTCTGCACTCCCTAGCACACCCTAGCACTCTGCACTCCCTAGTCACTCTGCACTCCCTAGCACTCCCTAGCTCTCCCTAGCACTCTGCAGTCACTCTGCACTCCCTAGCACTCCCTAGTCACTCTGCACTACCTAGCACTCCCTAGCCCTCCCTAGTCACTCTGCACTCCCTAGCACTCCATAGCACTCCCTAGTCACTCTGCACTCCCTAGCACTCCCTAGTCACTCTGCACTACCTAGCACTCCCTAGCCCTCCCTAGTCACTCTGCACTCCCTAGCACTCCCTAGTCACTCTGCACTACCTAGCACTCCCTAGCCCTCCCTAGTCACTCTGCACTCCCTAGCACTCCATAGCACTCCCTAGTCACTCTGCACTCCCTAGCACTCCATAGCACTCCCTAGTCACTCGGCACTCCCTAGCACTCCCTAGTCACTCTGCACTACCTAGCACCCCCTAGCCCTCCCTAGTCACTCTGCACTCCCTAGCACTCCCTAGTCACTCTGCACTACCTAGCACTCCCTAGCCCTCCCTAGTCACTCTGCACTCCCTAGCACTCCATAGCACTCCCTAGTCACTCTGCACTCCCTAGCACTCCCTAGTCACTCTGCACTACCTAGCACTCCCTAGCCCTCCCTAGTCACTCTGCACTCCCTAGCACTCCATAGCACTCCCTAGTCACTCGGCACTCCCTAGCACTCCCTAGTCACTCTGCACTGCCTAGCACTCCCTAGCCCTCCCTAGTCACTCTGCACTCCCTAGCACTCCCTAGTCACTCTGCACTACCTAGCACTCCCTAGCCCTCCCTAGTCACTCTGCACTCCCTAGCACTCCATAGCACTCCCTAGTCACTCGGCACTCCCTAGCACTCCCTAGTCACTCTGCACTGCCTAGCACTCCCTAGCCCTCCCTAGTCACTCTGCACTCCCTAGCACTCCCTAGTCACTCTGCACACCCTAACACTCCCTAGTCACTCTGCACTACCTAGCACTCCCTAGCCCTCCCTAGTCACTCTGCACTCCCTAGCACTCCCTAGTCACTCTGCACTACCTAGCACTCCCTAGCCCTCCCTAGTCACTCTGCACTCCCTAGCACTCCATAGCACTCCCTAGTCACTCTGCACTCCCTAGCACTCCCTAGTCACTCTGCACTACCTAGCACTCCCTAGCCCTCCCTAGTCACTCTGCACTCCCTAGCACTCCATAGCACTCCCTAGTCACTCGGCACTCCCTAGCACTCCCTAGTCACTCTGCACTGCCTAGCACTCCCTAGCCCTCCCTAGTCACTCTGCACTCCCTAGCACTCCCTAGTCACTCTGCACTACCTAGCACTCCCTAGCCCTCCCTAGTCACTCTGCAGTCCCTAGCACTCCCTAGCACTCCCTAGTCACTCTGCACTACCTAGCACTCCCTAGCCCTCCCTAGTCACTCTGCACTCCCTAGCACTCTGCAATCTGCACTCCCTAGTCACTCTGCACTCCCTAGCACTCCCTAGTCACTCTGCACTCCCTAGTCACTCTGCACTCCCTTGCACTCCCTTGCACTCCCTAGCACTCTGCACTCCCTTGCACTCTGCACTCCCTTGCACTCTGCACTCCCTAGCACTCCCTAGCACTCCCTAGTCACTCTGCACTCCCTAGCACTCCCTAGTCACTCTGCACTCCCTAGCACTCCCTAGTCACTCTGCACTTCCTAGCACTCCCTCGCATTCTGCAGTCACTCTGAACTCCCTAGCACTCCCTAGCAGTCACTCTACAGTCACTCTGCAGTCCCTAGCACTCCCTAACACTCTGCAGTCACTCTGCACTCCCTAGCACTCCCTAGCACTCTGCAGTCACTCTCCACTCCCTAGCACTCCCTAGTCACTCTCCACTCCCTAGCACTCCCCAGTCACTCTGCACTCCCTAGCACTCCCTAGTCACTCTGCACTCCCTAGTCACTCTGCACTCCCTAGTCACTCCCTAGCACTCCCTAGCACTCCCTAGCACTCTGCACTCCCTAGTCACGCTGCACTCCCTAGCACTCCCTAGTCACTCTGCACTCCCTAGCACTCCCCAGTCACTCTGCACTCCCTAGCACTCTGCAGTCACTCTCCACTCTCTAGCACTCCCTAGTCACTCTGCACTCCCTAGCACTCTGCAGTCACTCTGCACTCCCTTGCACTCCCTAGAACTCTGCAGTCACTCTGCACTCCCTAGCACTCCCTAGCACTCTGCACTCCCTAGCACTCCCTAGCACTCTGCAGTCACTCTGCACTCCCTAGCACACCCTAGCACTCTGCACTCCCTAGTCACTCTGCACTCCCTAGCACTCCCTAGCTCTCCCTAGCACTCTGCAGTCACTCTGCACTCCCTAGCACTCCCTAGTCACTCTGCACTCCCTAGCACTCCCTAGTCACTCTGCACTACCTAGCACTCCCTAGCCCTCCCTAGTCACTCTGCACTCCCTAGCACTCCATAGCACTCCCTAGTCACTCTGCACTCCCTAGCACTCCCTAGTCACTCTGCACTACCTAGCACTCCCTAGCCCTCCCTAGTCACTCTGCACTCCCTAGCACTCCCTAGTCACTCTGCACTACCTAGCACTCCCTAGCCCTCCCTAGTCACTCTGCACTCCCTAGCACTCCATAGCACTCCCTAGTCACTCTGCACTCCCTAGCACTCCATAGCACTCCCTAGTCACTCGGCACTCCCTAGCACTCCCTAGTCACTCTGCACTACCTAGCACCCCCTAGCCCTCCCTAGTCACTCTGCACTCCCTAGCACTCCCTAGTCACTCTGCACTACCTAGCACTCCCTAGCCCTCCCTAGTCACTCTGCACTCCCTAGCACTCCATAGCACTCCCTAGTCACTCTGCACTCCCTAACACTCCCTAGTCACTCTGCACTACCTAGCACTCCCTAGCCCTCCCTAGTCACTCTGCACTCCCTAGCACTCCCTAGTCACTCTGCACTACCTAGCACTCCCTAGCCCTCCCTAGTCACTCTGCACTCCCTAGCACTCCATAGCACTCCCTAGTCACTCTGCACTCCCTAGCACTCCCTAGTCACTCTGCACTACCTAGCACTCCCTAGCCCTCCCTAGTCACTCTGCACTCCCTAGCACTCCATAGCACTCCCTAGTCACTCGGCACTCCCTAGCACTCCCTAGTCACTCTGCACTGCCTAGCACTCCCTAGCCCTCCCTAGTCACTCTGCACTCCCTAGCACTCCCTAGTCACTCTGCACTACCTAGCACTCCCTAGCCCTCCCTAGTCACTCTGCAGTCCCTAGCACTCCCTAGCACTCCCTAGTCACTCTGCACTACCTAGCACTCCCTAGCCCTCCCTAGTCACTCTGCACTCCCTAGCACTCTGCACTCTGCACTCCCTAGTCACTCTGCACTCCCTAGCACTCCCTAGTCACTCTGCACTCCCTAGTCACTCTGCACTCCCTTGCACTCCCTAGCACTCGGCACTCCCTTGCACTCTGCACTCCCTTGCACTCTGCACTCCCTAGCACTCCCTAGCACTCCCTAGTCACTCTGCATTCCCTAGCACTCCCTAGTCACTCTGCACTCCCTACCACCCCCTAGTCACTCTGCACTTCCTAGCACTCCCTCGCATTCTGCAGTCACTCTGAACTCCCTAGCACTCCCTAGCAGTCACTCTGCAGTCACTCTGCAGTCCCTAGCACTCCCTAGCACTCTGCAGTCACTCTGCACTCCCTAGCACTCCCTAGCACTCTGCAGTCACTCTCCACTCCTTAGCACTCCCTAGTCACTCTGCACTCCCTAGCACTCCCAAGTCACTCTGCACTCCCTAGTCACTCTGCACTCCCTAGTCACTCCCTAGCATTCCCTAGCACTCCCTAGCACTCTGCACTCCCTAGTCACTCTGCACTCCCTAGCACTCCCTAGTCACTCTGCACTCCCTAGCACTCCCCAGTCACTCTGCACTCCCTAGCACTCTGCAGTCACTCTGCACTCTCTAGCACTCCCTAGTCACTCTGCACTCCCTATCACTCTGCAGTCACTCTGCACTCCCTTGCACTCCCTAGAACTCTGCAGTCACTCTGCACTCCCTAGCACTCCCTAGCACTCTGCACTCCCTAGCACTCCCTAGCACACCCTAGCACTCTGCACTCCCTAGTCACTCTGCACTCCCTAGCACTCCCTAGCTCTCCCTAGCACTCTGCAGTCACTCTGCACTCCCTAGCACTCCCTAGTCACTCTGCACTGCCTAGCAGTGCCTAGTCACTCTGTACTCCCTAGCACTCCCTAGTCACTCTGCACTCTGCACTCACTACTCTGCGGGTGACAGTGCTCGCCATGTCGGCCGCGTCAAAGGGGTGACAGTGGTCGCCATGCAACCCATGTCACAGCGGCGGGTGACAGTGCTCGCCTTGGTGGTATTCTTCATCAGAGAGTTCCTTCCCGGCCGTTGCAGAACGAGGCGTGCTACAACCTATGAGATGCATGGGAGCACTGTTGGAAAAGGAATAGGGTATTGAGTGGGGGTAGGGTTAAGCTTTAAAAATACCTGCCTGGTACACCTAACACTTTAATCTGGCTAGCAGCCAGTATGATTGAAAACAGGAAAAATTAGGAAGTCCCAGGGCTCTAGTAACCCCTGCTTCCTCTGAAGGTCAACATATTTCTGCCACTTGTGTTCCCAAATGCTCAATCCACACTTATTCCATAATGCTGACGTAACTGATGAATTTAACATACATACGTCAAGCACACCTAAACACCTATTTAGTGTTCATAAATTGCTATATATAACAGCATTTAAAAGTGCTGTTGCAGGGTTTCTGTACTCACACAGAACTGTGCACAGAGGAGTGGAACCTCGGCAAATTAGGATGTCCCAAAACTTACCTTAGCAACCAACTCACCCCTTACCGAGCTAGCTACAGTGTCTCATTGGACATTTCAAACACCCAATGTTTAGACAAACCAGAACATGAACTTACAGTACCTCAGGGTACGTGGGACTCATGAACACTCTTTCGTTATATTATCATTACAAACCAGAACATGGAGTAAAGAAGACACATGTGCATTTGAAATGTTTATTTACTAATGCCGTCTTCTCAGGCGCAGTATCTTTGATAATACAAGTATACTTATTATCAGTAGCAAAATTATCAGCATAGTTACTAAGACATAAAAAGCGAATGGTGACAGCATGTTAACATGCTGTAATGAATAAGAGTTAACAACACTTATATCTCACCCTCCCTGACACATATATTATATTATTAGCTAAGAAGGTCTCTTTGGGTTGTTTTAGGGCGGGCCCATACCTTAGTGTCCTAGCATGAAGGAATCACATCAGCATACACCAGCTCTCTCTGCATGTGCACCGCATCAAGTGTGTTAACAATTCTCGTGCAAAGCAATATCAATCCCGCCTCAAGCCCAAGTTGGCAAAGGCTGCACTTGTGTTATGACTATGAAGGCGTGGAGATCAGACCTCATAACAATTCCATATCGTGTTGCTCCTGAAACTTCAGCACTCTCCGTGCAGACATGGTTTATTAAACAAAACTGATATCAGAGCAATAACATATTATTCTCACATACACCACGGCAAACCACTAGGTTGAAAGCTAAGTCAACAATTAAGGGTCGTGTGCAGAAGTTGCAAGAAAGGAAAAATGGCGTTTAAATCTCAAATGTACCTATGCTAACTTAACACGATATAAGGATATATAGGAGCTATACAACACCCCCCCATGATCCGAGAACGGACTAAATAAGGTAACAGAAGTGCCATTACATGAGAGCAGAATCCATTTATAAACGAGCATGAATAAAAATTCAATTATAAAAACTAATGCTAAAAAATAGCCAATATAATGTGGCTCAAGCCAATAGGCAAGCAAAAATAAAATGTCTTGACCAAAAGTCAATAAAATCAAGGAAATGCTATCAATCAGCATGTCAATTTGAGGCAGTGTCTATGATAAGACTGTATATGAAAAGTAAGCTGCAACAGCCTCCAGGAGGAAGTCACTGTCCTCATCCGAAAACAGTTCAGCCATCCAATTTAAAAGATGAAAGGAACATACGTGATCCTCCAGCACCGGATCCTCTATAACCATCAGAGGACAGCTCGGTGGGTTCTCAAGAAAACTTAGTTCCAAGAAATTTTGCGCTGCCGACAACACATCCCAGGGACCCATTAGTCCATGTGCCACCGCCAAGGCCATAATCCTTTCGTCAGAACAAACCAACTCGTGAGCAATGATAGGACTCATCAGTTGATCAAAATCGACGTCAGAAGATACTGGTCCGCAGAGACACAAATCAATGGCCCAAAGGAAATCACAGGTCAGGCAGCGAAATACAGGCTGGACACAGGTGAAATAGGAGAACCGAAAAGATAATCCAAACGCCGTGCTTAGAGTCGCTAACGGCAGTGTGCCATAATAATCAAGCATGCGGTTGCGAAACCGCGTCAGCAGCAGCTGTGCGTGGTCTTGCACAGGAAGGGCATCCATATTTAAAAAGGCAGAAAACCACCAATGCGCCAGCCGCTAATGCAAGTAAAAATGGGAACCCTCCAAATAAGGACGAAAAAATAGAATGGAAGAAGGCAGGGATGACTCCAAAAATCTTCTCAAAGGAAGTCACGAGACCACCGCTCACAACTTTAAAAAAATGTGCTAGGCCCGTTGTGGAGGATGCGTTAAAGATAGAACGGACCATGGCTCCGAAATGCAAAGGCAAATCAGTGTTTAATAGAGCCTGAACCTCCGTACGGGTGTTAGCAATGTGAAGCACGAAAGTTTCACGGGCCGAGCTCAAGGCCACCTCTTTCTGGGACAATAGAGCTCTTATTCTAGCCATGCCGCTGAATTCTGCTCCCAAGGTCGGTATCTGTGGCCAAATGGAAGACTCCCTATGTTCACGTGTGGGAGGATAAAGAACATTTCTGCAGCAAATAACTCGCTCACTAACCGTTACTATGAAAGCTATACCTTTAATTAAACCACAACAGTTTTCATTATTGAGCATTAAATAACTACCATTCTCTAACAATTTAAACGTGGGGATGATAGCAGGAACTGGCGTGCCCTGTAAAACGCAAGCCATATTCGGTCTGTCCTTGTTACATGAACCGTGTAACTGTATGTGTCTACACATTAAAGAATGATCTGGCGTCTCAGTACACTCATCCCCTGTTAGATAAACTTCTTGTTCATCCTTGAAACATCTGTATGTGTATGGGAGTGACCAGACCTCATGAAGAAAACCGCTACCTAAGGGTTCAAAACGACCTATTGGCACATATTTCATACAATTTGAAAACTTATATAAAGCAAAAGGCAGCGTTATTAAACCGTGGATAAGCCACGTAGCAGCAGTGGCTTCTGCCACAGAAAAAGGTAAAGATTCCAACCTTTCAATATGTAGCATAGAAAAGGAAGCATCACGCATTGAAAGCAAGCGTTGTTTGTCTGTCAAATTAAACGGTGCAAATAAAGAGGAAACGTTCATGTATCCCCAGGGAACTTTACCCATTTTCAGAGTCTGAAGTGTCCATGCAAACTGCATGATTGACCGTAATTGATTTTGACCATGGTATAATACAGACACTTCATCATGCACAATATCAACAACAGACGACACAATATTATCTAATGTGTAAATTCTAGAGGAAAGCACGTTAATGCTATTGTCAACAACTGCAAGCACTTTCTCAAGATTCGCCTGATCAATAGCCCTAAGGCGTGAAGCAGCCTCAATCTGTGAGAGTTTCCAAATTTCATTGTAAACCCCATATAACCATCTTTTCGACCTGCCACTAGCTGGGCCTTTAATGAAATCATTCAAATCCACGTCTGCATTCAGTTTGGAAAGGTGATACTTAACCGCAGGTAAAGTTGAATGTTTCAGCCAAGCTTGACACAACTTGCCCACAGAGTAAGAGGTGACAGTATGACTTAAATCAAAACGGGGATCAGATCTAACAGTCTTAAAACCGTCAGTTATATTTAAAAATCTTTTTTGGCAAGAATCAGCACTACGGTGCCAAAGCAGCCAACCCTTGGGATTCATACTGGAAATGTTAAAGGAGGAATTCAGAAGCAGAGCCTGTATTTCTCTAATGGACAATTTAGTAAAATTACTCCAATTCTCATATTCCTCCAACTCCGGGAAAGACGGGGTATTCAACCTTTTAGATGTAGCCAATCCAAAGCATGTGGTCTGGGAAATGGTTTCATTTAAAAACCACATATGATTTGGGATGAGACATGCACGGTGCAAAGCCTCAGTGCCTCGTACCTGCCAGGCCCTTGAGCCCCAAACTGATTTAAGGTCTATGGTATCCTTCCATAACTCATACCCCCCAGTAACTAATTGATCTAGGAAGGCCTTCGAATACAACAATTTTGTATTTGTAAGTCGAACCTTGGACAGTGGCTGTTTGTTAAATTTAAAATAAAATGACTCGGGATTGGACTGATTAAAGTCAGTGAAATAAGTATACTTTTTAAGAAACGTTTCTGAACTCCCTTGTGTAGGTGCTGGGCAATGTTCCCACTGAGTAAAATTAACTGCATCCCTTCGGGAAGATGTCTTGTGTAAGAAGTGATTGCCATAATGTTGGTAACAGAACAATTCACCATAATTAGCAGATTCTAAATATAAATCCTCAGCATCAAAAGCAGCATAGTATTTCAAATCAGAAAACAAACTTTCCACAGCATTAACATCCCAATCATCAGAACGAATGTTTTGTTTCACCACATCCCCCATATTAACTCTCAGTACATTAGGAACATTAACGACTTCCGTTGGACCATGAATCTGAAAACGAACTGCATCCCACGCGATTCCATCCAGAACAGGCCATGCTGTGATGTTAACCAAAGTCAAGTCTCTTTTCAATCTGTGTGTAGAATGTGAAGAGGAAAGTGGGGCCAATGTTCCATTTAAATGAGTAATGCAAGTTCTCTCCTCGACATAGTGTCCATTCATAATCCGAAAAAATAAAACACAAAACCAATTGACATAAAAAGGTAAACTGAAAAAAGGACCAGCCAAATGTATATCCAAGGAGGTATCAAAAAATGTTTTTTAAACAGGCTAGCATATACTGCAATTTTAGAGGGTTTTTTCGAGGCAAGGGAAGCAGAGTCAAATGAAAATCTGGATTCCGTGGCTAAACGAGCTTGCAGGTCAGGCATGGACAAATCAGTGGGGTATGTATAGTCTGTCTCATCAAGGTTAGTTCCTGATAAATTATTCAATAATGGACTGGAAACAGCAGGTAATTCGATGGCCACCTCAGGTTCATTATTAGAAGCAGTGGGCATAATTGAATTTCTCACAATGGAAGGACAGGAAACAGCCGGTGTCATGCTAAGAAGAATCGGCCACTCTGTGTATCTTGACATTGTCAATAGAAATAAACCTGTTTTCCTTACGACCTGGAAGTGGTGGTAGAATGACTGTTCTTGTGCCCTTCACTCCAAGCACTGGGACTGGAGCTCGATAGGAGGGACCAAACTCTTTCTTGTTGTCGATCTTCTCTCGAACCAGTTCGCCAACTTGGGGTAGTCAGCCAACTACCGGGATCTGCAACGCATCATCCGATGTGGAGGGCAAATGTTCCTTTGCAAGAGTGTCTCTGGTCTTTTGTAGATTCTGTAAAACATTGCAATGTTCATCTGCGTCAAAGGAAGTGGCGCGAACCACTGAGTCTAGACCGTCAAGGTCAGGGACGTACATCTTGATGCCAAAGAGCATTTCGTATGGGGTCCGCCCACCCAGAGACCTTCTAGGGAGATTATTAAGAGCACGCTGCACGCCATAGAGGTGAGCCAGCCAGTTTCTGCCAGTGCCTATAACTCGGGCTGTCAAAGATTGCTTTAAATCACGGTTCATTCGTTCAACTACACTATTACCCTCGGGTCTGTAGGGTGACGAAAACTTGACTTGGACCCCCATCGAAGTCATGGCATCCTTATACGCCTTAGAGGCGAAAGCCGGACCCTGATCCGAATGGAAGGTACCACAGGCAAAAATCCCTATAAAGATACGCAAATCTCTAATGACAGTCCGTGAATCAGCGCTGCGATGTGGCCATACCCACACAAAGCGTGTGCATGAGTCAACTGCTACTAAGATGTATTTATACGCAGTATCAGATGAAAATGGACCGCAGTGATCTAAATAAACACAGCCTAGCGGTTTATTAGAAATGTACAACTGAGTCTGAGGCGGACGCGTAGCAGTTGAAGGTTTAATCTGCTGGCATATGTCACAAAGAAGGACATAATCACGCGTCTGTTTGTACAGTCCCCGCCACCAGAAACGTAATTGTAATTGAGTTACAGTGGCCGAGACGCCCGCATGCGCAGACGCCACACCTTCATGAGCCGCTGTAATCAAGTCTGCTCTGCGATCCGAGTTGGGAATCAGCCGTTCCCCAACATCAGGAATTGTCACAAAAGGAACCTTTTCGGGACTTAAGTGGTATTTATACTTCGAAGGGAATCCAGCAGGATGTTTACTTCCCTTCTCAGAGGCAGCAATAGCTGCCAAGATGTCGCTGTCAATCTTGGTTTTAGACCTAGTAACTGCTGCAACTAAGTATGTAGATACTGCTGATTTCGCCGCTTCATCAGCAAGCGAGTTGCCAACAGCGTGTACTCCCACGCGCTGATGACCGAGAGTATGAATCACATAAACGAGTGGCAACATAGCCTTAAGCTCTGCCACTCGAACCCAGATCATTTTATGTTTTATTGTGCTACCCTTGGAATCATGAAAATCATTTTGAATCCAAAAGAACAAGTTTTCATTGTAAGACTGGACACAGTAGTAAGAATCACTTACAATTAGAGTAGTAACACTTGGATCTGCGTACTCCAAAGCTAGTAAGAGAGCACGAAGCTCTGCCAATTGTGCGGTGCAATCGCCCAGGGGCAACGTGTGTACCTCCCTGGAAATGAACTCATCATTCAACATAGCACCGACCACAATGGCGCATGCGGAAACGTAGGCATGTTTAGAGCCATGCGCAACCTGCGCCGACCCATCAGTGTAAATGATGCAATGGAAGTCCTCCAAAGGTCGCATCGCCAGAGGAGCAGGATGAACGAATTCATACTGCAAGTACTCCTGCGACCGTAATGAAGCGTCAAAAATAAACATGACATCCGAGGATGACAATGACGCAGCCCACTGAATCCACCGAGGGTGCAAAGCCTTTGAATTTGGTACACTGGCTTTCGTGACTGCCTCCAAATGAGGACAGGGTGTTACCACTAGCATGCGTTTCCCCTGTGACAGAGCTCGTTCCTTTAGAATAGCCATCTGTACAGCAGTTAAAACCTTTTCTACGGTGGGAAACCGCATCTCAGCCGAGGTGTACAAGTGTGACTTGTAAGCAATAGGTACTGTGTCACCTTCATTAAAAGTGAGGTAGGTGAAACCCACCGTCCCAGGAATTATTCTTATTACCAGGTTGGTGTGGTTATCACGAGTCAGTAAATATTTAGAAGCGAGCAGATCAGCCTGCAAGGATTGCAAAATGGCTGAATGCTCAGGCAGCCAGCATGATTTTGAGAAAGTTGGTTGTATCAAAGCATACAAAGGCTTGATACGCTGGGCATATTCCGGAATGTAAGTTCTGCCGAAATTCAAAAAGCCCAGTAAAGACTGTAATTTTTTCAGTGTTGTTGGAGCGCGTAATTGTGCGCACTTCTCTAAGAAGTGAGGAGCCAAACCTCTACCTTCATTGTTGAGCTCATAGCCCAAAAACAACACTGTGTGTTCAGCAATGTGCGATTTTGCAAAGTTGAATTTGTAACCCATGTCTGCGAAGTTGCAAACAAGAGAATTTACACGACACAGATGCTCCCAAATATCGTCGTCTGTGAGATATATGTCATCCACATACGAAAAAGCATCAGGGTCGAGTGCCTCCAGAATAGAGACAATTCGAGCGGTAAATACACCAGGACTATTCTTGTAGCCCATTGGAAGACGCCGGAATTGCTTTTGGACTCCAGCGCTTGTAAAACTGGTCCATTGGGAGCTAAAGCTGTCCAATCTGTGGGCATAAAAACCATTGGATATGTCAAGCGTTGTCTTGAAACGCTTACGCACGAGACTATCCACTAGGGCAGAGCCGTGGGTATTCTGTACAGCACAGTTACGGCAATGCGAGTTTAAATGCCGGTAATCCAAAACCAAACGATATGATCCGTCAGGTTTATTCACAGTAAAAAGGGGATTATTCATCGGTGACACACACGTTTCAATAACTCCCTGATATTCCAATTGTTCAAGGATTTCCGCGACGGAAGATTTTGCTTCACGCCGAATGGGATATTGAGGTTGAGGCTGCGGCTGAGACCGCAACGGAATTTCGTGGCAAGGCGACAATTTATCCCAACCACATTGGTTACGGTACAGAGCCGGCGCGAGAGCCCGAGCCCACTCTTCTGCAAAATGCTGCGCATGCTCTTTCGAGACAGTGTTCGCGAAACTGGGTAGGATTACCTCCTCCCCTCGCGGCGCCGCGAGCACAAAAGGTGGGGGCCAGTCAGCCTCCGAAAGTAAAATATCATATGTAGAGGACAGATTCTCCCAAAATACACCTTTAACGGTACGCTGTATGTCACCTTCAATTAACAGGACAATTTCATATAGTCTTTTAGGGGGAGCAAGTCTCGTATCCGCTGTTTCTATCACAACGTAGACATCAGTCGCTGTCACCCTCAGTAGTGGACGCAGCGCCTCTCTGACTATGGTTATCTCCGCCGCGCTGTCCAGCAAGGTCAGAGCCCACGTCAGATTCCGAAGCCGCGTTCTCACTATCTGTGGCATATCGATGCGCTGTTAAGGCTGCGACTTTCTTTTTCGCAAACTGCGGACGCCTAGGCGTAGAATCCTCCTGCTTCACTGCGCCGTCCGTCTGGCGGGACTGGCCACACCCTTGTTGGCCACCACGTCCACGTCCACCCCCTCCTCCTCCACCGGTCTTCTGGGCCGATGTGTCCTGAAAGGAACGAGGAGAGCGTTGATCAGAACCCTGAAAACGATCAGGCGATTTAATCATCGCGCGGTCGCGCAAATCATAAACTTTTTCGGGTGGCGCAGGAGCTTGTATTGCAGGAAAAGGACCCTGAGTCTGCATTGTCTGCTTCCCCTGTGTCTGTTTTTTAGGCCAATTCGATTTCTTGGACTTGGGCTGGGCATCTGTCACTGCAGATTGTCCCTGAGGTTGTTTTTTATCCTTCACTGGAAAATATTTCAGACCTCTACTTGTGCGGCCAATTGTTTTATAAGCGGCCACCACAATCTTTGCTAACTGGCGGGGTTTGTCGGCATCGGGCAGAGCAGCCAGAGCATTCGACACCTGAAAGTTAACAGCATCTCCTTTAACATTGGAGAGAATGAGATCACTTACAATCTCAAAAGAACCACACAGGCGCATACCCAATTCAACCGCTGCCTCTGGACCGTGATCATTCTGAACACGTCTAACAATTTCAGGCAGGGCAGTCATAGACGGGGTGCCGAAGCACCTTGTATAAACTGCCGCAAATGTTTTTCCCCAGCTGTCACAGTCAGCAAGTTCAGGAGTAATATCCTTCGGTAGAGTAATCGTCAACATTCTATGTTTATCAGCAGGAGTAGAATTCGGAAAAACCGCCTCCAGTTGATCAAACTTCTCCGCTAGCCAGAATGGGAAGTCATCGTTGTCAACAGGACGCGCACCAAAAACCGAATTTACCATCACTGGATTGAGACGCATTCCGCCTCGTTCCATGGGAGCGGCCGCACCCCCCTGGGGACCACCAGGAAGATGTCGACCGATGTATTGCACTAAAGCACGAATCACGGAAATGGAAACTACATGTAGCCTGCGAATTTCTGCCAGGGTACAAGCCCCGTGATTCGGGTGCGGGGTAAAGCCACCCAACGCAGGCCAATTAGTACCTGGAATTGAGAGTGGACCTAACCTCGCACGGGACAAAGAGTGGGGGAGGGCGCCATCAAACCAAACTCGATGCTGCCAATGATCAATAGGTATTTCCAATGCCCTGTATGGCGTATATTCAGCCGGGACATCCGAGGCGGTGTAGGAGTGGTACAAACCAGAATTAGCGTCCACAGCCGGAAACGTAACCCAAGAGTAAAACAACTCGTAAGGAAACGCCGGATCTGCACTTACCACGAAAATCACAGCCATCCCATCTACTGGGACCTGGTACGTCTGAAGATGGTTGCGTACCGCTACGCGACTATGCTGCGCAATAGCCACCGCTGCCGCCATTACAGAATTGGAAACAAGAAAACACAAAGAATACTTTGTAGCACAACTGGGTAGTAATTCAAAGAAACCGTTTAAGTAAGAATCAAGCTTGAATAAAGACCTATTTGAAAAAATAGGTAGGTTTCACCAACACCCCGTTTTCCGGAAACGGACGTGAAGGGGTTAAGGCATGAACGATAAACTACTCGAGTGTCATGATATAAGACCACCGAAACCGTTGGGCGCCATGTTGCAGGGTTTCTGTACTCACACAGAACTGTGCACAGAGGAGTGGAACCTCGGCAAATTAGGATGTCCCAAAACTTACCTTAGCAACCAACTCACCCCTTACCGAGCTAGCTACAGTGTCTCATTGGACATTTCAAACACCCAATGTTTAGACAAACCAGAACATGAACTTACAGTACCTCAGGGTACGTGGGACTCATGAACACTCTTTCGTTATATTATCATTACAAACCAGAACATGGAGTAAAGAAGACACATGTGCATTTGAAATGTTTATTTACTAATGCCGTCTTCTCAGGCGCAGTATCTTTGATAATACAAGTATACTTATTATCAGTAGCAAAATTATCAGCATAGTTACTAAGACATAAAAAGCGAATGGTGACAGCATGTTAACATGCTGTAATGAATAAGAGTTAACAACACTTATATCTCACCCTCCCTGACACATATATTATATTATTAGCTAAGAAGGTCTCTTTGGGTTGTTTTAGGGCGGGCCCATACCTTAGTGTCCTAGCATGAAGGAATCACATCAGCATACACCAGCTCTCTCTGCATGTGCACCGCATCAAGTGTGTTAACAATTCTCGTGCAAAGCAATATCAATCCCGCCTCAAGCCCAAGTTGGCAAAGGCTGCACTTGTGTTATGACTATGAAGGCGTGGAGATCAGACCTCATAACAATTCCATATCGTGTTGCTCCTGAAACTTCAGCACTCTCCGTGCAGACATGGTTTATTAAACAAAACTGATATCAGAGCAATAACATATTATTCTCACATACACCACGGCAAACCACTAGGTTGAAAGCTAAGTCAACAATTAAGGGTCGTGTGCAGAAGTTGCAAGAAAGGAAAAATGGCGTTTAAATCTCAAATGTACCTATGCTAACTTAACACGATATAAGGATATATAGGAGCTATACAACAGTGCTCCATAGGTAATTGGCAAAAAGCGTGCCTTTAGTCACACAGACTCCAACGTTCCCACCTGGCCTGCTTACTGAAAATACCTCCGTCCATGCCTGCATCAGGAGTGAACTCTATGATGAAGCATGCCACGACGGGGTACCCCTGGTGGGTGAGAGTTCTTTAAAGCAAAAGTATTCTTTTCTACTTAGGCCAATGGACGGGTTGTTAGATTGATCCAATCAAGTTGGGCTCTATAGTTTTTTAAAGTTTTGTATCAGAGGAGGGTTAGCCTATGCTCTATAGCACCTCTTTACTGCTCATAATTTGTTTATGGACACCTTGAATTATACCAGCAACTGACGCCAAAGTCCAGCAGTCTTCCAATCTGTAAGATATTACCTAACACTCAGTGGTTAAAGACTGTAATCGTGGTTGTAATCAGTAAAGGTTAATTACGGAGTCCGCCTACTTCACATTGGCGACTAGCGAACTTACTCTGTGTGTTGTGGGTGACCTGCGCAGCGGTTTAGCTGCAAGTATTTGTTGATGCACAGCAGTGATCTTCCGTTCTGCCAGAAGCCAACTTGTCCGTGTTTCTGCTTACTTGGCATGCCTGGATTTGCTTTCTTGCCTGCTCTGGATTTTGGCAATTGCCCAGGAATGGTTTCTTCGTAGGATTTTGCCTGCTGAAGATGCGAGGGAGCACCAACGCAGCAGCTCGTGAGGGAGTGTGCATGCCTTCGTTCTTAAGAGCTGTGTGCAGAGTTTGCAAGTTCCCACTGACCGAGTGCGCATTGAAGCAACACATGTAGGACATCAGGCCATCCTGTATGACTCTACACAATGGCAATCTTGGAGGCTGTTTTGTGTAATGTTAAAAAGAAACGTGGATCGCGGCGGGTGGGGGGAAGGGGGGGCAAAGGATTCCGCTGGTAATCAAAGCCCTAGGGTTTCAATAGAAGCTGCTCCAGTCCAGTCCATACAACGAGAGATGGAGGCCTGGGGAGGAGAGAGGGGCAGATAAACAAAGAGGCCAAACAGTGAATGTGCATAAGATTGACGGTCACACGGACAGCGGGAGGGGGGACGGGCACACGGACAGCGGGAGGGGGGACGGGCACACGGACAGCGGGAGGGGGGGCGGGAACGGGCTCACGGACAGCGGGAGGGGGGCGAGAACGGACAGCGGGACATCGCGCAACCCACCCCTGCAAAGGACACTTCCGAAATGGCGAAAACAAAGCTTAAAAAAACCCACGCCCACAGCCGCATGACGTGGGCAAAAGTCGAAAATTCTCAGGAACGCCCACAAATCTGCTCCGGCATTGACGGACAGATCTCTGTTCCAATGGCTAGCCTCCATTTATGGAGCTAGCCAATGGAACAGAGGGGCGGGACTACACACACATACTCTAGACTAAAGATTTCGCCTGCGCGAAACGCTGCTTGCGCAGCTTTCGACAGGCGAAACCTAAAAACCACAGGCAAGGCTGTCATCACAGTGAAGTTAGCCCATGCCTGAAGTGGGTTGACCCTTTGCCACTTGATGTACGCTGGAGTGGGCAGAAGAAAAACATGAATGGCACAACAGCAGACCAATGGATGAAGAGGGCTGGCCGAAATCCCCTATAAGTTAGTATATTGTACATATGATGTTAGTAAAATCACAAGATTTTGGCTTTTGCTAAACCTAACAAACAGAGCCTGGTTAGGTGATAAATATTGTTTGGGCCGGCCCGCTGGATACTTCTCATACTTCAGATGAGGAAGGCCACCAATCCCACAGCCCCAGCCCGGCCGGCCTACAGCAGCTTACTAGGAGCCAAAGTCCTCTCAGGCCCATGGTGGCCACGCACTTGGCTGTCTCAGGGGGGAAACATCCTGTACAACGCAACTAAAACAACGCACTACCATTACAACAAAACTTTCACAACGCAGGATCCATTACAACGCATGCCATTACAAAGCATGCCATTACAAGGCAGCTGCTATTACAACGCATGCCATTACAACGTAAGTATGGGTAAGTATTTAATTTAATTTTAACCCCTACACCATCCAACACTTACCCTACAATTACGCCCGCTGGAGTTAGAATAGCAATTTTAACCCCTACACCATCCAACACTTACCCTACCAATTCGCCCCCCTGGAGTTGGAATAGTAATTTTAACCCCTACACCATCCAACACTTACCCTACCAATTCGCCCCCCTGGAGTTGGAATAGTAATTTTAACCCCTACACTATCCAACACTTACCCTACCAATTCGCCCCCCTGGAGTTGGAATAGTAATTTTAACCCCTACACTATCCAACACTTACACTACTATTACATTCCGATTAATAAAAAAAATAAAAAATACGTACCCATACTTACGTTGTAATGTAATGCATTGTAATAGCAGCTACGTTGTAATGGCATGCGTTGTAATGGCATGCGTTGTAATGGATCCTGCGTTGTAAAAGTTTTGTTGTAATGGTATGCGTTGGGAATGTATGCGTTGTAACGTCATACGTAAGTCGCAGGATCTCCCTTTACTAGGTTGTGAAACGCACAGCGATTCGCTCACTGATACTGTCAGATGAACCTCACTTAAGAACAACATATTAATATTAGTAGCGTTCCAGCTACTCAGTGAGTGTCCCGGCGCTACGCAGTAAGTTCTAATACCAAGTAATAAAGGAGCTAGAAAGCAGACCCAAAGAGCCATGTCTTAACCCCTTCTGTGCTCATGACGAGCTCAGCTCATCATGTACCACGGTGCTCCGGTGCTCATGACGAGCTGAGCTCGTCATTACCGCTCCCGTTTTGTGGAACGCTCGCACTCTGGGCTGGTTCCCCTGCTGTGCTGAGCCTTCCATTAAAATGGGCGCGGTCGTGACCAGCTCAGCTCGTCATGAGCACCGGAGCACCGTGGTACATGACGAGCACCGGGGCGCTGTGCGCGCCCCCCGCCCCCAGCACAGCCAGGGGAAACAGCCCCACACGGAAGGGGCTAAGGAGCTTCTTGAAGATCAGGATATCCCTGGTGACACGGAGATGAAGTGGGAGAGCGTCACACCCCGCGTGGCCGGATAGGAGCCGCCACCCCACTTTTTCCTTCTGAATCGAGGAATTACCACCAGCAGGGAGTTGGAGGCCGGAGTTGGAGGCCGGAGTGACCTGGCCGGTTGGTGGAGAGTAAGTCTGTTTGACAAGTACTGAGGACCTTTTTAGTAAAAAGCTCCATATGTTAGAACGAAACCTTTGAACCTCACACGTTCTTTGACGGGCAGCCAGTGCGTTTGCTTTGTGACCAGGCTGGATGTGAGCTCTCCTGGGAAGTGGCACAAAAGCTTAGCGGCAGCATTCGGCACCAGCTGCAGTCACTTCAGGAGGTAAGTAAGGAGACCCCAGCAGAGTGAGTTAGCACAGTCCAACCTAGAGGTGATCAAGGCCTGGATCACTGAATTTTTTCTGCAGGAGGGGGAGAAGATGCAGATTTTTAAAAAAAACTTTTTTAACCAGGCCAAAGCAGGTACCTACTATCCCAGCCACCAGGGGGCGAAAGAGCAGTGTTGTTCAATTTCACCCCAATATTATGCGCTACAGCAGCTGGGTGGTAACGGGGTGATATCCTTTGGCCAATGGCTACTGTCCCAGGTGGGAGAGCGAGACCCAAGGAGCAACATTTTGGAGAACGACCTTTACAACGCGGTTGTTACACCGAAATTGCTTTACAGCGCGGTCATTACAACGCAAGTCGTTACAACAACTTGCGCTGGATTGCGCTCTAAACTAAGGAATAGTATGATTTACTATTCCAACACCTTCCCTACTGTTACGTAGGCTGGAATTGGAATAGTAAATCATACTATTCCTAATTCCAGCACCCGCCAGCGCAAGTCGTTGCAATGACCTGCATTGTAACAAACGCAATGTAAAATACCGCATTGTGAATGTATGCGTTGTGACTTCATACATTCAAAATGTCTGTCTTGCTAGCATTACATATGACGTTGATATTGCGCATCCATTGAAACACTGCATTCAGGCATGCCTTGAAATGAATCAGTTTCTTTTTTTGGTCTAGAATGTGGAGCAATTGCTTGTCATCGGCATAAGAAATAATTTATATGCCAAACCATTCCACCAGGGTCGCAAGAGGGGTCATTTAGCATTGAACAGTGTAGGGCTCAAAGCGGACTCCTGGCGGCCCAAGTGTTTGGGTTCTGAGGCGAAAGGGGCCATCCTAACTCATTGGGGGCTATCTGCTAGGAAGGAATGCCGCCACACCATGGCTGAGCCACCAAGACGTTACAGGAGTGTGGAATGCCAGACCGTATCAAAAGCCTCGGATAAATCAAGAAGAACCAGTGCGACCTGCTTTCCCCGACTCACCGCAAGCCTGATCATGTCTGCCACCCCCAGCAGAGTAGTCTCAATGCTGAAGCCCGAGCGGAAGCCCGACTGGGAAGGATGCAGTCGCTTGTTCTGTTCTAGGAAGGCAGAGAGCTGTTTATTTAGCTTGCTTAATCTCCACAACGGCCCCAACAGCGCTGGGATGCCTGGCTTCACCTTGGGGGTGCCCAGGAGTGGACATTTCACAGGGAAAAGTCAGGAAGGGTTCCTAAGCGGTATACAGACATTGCCAGGACACTTCCGTTGGAGGTAGCTGAGCGCTTTACAAATGCTGGCATTTGCTGGCATTTATCAGCTTCTCCAGTATCTTGGTGAAGACTAGGATCAGAGAGATAGGGCGGAAATTGGTGCGATTGGCTTTGTGAGCCAATGGTTTCTTGAGGGCAATCATATGAGCTTGTTTCCAGCCACTGGGCACTGTGGCTAGTCGAATCGACTGATTTAGAAACTGATTTAGAGAAGGGTTGATAACGACACAGCTGGAGATCAGTATATGAGGAGGGCGGGGGTCACCCGGCGACCCGGATTTGCATGCTCTTAGAGCTTAGGCCGAGTCCTCTAGTGAAATGGGATCACATTCCTGCAGTAACTGGCCACCAGGTGGTGGGTAACCTCCTGCTGAGGTAAAGGGGTCACAAAACCACACGGGGACGGCGTTAGAGAGGTGTATGGAGTCAACAGTGGTTTTGATTTTGATATCAAATAATTTTGAAAATTGGGTGCAGAGTTTAAGAGAATTTGTTAGAGGCTGAAGCAGGGCATCAGGATGAGTTAACTTTTAAATGATTTTGAAAACCTCACCTGGTTTGTTGTGAGTTCTGTCTATCTGAGCTGTGAAAATGTCAGGTTTAGCTTTCTCAATTTCTCTAAGATAAGAGTTTATGACCTTCTTATATATGAATTTGTCAACCCCACTGAAGCATAGGCTTGTGCCATGCAGCTGACCAAGCCTGTGGTGTCTTAAAAGAATAGACAAAGAATCAACTTACACTTTCATCTAGGAAACATGTCCAGAAAGTTCACCTTGTGAAAATTACAAGCAATTCTAGCTAGCTGTGTGTACCTCCATAAAACTGGGGTCTGCTTCTTTTGACACCCCCACAACTTTGGCATCTGAAGCACCTGACTGGTTTAGGATGCTGGGATTAGAACGGTGGTCCTCTGTAGCCCCGGTAGAATCATTACATCACATCCGCGAGAAGGATACCTTTTAACAAACACCCTTTTAATTAGCATAATGTGCAGCCGGGCCCATAAAACGGTTAATTGCTCCTCTCCAGACACCATCTTGAAATGCTAGACCATTATGTGTAAATGTGAAGGGCCAAGGTGTCCTTGTAGGAGGGAGGAGAGAAATAAAGCAGGGGGCTTCTGAGGTGAAGCAAGAATTATCCTCTGGGAGGGACCAAATGTGCTCGCACTGATGCCCCTGGACACTGGCTTGACCATAAAGCATCCTTTATTTAGAAGATTTAATATATTGCTTGATGCTGGAGTTCAGCCATTTTTTCAAACACAAATAATTGTCAACATGAGGATGCTGAGGTCCCTGGAAATAAAATATTCATCTAGTTGGAGAGAGCGCCTAAACTCTGATGTGTGTTTAAAAGGTATCTACTTAATTATATAATACAAACTTGTTTTTAAATAGGCCTGGGCGGTGAACTTCGATCCGTTCGCAGAGTTTACAGAGTTTTTTGCACTCCACGGAGGTCACGGAGTTCATAACACTCCGCTTCATGTTATGCAGCAGAGTTTTTTTCCCGCTCGCGATCGCGAACGGTAAGTTCGCGAGCGCGACCTGCGGCTCGGGTAGAATTTCTAATCGAGCGGCAGGAAAACCAGCACAAACTGCAGTTCGCACTGTACTCCACCACTCGCGGAACTTAGCAGAGTTTTTTGTAACTTCGTGGAGTTCCGCGTAGCGAAACTCTGCGAACTACGCCCAGGCCTATTTTTAAATAGTGTGTGGAAGGAACTGAGCAAAAATCAGCTGAAGCTGTAACCCAAGTCGTTTGCACTTCTTTGAACTTTTTAAAAATGACGAAGAGCAGAATCAAACTATTGCGATTGAAGCTCTTATGCGGAAGGTTGAACACAAAACTTTATATGTGGTTCGTTAACTTGCTGAGGCCATAGATGCCAATTCACTGAAATGATAGGGGTAGCAATAGTGACATCACACAACATGACCCTTATCCCCTTGACATCACTGGATGTGATGTCACATGACCCTTGACCCTGAGCGAGATGAAGGGAAATCACTTTATATCAGGTTTGACCCTGAGGATAGAGGTATAGTTATCATGTTCTCAGTTATGGCTTCAAATGCCAGCACACAGCCTCGGTTTCTTTCTGTTCATCCTATGTCTGTGCCCTGTTTAATATTCCCCAAACTTGCAGTGCTGCAGTTTTTAATCCCTATGCATGTGGTGCTGGTGACATGCGGCGCTGCAAGCTCGAGGAACAAAATGTAGGACACAGACATGGAAGGCGCAGAAAGAGGCTGGTTCCACAGAGACTTGGCACAAATACTCAGATTGCATTTACGCCTGCATCTCTTTGCTTGCATAAGCATCTTACAGCCAGACCTACAGGCATTGCCAATGCTTGCTATAAATGTAAAGCGGCTGTGCTCTATCACAATGCTTGTCTCTGTTCTTCGCAAGTTGAGCAGTGGCGGATCCTCCAATAAGGCGGAGGAGCGCTGCCTTCAGTAGTGTAAATAAAGAAAAAATAAAATGATAATGACTTGTTCTTATTATCTTTTTATTTTTCCTGCTGCAGCAGCTTTGTGGAGCACTGCGGGGCTGCTCTGCTCTCGGTGCAGCAGGAGGAGTGGTGGGCACTCACTAAGTGTGAATGAATGTTCGGCTGGTCGTTATGGGCCGGCCAAACAGTCATGCGCACTTTGCATGTTCTCCACCCAGGCTGTAGTTGAGCCCATGAGTCTCAATGGTGACACATGGCCCGCCCTCCCACAGGAAATGAAATAAAGGACTTGTAAAGCGCTACACAGACCCATGGGTATCTAGGCGCTGGCTAGACACGCAGGCAGTGAGGTCGATTAGTAAGGTAAGTTTAGTAAAGACAGGTCTTTAAGCGCTTCCTGAACTGAAACAGGTTAGGTTCATTTTTTGAGAGAAGTAGGCAGGGAGTTCCATAGTTTGGCGGTGGTGTATGCAAAGATTTTACCTCCCCACTTTACTTTAAACATCTTGGGGATAATCGGATTGCCACTGCCTGAGGATCTCAGTGATCTGGCCGGGATGCAAGGCCTGAAGAGTTGCGACAATTGCCCCGGACCCTTGCCGCGTGTAGCCTTGAACGCAATACATAAGGCTTTGAACTGAATGCGTTTGCTGATAGGTAACCAATCATGTAAGCCTTACAGTTCAATAATTCTTGCATCTTTAGTGCTTAAAAGCAGGTGACACTTGGAAGACATTGATTTTGCATCTTGTCTTCAAGGTGGCAGAAATATCTGTTTTTTGCAGCCGAACATCATGCTACCATAGTAGTCGTCTGTTATAAATATAAAGGCCTTTTCTAATACAGAGCACTAACTGGACATCCCAACCTACTGTGTGTTAATCATGTGTTACCCGTGTTCGAGTTCCTAAACATACTTCTTCCTACAAGAGTAACCCTAGTCCTCCACCTCGTTATCCCCTTTAGTCAGAGCCTAAACACGAGGGCTGATTCACAAAGGACCTCCGCACTTGTGGCAGTCATGGGGGACAGAGGCGTAACAAAACTTGAGGGGACCCCCTGCAAAGCACGTGGAGGCGCCACCTCTGGACTCAATCAGAAGCTCTCTGGCCAGAGTACTGTGCTGGGGGGGGGGGCCTGGAGCTTGGGGCCCCCTGCACCGCAGGGGCTGCGGCGGCCTGTGTTATGGCACTGGTGGGAGCCCGAGTTTCTTGGCATATCCATGATCTGGACACAAGTATCCACCTTCCGGGGGTCGAGGGATAACAGGGTCTCCAGACCGAAAGACCTTGGAGCAAAAGCCTGACAGTGACCAACACTCAACGTAGCCGAGCTGTCAAAAACTGAGCTCCTTTTGTGTGGACCGAAGGACCGACCATCCATCCAAGAATGTCCACTTTGAGTTCTGGGGAGGTCTTAAAAGTTGCCAACCATGAAAAATGTGCAACTCTAATACTCACTTCTTTAACCCGTTGGCTGCGGGGGTCATTCCCCCGCTGTGCTGGGGGGAGGGAGGGTGCGCACAGCGCCCCGGTGCTCATGACGAGCTGAGCTCGTCACGGCCACACCCGTTTCCTTAGAATGCTCGGCACAGCAGGGGAATTAGCCTCGCATGCGAGCGTTCTAACGGCTATGACGAGCTGAGCTCGTCATGAGCACACGAGCACCGTGGCTGATGACGAGCTGAGCTCGTCATGAGCATGGGAGGGGTTAAACAAATGTCTAAACCAGCGCCCCCTCCCCTTGAGCACTGTCGGGCAAATCATAAATTGTCCTCTCTCTTCTCTGGCTTTTTATGACAACAAATACTGAGATTTTTTACAGCCATTAAATGTCAAGGACAGTCCCATCCTGATATGTAATAAAGTTCTTCTCATAGCAAAAGTGGAGTGAATGATACTAGTTAAATTAAATTAAATATTTAACTACTGTGCAGCATGGCTGAAAGTTTGAAAAAAAAGCTCTGCGATGACCGCGAGGGACAGTGTTCCATTTTCTTAGTATAGGATTATTCTCTGCCTTCACCAAAAAAAGTTGAATTATCTTATACCCGAGCTGAAATTCACCAAAAAGGGACCAAAAAGGGAATGCAGAGTTCGAAGCTCAGTGCTGTTGGCATCGTTCTAGCATCTTAAACTCTGCTGGTGTGAATTTTGGGTGCTTTTTTTCTGGCAGAACAGAAGGGGCAAGCAACAAAGAGGAGGGGGGTGGGGGTCAGGATACGCAACAATGTGGGAGGGGGGAAGAAGAAAGGGAGGCGAGGGTGCCTTGAGGGTTATAGAGTGAGTAGAGGTAAAGGCAGGTGAGGGTGCCTTGAGGGTTATAGAGTGAGTAGAGGTAAAGGCAGGTGAGGGTGCCTTGAGGGTTATAGAGTGAGTAGAGGTAAAGGCAGGCGAGGGTGCCTTGAGGGTTATAGAGTGAGTAGAGGTAAAGGGAGGTGAGGGTGCCTTGAGGGTTATAGAGTGAGTAGAGGTAAAGGCAGGTGAGGGTGCCTTGAGGGTTATAGAGTGAGTAGAGGTAAAGGCAGGTGAGGGTGCCTTGAGGGTTATAGAGTGAGTAGAGGTAAAGGCAGGCGAGGGTGCCTTGAGGGTTATAGAGTGAGTAGAGGTAAAGGGAGGGGAGGGTGCCTTGAGGGTTATAGAGTGAGTAGAGGTAAAGGCAGGTGAGGGTGCCTTGAGGGTTATAGAGTGAGTAGAGGTAAAGGCAGGTGAGGGTGCCTTGAGGGTTATAGAGTGAGTAGAGGTAAAGGCAGGTGAGGGTGCCTTGAGGGTTATAGAGTGAGTAGAGGTAAAGGGAGGCGAGGGTGCCTTGAGGGTTATAGAGTGAGTAGAGGTAAAGGGAGGCGAGGGTGCCTTGAGGGTTATAGAGTGAGTAGAGGTAAAGGCAGGTGAGGGTGCCTTGAGGGTTATAGAGTGAGTAGAGGTAAAGGCAGGTGAGGGTGCCTTGAGGGTTATAGAGTGAGTAGAGGTAAAGGCAGGCGAGGGTGCCTTGAGGGTTATAGAGTGAGTAGAGGTAAAGGCAGGTGAGGGTGCCTTGAGGGTTATAGATTGAGTAGAGGTAAAGGCAGGCGAGGGTGCCTTGAGGGTTATAGAGTGAGTAGAGGTAAAGGGAGGCGAGGGTGCCTTGAGGGTTATAGAGTGAGTAGAGGTAAAGGGAGGCGAGGGTGCCTTGAGGGTTATAGAGTGAGTAGAGGTAAAGGCAGGTGAGGGTGCCTTGAGGGTTATAGAGTGAGTAGAGGTAAAGGCAGGCGAGGGTGCCTTGAGGGTTATAGAGTGAGTAGAGGTAAAGGGAGGCGAGGGTGCCTTGAGGGTTATAGAGTGAGTAGAGGTAAAGGCAGGTGAGGGTGCCTTGAGGGTTATAGAGTGAGTAGAGGTAAAGGCAGGCGAGGGTGCCTTGAGGGTTATAGAGTGAGTAGAGGTAAAGGCAGGTGAGGGTGCCTTGAGGGTTATAGAGTGAGTAGAGGTAAAGGCAGGCGAGGGTGCCTTGAGGGTTATAGATTGAGTAGAGGTAAAGGCAGGTGAGGGTGCCTTGAGGGTTATAGAGTGAGTAGAGGTAAAGGGAGGCGAGGGTGCCTTGAGGGTTATAGAGTGAGTAGAGGTAAAGGCAGGTGAGGGTGCCTTGAGGGTTATAGAGTGAGTAGAGGTAAAGGCAGGTGAGGGTGCCTTGAGGGTTATAGAGTGAGTAGAGGTAAAGGGAGGCGAGGGTGCCTTGAGGGTTATAGAGTGAGTAGAGGTAAAGGGAGGCGAAGGTGCCTTGAGGGTTATAGAGTGAGTAGAGGTAAAGGCAGGTGAGGGTGCCTTGAGGGTTATAGAGTGAGTAGAGGTAAAGGCAGGCGAGGGTGCCTTGAGGGTTATAGAGTGAGTAGAGGTAAAGTCAGGCGAGGGTGCCTTGAAGGGTTATAGAGTGAGTAGAGGTAAAGGCAGGTGAGGGTGCCTGAAGGGTTATAGAGTGAGTAGAGGTAAAGGCAGGCGAGGGTGCCTTGAGGGTTATAGAGTGAGTAGAGGTAAAGGCAGGTGAGGGTGCCTTGAGGGTTATAGAGTGAGTAGAGGTAAAGGGAGGCGAGGGTGCCTTGAGGGTTATAGAGTGAGTAGAGGTAAAGGCAGGTGAGGGTGCCTTGAGGGTTATAGAGTGAGTAGAGGTAAAGGCAGGTGAGGGTGCCTTGAGGGTTATAGAGTGAGTAGAGGTAAAGGCAGGCGAGGGTGCCTTGAGGGTTATAGATTGAGTAGAGGTAAAGGCAGGTGAGGGTGCCTTGAGGGTTATAGAGTGAGTAGAGGTAAAGGGAGGCGAGGGTGCCTTGAGGGTTATAGAGTGAGTAGAGGTAAAGGCAGGTGAGGGTGCCTTGAGGGTTATAGAGTGAGTAGAGGTAAAGGCAGGTGAGGGTGCCTTGAGGGTTATAGAGTGAGTAGAGGTAAAGGGAGGCGAGGGTGCCTTGAGGGTTATAGAGTGAGTAGAGGTAAAGGGAGGCGAGGGTGCCTTGAGGGTTATAGAGTGAGTAGAGGTAAAGGCAGGTGAGGGTGCCTTGAGGGTTATAGAGTGAGTAGAGGTAAAGGCAGGTGAGGGTGCCTTGAGGGTTATAGAGTGAGTAGAGGTAAAGGGAGGCGAGGGTGCCTTGAAGGTTATAGAGTGAGTAGAGGTAAAGGGAGGCGAGGGTGCCTTGAGGGTTATAGAGTGAGTAGAGGTAAAGGCAGGTGAGGGTGCCTTGAGGGTTATAGAGTGAGTAGAAGTAAAGGCAGGCGAGGGTGCCTTGAGGGTTATAGAGTGAGTAGAGGTAAAGGCAGGCGAGGGTGCCTTGAGGGCTATAGAGTGAGTAGAGGTAAAGGAAGGTGAGGGTGCCTTGAGGGTTATAGAGTGAGTAGAGGTAAAGGCAGGCGAGGGTGCCTTGAGGGTTATAGAGTGAGTAGAGGTAAAGGCAGGCGAGGGTGACTTGAGGGTTATAGAGTGAGTAGAGGTAAAGGCAGGCGAGGGTGCCTTGAGGGCTATAGAGTGAGTAGAGGTAAAGGCAGGTGAGGGTGCTTTGAGGGTTATAGAGTGAGTAGAGGTAAAGGCA
Organism: Lissotriton helveticus; assembly: GCF_964261635.1. Lineage (NCBI taxonomy): Eukaryota > Metazoa > Chordata > Amphibia > Caudata > Salamandridae > Lissotriton > Lissotriton helveticus. The sequence goes on from NC_136072.1 coordinate 20,218,405, forward strand.
GGTGAGGGTGCCTGAAGGGTTATAGAGTGAGTAGAGGTAAAGGCAGGTGAGGGTGCCTTGAGGGTTATAGAGTGAGTAGAGGTAAAGGCAGGTGAGGGTGCCTTGAGGGTTATAGAGTGAGTAGAGGTAAAGGCAGGTGAGGGTGCCTTGAGGGTTATAGAGTGAGTAGAGGTAAAGGCAGGTGAGGGTGCCTGAAGGGTTATAGAGTGAGTAGAGGTAAAGGCAGGTGAGGGTGCCTTGAGGGTTATAGAGTGAGTAGAGGTAAAGGCAGTCGAGGGTGCCTTGAGGGTTATAGAGTGAGTAGAGGTAAAGGCAGGTGAGGGTGCCTTGAGGGTTATAGAGTGAGTAGAGGTAAAGGCAGGTGAGGGTGCCTGAAGGGTTATAGAGTGAGTAGAGGTAAAGGCAGGTGAGGGTGCCTTGAGGGTTATAGAGTGAGTAGAGGTAAAGGCAGGTGAGGGTGCCTTGAGGGTTATAGAGTGAGTAGAGGTAAAGGCAGGTGAGGGTGCCTTGAGGGTTATAGAGTGAGTAGAGGTAAAGGCAGGTGAGGGTGCCTTGAGGGTTATAGAGTGAGTAGAGGTAAAGGCAGGTGAGGGTGCCTTGAGGGTTATAGAGTGAGTAGAGGTAAAGGCAGGCGGGGGTGCCTTGAGGGTTACAGAGTGAGTAGAGGTAAAGGCAGGTGAGGGTGCCTTGAGGGTTATAGAGTGAGTAGAGGTAAAGGCAGGTGAGGGTGCCTTGAGGGTTATAGATTGAGTAGAGGTAAAGGCAGGTGAGGGTGCCTGAAGGGTTATAGAGTGAGTAGAGGTAAAGGCAGGCGAGGGTGCCTTGAGGGTTATAGAGTGAGTAGAGGTAAAGGCAGGCGAGGGTGCCTTGAGGGTTATAGAGTGAGTAGAGGTAAAGTCAGGTGAGGGTGCCTTGAAGGGTTATAGAGTGAGTAGAGGTAAAGGCAGGTGAGGGTGCCTTGAGGGTTATAGAGTGAGTAGAGGTAAAGGCAGGCGAGGGTGCCTTGAGGGTTATAGAGTGAGTAGAGGTAAAGGCAGGTGAGGGTGCCTTGAGGGTTATAGAGTGAGTAGAGGTAAAGGCAGGTGAGGGTGCCTTGAGGGTTATAGAGTGAGTAGAGGTAAAGGCAGGCGAGGGTGCCTTGAGGGTTATAGATTGAGTAGAAGTAAAGGCAGGTGAGGGTGCCTTGAGGGTTATAGAGTGAGTAGAGGTAAAGGCAGGCGAGGGTGCCTTGAGGGTTATAGATTGAGTAGAGGTAAAGGCAGGCGAGGGTGCCTTGAGGGTTATAGAGTGAGTAGAGGTAAAGGCAGGCGAGGGTGCCTTGAGGGTTATAGAGTGAGTAGAGGTAAAGTCAGGTGAGGGTGCCTTGAAGGGTTATAGATTGAGTAGAGGTAAAGGCAGGTGAGGGTGCTTTGAGGGTTATAGAGTGAGTAGAGGTAAAGGCAGGTGAGGGTGCCTGAAGGGTTATAGAGTGAGTAGAGGTAAAGGCAGGTGAGGGTGCCTTGAGGGTTATAGAGTGAGTAGAGGTAAAGGCAGGCGAGGGTGCCTTGAGGGTTATAGATTGAGTAGAGGTAAAGGCAGGCGAGGGTGCCTTGAGGGTTATAGAGTGAGTAGAGGTAAAGGCAGGCGAGGGTGCCTTGAGGGTTATAGAGTGAGTAGAGGTAAAGTCAGGTGAGGGTGCCTTGAAGGGTTATAGAGTGAGTAGAGGTAAAGGCAGGTGAGGGTGCCTGAAGGGTTATAGAGTGAGTAGAGGTAAAGGCAGGTGAGGGTGCCTTGAGGGTTATAGAGTGAGTAGAGGTAAAGGCAGGCGAGGGTGCCTTGAGGGTTATAGAGTGAGTAGAGGTAAAGGCAGGTGAGGGTGCCTTGAGGGTTATAGAGTGAGTAGAGGTAAAGGCAGGTGAGGGTGCCTTGAGGGTTATAGAGTGAGTAGAGGTAAAGGCAGGCGAGGGTGCCTTGAGGGTTATAGATTGAGTAGAGGTAAAGGCAGGCGAGGGTGCCTTGAGGGTTATAGAGTGAGTAGAGGTAAAGGCAGGTGAGGGTGCCTTGAGGGTTATAGAGTGAGTAGAGGTAAAGGCAGGTGAGGGTGCCTTCAGGGTTATAGAGTGAATAGAGGTAAAGGCAGGCGAGGGTGCCTTGAGGGTTATAGATTGAGTAGAGGTAAAGGCAGGTGAGGGTGCCTTGAGGGTTATAGAGTGAGTAGAGGTAAAGGCAGGCGAGGGTGCCTTGAGGGTTATAGATTGAGTAGAGGTAAAGGCAGGCGAGGGTGCCTTGAGGGTTATAGAGTGAGTAGAGGTAAAGGGCAGGCGAGGGTGCCTTGAGGGTTATAGAGTGAGTAGAGGTAAAGGCAGGCGAGGGTGCCTTGAGGGTTATAGATTGAGTAGAGGTAAAGGCAGGTGAGGGTGCTTTGAGGGTTATAGAGTGAGTAGAGGTAAAGGCAGGTGAGGGTGCCTGAAGGGTTATAGAGTGAGTAGAGGTAAAGGCAGGTGAGGGTGCCTTGAGGGTTATAGAGTGAGTAGAGGTAAAGGCAGGTGAGGGTGCCTTGAGGGTTATAGAGTGAGTAGAGGTAAAGGCAGGCGAGGGTGCCTTGAGGGTTATAGATTGAGTAGAGGTAAAGGCAGGCGAGGGTGCCTTGAGGGTTATAGAGTGAGTAGAGGTAAAGGCAGGCGAGGGTGCCTTGAGGGTTATAGAGTGAGTAGAGGTAAAGTCAGGTGAGGGTGCCTTGAAGGGTTATAGAGTGAGTAGAGGTAAAGGCAGGTGAGGGTGCCTGAAGGGTTATAGAGTGAGTAGAGGTAAAGGCAGGTGAGGGTGCCTTGAGGGTTATAGAGTGAGTAGAGGTAAAGGCAGGCGAGGGTGCCTTGAGGGTTATAGAGTGAGTAGAGGTAAAGGCAGGTGAGGGTGCCTTGAGGGTTATAGAGTGAGTAGAGGTAAAGGCAGGTGAGGGTGCCTTGAGGGTTATAGAGTGAGTAGAGGTAAAGGCAGGCGAGGGTGCCTTGAGGGTTATAGAGTGAGTAGAGGTAAAGGCAGGCGAGGGTGCCTTGAGGGTTATAGAGTGAGTAGAGGTAAAGTCAGGTGAGGGTGCCTTGAAGGGTTATAGAGTGAGTAGAGGTAAAGGCAGGTGAGGGTGCCTGAAGGGTTATAGAGTGAGTAGAGGTAAAGGCAGGTGAGAGTGCCTTGAGGGTTATAGAGTGAGTAGAGGTAAAGGCAGGTGAGGGTGCCTTGAGGGTTATAGAGTGAGTAGAGGTAAAGGCAGGTGAGGGTGCCTTGAGGGTTATAGAGTGAGTAGAGGTAAAGGCAGGCGAGGGTGCCTTGAGGGTTATAGATTGAGTAGAGGTAAAGGCAGGTGAGGGTGCCTTGAGGGTTATAGAGTGAGTAGAGGTAAAGGGAGGCGAGGGTGCCTTGAGGGTTATAGAGTGAGTAGAGGTAAAGGCAGGCGAGGGTGCCTTGAGGGTTATAGAGTGAGTAGAGGTAAAGGCAGGCGAGGGTGCCTTGAGGGTTATAGATTGAGTAGAGGTAAAGGCAGGTGAGGGTGCCTTGAGGGTTATAGAGTGAGTAGAGGTTAAGGCAGGCGAGGGTGCCTTGAGGGTTATAGAGTGAGTAGAGGTAAAGGCAGGTGAGGGTGCCTTGAGGGTTATAGAGTGAGTAAATGTAAAGGCAGGCGAGGGTGCCTTGAGGGCTATAGAGTGAGTAGAGGTAAAGGCAGGTGAGGGTGCCTTGAGGGTTATAGAGTGAGTAGAGGTAAAGGCAGGTGAGGGTGCCTTGAGGGTTATAGAGTGAGTAGAGGTAAAGGCAGGCGAGGGTGCCTTGAGGGTTATAGAGTGAGTAGAGGTAAAGGCAGGCGAGGGTGCCTTGAGGGTTATAGAGTGAGTAGAGGTAAAGTCAGGTGAGGGTGCCTTGAAGGGTTATAGAGTGAGTAGAGGTAAAGGCAGGTGAGGGTGCCTGGAGGGTTATAGAGTGAGTAGAGGTAAAGGCAGGCGAGGGTGCCTTGAGGGTTATAGAGTGAGTAGAGGTAAAGGCAGGCGAGGGTGCCTTGAGGGTTATAGAGTGAGTAGAGGTAAAGGCAGGCGAGGGTGCCTTGAGGGTTATAGATTGAGTAGAGGTAAAGGCAGGCGTGGGTGCCTTGAGGGTTATAGAGTGAGTAGAGGTAAAGGGAGGCGAGGGTGCCTTGAGGGTTATAGAGTGAGTAGAGGTAAAGGCAGGCGAGGGTGCCTTGAGGGTTATAGAGTGAGTAGAGGTAAAGGCAGGCGAGGGTGCCTTGAGGGTTATAGATTGAGTAGAGGTAAAGGCAGGTGAGGGTGCCTTGAGGGTTATAGAGTGAGTAGAGGTTAAGGCAGGCGAGGGTGCCTTGAGGGTTATAGAGTGAGTAGAGGTAAAGGCAGGTGAGGGTGCCTTGAAGGGTTATAGAGTGAGTAAATGTAAAGGCAGGCGAGGGTGCCTTGAGGGTTATAGATTGAGTAGAGGTAAAGGGAGGCGAGGGTGCCTTGAGGGTTATAGAGTGAGTAGAGGTAAAGGCAGGCGAGGGTGCCTTGAGGGTTATAGATTGAGTAGAGGTAAAGGCAGGTGAGGGTGCCTTGAGGGTTATAGAGTGAGTAGAGGTAAAGGCAGGCGAGGGTGCCTTGAGGGTTATAGAGTGAGTAGAGGTAAAGGCAGGTGAGGGTGACTTGATTTGATAGTATGATATGGTACAGCCTGTTATTGACAGTATGGTATGTAATGGTATGGTATGGCTGCCATTTTATAATTTTGGGTGTATTATCGTCTGTTATTGTACGCAATTTATGGTATGGCCTGTTATGGTGTGGGTTGTTATTGTAAAATATGGTCTGTTATGGTCTGTTATTGTATACTATGGCACGGTATGGTGTGTTATGTCATGGCCTGTTATTGTATATTATAGTACTCTATGAGTAATGTTTGGCATGGTATTAAGGAGTACAACCTCTGAATTGCTAACAATACACAGAAGGTCTTGCAAAAATACTTGAATGTAATACAGATTCTTGATAAAGTTGTTCCATTGACACTAAATTATTTGATGGACAATGTTATGTTATGTTATTAGTATTTTTAAAGTGCAAACTGCTACCCGAAGGTGTCCTGGCGCTATCTACAAAACTGCAATGGACTTTCTGGAGAAATCTGCATGTGGTCTAGTCACAGGTGAGACTCATCACCATATAGCATGAAAGGTTCATGTGCCTGCTGCAAAGCACAACATATAATAAGCAGGTCAGATGTTTGTATTTTATGTAGGCAATTTAATGGGTTGCAGCTTACGCTTGGAAGATCCTTTTGTTAACTTCCGGTCACAAGTTATACTCGTTGAATTATAGCTCAGTGAGTTAAGATCTGGCTTTAAGGAGCTGCAAGTAGGCTGCAGTGAGTAAGGGTGAAACTTAGTTTTTTCTCAGTTTTTCCTTATTGTAAGTTTACTTAGAGTAGGGCAGTAAGACTTATTAGTAAGTTCTGTATAAATAGTTATTTGTTAAATTATTGTTTTAGACAGATATGGCTGACCTTGTTAAGATCCATGTATATCCATGTACATCTCTTATGATCAGACATTGGATGTTCAAAAACCTACCTTCAAATCATACTTTAAGTCAGAGGTCTTCAAACTTTTTTAGGTTGAGCCACCCCAGCTGAATTTTTTTAGATGTTGGGCCCCCCACCACCTGACAGAAATTTCTTGAATCTGGTACACTACATGATCGACTGCCACGCACATATTACGGGCCATATCCGGCAAATAATGTTCAACACAATAAGAGTGTTTAGTAAACTGCAGGTTTGTGAGTGGGTGTGGTGAAATGACAGAGGCGTATTACACAGCCCAAAACATAATTTTCCAAGATAAAATGTGCGCAAATTATTTTTACTAGGATGCTTTGTTTTACAGAGGACATAGATTAATAATAACACCACCAACATTAACATTAGTCACAATTAGACTATCAATCTGTGGGTGGATTTTTGCTACTGACATCCGCAGGTTGTGCTCCACATCCAGTCTTGAACGGTACTTAGTCTTTAGTACCGCAAGTGCTGAGAACCCAATCTCACAAACTCCTTAATAAATAAATAAATAATTTGTAAGATGCAAAGCACCATGCAAGAGTGAACTAAAGGCATG